>NW_028243034.1:0-633030 GCF_964263255.1 Lissotriton vulgaris
AGAGGAAGAGAAAAAGAAAGAAGGAGAGAGAGGAAGAGACAGAGAAAGAGAGAAAGTATGACAGAGAGAAAGGAAGAGATGGAGAGGCAGTGTTGACACTGGAGAAAATCTTCGCAGCTCACCTTTTTGTCACCAGTGTGTCTCCTACCATGTGCCGGGACGTAGTCAAGTTTAGTTATCTGAAAGATAGTATGGATTTAGTTTTTGCAGAGTACATACAACTGCACACATGTAATTCTCTGTTTCAAGTAAGAGAGAAAGAGAGAAACAGCGTGAGAGAAAGAGAGAGAAAGAGTGGGCGTGAGTAAGAGAGAGAGAGACAAAATTGAGGGAGGAGGAGAGAAAGAGTGAGAGAGAGGAAGACAGACAAAGAGAGAGAGTGAGAGAGAGAGAAGGAGAAAGAGTGAGAGAAAAAGAGAGAAAGAGTAAGATACAAGAAAGATAGAAAGAGAGACAGTGTGAGAGAGAGGAAGAGAGAGACAAAGAGTAAAATAGAGGAAGAGAGAGAGAGAGAAAGAGTGAGGGAGAGGGAGCAAGTGGGAGAGAGAAGAAGAGAAAAATAAAGAATGAGAGAGGGAGTAAGAGACATAGAAAGAGAGAAAGTGTGAGAGAAATAAAGGAAGAGATGGAGAGGGAGTGTTGACACAGGAGAAAATCTTCGCAGCTCACCTTTGTGCCACCGGTGTGTCTCCAACCACATGCCTGGAAATAGTGCAGTCCTCAAGTTTAGTGATCTGAAAGATAGTATAGAATTAGTAATTACAGAGTACATTCAACTGCACATGCGTAATGCTCAATGAGGCTGGTGCACCCATCCACTCCCACTGCTTGGAGGTGTCTGTGCGCTCTTGTGCGTCCAGACAGCTGCACACTATCCACTCCCACCGCCCAGAGGTGACTGCCCGCTGCTGCAGGAAGAAGTCTCTCAGCTCACCTTCTGCCACCGACGTGTGTGTAAAAGGATCCACCACGTGCCGAAGCAACCTTCTCAGGTATTGCCTACTCGCTTTAAAGCAGAGCACGCAATTCAAAGTGGGTGATTGTCAGGATGGCCATGCATCATCACAGATTTTTCGCTCGTTCAGCTTTGGTGGTGTTGGGGGGAGGGTGGTGAATGTCGATTTGTGATTCACAGCCTGTTAAATAAAAAGCAAGATACGATTGTGTATCATGCGTCAATCAAAGGAGAGAGGAAGGGAGAGAGAAAGAAAAAAGAAAGAGTGAGCAGTAGACAGAGAGAAAGAGAGGAATAGTGAAAGGAAGAGAGAGAGAAAATAAATAAAGTAAGAGGAACACAGAGAAAAAGAGAGAGAAAGACAAATAGAGAGAGAAGCAGTGAGATAGAGGTAGAGAGAGAGAAAGAAGAAAGAAGAAAAGAGTGTGAGAAAGAGGAACAGAGAAACAGAGGAAGAGTGAGAGAGAGAGAAACAAAGAGAGAGCAAGAGAGAGAGAGAAAGAGACAAACAGTGTAAGAGGAAGAGGAAGAGAGAAAGAGTGTGAGGGAGAGAAAGGAAAAGATGAGGAGGGATACTGAGTGCCCACACTGTGTACAAAACCGTCACAGCTTACTTTTATGCCACTGCTCTATCTTCAACCATGTGCCGCGACCTAGTGGTACTCAGACTCCCACATCTGAATGATAGTACAGAATTAGTAATGGCAGAGCAGGGTTGGATTGGGATTCAAAATTGGCTCAGGCAAGATAAAAAAAAAGTGGCCCAAATTTGCATATTGCCTTTCCTCAAAACACAGCTTTGGCGAAATTGTATTTAAAAAAGAGGGGGTGGGGGAGATACAAAAAAATGCATGCATTGGTTTACACTGCTGACTTAAAAACAGATGAGGCCAGTTCTGCTCAGGCCCCCTGCCCTGCTAGGTATGCATATATTAATGGGCGGTCGTGCGAGAGAAAGAAAGTGACACCACTGCCTGTTACTAAACATGAGGTAATGATGCCCATTTGCCTCCAGAAAGGCCATTCAGACACCCTCTAGGCCGCTGGCTGTATCCAAACAACAGCGACGCTGCCCAAATCTGCCCCCCAGACTGCTCCAAAAAGAACCTCACAGTTGGAACTGGCACAAGCCCCTCGGGCATTGCACCAGTGCCCGCATTACCAATCAGATGCTGTGGCAGAGTATATACGTGTGCGTACGCCTAAATCGCTCTGCCTCTTTCTGCATTCAGGCTGCTGTATCCCATCCACTCATGCCGCCCAGAGGAATCTGCCCGACGCTGCGCACCAAGGCCTCACTGCTCATCACGGTCACGGAACCCTCCACATCATGCAGCTCCTTTCTGCAAGCTAACAGGTCTCAGATTTGGTAGAGTCTTGATATCGCCATGGCATAGGACATACTAGTGCACCTATCATCATCGCAGGTTGTACACCTTCTCAGTGCTTGCGGTGCTACTAACTCAGTGACAAGTGAGGCCACGCACTCTAAACTCTAAAATGGCGTAGAGCATTTGCTCCCGGTCTTTTATATTAGCAAGGTCACGTGTCTTGTGACGTCTGTGGTGGATGCATGTGGAGTGATTGTAAGCCAAGCCTCTGATAATGGTTGGTGGTGGCAACAAGTACAACAGTAATCATTGGATCAGACACAGAGATTCAATCATAAAGGGTCAATGTTTTGTGCTGCACTGAGGTACGGGCACCAGATATGAAATAATACAGAAAAGATTCTATCGTAAAGGGTTCATGACTTGCGGTACCCTGAGGTAGGACAGCAGTTGTGAGATTATACACAAAATATTTTATCATAAAGGGTTGTAGTGACCACTCCACAGATGTATTTGTAAATTCAGTGATAATTTATTGGTAACTTCGTCCAGGTATAAAGAAAGGTGCAAGTGCGATCTCTGCCACATCATATCTGGCCTCGAAATGTTCTCCACCTCTCGGGTGCAGTAGTCACACAGACATCGATGAATGTTTTCAGTCACTTCCACTTGACAAAGTTTGAGGACTTAGACTACAATTCTCTCTGTAATAAATAAAACATGTCTCAATTTAAATTGTGAGCTCTTCTGACCGCAGTGTAGGTGTATGGAACCAAAGATGAAACTTTTACGGAATACACGGTCGAAATATGTAGGTTTCAGGTTCTCCAAGCTGAAGCTGTACAATTTTTTGCTAAGTGTTTTCTCCTGTGAAATTTCCTCCCACATTTCTTTTAATTCGTTCTTCTCAGACTTGGTAATATATGACGTGACATAGCGAGGAACAGCAATTGAATTATCTGCAACATATTGTATGTCAATATCTTCAAAATCACCAGATTGTAATCATTAATGTACTTCAGTTCTTCTGTTCTTTTTGTATTATAAGTATTTTTGGGTGATTTTCGAGTGATAGCATGCCTCACTGCTGACATAAAACACTCTTCCGTGCGATGACTTATGGTGCACTGAGTTAGTAGTACTTTTGGGCGCTCAGCTTGTATTACCTTTAGTTGTTGTTCTCTTTTGTGGCAAAAAAGAATTGTGGAAGGTATTGCTGGAAAACTGGAGATATCGGCTGTTTTCATTTGGTTCATAAGTGATAATTTAAAATCACTGATAAAATTATAGGTTTAAAGAAGATTATAATTAGAAATTGGCATTTAAAAAAACACTGAAATTCACTGAAAAGAACGTAGGTTTCAGGGACGTTATAGTTACAAATTAGCATTTAAAAAAACTTTGAAATTCACTGAATAGACCATAGGTTTCAGGGACGATATAGTTAGTTGGACATTTCACTCCTACAAAACCATAGAAATTCTGTTGTTATAGTTAGTTGAGCTAACTATAACTCGTGCCCCCTTAAAGCACTGCTGATGACGTCACATATTACAATATTCATGACATGGTCAGTGAAATCACTGATGACATCACTGATGACATCTCTGAGACATCAGTGATGGCATCATCCATGTGAAAATCTGATGCACCTCCTCACACCTTAATAAAATCTTTGATACACCCACTCTAAAATAAAGACTACCATTTTTGAAAGAATAAACACCAATACCAGTTACTACGTACGCACTCACAGATTCCTAGGTCTACACACACATCCTCTCATTCATCCATATAGTCACTGATAGATGCAGTGACTCATTAATACAAAACAATGATAGACACTCATACACCTATACAAACAGTCACACACCACCATCATCCAGAGGTACTCAAACATCTAGCCAGTCATGCAAAGAATCAATCACACTTTTATTTACTCACCTATACAGTTATACACACAACCTCACATATTCATACAAATACTAACATATACTTACTCTCTTATATAATCACTGATACAAGTACACACTGATCAAATACAACCACTCTCACAAAATGGTGCGCGGACTTAGAGAAGGAGATTAACTCCTTTTTTGTTATAAATAAGGATTCTGCCCCTATTAATGTTATATGGGACGCTTTTAAAGCTGCACTGCGAGGCATAATCACTTCAGAAGAGATCCCAAAACAAAAATCTAAGAAGGAGGAGAGAATAGCAATAGAAAATGAGCTGGCCCGTGCAAATCAAGAATATTTCAGAAATAGGACCCCGGAAAATAGGCAAGAAATATTGAATGTAAAAATACGAATGAGAGAATTCTATTATGATTTAGGGGATAGGGCAAGTAGAACATAACTTCAGACAAGCTATGAAAATAGTGAGTATACAGGAAGGTTGTTAGCTTGGCTAGCAAAGGAAAAACACGTCCGAAATAGAATCGAATGCATCCAGCACAAAGCAACTAAAACTCGAGTAAAAACTACACCACTAATAGGGGAGGTGTTTCTTAAACATTATAAAGATATCTACCAGGCACCACACCAGGTCTCCCTAGAAATGATTAATGAATTTCTGTGGGAACAGCCAATATCAACTTTAGAAAATAACTTTAAAGAGCTGCTGCTAGCTAAATTTACAAAGGAAGAGCTGGGTGCGGTTATCAGCGCTTTGCCTAACGGTGAAGCTTTCGGAGAGGATGGCATTCCCGCAGAATTTTTAAAAGCATTTTCCACAGCACTCTGCCCCGAATTTTTAAGTATTGCAACGTATTTATTACATAGGGGTGACCCACCTGTATCTTTTCAACAGGCAGCTGTAGTCAGTATTTAAAAAAAAAGATAAAGACATTGAAAATGTGAACTCATATAGGCCAATAAGCCTTTTAAATACTGATTACAAAATGTTCACTAAACTCCTTGCCAATAGGCTAAACAAAATAGTGGGATCACTCATCGGGACAGATCAGTGCCGTTTTATAGCAGGGAGACAGCTTTATACTAATACACATTTTTTATTAGAGGCGTTGGATTTTTTTAACATTAATAAGGTTGAAGCACAGATCTGGTTTTTAGATGTGGAAAAAGCATTTGATCTTGTTTCTTGGAATTGTCTTTTTACAATTTTAGAAAAATTCGGCTTCCCAAATGAGTTTATATTTTTATTGAAACAACTCTACATGAATTCGCAGGCCCAAATCTTAAGCAATTCTGTGAATATAGGGACATGCCAAATAAATAGAGGTACCAGACAAGGCTGTCCCCTCTCCCTGATTGTATTTGCTCTATTTATAGAACCATTAGCAATTGCAATAAGGGAAAAAAGATCCCATACAGTACCCGTTCAAGGACTGACGAACATTAAATTATATGCTGACGATATCGTTCTCTTTCTGAACTCAAAGATGGATACTCAGATGGAAGTTATGAGAATCTTTTCAGACTTTGAAAAAATAGGGGGGTATTGGATCAATAAGTACAAAACAGAAATTATGCTATGCAAATTGCAACATAACTTTTCTTTTAGTGGAATTTAGACAGACGTACAACACCAGCCCTAAGAGATATCTAGGGAATTATGTAACTGAGAGAGTAGAAGATCTTTTCGCACCAAATTATATTCCACTTTTAAGAAAGGTGAACTTACAGTTCACACAATGGAATCAGCTACCGCTGTCAATAATACGACGAGTTGCACTAATTCAAATGTCTATCCTCCCTTTTTTTAATTGTATTTTTAGCGCTGCCTCCCTGTGCAATACAGACTTCCTTTTTTAAAAGAAATAGACAGTATGTTTTCCTCTTTTTTTGGGACAAAGATGATACCAAGATTAGCACTTAGCACTTTAAATTCTTCTGTATCTGATGGAGGATTAACTCTTCCAAATATTAGGAATTATTATTATGCGACAGTTGCGCATCACAGTTTTAGATTTTTCTTTTTAGATCCCCAAGAGGCAGATCATTTTTTCATGAAAAAGATGTTAAGGAAGTATAACATAATAGATCCCACCAGAGTTACTAAGTACCCTAAAAAAGTTTGTTACAAGACCCTACAACGGCTACTTAAACAAAAAACTCAGCTTTTAACACACTACGATATTCCAAGAATTAACATTTCGACCTAGCTTCCGAATATATATATGGGGGAAACAGGTTTGTTAGCAAATAACATATTAAGACTATGAGAAGGAAAAGGGTATACCCAGATCCAGGATTTTATTAAAGAGAGCGGCTGGAAAACCTGGGTAGAGATTGAAGCGGGGCTTCAATTTCCAACTACAATCTTAAAATGGTCGTTTGTTAGATTGAAACCCATATTGGAAAAACAGGATAGGGAAAGCCTGTATATAAAAACTACTACCAGCAAAGCCCTTAATTCCCCCGTAAAATGGAAAATTAGTAATTGGATTAAAATTTTGGATGATGATAAAGCAGATTCTATTTATGAAAAAGCTAGAGACAGATCGAAGAAAAGGGAAGATATACAGATTCTTAAATCAACCTGGAATAGGCTTAACAAATTCAAAGCAGTTATTTTTAGAGGGGCAAACTTCAAACGCATGCAATACTATTCAAAGTGGTTTATATATTGAACACCTTCTTTCCTTCCCAATGTATATCCGCAAAAAGAATACAAAACTTTCCGCTGTGCAGATAAAGGAACCTGGCCCTCAAAATGACGCTAAAATGGCTAATTGTCAATCATCTCAAGCTAAATGCAAATAAAACAGAATTCTTACTTATCTCGCCACAAAAGAATCAATCAGAAGTGAAAGAATGGTCCAAAATGATCACAGCGTTAAATTGCACCCCCACACTAGTTGACTCGGCGAAATCACTTGGAATCACACTGGATGAGAACTTAGACATCAAAACCCACATTAAAGTAATGGCAAAAAACGCCAGTTTTCATCTGAACTACTTAAGAAAAATTAAATCATTTTTATCGGAGACGAATCTAAAACTAGCAGTGCAATCACTGGTTATCTCGAGGATTGAATATGGGTTACAACGCTAGCAGGACTACCAAAAATTTCCACAGCACCACTAAAAGCATGCCTCAATGCAGCGGCAAGACTTATCACAGGAAGAAGGAAATTTGACCATATCTCCCCTCATCTGAAAGCTTTAAACTGGCATCCTTACGAAGCTAGAATACAGCTGAAAATGGCATGTATCACCCATAAACGAATTCACTACAATACTCCTAGATACCTAATAAATAAATAAAATAGAAATTTCAGGAGGAAACAGACCTGCCCAGAGTGCCAAAGATCTATTGCTGAGACCACCTATCTTCAGGAAGAAAAAAACCTATGAGAGGGCGTTCTCAGGAGCGGCCCCCAGAATCTGGAACTCTCTTCCCCCGAACATCAGAAAATTTACAAACACCGTAACATTTAAGAGGGAAACTAAGATCTTTCTTATGAGTAAGTTTCTTACATAGGCAACACAATTCACCAACTAAGACTTGACATTGAGGTGATTAATAGATGACAACTTGGGAAATATATAGAAATCTCCAATGGTAAGTTGATTCCAGTGATCGGCACGATGCCAACCTGGGGACAGGAGAAGATAGAGACCTAAACTAAAGTCACTAAAAACATTCGTATACAGAAAGACCTTGTACATCTATATAATATAATTACTCCCTAACCTACCTCATAGCATTATATATTCGTGTTTAAACATGTTCCGGTCCTTATTTTTCTTTATCATTACATTATCTTCGTAAATCGACCTGGTTTGGAATTATGCCTAACTAATCTCTTTAAAGTCATATTGTATATTATATATGTTTGTGTTTTTAACCTATTTCCATATGGTCATGTTCGCGCTATAGAAAACGTTTCAATAAATAAATAAATAAATAATGTTATTTGGGAGTGCCCAAATATACAGAGCTTCTAGATGGAGATTGAGAAATATCTTAAATGTATAATCGATCCCCTTGTCTCGCTTGATATATCTACGGCAGTTTTTGGCTGCTCTCAGACTACCTCCACACATCAGGAAGGCTTGTTTATTGCAGCTCTAATAGCAAGATCTTTAATTCTGCAACTGTGAAGATCGGAGAAGGTACCTACTTTTAATGCGTGGAGGGTAAAACTGTCCAGAATACAGGAATTGGAAAAGAAATATGCAACACGATCACGAACAATAAGAAAGTATGAGAAACATTGGAGTGTGTTTGAAAGATAGATAACATGTTGTGGTGGATCCAAAAGGATAACATACATGTATCGGGATCTGCTCAGATATATAACACTTTGAACTTTAATTCACTAGGATATGTTTCTGTAGTATGGATATATTACGATTGCACTATGATGTATTTTAAATGTCCATTTATAGGTTTGCAATATTTTGTATCCTAAAGTCTAAGTATTCCCTTCCTATCTCAATATTTTGAAATATGTATTTGTATATGATCAATATTGTGTGTTATTAATTTTATGAACTCTCAATAAAAAAAAATTGCAAAAGAATATAAAATGTAAATTACATTGAATAGATGTGCCATCACAGGGGCAAACTGAGAGTTCATTGACTGAGTACATCCCTGATGGGAAGGCCAGCATGTACGGAATAAAATTTAGTCTGATTGTAAATAAAAAAAACACTCTCACAATTACTGGCTCTGATGTATAGTCCTGTATATACTCCAACTCTCACATGCACAGTGTTTTACATATGTAGTTACTTGGACATGTTGCACTGAGATATGCATTCACTCATTAACACACCCATACACACACTCACCCACTCATACAGTTGTTCCCACATGCACTCTTCTCAGCTATAGAAGAGGAGCAGTCCATCACCCCCATGCTTACCCTCTAGAAATATTAGCTGCAGGAGAGGTTCTGGCCTTCACCTCCTGCACTCACCACCTTTATTAACAAAGACCCTGGCATAAGTGAAGTGCCCAGGATCACCACGCTGATCATTAGCAAAATCAGCCAACTGTAACTCGACCACCTCCGCGACAAAGCCCCTTACCCTCTTCACTCCTATAAGGAAGCTTGACCCTCCGGCTGACATCTTAGGCCACACAACCATGCTGGCCCCTGGCTTACCATTTAATAGATAATTTACATACCCTCTCTCCACCGAGAGAACTCAGCACCTCTCCCCGACCCCTCTTGCCTTCATCTCCTACCCCCTGCTTTGCAAATTGCGACCCCTTCGTACATTCAATAGTCCCTCTTCCTTCCTATACCGCTCTAAGATGCCCCCAGCCAGCCACTCCAACGATGTCCCCTGCTTACCCACAAATCATCTAACTCCACATGGGCAAAACGCCTTCGCCATTTCCTACCCCCATAGACTTTCTAACAAAGCCAAAAAACTCCTAAAACTGAAAACCATCAGACAACTCCCAGAAACACTTATCGTAGACACGTACCACTGCTCATCTAGAGGTCAGCTAAAAATGGACTTCATCTTTTACACGGTCAGACCAGGCCACTGGATCAATAGCCTTAATGCCCACCTCCTAGTCACCAAAACCACCATCACAGCACTCAGCCACAAACTTACCATCTCCCTGCAAAAACACCAGTCCCTGACCGGCTCCATTTCCACTACCATTTTCGATAATGGCACCATCCTAATCCAGGCTAAAAATGAGAACCTTGAGTTCTTTGACTCCCTTTTCCCCTCGTTAAAGAAGACCTCCTCCCCTACCCTGCCCCAAGCCCAGAACACGTATCTGACTACACTCCAACCCCCAAGAAGCCACAGGACCCAACTCGAGCACCCCCTTCTTGCCACCCACCCCCTACGTATGCCAACCTACACCAACCGCCCACCACCTTGAAATTTCCTACCCCCGCCCTATTCTACACTCCCTCCACTCAGACTCAACCCATTACAATAGAGCCCCACCCCCTCTCCTCCCACAACAGCCCCAAAACCCGCCCACCGTCACCCCGCCACCAGAATTAACCCCTCTCACCGTCCACTCCCTCCCCCCTTCAATCATAATCCCTACTCTAAAATAGAGCTCGATCCCCACTCACAACTAGAGAGTCCTACTACTACCGCTTCACCCCACCACACCAACAACGACACCCAGAACACTAGAGAAGAACCCCACCCGCATTCACATCCCCAATGGCTCCCTGGCCCACACACCCAACAACCCACATCGCAGACTTCCTCCCAACTAGACAGAACTCCTCCTCCCTCCTCTACCCTCACTAAAGATTTCTTCCCACGGGACTCACCCGCACAGTTCCCTCTTGTTGATCCGATACTTAGTCTCCCACACCCTCCGTTCCTTAACAATCACACCGCCCCATAGGCACTCACACCCCCAACACAGAACACCACCCCCCTCCCCCTTCTACCCACACTAACAATATATCGCAACGTCTTTCCCTGCTGGAAGTTCAGCTTGAAAAGCTGATACGAGGCATGTATGATACCCTCTCTTCCCTAACCAAAATCGAAGTGCCCACCCAACAGACCTCAGGCCCCTTCACCCCCACCTCTCCCAGTCTGCCCAAATCTCCTCCTCCCATTCCGACCCTCGCCTCCACCACATCGCTCCCACACGTCACTATACCAAAGGCAGAATTGCGAACTGACAGACCGAGTAGAGCAAAACCCACTATCTCCCCCGTGAAGTCACCACTCTCGCCTCTTCTTACGCCCACCTCACGACCCCCAACTTGAGCACCCCCCAGCATCCTCAGAGAAGGACCCCTCCCTCCCCCACACGGGTCCCCAGGCTATTCTCATCACCCAAATCCTCTTTCCCAGTCATCACAGGAATATGCAGGGAACATCCTCCCTTGAGACTTCCCAGACCCCCGTCACACCTAACCTCCCTGACCAGAGCCCAATCCAACTTGGCGCTGCCCGTTGAACAACCTCGCATCAGATGCATGCTCATTAACAGCAGATCTGCTTCAAAACACGCAACAGAATTAGCAGAAGCTATCCTCTCACACGATATTGATGTTGCCTTCATCACAGAAACTTGGCTCAACTCCCTGTCAGCCCCCACCATGGACCTGCTTGTACCACCAGGATTTTCAATCATGCGCAAAGACCACCATAAACAGAGAGGTGGAGGTGTAGCCATCATTCACAAGACGAACCTAGACATCACGGAAAGTGCACCCTACCTATACAGCTACTTCGAATGCCTCTCCATCAGCATCAAATCCTGTGCAAAGAGTGCTACACTCTGCTATCTCCTCTATCATCCAACAGGCAATTCAAAGGAATTCGAAATGCAAATATCCGACCTAATCACCCACGGTGCGCTCAACAACGCCAACAACATAATCCTGGGCGATCTCAACATTAGATGGAATGATACAAATTACCCAATCATACAATCCCTCAACAACCTTCTGCTAGAAAATGATCTGACACAACATTGCTCTGAAGAAACACACTACAGAGGAGCGACACTCGACGCAATCATTGCGGACAACCACACAATCACCATCGACTACATCATTCCAGTAGACTGGTCAGAACACCACTTAATCCTTTTCCGCATCAACCAATCAGTGCCAACTCGATCCATAACACAAGCTCCCCCCAAATGGACAAGGAATATTGCCCAAGTCCCTCAGGCCATCCTAGAAGACGAACTAAACACTCTCCTCCCAAACTCATCAGAGCACCTCTCAACTACTGACCTCACCTCTCTCTACCACTCCAACATGACGACCACCCTTGACCGCCTGGCCCCCTTGAAATTAAAAAGATCCAGAAACATTCCATCGAGAACGTGGTTCACCACGGACATCAATGATGAAAGAAGACTTCTCAGATCCCTTGAAAGAATATGGAGGTCCAATCCATCCTCCCTTCACCGTGAACAACTCAAGACGGCACGCAGAACATACTACAAGCTCATCAAGGAAAGAAAAGCTTCCTTTTTCTGCTCTGGAAAACGCAAAAAAACGCCCCAAAGAGCTCTTCAACATCATCAGAAGTCAAACATCCGAACCTAGTAAATCCGTCTCAGTGTCCTCCAAAAAACAATGTGACAACTTCGCCAACTTTTTTAACGAAAAAATCATCAAGATTGACCTTTCTCTCAGCACCGCCTCTTCTTTTCCCAAGGAGACCATCACCCCAGTATTGACTGACAGCACCTCATCTATCCCACCCACTCAATGGTCCGTCTTCACGCCGATTCAGGAAACAGAGATCATCAACCTGATCTCCAATGCCAAACCGTCATCCCACTCCCTGGACCAGCTTCCTATAAACATGACCAAAGCCCTGAAACACACCCTAGCTCCTATCTGGTGCAAAATCATCAACAGCTCGCTGAGCTCAGGAACTATCCCAGACTGCCTCAAGGTCGGCCAAGTCACTCCGCTACTAAAAAAAACAGGGTTAGAAACAGAAGACATGAACAACTTTAGACCCGTGTCAAATCTCCCTCTGTTATCCAAAAGACTAGAAAAATATGTGCTCCCACAGCTAACCCAACACCTAGAGAACATCAAACTCCTTGACCCCCACCAATCGGGTTTCACAAAAGTATGCAGTACTGAAACTGCCATCCTAAACGTCATAGACGATCTCCACAAATCACTTGACTCTGACCATTGCTGCCTTCTCATTCTCCTTGACCTTTCGGCCGCCTTTGATACTGTTGATCACACGCTGCTCCTTAAGGCCCTTCAAGATAGAGCAGGCCTGGAATTGATGGTATTGAATTGGTTCTCCTCCTTTCTACACAATCGCTATCAAAGAGTAAAAATCAAAAGCTTTGAATCCGACCCCCTACCCGTCAGCAGAGGTGTCTCTCAAGGGTCAGTACTCTCCCCCCAACTCTTTAATATCTACATGGAACCGCTTACCACAATACTCAGGAATTCCAACATCCCCTTCCACCTCTATGCTGATGACACACAACTCTATCTGGAAACCACCTACATGGATGACATTCTGAAACTCAACAACACGCTCAAAGACGTTCAACAAAGGCTCTCACAAAATCACTTAAAGCTCAATCAAGAAAAAACTGAAGTCCTTCTGATCTCCAACAAAGACGAAAACCCCCAAATTGAAGAATGGCTCAAAGCCATCGATGCCATCAATGGCACCCTCAAGCTAAAAGACTCGGTCAAATCCCTAGGAATCATCTTAGACCCCAAACTAAACATGAAAAAACACATTGCTAACTCCGCCAAAAACGCTTTCCTCAATCTGAAACTTCTCTACAAAATAAAACCATTCCTGCCTCCCAAGCACCTCCAACAGGCCACTCAAGCTCTGGTGCTCTCCAGAATTGACTATGGAATCGCAACCCTGACCGGCTCAGCCAAATCACACCTACGCCCTCTGAAAACCACCCTCAATGCCGCGGCTAGAATGGTCACAGGAACCAAGAAATTCGACCACATTTCCCCCGCGCTCAAGGATCTGAAATGGCTCCCTATTGAACAATGAGCAAACTTTCGAACAGCATGCCTTACACACAAAGCCCTCCACACAGGCAAACCAGAATACCTGGCTGCGAAACTCAAAAGGGCTGGCCAGTCCAGGACCCTCAGAAGCTCCAACACGCTTCTTCTCATCCCGCTGAAATCACGGAAACGCAAAACTTTAAGCAAATGCTTTGCAGGTAATGCTCCCAGGATATGGAACGCCATCCCTCCCCACATCAGAATGACATCCCACTTCCCAAAATTCAAGACTTTTCACAAAGCCCTCTTCCTGGAGGCCACCTGAACTGTATGGGGATGCTCATAGTTCCCCTAACACTTGCAGTCATTATGATCTGTATGTTTTTTTTTTTCCTCTTGAACTGTACAGCTGTCAATCTTCCATCGCCGTTAAGGCACATTGTTATACCTGATGTGAAGCGCTCTGATACCCTCGGGTCCAGCTAGCGCTATACAAAACCTATAATAAATAAATAATAAATAAATCTTGAACCCATACACCCAATGAATGAAGCACTCACACATCTATGCACAGAGTCACACACCACCTCCCATCCACACACACTCAGGCACCCATACAAATACTCACACAACCAATCAATAATCCATATAGACACACATGTAGCTACTCACCAACCAATTCAGCAGCGTACACAGCAATAGATAGACTGATAGAGACATTCACACACTTTACTCACTAAGCCATGCATTCAGTAAGATACATTTAATCACTCACTTGTACAGTCAGTCACACACCTACTAAATTCTACATCCAGACACCTATACACCCACTCATTCTTCAATAAATCTTGGCATATATATATATAAAACATATTTAAACTTTACAGAAACGCACAGTCACTGGATGATGTCATCAGTGATGTTATTTGAGATGTCATCAGTGATGTCACTGACCATGTAATGAAAGATGAAATATGTGATGTCATCAGCAGTGCATTACAGGGGTGCGAGTTATAGTTAGCTCAACTAACTATAACGGTGGAATTTCTATGGTTTTGTATGAGTGAAATGTCCAACAAACTATAACGTCCCTGAAACCTATGGTTTTTTCAGTGAATTTCAAAGGATTTTTAAATGCTAATTTGTAACAATAATGTCCCCGAAACCTATGTTTTTTCAGTATATATATATATATATATATATATATATATATATATATATATATATATATATATATATATATATATATATATATATATTACCTACTGGCGGTCGCCAGTAGGTAGTTATAGTTAGAACCTATTTTCCGTAGGAAAAGCATTTTTTGATTTGCTAATAACTTTAGCATAGTTTGGCGAATCTTCGAGAAATTATCCACCCAAAGAATTTCTATCTAGGTCAGCTCCTATCCTGAAAGTTTGTGTGTGATTCTTCAAGCGGGGCTTGAGAAAAAAGGGGGTCACAAATAGTCTTTTTTCCGTGTTAATTTCAATAGGAAATGTTATTACAGGCTACAGCCCGAACTGCTGAACGGAATTACACCAAATTTGGCAAAAAGGTAGAACTTGGTTCATAAAGTGACCTTTTGTTCAATGGAGTAAATCCGTTCAGTAGTTGTTGAGAAATCCAAAAAATAAAAGTCAAAAAATCAATTTCTCATAAGAAACATGTGCAAGGCTACAGCTGAAACTACTGAACGGAATTACCCCAAATTTGGCACAAAGGTAGTGCGTAGGTCAGAAAGCAATCTTTTTTTTAAATGGTGTAAATCCATTCAGTAGTTGCTGAGAAATTAGAAAAATAAATGTTTTTATATCTGGGCGGAGCCTAAGTCCTGTGTATGAGCTTCAGTGTGATTGGCTGCCAACACTCCAAACCAGGCAGTGTTGGCAGCCATCTTGTGGTTCAGTAGAAGTGATTCGCTAGAAAACAGAGAAACAAAGGTAGAAAACAAGAGAAGGGGGCAGGGTAGAAACATCCTGACCCACCAGGCCTACTCAGGGCGTCCCAGAAGGACCCCAAGGGCCCTAAAAAAATACCTTAAAAAAAACATATATTTACAAAAGGGGGTGGTGATGAACAGAGTGTCTGAATTGAGCAGACCACTCTTACCCAGTCCAAAGATCAGGGCTTGATCCATCACCGTTATTTATCTCACTGCCCCATCCCAGCTCAGAACCTGGCTATATGCAAATCAGTCTGTCCCTGGCCCAGTGCATCATGGGAACAGGGCAGACTAAACTACCAAGCCAATTCTTTACCAGAAAGGAGACAAGCTACCGGGGACCGGTTTCTGGCATTTCAGCCTCTTCGGCCCGGCTTGCTTGAATCCTGATGGAGCAGTGAGAAAGGGACTCATGTCTGAGTATACCCTGCCACACCTATAGTGGCCAAAATCGATTTACAAAAGGGGGTGGTGATGAACAGAGTGTCTGAATTGAGCAGACCACTCTTACCCAGTCCAAAGATCAGGGCTTGATCCATCACCGTTATTTATCTCACTGCCCCATCCCAGCTCAGAACCTGGCTATATGCAAATCAGTCTGTCCCTGGCCCAGTGCATCATGGGAACAGGGCAGACTAAACTACCAAGCCAATTCTTTACCAGAAAGGAGACAAGCTACCGGGGACCGGTTTCTGGCATTTCAGCCTCTTCGGCCCGGCTTGCTTGAATCCTGATGGAGCAGTGAGAAAGGGACTCATGTCTGAGTATACCCTGCCACACCTATAGTGGCCAAAATCGATTTACAAAAGGGGGTGGTGATGAACAGAGTGTCTGAATTGAGCAGACCACTCTTACCCAGTCCAAAGATCAGGGCTTGATCCATCACCGTTATTTATCTCACTGCCCCATCCCAGCTCAGAACCTGGCTATATGCAAATCAGTCTGTCCCTGGCCCAGTGCATCATGGGAACAGGGCAGACTAATTTGCATACAGTCAGGTTCTGAAACTGGGATGGTGCAGTGAGCTAAAAAACGGTGTTGGATCTAGCCCTGATCTCTTGACTGGGTGAGAGTATTCTGTTTAATTCAGAGACTCTGTCCCTCACCACCCCTTGTTGTAAATATTAAAAAAAACATAGGCGTAATTTGCGTTAGGGTTACGGGTTACGGGTTCCAGTGTTTTATTTTAATGAGACCCCGGGGTGGGCTAGGTCGCCAGTAGGTAGTTATAGTTAGAACCTATTTTCCATAGAAAAAGCATTTTTTGATTTGCTAATAACTTTAGCATAGTTTGGCGAATCTTCGGGAAATTCTCCACCCAAAAAATTTCTATCCAGGTCAGCTCCTATCCTGAAAGTTTGGGGGTGATTCTTCAAGCAGGACTTGAGAAAAAAGGGGGTCACAACTAGTGTTTTCTCAATGTTAATTTATTACAGGCTACAGCCCGAACTGCTGAACGGAATTACACCAAAGTTGGCAAAAATGTAGAACTTGGTTCAGAAAGTGACCTTTTTTTCAATAGAGTAAATCTGTTCAGTAGTTGTTGAGAAATCCAAAAAATGAAAGTCAAAAAATCCATTTCTCATAAGAAACTTTAGCCAAGGCTACAGCCTGAGCTGCTGAACGGAATCATACTAAATTTGGAAAAAAGGTAGTGCTTTATTCAGTAAGCAACTTTTTTTTAAATAGTGTAAATCCATTTAGAAGTTGCTGAGAAATTAAAAAAAATTAAGTTTCAATATCTGGGGCAACGGTGGGTTCGCTTACCCTCCCAACCACGTGCTTCACTGTGATTAGCTGCCACAACCATGAGCTTCACTGTGATTGGCTGACAACACTCTAAACCAGGAAGTGTGGCAGCCATTTTGTGACTCGCTAGAACCAAGTAAGAAGAAAACAGTTGAAAAAAGATTAAAAAAAGAAGAAAAGAGGGCAGGGTAGAAACACACTGACCCCCTAGTCCTGCTCAGGGGGTCCCACAAGGACCCCCAGGCCCAACTTTTTATTTTAAAAACGTCTGAATGCGCGAATCCAGACAAAAAAAAGAAGAAAAAATGAAGCAGGCTCCCCCACTTCATTTAAATTAGCCCACGGGTGGACCAGGTACCGGGGGCAATCGTATAATTATATTGCGGGGGCCTCCGCAGCCCCTGCAACCACCACCTCCCTGGGGCCATGTAAATTAGGTACAGGAGGGCACACGGCCCTCCTGCAGCCCCGGGGACCACCACCTTCCTGGGGCTTTGAAAATAGAGGGATGTGGCAGCGCGGCCCCCTGCTGGAGCCCTTGATGGCCCTGGGGACCGCCACCCCCCAAGTGCAGCACATGCAATGTCCCAGGCTACCCACCCTCGGGACATTGCTGTTTGCTATGGCAGGCCTGTCATAGCAAACCCTGCTTTGCTTCATTGTAACGAGAGCAGGAAAACCTGCTCTCGCTTCAATGAAGCAAAGCAGGATTGCTTTAGGGCAAGGGGAGCTGTTAGCAGCTTCCCTTGCCCAAAAGCAATGCTGGCTCCCGCAGGAGCCGGGGAGCCGGCGGGACCATGGGGGCATTGGGACACCCCCAAGTTCCCCAATGAAGAGGCCAGGCCCCGGGGGATGGGGTCCCCAGGGCCAGAAGTGGACAAGGGAAGGGGGATCATGCATCCCCCCTTCCTAATGATTAATAAAAACATTCAAGAATTGGGCATGCCCCGGAGGATGGGGTCCTTGGGGCGAATATAAATTAATGGAAGTGGGCCGTTTTTTTTTAGAAACGTTTGGAGTGGTGATCCTAACATGGCGCTCAGCATGGCCCCCTGGTGTGAACACGCTGAGTGCATGACTCTCAGCGTGACCCCCTAGTGTGAACACGCTAGGTGCACGGCTCTCAGCCCTGCCCCCTAGTGTAAAAGCGCTGGGTGCGCAGCTCTCAGCACGACACCTGATTACTTCACAGGTCTTTAAAATGTAAAAAATGTAAATTGATACTTGTATAGCGCACTACTCACCCGCAAGGGTCTCAAGGCGCTTGTACGAATACCGCTGTGGAACCCATCCTGGCTTTCCCTGTGAGGCGTCCACTCCTGGGCACCCCCAAGGTGGAGGCCAGGCATCCTTAGCGTTGTGGGGGCTGTTGTGGAGATTAAGCAAGCTATTGCCCAGAGTTGCAGAGTGGGACTCCATGATTGGAATAGGCACCGAGGCGAAAATTATCAGGTCCGTGGAATTTTTGAGCCCAAGACCCGCCGAGGCGGGGAATTGAACCCTGGTCCCGGGCTAGACCTCTGCATCAGGGTCTGCCGCTCTAATCATTGAGCCATTTACCTGTTAATGCGGCTTTATTGTGTTTTCACCCCTTCTTAGAACCCCTGCATCTCCACTCTGCCTATGAGTGGAAGAATTAGCCCCCCCCTGAAATTTTTATCGGCCTCCTCCAAAATTTGGCTCTAGTTGCGCCCCTGACTGGCGTACAACGGCTCTGCCCACTCCGCTTACGCTTACAGAATTCTGTAGATTATATCCGTCGTATGTCAATGATCCAGCTGTGGGGCTGGGAATATCTTGTAGACAGGATTCCGGGCCTTTTATTACCGGGGCTCCACAGACCCAGCAGCTCACTTTAGGGGATCCAGTGGAAGGGACTACGGTGATCCAACAGTCATAATTCCTTGATCCAGAGATCAATGATCTGGGAAGGTATCCTCTGAATGAGAATGCTTTATACTACAAGGAGAATTCCAAGCTCCTGGACTTGGTTTTACAGGCATCCATGTGGTATTCCCGCTAGCCAGTGGCCCAGATTTTAGTGGGTGGGAACCTAGGGTACCAGAGCAAAGGCTATGGGGATGCCATAGCAAATAAGACAGGTGCCTCAGGAACCGGCGCAGTGCCTATTCAAGCTTGGTTTGCAATCCTGACACTCTGCCGGGGTTGCCACTGATTGGCAGCCAATTAGAACCAAGCTTGTGCTCGGGGGTTAGGCTCCACCAACACATGTACTCATCCAATTACTCTGCCAATCCCCAAGCACTTATAAATTCACCATACACTCTCCTTGCAGTACTCTAATCACCCAGTCTCTACCATGTACTCATAGAATGACCAAGACAAGGTTAAATATCCGAAGTCTTCCCCACTGCCAGAGGTAACATGGTTATGTGTGCAGTCAACAACACAATGGAATGTGGTAGGGCCCAGAGACATCATGGATACACAATGAACACACAGACAGAGTTAGATAGATAGTGGAACTGGCTACAGGCATGTGTGTCAGGCCACTTTTTATTACCAGGGTCACATGTCCAGTGACGCCTGTGCTGAATGCGTGTGGGGTGAGTGTAAGCCAGCCCTCAGGGAATGGTTGGTGCTTGCAACAACTACAACAGTGATCATCGGATCACACATAGAGATTTAATCATTTGACTTGTGGTGCACTAAGGTAGGGGCCCCAGATCCTAAAGCACACACAATAGGTTGTATCGTAAAGGGTCCATGACTTGTGGTCCACTGAGGTAGGGACATCAGAGATGAGTTTGCTCATGTGAAGAAATTGTTAATGTCCTTTCGGGATCTTCCTGCTGCCTGAGGTGACATTGCTGCGTGTGTTGTCTACAGCATGAAAGTCAATCATAAAGGGTCCATGAGTTGTGATGCACAGAGTTAGTGGCACCTGAAGAGCTTAGTGTGTGCGCAGCCAGCGATGATGGTGTGTCTTTGCATGTCAGGATTGGATTGGATATGTGTGGGACCTGCTGACCGCAGTGTAGGCCGGAGGCAGCGGTCAGCAAGGGCCCACAATGACGTGGTGTTGACTTAAGGTGCACTGAGTTAGAGGCAACAGTGGCACTTAGCGTGTGCGCTGCCAGCGATGATACGTCGTTCGGGCGGGTCTCACTGGTAAAATGTCTTTGCCTAATTAATTCGGCCTCAATAAGGCCACGTGGCGATGACTTGTGATGCACTGAGTTAGTGGCATCGGAAGCATTCAGCGTGTTCGCAGCAAGCGATGATGCATGGTGCAGGCGGGTCGCACTGGGAGCAATGTCTGTTGCCTAGTGGACTGTGTCATCTGCAATCGCAACTCGATCTGAATTGTGAGCCCTGCTGTCCGCAGTGTAGATGGAAGGCAGTAGTCAGCACGGACATCGAGGAATGCTTTTTGTCACTTCCTCTTGACAAAATCCAAGGACATAGAGTACAATTCACTCTGCAATAAATAAATCAAGACTGCATTTTGTATTGTAAGCCCTGCTGACCGCAGTGTATGCGTATGGAATACGTATGGAATACATTGTCGAAATTTGTAGGTTTCATGGACGTTATAGTTAGTTGCCTACTGGACTCTGAAATTAATGGATCATGACTGAATTTGAATTGTGAGCCCTGCTGACTGCTTTGTAGGCCAGAGGCAGCGGTCAGCAAGGGCACACAGCCACATGACATTGACTTGAGCTGCACAGAGTTAGTGGCACCTGAAGCAGTCAGCGTGTGCGCAGTCAGCGATGATGCGTCGTCCGGGCAGGCCTCACTGGATGCAATGTCTGTTGTCTACTGGACTATGCAATTAATGAATCGAGACTGAATTTGAATTGTGAGCCCTGCTGACCGCAGTGTAGGCCGGAGGCAGCGGTCAGCAAGTGCCAACAGCACCATGGCGTTGCACAGATTGGGAGCAATTGGTCTTCTTAACCGATTATAGTCTCTTACACAATTTGCATCTGTACTAATCTTGAATTGTGAGCATTGACTTGAGCTGCACAGAGTTAGTGGTAACTGAAACACTCAGCATGTGCACAGCCAGCGATGATGCGGGCCGCACTGATAGCAATGTCTGTTGCCTACTGGACTGCGTCATCTGCAATTGCGACTCTATCTGGACTATCAGCCCTGGTGACCACAGTGTAGGCTGGAGGCAGCGGTGAGCAAGGGCAAGCAGTCACATGGCGATGACTTGTGGTGCACTGAGTTAGTGGCACCTAAAGCACTCAGCATGTGCGCAACCAGCGATGATTCATGATGCAGGCAGCCCGCCATGGGAGCAATGTCTTTTGCCTAATGACTCTGCCTCAATAAGGCTACATGGTAGTGACTTGTGGTGTACTGAGTTAGTGACACCTGAAGCACTCAGGGTGTGCACAGCCACCAGCAATGACGCGTGGTCCAGGAGGGCCGCACTGGTAGCAATGTCTGTTGCCTACTGGACTGCGTCATCTGCAATAGTGTAGGCCGAAGGCAGTGGACAGCAAGGGCCCATAGCAGCGTGCCATTGAGTTGAGTTGCACTGTTAGTGCCACCAGAAGCATTCAGGGTGTGCGCAGCCTGCGATGATGCGTGGTCCGGGCGGGCCGCACTGGTAGCAATGTCTTTTGTCTAATGAATTCTGCCTTAATAAGGCTTGTGGCGATGACTTGTGGTGCATTGAGTTAGTGGCACCAGAAGCACTCAGCTGTGCGCAGCCTGCGATGATGCGTGCTCCGGCCGTACCACACTGGTAAAAATGTCTGTTGCCTACTGGACTGTGCCATCTGCGATCGCGACTCGATCTGAATTGTGAGCCCTGCTGTGCGCAGTGTACATCGCAGACAGTAGTCTGTACAGACATAACTCTGCTGTGCTGTGCTACTGGTTTTGCAGGGGGCTGTGTCGAGGAGACCAGCAGTCACAGCGGCGGCCTCGTGGCAGGGTGAGGGCCCCGCTCAGGCAGACGCATTGGCTTTCCCAGAATTGAACTACGCCCAGCATCCCCAGCCTATTTATTCACACTCCTACACTGGAGTGATGTACGTTGGATCAGCCCACTCTGCTTCAGCTTACAGGGTGGATGACACAACTACATGACCAAGATCCTCCCCACTGCCTGAGGTAACATGGTTGCGTCCACTGCCCAAAACACTACAAGCACCAGCAGTATATGTACATATGTAGAGGTCTGTGCTCTGCATAGTGAGGTTTGTTCAGCACATCACATACACATTTGGCATTGTGTGCATTGGTATTGATGGGTGACTTGCCTTCTTCACACATACTTGGTTCCTACCTCTCCCAACATTCAGCTATTGTATGGGTGAGGGGCCATGCCATTTTGGGAAAGTCTGCTGTCCTGTTCTACCTGCCTTGGTAGTAGTGGGGGGGAGGCCCTAGGGCTGGTGGCGGTGGGTGTTGTGGCCTTCTTGGGTGTTGGAGCTGCATGATCAGAAGCTCTTTGACATGTGTTGGTCTTCAGATGTAGCTCTGGGCTGGGATCCCTTTCATACTGTAGGTAGTCGCCCTGCTTTACACCAGTAAAAGGCAGATGTTAAATTCTCAATTCTAACGCAGCTTATCGCCTGTTTTTGGATTGCATCACTGATTTGGCTGGTCGTTGAAAATATCGGGCAGTGGTGTTTTCGTGTTTTTTTTGCACGGGAACGCCTACTCTGCATATCATATTGTTGGTTGTCGCTCTCATTCGTGGCGATGTTTTTTGAGGAAGCTATTGCTGGAAATCTGGCGATATCTGCAGTTATCACCAGGTGCCAAAGTGCAGATAACTCTGCGATAAGTCCTTGAGAATACGCCCCATTGTTTTTTTTATTTTTTTGTCCGCATTCGTGCACCCAACCGCTTAAAAAAAATAGAAATCATTTTTGGGCCCTGGGGCTTTTTGTGGGATTCCCTGAGCAGCCCTTGGGGGAGTCATCTTATTTCTTGTGATACACATGTAGCTACAACAAAGTCCTAATAAACAGAAGGTCTCATTATAGAGTCACCCTTTAACCCAACAGTGGGGAGTTATCGCTGAGTTATCTGCACTTTAGCGCAATGTGCAGGCAAAACTGGATCATCGGGGCCTGTACAATAATGTTTTTGCAAAATTTTCAGGCAGTGTTCATGATTCCTACATATTTCGCAAACATCCCAGCCCTGGTACCCAGACCAGTCCTCCACCCAACAATAACTGCCCGACCCTGTGCACCCAGACCTCAATGCTCACCTGCCGCCACCGGCATGTGTCCAAGAGGGCCCACCATCATGCCGGAGCAACCTCCTCATCCATCGCTGGGTTCCGCAGCACAGGCCCCCAGCACATCCTGCTGCACCACGCTGAGGAGTCATGTCTGTACACACAGCTGCCTTTGGCATACATGCGGTCCAGCTCAGCTCACAATTCAAAATGGGTCTTGATTGACAGGATAATGTAACGAGGCCCACGCATCATCGCAGGCTGCACACCCTGCTTGGCTCTGGTGGCACCAACTCAGTGCAACTCAAGTCATCGCCACGTGGCTGGAGGCCCGTGTCGGCCAAAATGCATCAGCTGCCACCAACTCTGTGCACCTCAAGTCATCGCAACGTGGCAGGAAGACAGTGTCTGGCAAAGTGCTTCAGCTGCTACCAACTCTGTGCACCTTTAGTCATTGCCACGTTGCGGGAGTCTTGTATCGGCCAAAGTGCATCGGCTGCCACCAACATAATAAGCACACAGATACACCCAGATAGAGAGTGGAAAAGGTGTCGAGCATGTGTGCCAAGCCCTTTTTATTGGCAGGGTCACATGTCCTGTGATGCATGTGCTTCATGGGTGTGGTGTGGGAATAAACCAGCCATGAGGGAGTGGCTGTGGCATGCTGACAACTAGACCTGTGATCAGCATATCACTACAGGGAAGACCTGGGACATGTACGTGGTAGTTCCCTTCCTGTAAGCGTAAGCGGAGTGGGCTGGCTGAAACGCGCATCCTTCACGACTTTAACAATATGGCGGTTTAAATCCGCACACCTACCGAGATAGGCACATGATGGGTGCGCAACTCAACTTTTTTCTCAACAACAAACATATATATATATATATATATATATATATATATATATGTTCGCTCAGGTGAAAAGACACCAGCCACACTCGCGGGGTTTCCAGGTAAGGCTTTATTCAGCACAAGTTGCTCAGTGGCTGCAAACCAGAACAGAGTTCAAATTGATTCCTGCTTCGTGTAGTTTCCTGACGCGTTTCGAAGGCGGAGCCTTCTTCTTCAGAGGATGATGAAAGGTGTGCAGGGTAGTGGCAGGGAACACCCTTATTATAGTTCAAGGCACGCCCCTGGATGACCGCAGTGCCTTGTGGGGGTTGAAGTCCTGCCGTGATGCCTACTCGCAGAATTGCGACAACGTTCGGGATTTGCAATGTAATGAAGTGGCCTTCTCCTTGGAACCCCTCGCCAACCAGGCAGCAATGTGATGATCGAGCTGGGGAGAAGTATATGATCTAGACCCCACAAGCGGGATGCTCGCCATCATGGACCCGTTGCATCAGGCTGCGTGGCGGTGCTCGGCGAAATTGCAGTTTTACTACCTCGCTCCACCCCATCAAGACGCCGTTCACTCTTCCAAGGCGGGTGCAGCAAAGGAAGGTGATGGGACCTTCCAAATATGTTCGCTCAGGTGAAAAGACACCAGCCACACTCGCCGGGTTTCCAGGTAAGGCTTTATTCAGCACAAGTTGCTCAGTGGCTGCAAACCAGAACAGAGTTCAAATTGATTCCTGCTTCGTGTAGTTTCCTGACGCGTTTCGAAGGCGGAGCCTTCTTCTTCAGAGGATGACGAAAGGTGTGCAGGGTAGTGGCAGGGAACACCCTTATTATAGTTCAAGGCACGCCCCTGGATGACCGCAGTGCCTTGTGGGGGTTGAAGTCCTGCCGTGATGCCTACTCGCAGAATTGCGACAACGTTCGGGATTTGCAATGTAATGAAGTGGCCTTCTCCTTGGAACCCCTCGCCAACCAGGCAGCAATGTGATGATCGAGCTGGGGAGAAGTATATGATCTAGACCCCACAAGCGGGATGCTCGCCATCATGGACCCGTTGCATCAGGCTGCGTGGCGGTGCTCGGCGAAATTGCAGTTTTACTACCTCGCTCCACCCCATCAAGACGCCGTTCACTCTTCCAAGGCGGGTGCAGCAAAGGAAGGTGATGGGACCTTCCAAATATATATATATATATATATCCAAGAAATCCACGTTCGATTTCCACAAAGGTGAGGCGTCCTCCCACACCTTAGAAAGACGCAGACACGGTCCAAGTTTGTGCAGATCAATTTATTACGAGCAGGCACATCGCATGACGTTTCGGCTCCGGGGAGCCTTGTTCGCATGACAGTGTCATTATTCATGAGCCGTTCTTTTAAAGAAGCAGCCATTGATTGAAAAAAAGTTTGTGATCACATGCTCTGTTTGGAAATAGACATGGAAGAAATATTTTCCGCTATGACTTGCATGACAGAATATCTTTTCTATATATTTGATGGCAAATCTGAAGCACAATTAACTCTTGATATCATGGTAAAATACTTTTTGGTATGTAGTGGTTAAAAATTATTTGAATTTGATAATCCTAGGTCAAATACAAAAATGTAAATCTCTCTATAATAGATAATTGCCTCATAACACTTCCAAATACAAAAATAGAATAAATACTATTATAATACATCCATATTTATACCTGTTTTTACATATTTTTACATATTTTCACATCTTTACATATTTACATTATCAACAATAAGGAGCTTGTGCTACATGACTTTAGGCCTAATTAAACTTTCTGCACTTTATGCAAAAGTGAATGCCTTTGTGATAATCGTCTGTCGATAGATTGTACCATCAGAAGTGCAAATCAAAGCAAGCTTATAATGTAAACGTAACCGTGTTTTAATCCTGAGGCAATTCAATGAATTCAATCTTCATTACCCACCGAATAATCATTAATTAACCATTAAATCAATTTCCAATTGTAAAACATTTATTTACTCCCATGTCAACAATAAAGTGCAAGTAAAGTGCAAAACAAATCAGAACAAATCTATCTGAATTAGATCAGCCCCTGGAATAAGGACCTGCTAGCTGAATTATTCAGATAATTTGTATTTGTAGTGAATACTATTTTTGTTATTTATTATTTACTATTTTTTATCCATTTTTGAACTTTTTTTCTTTTCTCATCTTATTGTTTGTCTTTCTGTTTTATAGCAGCTACAGTTTCATCCCGCAGTACCTGATTGACCGATGTAGGGCGCTATCTGTTGTCCTATGTATGTAATTAGGATAAATTTCTGTCCCAGCCCAGATATTTCTCATATTACCATAGGGGCGCGAAGTAATATCCCAGGTATCAGAGTGTTGAATTATTCATAGTAGACATGTATACAAATTTTCAGTGATATTTAAACCTGATGGGGCCTTAGTATTTAGCATGAGGATATACTTGGTTTCAAGTTTTCTCAAACTTGTTTCTCTATCTCCTCCCCGCCTATTTGTGTTGACACTATCTATCACGAAGTACGACAGTGTTTTGTTGTTACTCTGGTGTACTTCCCGATAGTGACGGGCAACAGGATAAGTGTTGTCCCCATGTGAGATTGCCCTCAGATGTTGGAGGATTCGCTGATGTACAGGAAGCTTCGTACTTCCTACGTACATCAGCGGACAGGGGCATTGTAGGACGTACACCGCATGGTCGGTCTTACATGTCAATACCTGTGATATTGGGTGAACTGTGTCACTAAACCCATCTTTGTATTCTTTAGTATTGACACCATGGGTGCAGGCTTTGCATGTTTTACACTTGTAAAAGCCCCTGCCCGTTTGCCACCAGCTGCTGCCTCTGATTGGTTCAGGATTCGTGTTCACAATTTGGTCCCTTAGGGAAGGTGCCTTGCTGTAAGTCAGAGAGACTCTACCAGGCATATCCTTGCCTATAACAGGATCTTTCGTGACCAATGGCCAATGCTTGTTGACAATCCTATAGATCTCTTTTGATTGTCTACTAAATCCTGTGATTATCCTGAACTCATTTTGATTTGGATTAGTTTGTTGTTGTCTTTTTTGGTGATTGCCCGTTAGTAACTCATCCCTGGACATTAACTCAGATTTGGCAATAGCTGTGTCCACAATTTTAGCTGAATATCCTCTGTCTAGGAATCTCTTTTTGCTTTCTTGTTGTGCCAGTTTTAATTCTGCAGGGTCAATTAATATTTAAGAAAACAGAAACATTATATTTTTTTAATAACAAACAAAACAAATTACAAAAACTATTTTTAGGATATTAAAGTTACAAAATATCACAAAAAAAATTACATTACTGAAAAACCATAGGTTTAATGAACATTATAAATCGAAATTAGCATTTAAAAAACCTTTGAAATTCACTGAAAAATCTATAGGCTTCAGGCATGTTATCGTTAAAAACTAGCATTTAAAAAACCTTGGAAATTCACTGAAAAAAACCATAGGTTTCAGGGATGTTATAGTTAGTTGGACATTTCTCTCGTACAAAACCATAGAAATTCCCACGTTATGGTTAGTTCACCTAACTACAAGTCACGCCCGCAATGCACTGTTGATTATGTCACATATCACATCATTCATGAGATGGTCAGTGACATTACTACAAATGAACTCACTGATTCATAGGTCTACACACACATACACACATTCACCCTTACAATCACTCATACATGCAGTCACTCATCAATACAACACTATCATAAGCACTCAACACCTATACAGACACTCACACACCATCACTCATCCAGAGTTACTCACACACCTAGTCAGTCATGCAAAGAATGAATCATACTTCCATTTACTGACCTATACAGTTATACACACACCACATCACTTATTCTAACAGAAACAAATGCATACTTACTCTCATATACAAACACTGATAAAAGTACACACTCATTCATACAGCCACGCTCACAATCACTGACTCTCCTGTACAGTCATGTATTTACTTCAACTCTCACATACACTACATTTTACATATGTAGTTACTTCGACATGTACCATTGAGACATCCATTCACTTACCAACACACCCATAAACACACTCACCCACCCAAACCTGTTTCCACATGAACTCTGGAACCCCTACACACAGTGAATTAACCACTCCAACATCTATTCACAAAGTCACACACTTCCCACCCACCCACACACATACCCAGGCACCCATACAAATACTCAGGCAACCAATTGATAACCCATTTAGGCACTCATGTAAACACTCATGTAGCCACTGACCAACCCATGCAGCAGCTTATACAATAACAGACAGACTGATGCAGACATTCACACAGTTTAGTCACTAACTAATGCATTCAGTAAGACACGTGTAATCACTCACTTAAACAGTCAGTCACTTACCTACTAAATCCTCCATTCAGACACTTATACACCCACTCATTCTTCAATACAGCTTGGCATATATATAATACATATTTAAACTTTAAAGAAAAACACAGTCACTGTAATTTGAGATCTATGTGGGAAAAAAGACCTAGGACGTCAACCGAGTAAATGACCAATCATACCAAAATCAGTAGTGTGAAGAAATGACAAAAAATTAAACTGTATACATATATATATTTAATTAGTATGAATAAAAATCATATAGTAACACAAGCTATATGATAAGATAAAAGTGTAGCTCATAAAAAACAAATACAATTATTTCAAATTAATATATATCCTATAAATCACACATATATGTCACAAAGCACAACACAATCACAATAATTAATGACATAAAAGGTATGAAGATATTAATCATAAAAAACTCGACGGGCGTTTCGGCAGAAAACCGCCTTCTTCAAGAGTCTCTGCTGATATTCTGAAAGATAATGTATAGAAAAAGAGAAAATATACATCAAAATAGGGTTTTATTAATTTAGTTGACATACATCATTCTTAAACAGCACCTATATGTTCTAAAAAGCATATACACCATATAGACAAAACTTCATCTTATATCTAGGAAACGTGTCATTCTTCACAGTCTACCAATAAAAGACATTAAATTTGGTCATTTCTTGTCATATGATTGACAGATATTTAGGACTCCATTGTGCAGTACTTAATCATACAAAGACCTTTCTATGTAGAGGTAATGGTCCCTTTTGATTTGGGTTATATACACATAACCTACATAACATTGAAATAGAAACACATGGTCTACATTCTCTGGGGACCGTAGAATCCCCTATGATATCGATGAACACTTACATTGATAAAATTCATGGAAGCTGAAAACATCTTCATACATGCGGGTAGTCAGAGCCACTTGATAGAGGCTAATACCTGATAGAAAATAATAGTATAAAAATAATTTAAGAAAAGAGGGGGATAAATGGCCGGGGTAGTTAGAATGAACATAGATAAGTCACTTTGAACACAAAACGCCACCTAGATATAAAGTCTGACGTATTTTTCATGTCACTGTAATTTGAGATGTCATCAGTATTTGTGATCAGTGATGTCACGAACATGTCATGAATTATGTAATATGTGACGTCATCAGCAGTGCATTGTGGGGGCGTGCATTATAGTTAGGTATAAGGGGGGAATTTCTATGGTTTTGTACAAGAGAAATGTCCAACTAACTATAACGTCCCTGAAACCTATGCTTTTTTCAGTGAATATATATATTATTAAATAGATATACGAATATTTGTATTAAAAAATATTTTAATATACATAAATTATATATGTATATATATATATATATATATAGAAACAAGGTCCTGCGATGTGGCTCCCCACACGCCCCTCAGGTACAGATCTCCACAACACCAAGATGTATATCAAAAGTGGCTTTATTTTACCCTCGCCATCGGCATGACGCGTTTCGGCCGTCAAAAAACGGCATTGATCACATGGCTTCAAATGACCAATGGGGGTGTTTATATACTGTGCTCAACAAAAAATAACATCAGGTCACATGGGTAAGGGACATAGAAGACATACTAGTATACAAATATACAATAAGTACAAACTCATTGATACAAATTTCTTATATACACGAGCTCAATCCAAACAATGTGAAAACATATTATAGAATAAATTCATCTTTGATAAACATTGTTAGTCCAATCGATTTTGCATATCGGATAAAATATAGTGCAAGTGCATGATTAAGCTCAATGTTGAACTATGTGATGGTTTAGGAGTATGTACAAAAGGGTGAAAATGGGCTCAATTTTTTTACACCTCGTAGGTTATATGATCGTCATACAGTATATGTGAATTACTAATACCATGTCCCTAGTGATAAAACAAACCCATAGGATGTTATAGAGAAAACAGTGCTCAAGTGCTCTAAAGTGCATAATATACTCGCAGTGTGTACAAATATGTAATGATTCCATCAAAATCATAATGATTGATGTCATGTTTTCAGATTGTACCTGCGCTAGTGCTATTAACCAAACACAGTTAAAAACATATGTAGGCATTGCCGCTGATGCTGTGAGTTCGCTGTAGCCATAGTGACTAAATAACAACAATTAATTTCCATTAGGGAAAATATTCCATCAGCAAGACTCAGACAGAAGAGATATAATGATCTTGAACTTAATATGCGGTACATTTAGGAAAGAGAAAAACACTCCAAAAGATAGATTTACACAGGTCAGGGGAAAGGGAGGCATTAAACAAAGTCCTACTCTGATGACTACATGACAGGATAATAGAATCAAGATTACAAGAAAACTTGTAAATCTTCCCCCTATTGAGCCCATTCGGTATTCTGGTGTTTAAGAGTACAATGTATTTGCTCTCAAGTTGTCTCAATGTTTTCTCACGATCCCCACCCTGGATTTTCTTGGCTACGGAGTCGATGACAAAGTAAGTGAGATGATTCAAGTTCTTAGCATGTACAAGTTCAAAATGATGGGCAACAGGGTAATTTGCATCAGAGTTAACTATTGCCCTGAGGTGCTGTAATATGCGGTTGAATACCTGCAACTTAGTACTGCCCACATACTTAAGCTTACACAAGCACTCTAATACATAAACAGCATGATCTCTACGACAGGTATATAGTTCTCTGATCGGTGTAGGCATGGGATTAAATGGAGACTGAAATTCAACAGTGTTTACCCCGAACTTGCATGCTCTGCATGAAATACATTTGTGAAAGCCTCTTTTATTGGAAACCCACACCTTACTCTCATTCACCTCTGGACTAGTTCTTACTAAAGAATCTCTCATCAAGGGTCCTCTCCTGTAAATAATAGAGGGTTCTGTTGGTAGTAGTGGTGACAAATTAATGTCAGTGTGGAGTATGGGCCAATGTTTTTTAAGAATGCCCCTTATTTTTTTCTCCTCAGTATTAAAGGTGGTAATTAAACTGACAGTGTTGATGTCATGTTTAGGGGGACTTTCTGTCTCAGTGCTCACATTTACAATGGATTCTTCCAAGAATTCCTCTCTGCTGGTACTATTAGCCTTATCTTTAGCTACCAAAACATCATCCATAAGGTAGCCGCGCTTTATATATATATATGTAACTTTAGAAATTCACAAAAAAACAAATGTTACAGGGGCATTATTGTTAGGCTGAAATTTCACTCATACAAAACCATAGAAATTCAGCCGTAGCTAACTTGTGGCCCCGCAATGCACTGCTTATGACCTCAAATATTACATCACTCATGAAATGGTCAGTGACATCACTGATGACATCAGTGATGACATCATCTAGTGACTGTGTTTTTTAAGTTTATGGGTATTAAATATATATAGCAAGGTGTATTGCTGAATAAGTGGATGTATGAGTGACTGTATGGATGACTCAGTGGGTGCATGACTGACTGTGAAAGTGAGTTATTATGTGTGTCGGTGAATGTATGGTGAGAGACTGGTTGTTTGAATGTGTGTATCTGTCTGTCAGTTAATGTCTAAGTGGGTGTCTGAGTAGGTTAGTTGGTACATGAATGGCTATTCGTTTGATTGATTGGTTATCTGACTGCATCTATGGTTGTCTGGGTGTCTGTGTTTGTGGTTGAGGAAGTGTGTGGCTGACTGTATGGATCAGTGAGTGGGTGAGTCAGTGGCTATTTGGGGTACTGTTGCGTCTGTGAACAGATGTATGGGTGAGTGAGTGTCTGTATGACTGTGTAGATGATTGAGTGCATGTGTCAGTATGGGTGAGTAGCTGAGTATGTTAAAGGCAGCATACATGAGTGACTGGGTATATGAGTGACTGTGTTCATGAGTGAGTGAATGAATGTGAGAGGGGCTATGTAGATGAGTGCATGCTTCTGCTAGTGACCGTATAACTGTATGATTATTTGTCACTATTTGTATGAGTGAGTGAGTTGGTGGTTGTGCAAATGAGTGTCTAGGTTTGTGAGTAGTTCTATGGCTTACTCACTCAGTGTGTGAGTGCCTGTATTGTCTGTATGAGTGGATATGTCAATGGTTCTATTAGTGAGCGAGTGACTCAATGAGTGACACTGTGGGTGGGTTAGTGGATGTGTGTAGATCTTTGAATCAGTGAGTCTGTGTGTAAGTACTGGTATGTCTCTGTGAATGCTTTTGTGAATGGTTGTTTGGGAGTGGCAATGGTTGTATGAAAGATTCTATAGGGGTGCAAGTGGGTGAGTCAGAGATACTGTGGATGATAAGATCAGTGATGTCATTTGAGATGTCATCAGTGATATCACTGACCATGTCATGAGTGATGGAATATGTGAGACCATAAGCAATGTATTGTAGGGGGCGCAAGTTGTAGTGAGCTCAGCTACTATACAGCTAAATTTCTATGATTTAGTTTGAGTGAAATTTCAGCCTAACTATAACGTCACTGTAATCTTTGCTTTTTTTCAGTGCATTTCTAAGGTTTTTTAAATGCTAATTCCTAACTATAACTATACCAGTTCTCTGTTTGATTGTATGTTTTGTTACATAGTGCCTAATACAGCTATAATTGATCTCACAGATTCTGCCAACTGCCATCCATATTTATTTTCTGAAATGATTTGATTTTTCCTTCCATGTATGTAAACATACCTAATATTTGTGTACATTCTTTCTGTCTATATTTCATTATGGTCTCTCCATGCTGGCATGAAGGAAAGAATGGAACTGAGGTGAAAGGAGAGCGGGCGGAAGGTAGTGAAACCATTTCTTGACTTGAGTTTAACTAATACTATCATCAGAGGCCATGTCACTGGGGACACCTGAATCCATGTTGAGCTGGTAAGGGACCATTCACAGTGAATGGGTTTCTATCCATAATTTTGTCTAAAAAACGTTGTTTACCTGTCCCTTTTTGACACACTCTACCAAGAAGCAAAGCTGAGTGTTCTGATAATATCTAAGGTCACTTCGGACTATCAACCTTGTAGTTTCTTTAGTTGTAAAACTAACTTATTCCATGGGATAGTTGGTGTCCCCTTGCAATGAAATCATTAATGTGTGAATATCCCTCTGAGCTGTCTAAAGAAGCTCATTGCTTGCTGACATTGAGGTGTCCCCAAAAATATGAAAGTTTCAGATGATTGTTGCCTTGAACAACTAGTCTACCTATCCAGTAGCAAACCTTGGCATGCCAAAGTGGGGATCTGATATGAAAGGAGCTGTTGAAATCCCCCAACAAATCCAATTTAAGGCAATCATCATTGGTCATGAGCCCATCCTTAAAAACCATTTCCTTATACTTCAAATAACTACTTTATCCTGTAACATGCTTGAGCGTAACTCATCTACTTTAATCACCTTTCATAAATTGGCGGTTTCACCCTCATCACCATGTGTTTGACTCATTTGTTATGCCCATTGTTGTGGTCACACTGCCTGGACTTACCTCCACATCTTCTGAGAGAGAATACCACTGTTGTTTCTCTAAAAGGGAGTACTGCCTCCCATTTTTAGTTTATTGCTGCTCCCATTATATTAGGGCATGAGGTGGCACCACTTGAGTGCCTTAAAACTCTCCAAAAGTACCTGTTCACCCCTCCCCACTTCTCTTTCAAAAAGTAGCCAATACCTTTTTTATATCTGTCACTATTATTAAATCTCAAAGGAAGTTGTTAATTAGCCGACATGAACACTGTGTGAGTTGTGGCATACTAACGATTTAGGGCAGCATAATTTGGGCTATGATTTGAAAGGGCAATGCCACCAATACCCACCTCTATTACCTTGCCTTTGAGGGCTTCATTACAAGTGTACATGATAAACCTGATGGGGCCGGTAAAAGTATAACTGGCCCACTCGGATTACGAGTTGTATTTACCAGAAAAGCTCCTTCAGAGTACTTAGCCAGTGGCGGCTTCTCCACTATAGTGGAGGAACGTCGCCCCACTGCTTTCAAGCAGTGAGATAAGAGGAAACATAAAATGATAATAACTTTTACTTCTTATAATTTAATGTTTGTGCTGCATTGCAACAGGGTGGGTGGGCAAGGATGCTCTGCTCTCAGAGCCGGGCAGGGGAGAAGTGATTTGCCCATTCCGAAGTATGCAATGACTGTTTGGTAGGCCCTCTCGGGCCGCCCAAACCAGTCATGCGCACATTCCCTGTTCTCCATGCAGGCTGCATTACAGAGTGCGTGGAGGGCATGCCCGTGTCCACATTCCCTGGTTGAGCAACAAATCAGGATGCTCAAAACCAATGCACTGGAGCATTGTGATTGGTCAGAGAGCCTATCCTCCTGTGACCCCCCCCGCACCCGCGACCACCTCCCCCGCAACCACCTCCACCCCACCTCCCATAAGCCATGCTGGCTGCTACTGTACTTAGCACATGCTTTTTATGCTCTCAAGGGAATCTGGGTGCATCTACATAGTTATACTTGTCTGCATCTTTGTGCATGCTAACTTTTCCCAGGTATTGTAATATATGTTATATTTCGGTAACAATGTTTCTCCCATGGGATCCTTTTTTACTATTCTGTTGGAATACCTTTTGTAGATTGGACATTGCTCTGTCCCCGCTTTCGTTTATCTTGTTTCTTCTAATTGTATGTTGCTTTTTTCTATCCAGTATTGGTTTGACTTCTTTTAGCGATTTGTTAGCCTCTTTCCTTTGCATATGATGATCTTCCTGAACTGATTCCCACAGTCATATGTAGCTTCTTCATCCTTAGGAATTCTAAGCTTGAAAGTACTGTCCTGAGCATAATTACTGACAGGTCTTGACATATCTGAATCTTTTGGTCCTTATTCTCTATCTTTCCTCAGTTTACTCATTAGCTGTTCCTTCTCTCTCTTTCTTTTTTAGAGATCTAGTTTATTAGTTTAAACCACACAAACCAGTACCAAACCGTCACCCACCATGTGACGGAGAAGGCTAAAGACATAAAGTAGGATTAATTTAACACCACATTAATGATCTGCCCAGTATACATATTCACATGCCCTTCGATAGAGCAGCATGCATCTCCCCCTTATCTTTCCTGTCTGCTGATAAAAATAGACAGTCCCGATTTATACTTCATCAGAAACTAATGGCCCTTCATCATCCTACGAGGAAGTGGACTGCACCCCCCTCTGATTCATGAACCTATCTAGTAGTCCCACACACATCTTTATGTCTTGCTGCACCTGTGCATCATGCCTGCACCTCCTCAGATGGACCTCCTCAGCTACTTCCCACTCAACCAGATTCACCCCACCTTTCCTCACTTTATCCAACCAGTCCCAACCGCATAATTGCCACCAGATGCAGGAACTCTGAGGACATTTTTTGTCCTATTGTCCTACGGATTTTGCCAAACAAACAGAGAGCAGGGTCAATATCTTCAAGGATCCAACCACAGACCTCATGTGAATCAACACGCTCCTTTAGCATTTACACACCTCAGGACACTCCCATGCAACATGCAAGAAGGAGAATGCCGGAGCGCTACACCTGTGGCACTAATAATCCTTGCCAGGATCTATTCTATGTAATAAAATTAGTTTTAATTATATACGATGAAAGAAGTGGAAGTATACAAGTTTGAAACATGCATTACTTGACATAGTCTTCTCCGGGGCACACATCCGTTTCTAATAGGCCTCTTTGAGTGGAACCCCCAAGACCCCTTCGAAGACCCTAGGTGCCGGGACCGGACCCCGCTTATGGTCTGCCATCATGGCCTTATAAATGTGGGATATCAAGTGTCGAATCTCACCCAGCTCTAATAGCTATCTTAAAGGGAGTGATGTAACCGGCGCCATTGGAAATGAGGGCCATATATCCGACTAAATAGCTGCAATACCCGCATGCTGCAAAAATTGGCCTGACCCTATATGGAAGATTTCCTATGCAGCCTCAAAGTCTATAAATAGTTCTCTGAGAAACAGATCCCTAGTACCTCACTACTGCCTGCCCTCCAGGGGATCAAGTCCATAAAAACGCCCAGCAGTCTAAAGGCTGGAAGATCCGAGAAAACCAAATCCAGAATGAATGAGGCCCTGCTCAGAACATTTGAACTGTGTGTTCCCATAACGATGCAGTATGTCTGACTAAATATGGGACATATTCCATGTTCTTGCCCCATCAACAGAAGTTGAGGCAGGGAGGACCGTCCACCAGTATGCCTCAAAAGCGACTTTCCCCAGGTGCTCTCTTCAACTAACCAATGCACCTAGTGTTGTATTTAGGCAGCCAAATAATAGTCCTTTAGATTAAGCACAGTTAGGCCTCCCTCTTCCAATGGTAGCAACATATAGACCATCAGCAATGTCAGGAGAGAGTGTATCCTATGAAAGACAGCTCAGGCAGCAAGTCAAAGGACTGCTGGATAATGTTGATGCAACGAGGCAGAAACACCATCTTGTGACTGTTCCATCTCTTTCAAAACATGGATATGTGAGGATATCTGTTCTAAGGTCTTTCCAGGGCTCAGTTGTTTCTACTCATTGTGTGTTGTCTAACCTCAAAGGGGAGCTATCAGGTAAGTGATAATAAAATTTAATAGACCTTTTTTGTTGGAAGTCTTCATCTTGAACCCAATACATGCATGCACAGTGTCATGATGCACGTATGCATGTGCATGATGACAAATACATGTGCATCAGTGACCATCTTGGAATGAGTTTTTTAGAACAGAAAATCCATTCCAAGATTGTCTGCCATGCTTTTGCAATTGGTGGATTATGGCATTACAGCAGAGCACGTAGCTGAGCACACAGCACTCAACACATTGTGGAGCGTAGATGTGGAGCCGAGGGAGATGTTGCTGTGACGTGCCTCAAATACAGTAGGGGTTATGGTAGCGGGACCTGGTGATTGGGCAGTACAGTGCAGACCAGCCTATACAGTGTATGTAGTCGCTCGCCTGGGGAAGACGGGTCACTGCAGTGCCCCAATTCACGTACCTCTAACTCACCTCTCACTCTCTTTTTACCTGCCCATGCACCAGCTCTTGGCTCTTGTCTCTCAGCGTTGGGGTTTAAGCCCATAGTAGCCTGCCCCATTCCTGTCCTCCTTAGAAGTCTTGTTAAATCTGGCTTGTTCAGGGGGTTAACCCCCAGACTTTTTGCCCTCCTGTTTTTGACCCTGTTTTGTTGGTTTTAGTACTCTGAGCATATACTCCCTCTGTAAATTGTTATTATAGATTGGTGTTTCCATGATTGGCTTGTTTGACTTACTACTAAGCCCCTAGTACCATACACTGTGCCTGCCCAGGGTCTGTATGTCAAATGGTACTAGTGGGCCTGCAGCACTGATTGTGCCACCCACACAAGCAACCTTTCAAAGGGGTCTCAGACCTGCCACTGCAGTCTTCGCAAAGACTCTACAGCCATGGTGACCTAGCAAGTACACCCACTTGCTAGGCCCTAACTTTCCTTTTTGAAACATGTGAGGCATCCCTAAGGTAGACCGAAGGTACCCCCGTGGGCAGAGTACAGTGTATGTGAAAGGTAGGACATTTACAGGTGTGTGTGTGAACTGATAGTGAAATACAATGTATTTTGTTTTTCACTATTGAAAAGCTATCTGTCCTATAGGATAGAATGGCAGTTTATTTATAACATCTTATAAGTATATCTTTGCATTGGGACAAGGTAGAAAGATGGAGTTTAGAATGCTTGAACTCGGAATATAAAAATGCATTGTTTAGTACAGATGATTTTTATATTGTGGGTTTGAAAATACCAGTTATAGAAAGTAAGTATTTTCTTGCCATCCTGTGTGCCTCTGCTCATTTGTGAATTGGCTATCTGGATTTGAAGTGACAGGGGCTGGGGATTTGCATTCACTGTAGACAGTGACTGGTAGGGGTGGAGGTGTGTCCTGCCTTTCATGGATGAGTCAGGGCTTGGCTGAATAGACCTAGGCTGCATTTAGAGTAGGGGGGTGGGGTTTCCTTTCACTGGAATGGGCCTTGTCTGCCTTACACAATGCTGTCTCTTCCTCCTGTCGAGAAGCTGGACCAGAGACAACAGAACTGTTTTTGACTGAGCACAGAGCCTCTCTGCCGCAAGAGAACAAAGAAAAATGGAATATAAATATTGGGGCCCAGACCTCAAAACGTTAGAATACTTCTGGACTCAAGAGGAACCACTGCCAAGGAGAAAAAGCTTGGGAAGGTGAAGGAGAAGTACTGCCCCATTGCTCTGTGCTGTCTCGGTTGGCCTGCAGTGGCTGTTTCTGTGAAGGAGAGGATAATGACTTTGCTGTGTGCTGTGTAGCCTGCATGAAGAAGATCAATTCTGAGCTCAACTAAAATATATGTAAACTGATGACACCCAATTATACCTGAGAGTCTCCTCCCCGGAAGACAGCAAAGCCCTCAACTTACTCTTACTAAAACCCAAAACTGGCTTACTTGCAACCATCTCAAACTACTTAATGAAGAATCTAACAGCCTTCAACTGCCTCCCTCAAGTTATTGACTCTGCAAGATCACTAGGAATCATTCTCGACAAATACCTTAACGTGCAGAACCATATTAGTACTGCCACCAAAGGAGCTAATCTCTAAACGAACGTCTTAAGAAAATGAACACCTTTTCTATCACCCAAGGACTTCCTCTCTGCCAAAAGGTCCAAGAGTTCCAGGAAAATGAGGGTTTCACTGTCTCCTCTGTCATGCAGGTCATGCGGATGTCGTCTGTGGCGGCGTTAAGTGCTATTACTGCACTGTGGTTGGGCTTAAATCCAGACTGCATGGTGTCGAGGAGCTGGTGCACGCTGAGGTGTTAGTTGATTAGGTTCTCTAATACTTCAGTTCGGTATGGCAGCAGAGAGATGCGTGTGTAGTTGGAAAGTGAGGCTAGATCAACGGAAGGTCTCTTAAGCATAGACTTGACTGTGGTGTGATTCCGGGTGTCCAGGAATGTGACTAAGTCAATGGAGGCGATGATGATAGGTGTTAATGCAGTGCTGAGGTATCTTGACCTATTTGTCGATTAATTTGAGCTGTTGATGGTGATGGACGTGTGACTGTTGTTTTAGGCAGGCCATTTGGTGGAAGTGGTGCTCCATATCAAGCTGTTGGAGTTGCAAGCCATTTATCTAGCTCTGAAGGCTGTCGCACTGTCCGTTAAGAGGAGACCTTTTCAGATTGGGTTGCTGGGTCCTGTGTCAGGAGGCTCGGCACCTCTGAATTTGGTTGGAGCATGAGGCCATTTTCCTGACGATGAACCACCTGATGAGATGCTTGAATGCCTGAGTGGGTGAGATAAGCAGACATCATCTGGCAGATTGCAAATAGTATCTCCTCCCCAAGGTGGCGCAGAGCATCAGTGGCAGTGGAGAAAACCCTTCAAGAACGTAGGCACTGGGAGATCAGAAATATTATCTACTGCCCAAGGTGGTGCAGGGAATCAATGGCAGTGGGGGGAACCCTTGAAGAACATGTAGTGTCAAAAGTTTTGATTGTTGGAGTTCCTGCAAAATCACTTACTAGGAGATTAATTCCATCCTGAATGGAGCATGGGATTCCTGTATGCTTTCCACTGCTGCCCCTGTAAGTTCTAAAGAAAGATCAGCCTCGACCAGTCACAAGTCATTGTAGTGGCTCCAGATTGGGCAAGGAGGGTGTGTTACTCAGAACTTCTGGACATGAGCATCTGGCCTTCGAGCAGGCTACAACTTTGAGAGTACTTTCTGTAGCAGCAGCAGGACAGGGCCCTCTACCCGATCTTATTCAGTTTACACTCCATGCATGGAGATCGAGCAGTAGCTTTTGACTGCATCTGATCTGCTGCCTGAAGCGATAGATGTCATCCTCACCACCATATGCTCTCCCACAAAGTCCATTTATACCAAGCACTTGAACAGATTTTACCTTTTACAATCCAATCTGTCAGATGCTTTTTTTGTTCATTTTATCTTTGGCCCAGCAAAGCCAAGACATGGCCACTAGCGAAAGTTATTTGTCTGCCCTTTCAACCTTTTTACATTTGCTGGACTAGCTGTTCCTTTTTAAATCACCTACTGGGATGAGGTTTATAAAATGTCTGACACATGTTTCCTCCCAAGCCATTAGTGATGCTACAGTAAAACTGAAATTTGGTCATGCCTTTTCTGATGTGTATGATTTTCAAGCCAATGTGTAGCTGCTTGCTCTTGACTAAAGACTGTTTTTTTCATCTTGTTTACTTTAGCTTGTCGCTTGAGGGAGCTTCAGACACTTTGGTGCCACATCCCTACTCTACCATTTTCGTAGGCAAACTGGTTGTTGGACTTAGCGCTTTCTGTAGGATAGTGCCCTGACTCTTTGCCTCCACTCCTGCATTGTTTGCTGAATTAGTTTTGTTTGCCTTAGAACTCTGCAAAGTTAATAACTTCTTACCATTGCTAGGGTCTTGTGTTCTCTTCTTAAACATGTTACATTGGCTTATACCCAATTGGCATATTTAATTTACATGTAAGTGCCTCATAAAGTGGCTCTACCTGTACCCTGGGCCTGTAAATTAAATGGTAATAGTGGGTCTTCAGCACTGATTGTGCCATCCACTTTAGCAGCACTTTAAACATGTCTCAGGCCTGCCGTTACAGCCTGTGGGTTTGCAGTTTTAAACTGCCATGTTTACCTGGAAAATTAAACCTTTTGCCATGGCCAAACCTTCCTTTTTAATAGGGGTGGGCGGTGAACTCCGCTCCACCGACAGTTTGTAGTGTTTTGCAGTGAGTGCTCTCACTCACTATGGGGGCTGTGTTATTGGAGCCAGTTGCTTTGGATCAGAGCCCAGTTGGCCACGTGGTCACTGGAGTATCGGTGATGAGGACCACCCCCACTCCCTTTCCCTCTTAGCACTGGCATCATTAATTAAACAGGTAAAAAGGAGAGTAGTTCAACAGAAGCATTTTCATTTGTGCTGACTCAGAGCACTCTGCTGCCGTTGTCAGGCTCACTCCCAGCCCAGGGGTACCAAACATAAATGAATCTCAGCCTGTGGACCTTGGCACTGCTCCTGCTCTGTCTGTCAGTGGAGGTGCGTCTGCCATTGGTACACAGCCTCCCGTAAACTTAATGGCCCAGGTGGCGTCCCTCAAAGCTGATAAGCCCACAGCAGAAGGGGGACTTAATATAAATGTCCGCCAAAGGATTATTGGGGCATATTATCAAGGGAGTTTATCCCCGCTTTTTTGGCTTTAAAAGCCAAGAAAGCGGAGATAAAATTATCTCCCTATTACCTAGCTGTCGCTAACACCAGTTAGCGACAGCTAGTAGGAGACAGCGACCATCTTGGGCCCCACTTTGCATGTCAGAGAAATTTGACACTAATGACATGCAAAGTGGACGTGCCAAGATGTTAGCGACTGGAAACAGTCGCTAACATCGCTATCTCCAAAAGCTAACACCTACCCCTGAGCAGTTCTTAGCCATGTTATCCAATGGTAGGTGGATAACATGGCTAAGAGCATTAGCTCAGTAATGCATGAATATCGCTGACTTTTCAGCAATATTCATGCATTTCGGCCAATTTTTATCGCTTAGGAGATAAACCTTGATAATAGCAAGGTTCCTAAGCGATACAAATCGCCGCAGCTCGGCGATAAAAATATTGCCGCTAAGCCAACATAGCGATAATTATCGCTAGTTGTTGGTAATATGCCCCATTATTCCTAGGGCTAATGATTAACAGCCCTGGAGGAATGACCAGTCAATTTTGCACACTATGACATTACATTTATGTGTTAAGTTTGCAGCTTTGTCTGAGCTTTTTAAAATTTTAATTGTCAGTAGAACAAAACTAAGAGTTTAATACAATGGTACATCAAGGATGCCTTTGTCAATTATGTCAAGATAGGAACACGTCTTGGGCATTAGCATAATTGTATTTTATTAAAAGAATGAACCACCATTAGTCAACAGTTCTTACTTCTGATTGGAATGTGTGTATGCTTTGGTTTCCTTGGCTGTAAGTGCACTCCTTGCCCTGGGAGCATATAGTTGCCCATGGTCAAGGGATTAGGGTACATTACGGGCACTATTAAAATTACAATATTTTATTATGTTTGGAAGAAAACATTTATTTTTCAGATTAAAAAAACTAATGGCAGTGGTAAATAATATGAATTGTATAAGATCACACAACCAATTGAGTAGGAAAAACGAAAAGTACAAGCCGCTTGGTTTTTAGTGCAACACCTCAACCTCATCTCCACCCAGTAGAGATTGTGATGGGAGATTAGTTTTTCAGTGAAAGCGCAGTGATTGCAAACATTGCATATTCTAAGAGATGCAAGAGTGCAGAAGTGCGGATTTAAAATGACTGCCTTCCAGCTGCTTTCTGTATTGCGATACTGTTGGCCCTCTGTAGTCAGGCCAGTGAGCCTTGGTGTGAATAGTTACATCAGATGATGCTGTGCCTTAGGGAAGTGATGAAGGCATTAATGTGGCACTTTAAGTAAGCGTTTCATTAATATTAAACATAACTTTCAGAGCAGTTCTGTCCAGACTGCATGGGATGTAGTCACCAGCTGAGGAGCCGCATGGAAGCTGCCTGCAAAGTGGCATTTCCCTCGTATGTGGAAATTTGAGCACATATTAAACACAGGGAGTGCAGTTCCTAGGGGTAGATGGAAGGGGGAAAGACAAAGCTTTTGTCATGTTGCCCTCACACACCCCGAGAGGTGTCATGCTTCATCATTGGACCTTGATCCTCATCGAGCCGGCGCTGCAAAGCTCGACGGGCTCAACGTTTCCGGGGCTCTTTGTCGGAGATCTTTTTTTGGAGAAGCCGTTGGGTGTGTGTGGGTATGGGAGCAGTGTGAGGTAATGTGTGAGGTAATGTGCACGTGTAAGGTGATCTAAAATAGGTCAGGGTCAATCCTAAGCTCAAAAAGTTTAATGTTAAAGGTAGATCCTGCCTAAATAAAATAAAATGGACGCCCTGTGGGAATGTAATGTTCCTACCACGTGGTCTCTAAGGTGGGGTCGACATGTTTCATGCCTAGTTGTTCCAAAGGAATCGGTTGGCACTTCTTCAGGACCTAAGTGAAGTATAGTGCACGACTGATAGACAGGCTCCAAGACTTTTGGAAGTAGCCTGTTGTGGGGCCCTAGTAGTCCTGTACTGGGCAAAGTTGAAACCCGTACTATCAGGAACTACTGCTCGATGAGGGTGACAAGGAGCACAAAGTTGCTCCACTCAATAGGGTGGCAGCAACTTGCTGAAATCTGAGCACACCCTGAATCTAGCATGTGCTCCATCTGTCTGCACGGCTTTGGCATGTGTCTGCACTAGTTGCATGAAGACTTTCTCTGGTATCTCCAGTATGCTGCTGTGCAGCGAAGGCTGTGTGCTGAACAGTACACATAAGGGCTCTGTGGCACATCCATGCTTGGACGTTACCTGCATCTGCAACGTCGTGGCCAGTCACCCCTCCCAGGCACACCTGGAGAACTGGGGTGGTGCAGGATGCCTGCTTGCAAATAGCACAAATTCAGGCGGTCGTGTTTAATAAAACATACGCTCCAGATTCATTCAAATAAAGTGATAGTGAGCATATTTTTTTATTTACGTGTGTGCTTTATAGGGTGGGGGCACACAAAGGCCTCATGTTGCCTCAGTTGTATCCATCTGGAGCCACCTGATAGCATTATTCCAATGCTACTCGCTCATCCGTCCTCTGTCTGCTTTGGTTTGAAGAGATCAACCATGAGGCAGTCCCTGAGGATGAAGAGCTATTGTGCTAACTAGAGACCGGCCAATTTGACATTCTCTGTGGCTTGTCACCTTGCCTGTGAAAGGGCTCCTCCTCAGCTCTGTTGCCAAATCCCTCTCTGGCCAAACCTGTTTTCAAGACCTGGCTGCCAATGGAAGAGGCAGGGTGTGCTCGAGTCGCATTTATTTTCTGCCTGGCATTCCACATTTCACCCTCATGCCAGCCTGCCTCATTGAAGTTCGAGGACAGCAAATGGCCATATTTCAAGTGACTTAAAGAGACATGGAGGGCAAAGGGACAGGGCATAGAGAGAGACAAGAGGAAGCTGTAGAAAAACGAAAAGAGAAGGGAGAGCGAAGTGGGTTTACCAGAATCTGGGTCAGGTGGAAATCTGCAGAGTTTTTGGGGCACTCCGCAGAATTCTGTGTGGCAGAACTCTGCGAGCTCTGCCCACCCCTACATTTTAATACACATAAGTCACCCCCAGGACAAACACCAGACAGGGTGCAATGTATTTAAAAAGTAGGACATGTACCTTTTAAATTTTACATGTCCTGGTAGTGAAAAACTCTTAAATTCTTTTTTCACTACTGTAAGGCCTACCTCCTCCATGGGATAACATTGCAGTTGCCTTATTACATTTTATAAGTGTAATATCCAAATGGGAACAGGTAACTGGTTTGTGTTTGGTGTCTCTGGAATAGTAATGAATAATCCTAATTTATGGTGAAGTCAGATTTTAAGTTAAAATTCTGAAAATGCAATTTTTAGAAAGTTAGTATTTTCTTGCCTTAACTATTTGGTACCTGCAGTTTGTCTCCGAGTCACATGACTGGGTTCAGTTGACAGTTGGGCTTTGTGTATTCCTCCTAGACATCCACACAAAGTAGAGAGCTTAGGTGTTCCTGGGTGGGTCATCACCGACAGGATGGTAAGGAGGAACTTAGTCAAACTACAATTACACTGGAATAGACTGTGTACTGCTTCCATACAAAGGGCTTCCTACCCCCTTTAGTTAGTCTGGCTGGTAGGGCACCTGGGCACATCAAAGACCTGCCTCTAGAAGATTCTTCCGACTACAAAGGAACAACTCAGTATAAATACTGGACCTCAGACACCAACTCTTCAGTACACTTCTGGACATGTGGATTCTCTGTCAGGAAGGTCTGCCGTGCTGCTAAAAAGACTAAACTCTGCTGGACTGTTGCTCTGAAGGACTGCTGCCCATCTGTACTGACCTGCTCCCTCTTGCCTGGCTGAGAAAGACTGGACCTGCATCTTTTAAACCCAGAACCCAAAGTCAAGTCAAGTCAAGTCAAAGAATTTATATAGCGCACTACATACCCAAAGGGTCTCAAGGCGCTTAGGGAGGGGAGGAGGATTACTTGTCAAATATCCACGTTTCTGAATGCTAGGTGGTTCTGGGTAAGGCGAAGGTAAGTGGGGAGTGAGTTCCATGTTTTAGCAGCTAGGTAAGAGAAGGATCTGCCTCCCATGGAGTTCTTGTTGATGCGAGGAACAGTGGCGAGGGCTTGGTTGGAGGAACGTAGTTGGCGGGAGGGGGTGTAGAAGGACAGTCGTGAGTTGAGGCATTCTGGTCCGATGTCGTAGAGAGATTTGTGTGCGTGGGTTAGCAGTCGGAAAGTGATCCTCTTATTGACGGGTAGCCAGTGGAGGTCTTTCAGGTGACCAGAGATGTGTTCGTTGCGCAGGATGTCTAATATGATCCTGGCTGAGGCGTTTTGGATTCGTTGGAGTTTCTTCTGGAGTTTAGCGGTAGTACCTGCGTAGAGGGTGTTTCCGTAGTCCAGTCGGCTCGTGACCAGAGCATGGGTGACTGTTTTTCTGGTTTCGGTGGGGATCCAGCGAAATGTTTTTTTGAGCATGCGAAGAATGTTGAAGCAGGATGAGGATACGGCGCTGACTTGTCTGTTCATTGAAAGTGAAGAGTCCAGGATAACGCCTAGGTTCCGAGCGTGGTCTGTCAGGATGGGAGCTTTTCCAAGGGCTTCCGGCCACCAAGAGTCGTCCCATGCAGAGGGGGAAGTACCTAAGATGAGGACTTCTGTTTTATCTGAGTTTAGTTTCAGACGGCTTTGTTTCATCCATTCGGCAGCATGGAGAATGGGACCCCCTCAAAAAAATTAGTTGCGACCAAGGAACAGAGGGGAAACAGGAAATTTATTCTAGAGAAATGTTCCTTCTGTGGTCATAAATATCAAGTAGGCAATATACATCCAATAATTGAGAATGGTGACAGAATTAAGTAGCAGTGTTTACTTAATCATAGTTTTTATTTTCATTTAATGTATTTTTTTCATTTCACCTTTTTTTATATAAAAAGACATGATTCATCATCAGTACATTTAACAGACTTATATTTTTTACTTTTAAGAACACACATAATTATAAAGCATCAGTGATAGAAAAATTCATACAAGATTATAATACACAATTAATTTTGAAACAGCCACCTGATATTAAAAACTCAACTCAATTCACTAACATACACACATACATACCACAACCATACTACCAAAAGGGGAAAAAAGGAGGGACTAGATGTTGATTGACAAGTATACAAGTTGTCAAATTCTAGGGTCTCTGGAGAATTCGAGACCCCCACACATGATAGGTCGACGCGCGTTTCGGTGGGTGAACCACCTTCCTCAGGACCTTTTTTTCTCTTGTGGAACAAGAAATATCAGGGGACCTAAAAGAATTTATGTACAAAAGAGAAAAAGTATATCTGTCACCAACCCTTCTCATAATAATTTACAAACACAAGTACGTATAGAAAAGTAACATTGTTTAAATCTCGCATGGCTACTCCTCATATGACCAATAATTGCACAAAAAAGACCTATGCACTGAAGCCAATTACTCTGATATAGATGGAAGAAAAACGGTTCATTTTATTCTATTGTGGGTGGGAATTGGTTTGGACTCTAGTTGCATGAGAATAAGGAAAATTACTATCCATTTTATTTGACCAGGATCCCTTACATGTTAGTTTAAAACTCTAGAAGCATGGATATGTAGACTAAGGCATAGTTCTACTTACGGTAAAGGACAGACAGGTTTATGTTCCTTTGCTATTCAGTTTCTATGTTTTTTAATACCGGATACTTGTAAGAGGCACCTGCATAGAAGAATACAATGACCCTTATTCTATATTCTGCATCCACGTAGGCATAACATGCGATACCTGTCAGTGGTCAATCTTACCAGTTTTCTTTGCGGGACAGGGCGCGATTACTTCAACCTGTTCAGAGATAGTTCTCCAGGGAGTCAATTAAAAACTAAAAAGCAAGAAATGCCCATAGATGAATTTGATTTCTTCCTTTGGTTTGTGAACACACTATTTGGACAAGATATCAACGTCCTAAATGGTATGGTGTTTAACTATATACCTTTTAATGACTGTTGATGCCATCAATGGTGTAATGCGGGTCGGCAAAAAATTGTCTCAATAACTGCGGTCTACAAGAGTGAAAAAAAAGAAAGAAACCATATCGTCAGGTATTTTACATTATAGTGCTTCGAGTTTTTATTACCGGTAAGATGCTCTTACATCTTATTTTTGGCACCTAAACGTATTCCTCTCTTTAATTCGAGTTATCACGCCGTACATCAGCCGAGGATTGCGGGTGTTCCTTTCTTTGCTTGATTTACTGACCCCTTTCTTTAAACTGCATGCATCTGCAATAAGAGGAAGTTTGATATATTTGTACACCCGGAAGCAATATGGCAATTGTAAGAATCTATAACGCCTCAAGTATCATAAATCTATGGTAAGCTGAGGGACGATACGATTTAAGTGCTCACGCAGAACGGTGAGTATAAGGTAACGCAAAACCTCTAATGTCACGGGATGTTGAACCATGGTAGTGGCGGCAGGAAGTTAAGCCGATGTAACAAACAGGCACGTATTCTATAGCAAGATGACAAACGGTATGATTTAGGCGCTAAGGTAAAACAGTTAATGCAGGATCGCGCAAAGCCTCTAAAGTTACGAGATTTATAACCATGAAAGGGGCGGCAGAGGGTCGATGTAACAAACAAACAAGCAATCATTCAAATGCCTACGTACCCGAACTTAAGGAATCACGGAGTCTGTCTACCTCGTCCTCGGCGGTCGGCGAAAGGCGGCATACTGCGTCTCAGGACCGTTTTATGATGCCTCCCTTCTAGTGAGAACTCGCAGGTAATTATATCGCGAGAGTACGAGTGCCGAGTTGTAATCAACATAGTGGATGGACTCTTCTTTTAAGGTGAAGTGAACATAAAGGGTGGACACTAGTTTGTTGTCTCATCGAATTAGAAGACACAAAGAGTGGACATTCATTCATTATGCGTGTAATATCACGGTAGAGTACACCTATAGTTTAGATATTAATATATCAGTCCATTGCGCAAAGTTTCACCGTCGCCTATGTTGTGATACGACATAGTGGGCTTGCTAGTCAATAGATACAACCATGGTTATAGTTGGACAGTAAAACTATAACGCTGGTTGTAGTTGGAAAGTAAATCTATAGTTGGAAAAAGAATTTTTTCCGTGAAAAAGCGCTAAGGAAGTGCAGAGTTAATGAGATCCATTGATAGTCAGTGACGGGGTTCAATGGCTGAGGTCAGCTCTGCCCTTAAGATAGATAGCATACATTGAATATCATACAGGGAAGGCCCTCTGTATACATACTGGCCTGGTTCAACAAGGTAATTTATAAATACTGAGTGATACCGAGTAACGTGATATATAGGAGTAAAAGACCAACATTTGAAGGTCTGATCATTAGGTGGACACTCAGGATTAAGTACTAAGGTCTAGATTTTAATTGGAAAAACGGTATGCATATATTCATCTTGTGACATACCAAGATATTTCCTCATTCAGTCCATGTTTCACACTATCGAGGTGGTATATCCAAAAGGTTTCTCGTTTCTTGCGAGTAGTTTCGTTGGGCTGACCTATTTTAGGAATTACTTTCTCTAATATTGTCCATTTAATTTCCTGCTCTGAATGGTTTTTATCAAGACAATGTTGGACCAAGGGTGCCGACAGTTTTTTCGTCTTGATGGCCGACTTGTGTTCGCTGAAGCGGACGCGAAATTCGCGACCCGTTTCTCCCACATAGGCCAATCCACAGCTGCAGAAGAGGATATAGACAATATTGCTACTGCGACAGTTGGTCAAATGTCGTAGTTTTATCTCTCTGTCGTTGTATCTAATGGTCTCCGAGATAATAGCTGCGTCACATGCGTGGCATGAGCCACATCTGTGATTACCTAGGACAACCGGTAAGCCAGTAATAGAACGTAGGTTTTCTGAGGGGACACTTTTATTTTGTCTAGTATGCACTAGCATGTCCCTAAGATTCCTATTTCTTCTGTAGGCTACCAATGGCGGTGGTAGAGGGGGAACATTTTCATCACAATTTAAGATTCTCCAGTTCTTATTAATGATATTCCTGATTTTGAAATTCAGGGTGGAGTGATTAATTACGCATGTGATCCGATCTTGTTTCGTACGTTTGGTGCCTTGAAGTAATGCCGTTCTATTATAATATTTGGCTCTCTTGTAAGCATGCCGCACAAGGCGGTGGGGATATCCTCTTTTGAGTAATCTATCTTGGAGGGCATCTCCATGCTTATGAAAGGACTTCATATCCGTACAGTTGCGACGGATACGCAAGAATTCCTCAAAGGGGATGGATTCTCTTTGACAGTTAGGGTGGTAACTGTCGAACTTCAGAATAGTGTTTTTGGCTGTGCTTTTTCTAAAGAGGCTTACTGACAAATGACCATTAGTATCCTCAATACTGATATCTAAGAAGTCCACTTTGTATTTATTAAAGTTCACTGTGAACTTCAAATTCGTGTCGCTGGCATTTAACCAAAGAATAAATGATTGTAGGAGTTGTTCTGGGCCTTTCCAAATAAAAAAAATGTCATCTATAAAACGTTTCCAAACGGAAACATTTTCAAAAAATGGGGCCAGTTCGTTGTAGATGTTCTTGAGCTCCCATTCTCCCATGAAGGCATTAGCCACACTGGGAGCACACGAAGCCCCCATTGATGTCCCTTTGATTTGTTTATAGAGACGGCCATTGCACTCAAAGAAGTTGTTCAGTAAGACGACCTCCAGACATTGTAGAATGAACATGTCAGGACGGTCCGACGGGTACCTCTGTAGGAGGCCTGAGACCGCCTGTAACGCTCGGCATTGAGGAATATTGGTGTATAATGCCTCAATGTCGAGCGTCACTAGGATGTCTGAGTCCGAGTTAAATGGTAGGCCCTCTATCTTGTTGATTATGTCCCCAGTATCTCGAATGTAGGAAGTATATTTTTGGGTCAGGGGGCAGAGGAATCTATCCACATACTTTGAAAGTGGTTCCGTGCAGGACCCAATGGTCGATATTATGGGTCGCTTCGGAGGATTAGTTTCTGATTTGTGAGTTTTGGGCAGGCCATAGAGAGCAGAAGTAACGGGGGAGGATTTATTCAAAAAAACATATTCATCATCACAGATGAGCCCATCTGTGAATGCTTCACGAGTAAGTTCTTCAATATGCTTGTTCAGCCTTTCCAATTCTTTCCGTTGGGCTGGTCTATAATGGTCTGTTACTGACAACATCTCAGACATTTTCTCATCATAAGTGGTTCTCTCAAATATGGTAATACCTCCACCTTTATCACAAGGTTTATTAATGACTGAGGAATTTAATCTCAAGTCATTAAGAGATGCAGTTTCTAAACTAGATAGATTAGGTTTAGGTTTGTAAGGATTTTTCACAATTTTAGCAATGTCTTGAAGAACACTTTGTTCAAAAATTCTTACGTCAGTACTTACCATATCCAGTGTCGGGGTGTTTTAAACTAACATGTAAGGGATCCTGGTCAAATAAAATGGATAGTAATTTTCCTTATTCTCATGCAACTAGAGTCCAAACCAATTCCCACCCACAATAGAATAAAATGAACCGTTTTTCTTCCATCTATATCAGAGTAATTGGCTTCAGTGCATAGGTCTTTTTTGTGCAATTATTGGTCATATGAGGAGTAGCCGTGCAAGATTTAAACAATGTTACTTTTCTATACGTACTTGTGTTTGTAAATTATTATGAGAAGGGTTGGTGACAGATATAATTTTTCTCTTTTGTACATAAATTCTTTTAGGTCCCCTGATATTTCTTGTTCAACAAGAGAAAAAAAGGTCCTGAGGAAGGTGGTTCACCCACCGAAACGCGCGTCAACCTATCATGTGCGGGGGTCTCGAATTCTCCAGAGACCCTAGAATTTGACAACTTGTATACTTGTCAATCAACATCTAGTCCCTCCTTTTTTCCCCTTTTGGTAGTATGGTTGTGGTATGTATGTGTGTATGTTAGTGAATTGAGTTGAGTTTTTAATATCAGGTGGCTGTTTCAAAATTAATTGTGTATTATAATCTTGTATGAATTTTTCTATCACTGATGCTTTATAATTATGTGTGTTCTTAAAAGTAAAAAATATAAGTCTGTTAAATGTACTGATGATGAATCATGTCTTTTTATATAAAAAAAGGTGAAATGAAAAAAATACATTAAATGAAAATAAAAACTATGATTAAGTAAACACTGCTACTTAATTCTGTCACCATTCTCAATTATTGGATGTATATTGCCTACTTGATATTTATGACCACAGAAGGAACATTTCTCTAGAATAAATTTCATCCATTCGGCAACTTCTTTCATTCCTTCGTGTAGGTTAGTTTTGGCGGTGCTGGGGTCATTGGTGAGAGAAAGGATTAGTTGAGTGTCATCCGCGTAAGAGATGATGTTGAGGTTGTGTTGGCGGGCGATGGCCGCGAGGGGGCTCATGTATACGTTGAAGAGGGTGGGGCTGAGTGAGGATCCTTGTGGTACACCACAGATGACTTCAATGGCCTCGGACTTGAATGGTGGAAGGCGGACTCTCTGGGTTCTTCCTGTGAGGAACGAGGTAATCCATTCAAGTGCTTTTCCTTGAATTCCGATGTTTCTGAGGCGTTGTAAAAGGGTGCTGTGGCAGACTGTGTCGAAGGCTGCAGAGAGGTCGAGGAGGATGAGGGCGACTGTGTCTCCATTGTCCAGTAGAGTTCGAATGTCGTCTGTTGCTGCGATGAGGGCGGTCTCAGTGCTGTGTTTTGCTCGGAAGCCAGATTGTGAGGAGTCGAGGGATTTGTTGGCTTCGAGGAAAGCGGCGAGCTGGTTGTTGACAGCTTTCTCGATTACTTTGGCCGGGAATGGAAGGAGCGAAATGGGGCGGTAATTTTTGAGTTCGGTGGGGTCCGCTGTGGGTTTTTTCAGAAGGGCGGTGAGTTCAGCGTGTTTCCAGCTTTCCGGGAAGGTGGCGGAGTTGAAGGAGCAGTTGATGATGTCTCGGAGGTGCGGTGCTATGACGGAGTCTGCTTTGTTGAAGATGTGGTGAGGACATGGGTCTGTGGGGGATCCTGAGTGGATGGAGTTCATCAGGCGGATGGTGTCCTCAGTGGAGATTGGGTTCCAGTCGTTAAGGGTGTTCAAGGGGGGAGAATGTTCAGCATATGGTTGGGTGGGTTGGTCTCCGGGTTGGTTGTCGAAGCTGTTGTGGATGTCTGCGATTTTGTTGTGGAAGAATGAGGCTAGGGAGTCGCAGAGGGCTTGAGAGGGGGTGATGTCGTTGGAGTTGGCAGAGGGATTGGTAAATTCCTTGACGATGTTGAAAAGTTCCTTGCTGTTGTGGGCGTTGTTGTCAAGTCGATCCCTGAATGCTGTTTTCTTGGCCTTTCGGCCAAGGGCTGATTTTATCATCAGCTTTTGATACGGTAATGATGAGCTGCTGCTTGACCGCCTCACCTTCATTGGAATCAGAAATAAAGCGCTCTCCCTGCTGCACTCCTTTCTGTCTGAGAGGTCTCAGCAGGTTGAGTTGGGCAGCTATCAGTCTTCCCCTTTCACATTGCCGTGTGGAGTCCATCAGGGATCTTCCCAGAGCCCAACGCTTTTTAATCTTTATGTCACTCCTCTGGCCAAATTAATAAAAATTTACAATTTGCCCTTGTCTCGTATGCAGATGATACTCAAATAATCGTCTCAGTGGGCTATTCACTCAGCTCTACAGACACCAGATTTCATAACTGTATGAGCCATATAGGGAGCTGGATGACAGATAACTGTTTGAACCTTAATTCTTCAAAAACCGAGGTCCTCATATTTGGCAATAATCCCTCTATCTGGACTGACAGCTGGTGGCAAATTTGCTCCTTACCTGTACCAGTACCCAAAGCAAAAATTCTCGGAGTCATTGTAGATACCATGCTCTCTTTTGAAGCACAGATCAATTCTACCACTTTGGTCTGTTTCTTCATTCTTAAAATTCTCAGGAAAATATTCCCCATGATTCCACTGGAGTTAAGAAAAACCGTGGTATCTGTACTGATATCATCTAGGCTGGACTACTGCAATACTCTGTTTACCAGCACTTCTAAACACAGCATTCACAAGTTACAGACTTTTCAAAATGCTGCGGCAAGAGTACTTTTAGGAATCTCTAAATTTAGCTCTAGGACCAATGCCCTAGCGCATCCCCACTGGCTGCCAGTAGCAAAAACGGATCTGGTTCAAATCCCTCTGCATTGCATTCATATCTTTGAGCAATTTAGGGCCAATGAGACTGGCTAACCATTTTAAACCCTACATCCCAGCAAGATCCCTCAGATCCGCCGAGCTTGGGAATCTTGTTGTCCCTAGAATAAAAAGGGCCAGGTGGGGTGGTAAGAGCTTCACCAATCCAACAATCAAAATTCCTTTCCAACATCACTCAAAAAAGAAACAGAGCTGCTAAAATGTAGAAAGGGTCTAAAAACTTGGCTGTTTGGGCACAACGCTTAATCCATCTGAGCTGCATGCATCTGCCTTCATGGATAGTGCCTAGACACCCTAAGGTATTGTGCTCTTTATAAATAATTGATCTACATCATCATCATTTGGCTGACCTCCTGATCTGAAGCTTCAGGGACGCACGATACTTCCAACAATCTTGCACCTGGCAGCTGCCATCTGCAAGTCTATCCTGCCAAGTGGTGCCACTGTGGTCCTGGCACCTTGGAAGTGGGCTTAAGGTGCTCTGCCAGCCTCTGTAGATCCAGCAGAACCAATACATCCCCTCTGCTGCACGGCATGAATCTGAGCAGAATTAAAGCAACTCTGTTGCTGCGTGGATTGGACCTGACGCAAAGACCCGCATCATCTTTGCAGCCCCATGGTAGCGGCCATTACACAATGCATCCTAAGCACATGCCCTCACATCCTTCACCGACGGCAGCCTCAACAACCACGCTGGACTTCCCATTGCAGCTTTGCAGCTCCTCAGAACCGATGTATCTGTGCACTGCATTCACAACACCAGATTTTTGCATTACGAGCCCCATTGATGAGATCCTCGACAACGATGCAGGCCCTCCTGTCGCAGCTTTGGTGCACCTACGAACCAAAGCATCACTTCAGCTGCACAATGTATCTTCGCTGCGGATCCTTGCAACAGTCCGCAAACCAGGTTTTAAGGTACTTTGTTCAGTTGGCCTAACTGGGACCCTGTAGCCAGTCTGTGCTCCATCGCAGGTGGCCTGAACTTGCGACTTTGTCCCAGTCTGGCATGAGCAGACATCCACATTTGGCGCCTTTTGCCTTTTGCCTTTTGGTGCTCTTTTCACTAAAATCTTTCAAATTGCATATCTCTGGTTCTACTGATTGGATTATTTTCATTTTGGTCTTGTTTTATCTAGTAACTAAAGTTCTATTTCCCTAACTTGGTGTAGGATCATTGTGGTGTGGTGTTTTTTACTTTATCATTGTTTGAAGTGTTGTACAAATACTTTACACATTGCCTCTAATTTAAGCCTGACTACTCAGTGCCAAGCTACCAGAGGGTTGAGCACAGGTTAATTTAGGGTTGGCTTGTGTCTCTCCCTGACAAGGAGTGTGAGTGCTGCTTGACTAGGGCTAAAACCCCAGTCATTCAACAACCACATTTCTCACACTGGTCCTGAGGATTTGGGTGACATTCTTTCCAAAACTTGTGACTCTTTTCCAGGTTGGACAATCCATCACCTGGCCAGGGAGTCTTTGCCCCCCATATCCCTTGAAAGAGGAGTAGAGACTTCATCAGTTGGACCCCCAAAGGACTTTGAGCTTTTATACTGATTGAACCAAAGGCCTTTCCCCCTTCTGCTTCAAAGCCACCGAGATCATCAGGGCTCATCCCTCAGCCCAACTATGTTGGCACCGCTCACCCACGTCACCCGTCGGCATGACCTCAACATCATCTCCTTTGCAAATGACACCCAGCTGATCCTCTCCCTCACCAAGGACCCCCACACCGCCAAAACCAACCCTCATGAAGGAATGAAGGCTGTCGCTGAATGGATGAGGAACAGCCAACTGAAGCTAAACTCAGACAAGACGGAGTCATCCTCGGCTCCACGGCCTGGGATGACTCCTTGTGGCCGACTGCACTGGGAACCGCCCCGGCACCCACCGACCACGCACACAACCTAAGGGTCATCCTCGACTCCACCCTCTCCATGACTAAACAGGTCAACGCCGTCTCATCCTCCTGCTTCAACACCCTCCGCATGCTCCACAGGATCTACAAGTGGATCCCCACTGAAACGAGAAGAACGGTCACCCAGGTCCTCGTCAGCAGCAGGTTGGACAACGGAAATGCCCTCTATGCCGGAGCCTAGGCCAAAGTCCTGAGATGGCTCAAACGCATCCAGAACGCCTCAGCACGCCTGATCTTTGACATCCCTCACTGCAGCCACATCACACCCCACCTGAGAGACCTGCACTGGCTCCCGGTCAACAAGAGGATAACCTTCAAGCTCCTCACCCATGCACACAAGGCACTCCACAACACCGGACCAACGCACCTCAACAGACGACTCAGCTTCTACACCCCCACCCACCAGCTCAGCTCCGCCGACCTCGCCCTCGCCACAGTCCCCTGCTTCCGAAGAGCGATCTCCGACAGCAGATCATTCTCCCACCTAGCCGCCAAGACCTGTAACACCCTCCCCATCCACCTACAGCAGACCTAAGACCTGTTGACCTTCAGAAAACTCCTCAAGACCTGGCTTTTCGAGCAGTAGCAGCATTCCCCATCCCAGCGCCTTGAGACCTTCACGGGTGAGTAGTGCACTTTACAAATGATATGATTGATTGATTGATTGATTGTATGGATGATCAGCTGTTTGTGGAGTTCTCTGGGGCAAAAATTTGATCACTCTATCTAGGTGCATTGTCCTCTGCAATGGAATCCGCTATGTACTGGCCAAGAAGCAGCCACCTTGGCTTTTTGGTCTCAGCCAACTTCACTGACCCTCTACCCGAGGAGGCACTGCTTTGGTATCTATTCTAAACTGAGGAGTCTGTGGCTAGAAGTATACATCAGAAGAATGTTTAAGTTTCCTTCATTAATGGTCTTTCTGGTGGATACTTTATTTGCAGAATCCTCACCGCCCTTATGCCCTCTGTTCTGTGGTGTGACCTCTTTTTAACATCTAAAAATGTCCCAGATTACAAGTCAGCAAAGTGGTACCAACAGTTGCACCAGCAGTTGTACATGCTCTGCATCTGAGGGCACAGAAGGGGAAAAAAAAGAAACTGGCATCAGTGGTGGTGTTTATGTGTGACCATGCTCAAGCACTTCCAGGGAGGTTTTGAGCCAAAGTGGAACCGCACGGTGCAACCTAACAACATCACTTTGCTTGGGAGTGTTAACATCTAGCTGGAAGGTTTGTTGAATAAACTCTGTTTCCTAGGGATTTCTGAAAAGAAGGTCATTTGAATTTGACTGAACCTGCAGGCTGAAGGAGTTACAGGCATTTTTACCTATATGGATTTGCCTCAGTACTTGAGTGTTTGGAAGGAACGATTTGGGATTAGTTGTGTTGACGCAAATCTTAAGTGCTACTTAGGATGTAAGGTGAAACCTGGTTTTGCAGCTAGCTCTGGCCTGTGTCCTAGTAAGCTTTATGCATGATATAGACTTTTATATTTGATTTTTTATTCCATTGAAAGCAGATAAAGAGCATGAAGAATAATAAGTGTGGATCTATCCGCATACATTCGAGCAAATCTTGGCTGCCTGGTAGTGCAGTCTAGAGATCACATTACAATAGTCCAAGTGCTCCATCACCAGGGCTCGTCAGCTCTGTTTGATGGTCTGATTATAGAAAAGGGAGGAATTTACATACGAGTAACAGTTCACGTTTGACACGTCTGATAACAGCATTTACTTGAGGGAAAAATTTGCTTAGAATTGTAGATAAGTGCTTTTTTGCTGTGCATTTGATGGAGAAGTTCCTAAAGTTGTATGACTGTTTGATAAATCTGTGCCAAAAGCAGTGCAAGAACTTACAGAAAAATGTGGGGCCAATTCACAAAGGGCCTCTGCAATTGTGGTGGGGGGCACATGTGTCAGGACCTCGCAATGGGTAACTGCAGTAAGGAGGTCCCACCATGAGTGCAGACCCCCACCATGACTGCGGAGCCTCCGCCATGAGTGCAGAGATTGTTTGTGAATCTGGCCCACAGAGTTTTTAAAGAAGGAAGTAGTGCTCCTTGCATTTCCGGTAAACATGTTCCGGAATGCTATGCTCAGCTCATGACTGAGAAGCTCTGCCACCCAGAGTGTACTGGTATCTCTGCACTTCCAGTTACCTGGGGGAGGAAGTTCCATTAGCTTTTTGAAGTATCTTTATTAAGGGGCAGCAGCATCCAATGTCGAATGAACTATGTCAAACATGGGTGTGAGCAAGCCTTAATAACTAGCCCTTCTCAAGATGGTAGTATCTCATGGTTGTATGACAAAACCACACATGCCGAAACCATGCATGCCTTAACCATGTGGCCTTTACAATGACCAACCATTTTGATATTCTCTGTGACTAGGCTCCTCCTCACCTCTGTTGTCAAATCCAACTCAGCCCAAACCTGTTTCCAAGACCTGGCTGCCAATGGAAGGGGCAAGGCATTCTCAAGCTGTGTTTATTTTCTGCCTGGCATTCAGCATTCCACCCTCATACCAGCCTGCCTCACTGAAGGCCGAGGACTGCAAATGGCCATATTTCATGTGAGATGAGGAGAATCGCAGGGCAAATGGCTAGGGTGGTAGAGAGAGACAAGAGGACGTCTTTACCATGCATGCCTTTACAAGGAATGTTGTTGCGAAGGCATGTTTAGTAAAGGTATATGTGTGGTAAAGATCCCACCCAATCTATGTGCTCTAAATCAGCCATCCTGTGCTGTAATATACCCACCCCAGCCCTATTAACTACCCTGAACACTAAAACCTAACACCAAAAAAACGACCCAGACGCAAGCCCCCCTTCCTGAGTCCTAAAACTGCCCCAGCCTTAAAACCGCCCCTTTCTCATCCACCCTGAGCCCTAAAAACTGCCCCCTAGCCCTGAAAACTGTCCTTTCCATGCCCCCTGCCATGAGACCTAAATCTCGGCCCCTTAAAAAGTACCCCGATCCCAACCCTCCTCCCTGAGCCCTAAAACCAGCCCACATTCCTAAAACCTACCCCTACGACCAACGGCCCCAGCCCAACTTACCAAGCCACATCCTGATCCTTCCTTCTTGCTGCATGCTTTCCGGTTCCTGTCCGATCTGCTCGCACAGCTAGAACACCGACTACCGTAACCATGCTTATGCGTGGTAAAGGTATAAATGTGGTTAAGGCAATCATTCAGCTTGCGGGGAAACGGCACTCATGCTTATAGCCATTTCCTGTCTCTCAATAGTATGTTCTCCAACGTACCCCGTCTAAAATGAAGATACCATTTCTAGTAAAGTTAGACAATCAAAAGGAAAATACATCATAATTAATTTGTTTCCTTATTTTATGTAACATCCTTCTCCCCCTAGATTCTATTTCTGTCACAATTGTGCTCCAAACAGTTTTATTCTCTTCTCGATTCTACACCTGGAATTTTTGCCCCTTTTTTTCTCCTTCCTGATGTCAGGGGAAGGGTGATGTCTTGCTGATTTCACCTTTTCCATCTAAATTGAACTCTCTTAAGGAGGCACTTGATAACTTTCATGTATACTGTTATTTGCAGGGAGACATCATGGTTACTGGTAGGTATCACCTTTACTTTGAGCAACCACCTAGGGGACTCACCAGGCCTTTTTAGCATCCAATCCTTAACAGGCAGTAGAAAGAGAGCACATCTGGATGTTTTTTTTTTACAAAGATTCGGATTTCTGATTTTGTTCTATTTAAACAAATACGCCTTTCATGAAATGATGGATATGGTTGAGGTACACTAAAATGCTGACCACCTTCTCCATATAATTCTATGTTATGTCATGTTATGTTAAAATAAGTTTATATAGCGCACGGCTACTCTAAAAGAGTGTCCCGGCGCTTTCCACAGGCGGCTCAGTGTGTAATAACATAACAAGAAAAACAAATACAGGAAAGAGAAAAAGACCCACCAAACAGCAACTAGAAATTAAAAAGCCAAGTCTTCAGGCTCTTCCTAATTCTATTGACTGATATCTCTCTGTGGGACTCCACATAACGTCTCTGCTCATATTTTTTACAAAACTATCACACAACGCAGTGCAGCAACAAAAAGTTGGTATACTGTGTTGCATGACAGGGAGAGAGCAGGAAAGGGCTGCATCTAAAGAGATATGGCATTATCCTGCTCTCTCACTAATGCTGAAGCACAATAAGGCTTTCGAGTGACACACACATTTATAACATAGAGCAAAGGTGTCTGTATGGGTCTAGAATACGTTTTGTGCTGGAGACTATACTTAGACTAACTTTAATACTGTCTTCACTTTGGATTTGTGCTTTACAGTGCAGAAGACATGCAAAGCGGGAAAAGTTAAGAGCATTTCTCTTTTTTAACGACTGCTTTAAATTGGCATTACTTTTTGGTGAAAAACTGTCTACTGTTGTTAGTAGATAAGGTGTTGTGCCACATGGGTGTTTGCTTTCAAACGCCCATGTACCACCCATGGAATGCCCCTCCGGACACAGATTACTGCAAAGTAGTGCTTAGCATTGCAAGTTTGTGCTAGAAAGTAAATCCAACAAAAGCATTTTTGTGATGCAAATCAATCATTAAAGGTTTGTAAAACTGGCCCTACATGAGGTGATAACTTTAATTGTTTAATTTATTTTTACTGGTTTTGACTGTGATAGAAAACATGAAACTATTCTAAAGCATGACACCCCAACACATTCTTTTCATCTCTTTAACAAAATTTTGTGGTCAACCATTTCATAGGCTGTGGAAAGGTCTAGAGTATCAAGGAAGCTTACTGACCTTCATTTTCCATTTGAGAATTAAAAAATAGGATCTCCTGATATAATGGTTGCCATAGATTTATTCATCAAAATAGTCCAGAAAGTGTTTTTTTACTGATTAAAATGTTAGTAACATTTGACAGTCGAAGGTATTGTTTTAAGCTTTATATTGAATGTGTTGAGGCTGAATTTATGCAATGTAAAGCAATGCAACGAACAGAATTTTAGCACAAATATCTTGATAAACAAATACAATTTACTTGACGGAAATATTTGAATTAACAGATTGGTGTGGATATGCACTTTTGCAGGCATTTATAAGATTCAGCTTCTCGTTCAGTTTAGTTGCTAATGTGGGGTTGCACGTCTTTGCATATTTTCTCTACAGATCATCGCTCAATGCCCTGAATATATCTCCTTCTAACTCTAAATTCCAGCTGATAAATTTCAAAGTATTTTGTTTCCTTCATGCCTTTGCTAGGTTTGACCCAGATGCCCTCTTTTAGAGCAGATCAGGCTATCTATTGTAATTATTCCATTACTTGCTGATAATCTTCATTATCCTGAGTCCTACTGCTCCCTGTCCCAGTCCTGAACACTTAAGGTTCCCCACCCTCAGGCAGCCACTTCCTTCAGTCTTCTACCATATTTTAATGAAAACAACACTCAATAACCTATGTTTCCCTTCCAGGAGTTCTGCCATCACAAAGCTAATTTGCATTGTAGATATGCCTTAAGAGAAGGAGAGAAAGATGAATTGCAGGGCTTGGAATGGGAGCACTAGGACTCAGGGTGATAAAGATTACCTACCGGTAAGTAATGGAATAATTATCCCTTCATCCGTGCTCCCCGTTCCAGTCCTAAACACTTGAAGATGTACCCAAGCATGCAGAAACTACGTCAATATAAATTGTTAAGTGCCTAATTGATTTAATTCATAAGAAACATAAAGAAAACAAAGTAAATACTTGCGGCTTTAAAAATGTCTGGTACATAATTCATGTAGGTTTTGACACTTGGTTTACCTTTATTGGCTAAGCTATAGGACACTCACAGAGCTCTAGAGATTCTAAAGTTCCTAGTTCTATCTAAATATATCACTAGTGCTCTCTTAACATCCAAAGAAGACCGAATTCCACTGCCCTCAACATCAGAAAATACCTGGATAACAAAACTTCCTGATCTAAATAAAAACTGGATTGACTTTAGGTCTAAGTTTAGGATCTGGCTTCAGAATTACTCTGTCCAGGAAAAATCTGACATAAGTAGGTGAGGTGGTCAATGCCCCCTACCCCCCTAACCATTTAGCTGATGTTATTGCTAAGAGGAAAGACACTTTGCCAATAAGCAAGCTAAAGGAGTCCTTTCCAAAGACTCAAAAGGATGCTACTATAAGCCTTCTAAGACCACCAAAAGATCCCAGGTTACACAAAGCATAAGAAGAGTTGTCTTGCTCTTTCTGAAGCTCTGTAGCAATCTAGACACTATTGGGACTATAAGGTTTAAACTTTCTTTGGATTCCATACAACTCTTTATAGCAGCCCATTGCACCAAAGGAACCAACCCTTTCACAAAATCCTCCCTCAAAAATTCCAGAATCTAAAACAGATCACAAACTGTACCACTCAGAGTCTTAAGACCACACCAAAGTTCACAATTTCTCCAATGCTTAGCACAGGAGGCAGGAATAGAGGGTTTATCTAGAGGCTTGTAAGAAACCACATCTGCCGAACAACCTAAAAGTTGGAGACATCGCCCCGAAATAGTCAGATTTAGATACATCAGCTGTTTTACTGAAATATTTGGTTGTTTGAGAGGAAAAGGAGAAACAGGAAGATGAAAAGCCTCTGCAGCTAATATTTTTGTTTCAGAAATGGAAACCACGTTCAATTAGTCCAAAACTGGGTCACCAGAATACCTACAATCCTCTCCTTCCGAATCTTCTGAGGCACCTTCAGGAGAATGGTGAAAACTTTAGTAAATATCACACATACAAGTTGATTAAATTCAGTAGGAGGTTTAATCATAAACACCTCATCCATCAGCTACATGGGAGCAACTGACAGATAAGAACTCCAGACAACTAACATTCCAGAATCAAATAAAACTGCATGAGCAGTAAGATGTATGTGAACTTCACACACCTCCCTTCCAATAACAAAAGTACATTATAAACTATGATGTAACATAAAAATAAAATATAAGACTACACATAGAAAATGTAAACAGAAATATAGAAAAACAAAAGAAACAGATCTAAGGAAGTACATACTACTTAATCCTTTAGATATTTGGGTACATATGTCTTTTGAATACTACGTCTCTGATGAGACTCATCAGAGATACCTGAATGAGTAAGCAACTCTTTGTCTGACCTATTCATGAACGAATTGTTCTTAAGAACAGCAACACGGTTCAAATTCCAAATTTTGCCACTTTCTAACTTGACAGAATTTTTAAAACATTTGATGACACGCATGGGAGCAGTATATTTAGACCAAGATAAAAGTCCTACAGGAGCTTTTACATGTACCATATCACCTACCTTAATAATAACTTGTTTTACTTTTTTTCTTTCATCATAACTTCATTTATTTTTCAACTGAAGTTTTTCTTCTCTTTGTCTCCATGTGCCAATGCTGTTATCTTTTATACCTTTTCCCCAAAACATCCAAGCAGGACATAGCTTAGTATTGGAAGCTCTGCCTTGAAATAACTCAAATGGTGATTTACGTGTGGATGTGTGAGGAGAGAAACAATGAGCCAAAATACAGTTCTGTAATTCCTCCTTCCAATTTAGAGAGTTTACCCTTGAGCTGAATTTTCTCTTTTATCAACCTGTTAAATCTTTTAACAGTTCCATTACTTTCCGGATGATAAACTACGCACTTTTTGTTTACTATTCCACAGGATGTTAAAAATTCAGACATAATACCAGAACAGAATTGAGGCCCATTGTCAGACAGTAATGATCTAGGAAAACATTCTCTCTTGAAAATATCTTGTAAGAATGAAGTGACACAGATAGAAGAAATATCAGAAACAGAAGATACTTCAATCCATCTAGAGCATAAATCAATTAAAACAATGAGATAAGGAGTCTGATGTTCACCATTAAGGGGATCGACAATGTCAATTGCAATATCTTTCCATGGGCATTGGGTAAACTCCTACACATCATGGGTGGAGTACATGTTGTGAGAATTTTATTACTCAACTTACATAGCAAACACTCTCTCACTTCTCATTCTATTTCAAGATCCATTCCGAGGCACCAAAACGATGATCTAAGTCTTTCTTTTGTCTTTACAATTCCTAAATGTCCCTGATGAGCTTCCTCTATTAATCTTTTCCTTAAAGAAGAGGGAGGGACTAACTTAGTACCTCTTAACCAAAAATGTATTTGTCATCGGACAACGCCTCTGCAACCAAATGCCAGACGTTAGACAAAGAGTTATCAAAATAAGATTTTAATTTAATCATACTCATGACTTTAAGAATTTCTTTATCTTTCATCTTTCTTGATTTCAACCTTCCACTCAGTGTCCTGTATAACTCCTGAGGTGACTTCACATACACTAACTTCAACATCCAAGTTTTCTTCTTGTAAGTTTTTATTATCAGCATCACAGACTAAACGAGAAAGACAATCTGCCGTCATGTTCTCAACACCTGGAATATGTTCAAAAGAAAAACTGAAATCTTGTAATTCAATTACCCATCTTCTTATGCGTGATGTAATAAAATCTAAACCTTTTTTAGTAAAAACTTCTTTTAAGGGTTTATGATCCGGCAAACCTTGAAATGTAAACCCCAAAGTAAATTTCTAAACTTATTGAGAGCCCAGTAAATTGCCAACACTTCTTTTTCAATTACTGAGTAGTTAACTACTGCACCTCGCAAACTCCTAGATGCACATGCAATTACTTTTTCTTTACCTCCACTATATTGTTTCAAAATGGCACCCAATCCTTTTCCGCTTGCATCAGTTACAACAATGGTTTCATTGCTAGGAACAAAAGCTTGTAAATTAGGTGCATTTACAGGATCTTATTTAATTTCTTCAAATTCATTCTGGCATTCAGTTCTCCAAATAAATTCCTTGTTCTTTCAAAGCAAACGTCTCATATTGCTAGATTTGCTTGCCATGTTCTGTACAAATTTCCCATAATAATCAACCATACATAAAAAAGAAACAAAAGAAACAAATTCTTCTTTATTCTTAGGAGAAATTAGATTTAGAATAGTATTAACTAATTCATTTTTTGGGATAACTCCTGACGCAGATATGCAATGACCCAAGTAGTTTACTTCATGTAGTGAAAACTTACATTTTTCAAATTTCAACGTAAGACCAGCAACTTCTAACCTCTTTAAAACTTGTCTCAGTGTTTTATCATGTTCTTCTTGATTGGAATCAAAAATAAGTAAATCATCTTGGTAACATTTCACAGAATTTATACCTTTTAAAATTGACGCCATAACTCTTTGAAAAACCGATGCAGCAGACACATGACCAAACGGAATCCTTTTGTACTTCAAAGCACCCATGGGAGTAATGAATGCCGTTAGATCCTGAGACTCCTGCGTCAGTTCAATTTGATGATATGCTTGAGTAAGGTCAAGAGTTGTAAAAACGTTTGCATCACCCAGAGAGGATAACAATTCATCTATATTAGGGAGAGGAAATTTATCAGCAATTACTTATTTGTTAAGAGACCTAAGATCAATGCAAATCCTGATATCCCCATTGGGTTTGTTAGCAATAACAACTGGGGCCTACCATTCTGATGCCTCCACAGAAGTAATTATACACTGTTTTTTAAGTTTTTCAAATTCTTGTTCAACTTTTCCTGGTAGAGCAATAGGAATTCTTCTTACTTCCGATACAACTGGAATTGCATCTCTCCTTTACTTAATACAATATTTATAACCTTTGAGACAGCCTAACTCTTTCCTGAACAGACAAGGGAATTCACTTACAAATTCATGAGTCTCAGAAGCAATTTCATGTATCTGTATCTGAGGATTAGCATTGGGATTTAGCGTAACTCCTATTGAAAGTTGATGTGGCCAACCAATTAAATTGTCACCAACTTTGGATACATAAACTTTCCCAACAATCATTTTCTTTTCCATTTCCATACAAGCATTGAAATAACCAAACATGCTTATAGGTTGCCCTCCATAACCTCCTGGATTTATATCCATTCTATTTAATGTGTTTTTCTTTTGAAAATACTTAAAATATGTTTCATTTGGAATAATAGTAATATGTGAGCATGAGTCAAATTTCATATCTAACATAAAGTTATCAATCTTTACTTTACCAATGGGATGCTCAGTACAATTATTATCCACAACTTGACATATAACTTCTTTTACTTCTCTGTTAGTCATCTTTATGTTTTAGACTTACAGTATTTTATAAAATGTCCTTTTTTTCCACACCCATAATAGACAAAACTAAGAAGGACAAGACTTTGAATTAGCCTTATGTCCAGATCTCCCACATCTAAAACATTCAAAAGTTACTTTTTGACAATCTTAGTTAAATCCTTCAAAGGTATTTTTTCGCTTTTAACTTGACAGACATTCTCTTGTAATTCTTCAACAACTGGTTAACTTTTTGTTTTGTCTCCTTTAATTCATTAACACATTTTAACATGTGTTCAACTTTTTTTAGCAATCCCTATACCTTCTTCTAAAGGTGGCTCATCTTTGAGCCAAAGTTCCTCTCTAATCTTATCTTCTCTACAAATTGGTCACAAATTCTTTCTTCATTAGAACCTCCACATTTACAGGTAGAAGGTTAATTTTCGCAAAACAGTTAAATATTCCTCCACTGATTCTTCTTTACCTTGTTCCCTCAACCCAAAATGATACCTGCTGACACGAGGTAAATAATGCCTGTCTAACTGTATCAAACAAATTTCATATTCATCTAGACCACGTTGTTCTTGAGCGGATAGTGCTGGTAAATTCTCCAAGACTTCTTGACCTTCCCCTCCTAAACAATGAAACAAAAGTGAACACTTTCCTTCCACACTAAGATTTGTACCACAAACTTTTTCATAATGTGCAAAAATGTTCTTCCATTTGCTACATTTACTGTTTGGTTCACCTGGGTCACTTAAAAAAATGGTGGTACTGTAACATTTTGCATTTTGTTCACTTGTACCTGAAATTTCTTTACAATTAAAAAAAGTTTTGTATTCTTAACCTTAAATTATGCAACAAGGCAAGATGGCGTCGGTGAGACCGGTGAGACCAGTGCTCTAAGCGGAGCTCCGTTAGCCCAAGCCCCAGTACTCTCTATTTGCCGAGAATGCAGTTTTCGAATGCGGTTTTGAGAGTTTCAAGAGCTGAGTCCCTCTAATGATTTCCTGCCATGATGCACCATTTGGCCAAAGAAATTCCAAGGTGGTAATCTGATTGTCGAGATTGCTGAGATTGCTGAGACTCCAGCAGCGGCTCCAGCAGAGGAACTCCGTTTCGCTGTTTAGGATAGAGTTCTTCCCGGTGCCTTCTGGGCCAACCCATCGGAGTTCTTCACCGATTACTGATTACTGATGAATGCTGGTGGATGCTGTATACTGGATTACTAACTGGTGTTCAACAGAATAGATTGGGGTAAAACAGAGCTAAGAAACCGACAGGCTTGCAGTCCCGCAAGACCCGGAAGATCTGTGAAACAACTACTAGTGCTAAGCCGCGCCGAGTCATCTGCCAGCAGCCAAGCAGCCAAGCGAGCTGAGCCGAGCCGATCAAGCAGCTGATCAAGCAGCTAAACAGCATTGACCGCAAAAAAACCCATGAGTAGACGAGCCGGGGTGAACTGAGCCGATCCGACTTGCAAAAACCGTGAGTAGGTAAAATTAGTCAAGTCAACTGACCCGACTCGATTCAGACTTTGACTTTCATTTAGGACGGGTCTGAGTCACCAGAAAAACTTTTAATCATAAACCATGAATCGTAAATGACAGAATAAGGCTGTACTATACATGCATCCATGGTCTTTGTATCTTTGTATCTGTATTCGCATTCTGAGTTCTTTTTTTTACGAGCACTGTGTGACTCATCGAACATCGTGTGACTCAACGGTTCTGATCTGTTCTGTGTTCTGCGCTCTCTGTTCAGGCTGCTCCTCTGTTCCTCCTTGGCTTCTCCACGGCTCCCTCACGGCTCACGGCTCCCTCACAGCATCCCGCAGCGGGGGGGAGTAACTCGCTCTGGGCTCGCCACCACCACAATTTGCCACGATTGGATCAGTGAGCCATAGTGCCTGGCGTTCGTTCTCGTTTTCGGCCCATTCTCGGCCGTGACTAAATACAAGATACAAGTTCGCCTTAATTGATGCTCCCTACCTCCCAGGCTCCCACTGTTGAGGCTGCCGTGTAAGGCACAACATAACTCAGCTAGGCGCCACTGGACACAGCCTGATGCAGTCCAGGCTAAATGTGAATACCCGGGGCATTCAGACTAGTACAAACACAGCTATTCCATCCCGGCTGGCTCCTTTGATGGCTACTTTGATGGTTTAGGTAATACGGAGGTTGCATACACGAGCCCCTTGTTTCTAGTGGGACATTTTTAGCATCAGCAAGCGATTTCCTCTCTGGTCCCTGCGTGGTCCCTGCGTAGGATTTCGTCAAACTCCACGCAGCAAAGGCTCATATCAAAAGTCGCTGTGAGAATCGTTAGTGCCTATTCCTGCTCCCACTCACGCCTCGGCAAGAGTATTGTGGAACACATAAAGATACAGCAGAGGCAACTTTCAACTAAAAAGAAGTCGGTTAACATGGGAAATGCGGAGAGCTCAAATTCCATGTCTGGGCCATGCGAATTGTCAATAACGAACGTGTTAAATGAGAAAACTCCGAAAACTGCGACAGTTGCACCTGGGACGCAGGGGGCAGGAACTCATCCTGAAGAGGTAACTACGCAGGGCCCGGGGAATGCACCAAGCCAGCCTGAGACACATGGGTCAAAAAATAAAGATGAAAAAACTAAGAATGCTGACAAAGATAAGGAGAAAGAGAGACAGAGAGAGCGGAGGGATAAAGAGAAGGAGAAAGATAAAGAAAAAAACAAAGGCAAACAAATTGACAAAAGTCAGGAATCTGAACAGGATATGGAAGAAGATCGGGAAAGCTTGCAGACATCAGCCAAAATACATCTACTTGCAAAAAAAGGTAAGCGGCTACAAGCCATTAAAAACTTAAAGAGCGCTGCCAAAACAAGTGGCCAGCCAAATGATGACCAACCCCGGATTTCAACTATCTTTATCCCAATAACAAAAGGGCAACCTGACCAGGGCGGGCTTGCTGAAAATGACAAAAGCTCTAGTAACCTGTCTATAATTCCCCGTAGTCGGAGAAAGCATCAGCAAACGCTAAATGGGAAAGCCATAAACGGTCCACCGACTGCAACTAACAATTCTACAAAACAATCTGAAGAACCAATAGAATCTACAGACTATCAGACAAACAGCCCACATGCCTTCACCTTCACTTCCCCATCTTCAAGCTTGACCGTGCAGTGCTGGGGGGAAAAACAATCTATATCGAGAAATTGACCTAAATCCAGGCACTGTTGCCATAGATCCAGACCGACCAGGATCAGATCCAAATTCAGAATCTGAGCTTGAATCTGAGATATATGAGGCTGGGATGTCTACTTCAAGTGAACGACATAGATTGAGACAGAAGCTGACAAACTCTGAAAGCCCAGGATTATCCTATTCTGATGCCAATACTAATCCTAAATCCAAAAAGGCGAGTGACTCTCCAAAAGACTACAGTGCAAAGAGAAAACAAGAAAAAAAGAAAAAAAGACATAGGAGACAACATAAACTTGTAGAGGAAGACACCACCGACCAAGGTAGTAATACAGATCGGCTGGATCTGCACCAAGGGAACCTACTCTTACAAGCTAAAACACTGATCGATCCTAATTACAAATTACCAAGAGACGCGAACATCACTGACTCTCAGCTATCCGGCAAAGGAGTAGGTCAACCTGAACCTTCTCTGGGGGACGTCCTCAATTCTATCATGAAATTTCAAGAAGATATGAAACGCGACAATACAAATCTTCAAGGAGCAATTTACAAGGTGGGCCAAACATGCCTAGAAATATCTGACAGAATGGCCTCGGTGGAGATACGGACAGAGAACCTCGAAAAAGATGTCTCTGTTCTCCAGAAACAAGGCAAAGAACATGAAGGAATTCTGCATGACCTGATGTCGAAAGTCGAGGACCAAGAAAATAGGGCCCGGCGAAACAATTTGCGGCTTCTCGGAATTCCCGAGGGCGTTGAAGGGAACGACCCTCTGGGCTATATGATATCCCTTTTTAAAGATTCATTTGCTGAACTAACCACTTGGGACTGGGACAAAGAGCTCCAGGGGGCCCATTGGTTTCCTCTTTTTCTTAACAAACGGTCACAATCATCAGAGAAATATCCTAGGGCAATCTTGGTCTAACTTGGTAACTTTCTCCTACGGGAAGCAATTTTTGATCTTGCTCGACCGAACCATAAAAAGGGAACACAAAGGGTTTACATTTTTTAGCAGACCTGACTTTGCCCACAAAACGGTAGAGAGAAGGTGGCGCATGCGACAACTCTTTATCCGGTTTGAACGGTTGGGAGCCACAGTCTATTTACAGAACCATGCGAGACTTATTTGTGATATTTGTGGGGGTATTTCTAAAGCGCGACTTAAAATTATCTTGAATGGTGCCACCAGAAGCTTCACCAGCGAAATCCAAGCACAAGCCTACCTAGAGGAGATTTCTGAAAATAGGAGGGACACAGATCAGCTTGGGACTAACAGGGTGGGGTTAAGAAAAAAAACACACACTAAATATTCTATCCTAAATGTTTATACACTAGTATCACGTAAGGACTAAAATCTTCAGACATGAAGAATAGGGTGGGGGTTGGCACAGAGAGCACAGCCTGGTAATACGCTTCTGTGTAACTAACAGAAGAAAAGTTATTGTCTAAAATTTATTTTCCACTCCTAATAAATACTGGGGCTGGGATGCGGCGGAGCCGCTTACCAACCGACCACATGATGCCAATAACCTGGTTCCCTGTGAACCAGGTCACCATCACCCTGAGTCTTATGGAGTCTAAAAGCCTTTTTTGGGGGGGAGTAGAGGGTGGGTGGGTGGACGCTGAGGGGTGGGAGGGGTGGGGGGGAGTGAAGCTAAAAAAACGAATTCAGAGCCAGTTGTAATATAAGAATCATCGTCTTTTCTAAACTAATATTAATCCAAGGCACCTTGTTAATCAAGTTGGATCAAACACAGTATAACATGCAGCATGAACTTAAATTTCAGTTTCAAAGATCAACACCGAACTCATTCATTATATTCCTATGGGGAAATTGACTATTCAAACCTGGAATGTTGCCGGTCGGTTATCCAGAGATAAACGCCAACGCTTGGGTGAGATAATTAAACAAAACCCGGTCGACATTATATATCTCCAAGAGACTCACCTGCCTTGGGATAAGAGGACACTGCTCACCATAAGGAGATATAACTTACTAGTTTGTACATCACAAACCTTTAATACCCGGGGAGTTGCCATCCTAGCCAAAGCCTCTCTTGGACAAGTAACAAGGAAATTAGCAGATCCACAAGGCAGATGGGCTATCGTTAAGCTTGCTCTTGGTGTTACTGTAAGTTCAGTATATGGGTCTAATCAAGATGACCCCACTATTTTCGAGAAACTCGAGCTAGAACTTGCAGATTGGCAGGGGCCACTTATCTTGTGTGGCGATCTTAACATCTGGCTTGACCTAACAAATAATAAACACCCACACTCAAAATATACTGGACGTAAGCCACAAGTTTTTAGGGCAATTGGCAGGCTTATGGGCAGCCTGGGCCTGGTTGATATATGGAATACCAAGAATCACCCAGATCCTGGATATACATATTTTTCCTGCCCTCATCGTAAACACTTCCGGATAGATTACATGTTTTTATCATCTGACCTAGCCTTGCAAGCCACGATTATCAAACTTGCAAAAATCATATACGACCATAATGCATTAATTCTCACAATTAGTATTTCAACTACAACTAGAACGCACCAGGCCTGGATGTTTGACCGCAAACTCCTCGTCAATAAAGCTTACATTAATCACATTGTTAGATGGACCCAAGAATTTTTTTATATTAACCGGTATAGTGCCTCAAGGAATGTTGTGTGGGATTGTTTCAAAGCCGCACTAAGAGGTGAGACAATGAGCTTTCAAGCTAGGGCACGCAAACAAAGGAATAATGAATATAGCCAGAAAGTTCAGGAGCTGGCAAGGGCAGAGGAAGATCACATTATACAAATATCACAAGGAACTGACGGGAAAAATGCTATGTATAAACTTTTAGTGTTAAAATCTGAACTTAACTTAGGGCTTAGCCAAAAAGCTGCAGAAACATTTAAAGTACACCAGAAGGAGGTATACGAAAACGGTGAAAGGGCCGGCAAACACTTAGCTCTGTATACCCGCCAGAAAAACGTATCCAATACCATAGCCGCTATACGAGTAAGAGGGCAGATATTTACGCAGACCTCCAATATAATTAATGCATTTCAGCAATATTATCACAATCTATATCAGGACGATATAACAGTAAACAGGGACGAACAAAATAGATATCTGAGCAACCTTCTCAACAACCCTGAGGCATTTAGTATTTTAGATAGCACTACCCGCGAGGATCTTGAAAACGAAATTACCCACACGGAAGTACAGCTTGCTCTGTCCTCACTTGCCTCCGGAAAAGCGGCAGGCCCGGACAAAATTCCCCTAGAACTGTATAAGATTTTGAGCCAGTATATCGGACCTCTGTTCCTTGATTTGTTTCTCGGGATCCAATGGAGCGGTAACCCTCCAGCTTCATGGAAGGAGACCAATATTATTGTTTTTCCGGATCACTGACATAATATAGAATGACAAAATATAGACTTACCAAAATATAGTCACCAAAATATAGAATGCCAAAATATCGAATTCCTATCTACAAACAGGTAAGTGCAAAAATATCGAATCCAAAATATAGTCGGTAAAAAATATAGTCAGTCAAAATATCTAATTTTTTTAAATGTCTTAAAAGTAATTTAAAATCAATGAAATAATAAATATAATTAACTAAAACATACTTTAAAATACTCAAATAACCTTAAAATTAAGATATAATTTATTTAAGTTATTAATAAAAAATGTACAATATTTTACCGTAGGATAGCAGGAGGTAACATTTAATATTACCACTCCAGTGAGTGCAACAGTAGGGAAAGCGTTGGATAGCGTAGGGGTAAAAAATACTATTCCCACTCTAGTGAGTGCAACAGTAGGGAAAGTGTTGGATAGTGTAGGGGTAAATAATACTATTCCCACTCCAGAGTGCAACAGTAGGGAAAGCGTTGGATAGCGTAGGGGGAAAAATTACTATTCCCACTCCAGAGAGTGCAACAGTAGGGAAAGCGTTGGATAGCGTAGGGGTAAAAAATACTATTCCCACTCCAGTGAGTGCAACAGTAGGGAAAGCGTTGGATAGCGTAAGGGTAAAAATTACTATTCCCACTCCAGAGAGTGCAACAGTAGGGAAAGCGTTGGATAGCGGGAGGGTAAAAAATACTATTCCCACTCCTGTGAGTGCAACAGTAGGGAAAGCGTTGGATAGCGTAGGGGTAAAAAATACTATTCCCACTCCAGAGAGTGCAACAGTAGGAAAAGCGTTGGATAGCGTAGGGGTAAAAATTACTATTCCCACTCCAGAGAGTGCAACAGTAGGGAAAGCGTTGTATAGCATAAGGGTAAAAATTACTATTCCCACTCCAGAGAGTGCAACAGTAGGGAAAGCGTTGGATAGCGGGAGGGTAAAAATTACTATTCCAACTCCAGAGCGTTCAACAGTAGGGAAAGTGTTGGATAGCGTAGGGGTAAGAATTACTATTCCCACTCCAGAGAGTGCAACAGTAGGGAAAGCGTTGGAAATTGGAAGGGTAAAAATTACTATTTCCACTCCAGAGAGTACAACAGTAGGGAAAGCATTGGATAGCGTAGGGGTAAAAATTACTATTCCCACTCCAGAGAGTGCAACAGTAGGGAAAGTGTTGGATAGCGTAAGGGTAAAAAATACTATTCCCACTCCAGAGAGTGCAACAGTAGGTAAAGCGTTGGATAGCGGGAGTGTGAAAATTACTATTCCCACCCCAGATAGTGCAACAGTAGGGAAAGCTTTGGATAGCGTAGGGGTAAAAATTACTATTCCCACTCCAGAGAGTGCAACTGTAGGGAAAGCGTTGGATAGCGTAGGGGTAAAAAATACTATTCCCACTCCAGAGAGTGCAACAGTAGGGAAAGCGTTGGATAGCGGGAGGGTGAAAATTACTATTCCCACTCCAGTCAGTTTAACAGTAGGGAAAGTAATGATTTAATATAATATTAAAAATAAATTAAATATCAATACCAATAAAACATTAATTGAAATTAATAACCAATTATTATTATGTAATAATTAATTAGACATACAACTACATTTCAGTTATTAAAAATTAATAACCTATTCATAATTATTTAACTAATTAATTTTCAATAGCAAAAACTAATTTATAATAAAAATTAATACCAATTAAAAATTAACAGTAAATTAATTATCAATACACAAAAAGTATTTTGAATATGTAATTAATTACAATTACATTACTTCCCACCCTATTCCCCTATAAACCCACATCCCACTACAGAAAATACATTAATTCAATTATCATAATTATCAAATATTTAATTAATACAAAATAATTACCAATTAATAACAATTAATTTCCAATTAATAGAAATAATTATCAATTAAAAATTAATTAACAATAAATTTAAAATCAATACCAATAAATGAAAAAACATATTTACTTAATTACAATTAAATTACTTCCCACCCTATTCCCATATAAACCCACAACCCGCTTCAGAAAATAAATTTAGAAAGTTAACATAATTAACAATTAATCAATTAATACAAATTAATTGGCAATTAATAACAATTAATTACCAATTAAAAAATAACAATAAATTCAAAATGAATACCAATAAACAAATAAAAATATTTAATTAATTACAATTAAATTACTACCCACACTATTCCCCTATAAACCCACAACCCGCTACAGAATTAAATTACGCAAAAATTAAATAACATTAAATTCATTCCTTAAAATACATTAAACATACATTACAAAAATCAATATATACTTTTCACACATATACTAACATAAAAAACACTTTAAAAAAATTGATATTATTAAAAAATCGATATATTTAATGCCTATATTGTATACTTCGATATTTTGACTTCTATATTTTGAAAATCGATATTACTTACCTTAAATTCGATATTTTTAACCACTATATTGTGTCCATTCGATATTTTGTCCATTCTATATTTTTACCTCGATATTATGTCCATTCTATATTTTGGAATCAATATTATGACTGTTTACCTGTTTTTCCTAAAAAAGGGAAACCCCCAGACGAATTGACATCCTATCGTCCAATCTCGTTAATTAATTCAGACTCCAAATTATATGCCAAAGTTATGGCCATTCGGCTCGGTAGGGTCATCGAACGTCTGGTCTCCCCGTTGCAGCATGGATTTATTCTAGGGAAAAGGAACCACCGACCATACCCGTAGGGCTATTGCCCTTTTTGATATCATGGCTGCAACGGGGGGCCAGATGTCGATGATCCTACTTGATGCGGAAAAAGCCTTCGATCGTGTTTCTTGGAACTTCCTCTGGGCAGTCCTAGAACGAAATAATTTCGGCCCTAAATTTACTAAATCCATCAAAGCTATGTATAGCGGCCCAACGGCAAAACTACAGATTATGGGCTCTGAATCAGGTATTATCAACATATCAAGAGGTACAAGGCAAGGATGCCCGTGCTCGCCAATTCTATTTGCTCTATACATAAATCCCCTTATCCTAAAATTTCTGGAAGATCAAATAATTACACCCGTTATAACTGGTCAATTTGAAACTAAGGTTTTGGCTTATGCCGACGATATTGCTATATTTACACCTGATCCCAGAGAATCAATGACAGAAATAGAAAATCTAACAAATACGTATGGATACTACTCGGGATATTCCTTAAATAAAGGGAAGACAATTTTGCTCTGTACAGATAATACGATCTGTACAGACTATAGGAGAGCTAATAAAGCTACATACCTGGGCGTTAGCCTTTGTCCCGATGTCAAACTTATTCCTAAAATTAACTACGAGCCATTATTGAATAATATCAGGAAAGATCTGGACCGTATAAACAACTTACAACTTTCAATCATCGGTAGGGGTAATTTTCTAAAAATGAATGTCCTTCCAAGAGCTTTGTATCTCTTTCGAGCTATCCCACTGATCCTTGAAGAGAAAATTTTAAAAACTCTTGAATCCACTATGTCAATGTGGCAGCAGGGTAAGATTAGGAGGTCCCTCAAACTCCTCTCACTCCCCCAAAATAGGGGAGGACTAGCGATCCCAGATATGCTATTCTATTTTTGGGCCTCATTTCTCCAACAAATGAGTCCACTTCTATACTCTATCCCCCTATCCCCCTTCAGATGACACCGAAGCTGTACTGATTCCGTCAATCTACGAGTTAGCACTAGGGCAGAGAGCTAAGGGCCTTTTTTTGAGGCAAGTGGAAACAAGCTACTACAAAAAGACTACATTTAAAACCATCTCCAATGCTTGGCTAATATGGACTAAAATGACAAAATATATGCAGATACCCACAATAAATAGATATACCCCTCTCTGGCACTCTAATCTATTTTTGGGTCGCGGGTTTGATGTCATTTCAAAAAAATGGGAATCATTAGGAATTAATACTATTGGGACTTTTTACTGCAAAATTATGAAAACCTTTAAAGATCTACAGACAAAATATCAACTGTCTAACGCAGACTACATTAAATTTGTCCAAGTATATACTATACTTAAAGTAAAAGCACCCCGTCTCTGTACAGGAACAATTGATATTGTCGAGGCTGTTGCCAGAAAAACAACTAGAATTGGTTCAATCTATGGCTGTTTTATGGCAAAACTCCAAGACGATTTAGAAAAAACAGAAATAACCTGGGCGGACAAACTCGCAAATCCCGATATTGATATCGATAGAACCCTAGAATTAACGGATTGTCTTCTCTTGTCATCTAGCCTTAAAGCTCAGATGTACAAAACTATCTTCAGTCTCTATTATACCCCGGCAAATCTATTTGCCTGGGGTAAGAGAGAGAACGATCACTGTCCCAGATGCCTCCTTGGCCCAGCAACACTAATCCACATGTTTAGTGAATGCAGAGAGTTAACTATTGTTAAAAGAATGATATCCGATTTCTGGGAAGAGGTGTTTGGTTACAAAGTTCCTGAATCTCCCACATTATATGTGCTTGGATACGATAATTCACTTAATTTAAAATCAAATGAGAAAGCACTGTTATTTATTGGAACCGCTGTCTTTAGAATTATATTGGCAGCAAGGTGGAAAGACAACGAGCCTCCAAGTTTTCAAATGTGGCTCGCACGTCTACTTGCGATCTTTAATCTTGAGAATGCAATTTATGCCACTCGAGGACCCAAAGCCGCTAAACGTGGAGAGGCGATATGGCTGCCTCTAATAAGGTGGAAAAATGGGGTTTAACCATATATTTATTAGAACTGCTTACAGCTATGTTGTCCGTTTACATGTATTTTTTGTTTTTCTTGTTTTTTTTTCTCTTATTTTTTCTTTTTTCTTCTCATTTGTTTACTTGACGATTTGAATATGTACTCTGTATTATGACTGCTTTTCTTTTCTTTTTTTTACTGGCTCTGAAAGTAAAAATCTTTCAAATAAAAAAAAAAAAGATTATGCAAAAAGGAGAAGAGAAAAAATATGAACTTGTTTTGACACTAGACCTGTAATTTACCAATTGAATTCTGCTTCTGATGTGTGTGTCATCAAAAATATTTCCTATGACACACTGGTATTCTTGCAAAGTTAATTGAAAATGAAACTCCTGGTCAATCGGAGTTACTTCCTGATTTACATGTTATCTACTTTCTGAGTGTGTCATTTTATTGGTAGATAACGCGCTGACACGCTAATTACTTCCTGATGTGCGTGTCATCGACGTGATGTGCGTGTCATGGGCGTTTTTCCAGATGGCGCGCAGGCACGCCGTTGAAAATAGCAGTGAACAGCCTTCTTCACGTCCGAAATGACCCTGAACGAAAATGACAGAGCGCCTCCTCAAACAAACCAGATTTCTTCTTTCAAAGTAAGGAAAACTTTTTTTTTCACATCGTACAGTTTCCCATTCTTTCTTCTAAATAGTTCAAAACCAGTTCTCATGTGATTCAGAATCTCCGCTAAATGGAACGGTGCCTTGCTATTGTTTCATTCCAATTGGCACGAATACGTCACTTAGCTACAAAGATAGTGTCTCTCTCTCTCCTCTAGTGACGCGCTGAATTATTCCGTTAATGTTCAAACTGTTGTGTGGATCCTATGCCAAAATGTCCCTCAATCCAACACAAATTTTAAGAGAAATGCACTTCGATAAATGTACTTTAAGTCAATTGTCAACCGATGTTTTCAAATTTACTCTGAAAATAGTTACGGGTAACACAAATGCACCTTTTGACGTTGCCATTGAAAGATTTATGCGCAGAATCTTTTTTGTCTTTCTTTAAAAAAAATTGAGCCTTTGAATCTTCACACCACTCTACTTTGAGTGTCTTTCAATTGTTCGCTCATTTAGTTCTGTTAAAACAGTTTTCAATTTTACTCCGCAAAATGGCTACAGTGAACACCAATGCGCCGTTTTAAACTGTCGCTGAAAAATTAATACACATATGGATGTTCTGAGCCTTTAAATCTTCACACTACTTTACTTTAAGTGCCTTTTAATTCTTTGCTCATCACTAGCACAAACTTTGTTTCTAATGCCATATTTGTAAATAATTTTTCTTAAGTTATTATCTTACTAGCGATATATTCTTTTTTATAGTCGCTCAAGCTTCAAAAAGCTACCTCGCGAGTCCGATCCACTCACATTTACTCGTGCTTCATCTTTAACTGTTTACCATACAAGTTAAAGAAACACCTCTTTGCTGATTTTCTATCTTCTTATTAGCTTGATGTTGAGGTGTTTTTTCGATCGTCACCAGTGAAAAGTTTAGTAAATATCAAATAAACAAGGTGAATAAGTTCAGTAGGAGGTTTAATCATAAACACCTTATCCATCAGCTACATGCGAGCAACTGACAGATAAGAACTCCAGACAACTAACATTCCAGCATCAAATGAAACTGCATGAGCAGTAAGATGTATGTGAACATCATAGAGGGGAATTCAAGGAAAGGAATAAAGAATCCCTTTCGGCCAGTAGACAGACATGGCATCCATCACCCATGCCTGCAGAGAGGGAGTTTGAAAGCAAAACTGAGAGTGAACAGCATTGCATTGTTGGGGGGAAGCAAAAAGCTCTAACCATGCATTCCCATATCTTGCCACTATTTCCTGAAATATTTCCTCCGCAAGATGTTAATCTAGAGAGGAGCGGAGGTACTGGCAAAGTTTGCCTGCTAGAACATTCTGTATCCCTGAAAGGCATAGGGCTGTTGAATTTAGAACATTCTACTCTTCCCATGAATAAATCTGGTGGGCTATGGAAGCTAGCGCTTTACACACTTGTATGCTTAGTCTGTTGATGTAACTCTTGGCAGCTTAATTGTTCGTTCTAACCACAATTGATTTCCCTATCAAGTTAGGGGAAAGGACTTGAAGTGCCCACCAAATTGCCATTTGCTTATTTTAATTGGAAGATTGTTCCTTGTCTAAGGGAGACCAACTCTGACTTATTTGGATCTTTCCCAGAGTTGTGCCCTACAACCATGCACATGCATCTGTTGTCAGGACTGTGGCGGCCAGAAACTTGAATGGAGTACTTTTCAGTAAATTCTTGGGATCCAACCACCATTATCAGTCTAGTTTGATGTCCTCTGAAATTGGAATCATCTGCCCATAATTCCCCAACTGTGGAGACCAAAGGCTCGGAAGATAATTCTCCTGCGGTTTTAAATGAAGACAAGACAATGGAATTATTGCTGTTATAGATGCCATCGGACCCTGAGCCCTCAGCCAAAATCGGACAGTGCCTTGTGGTGATGACAGTTCATTCTCCTTTTATCCATCAAAAACACATTTCCCTCCTGGGTGTCAAACAGGGATCAAATAAAAATATTTTGCTGCTCCGGGAGAATACTGGGCTTTTTCAAATTGATTATGAACCTCGTCAATCTCAAACACAGACAAACTTTGTTAAGACTCTGCTGTACCTTAAAAAAAGAACAGTCAGAGATCAGCCAATCATCAAGGTAGTAAAAATATAAATTCCTTATAAAGACAAAGGAGCTACCAATGTAGTCAACAGCTTGATGAACACACAAGGGGCAGTAGACAGGCCAAATGGCAATGGATTTAACTGAAAATGTTGATTCCCCAGGGCAAATCTCAAGAACTGCTGACTGTTCCAATGATTCTGAATATGGAACTATACGTCCTGGAGATCCAGCGTTATCAAGAAATCACCTTGAACAGTTAGAGGAAATATCGCTCCACATTTATCATTTTGAATGAAGGATAACAAGCACATGTGTTTACAATCTTTAGGTCTAGAATTGGTCTGAAAATGCCATCCACCTTTGGAACTAGGAAGAGTAAAATCCAATCCAATCCCAATGGTTGAAACCTTTTTTTCTCATCAGCTGACTTCTGGACTGGATCAATGCGTTCAGGGTCAAAAGGTTTAGGACAATGAAAAGGCAAATGATTAATTACACCCGTGGGGAGACTTCTAGTTTCCACAACTTCAACCAAAGTTGTGTTCTACGGTCAATAATGCTGCTTGTTATTTAGTAATAGAGGCGTAAATTAAGGTACCCAGCATTGTAGTAGTTTCTTTATTTTAGCCAGTGGCCAACACTTAGCTATGCAAAGCCCTTGCCTGGGAAACACAAGCTTGTCAGTAGCATTGATGCACAAGGGCCACACAAAGATATTTTTTTATTTTTAGAACACAGCAGAGCATTGGTTGTATTCTACAGCAAAAAGACATGTGAAGAACGAAAATGAGGTCCTGATCCACCAAGTGGTAGTCCAAACACTGAAAAGTGGGAAAATTGACTATCCGGTAAATGAGGAGTAATGAAGCACTTGAAGAGTATTAATTGGCCATAACCCTAGCTGCGGGACAGCTCCTAGGCTTGATAACCCCCATCGCTGAACACACATGGAGTGGAAAATCTACAAAAACCTACCAAAATGGACAGCGAAATGCTAATTCTACAGGAGGGTGGGTCTACAAATTATGGAACATGGCCTGCTCAACTCGAATATGCCAGGATATTGCATAGAGGATGGGGGAGGGTGCACCTATACACTATGGGCATGGATATGTTCCCTCCTTTTTCGGGTGCCCTATAATCAGCTGGGCACGCTGAGTCAGACACAGTAGACTTATAAAAGAGTGGAGCTGCAAAGGGATGCCGACCCCTCAGTGTCATGGTGATAATCTTATGGTCAGGTGCATGACACTGGTATATCCCCATCGTTCAGAAAGAGGACTGGATGGGTAGGTGACTGGTAACAGCAGGCTTTAGAATACCAAAGGGCATGACCTGCTAGGAATAGGAACACATGTGATAAAAGGATAAAAAGGGGTAGATAAAAGGAAAAATAACTTATGTGGTTATAATCCCTAATATTCCATCAACATGTTTCGAGGTGTCCCCTACACCTCTTCTTCCGGACAACATAGGGGCCTGCCCCATGTGTACCACTCCTGTGAACAAACCTAAATTCAAGGTGAAAAAATGAAAATGAAGAAAGCACACCTATTGTATGCGCAATTCACTTATACATACGGTTAACGCTGTACCGCAGTATCTGTATTGTGGGGTAAAAAATAGATTGAATATTAATGGATATTACCTGCCCAAGTGGGCAGGTCATGGTCTTAGGCAGCTAGCTGATCAATGCAGTTGGTGCCTATAAAGTTTAAAACAATGATAAGTGCTCTGGTGCTCCTAAAACAAACAACAACAAGCAGTGGTTAATGCTCCAACTGTGTCTGGTTTTGCTGTTTCTGTTCTAAGGATATTTAAAAACTTTGTAAATATACTCATTTCACTAGACACACTTATTGACACACATAACATGTAACATATAACATTACACCAATGTGTGCAAAAATGTACTTTTTTAGTAGCAGTAATTGCCCTATGGTCCGCCTGGGTGGAGGGGACTGTAGAACCTATCCTTGGCTGCCCTCCGTCAGTTTGACCTGTAGGTCCCAGACTCAACCGCATCTTAGAGTGTCTGAGCCTCTGGGCTGTTTATGTAGTTTAGTGATTGTAAAGTCACCGTAACCATGTGTAACAAAAGACTAGCGCGCATGGTTCCTGGGAGTCATTCGGCATGTCGCGGGCGCTATTACACTCCAACTCGTGTGTTTATAAAACGCATTTAAATAAATAATAACGTATGTCCCATATCCCGCTTATTAAGTAAAGAATTTTGAGAGGGTAAAGAAATTTATTTCAATATCTGGACGGTAGGTATCAAATTCAGCGTCTGATTGTGAAACCGTCGGCTATTTTGAATAGGGCAGTAGTACTTCCCTATCTTATAAATACAAATGGGGAAAGTAAAGGATGGAGAAATATATATATATATATATATATATATTTTAATGATATTTTTGTTGGTGGTTTTGGCAAAAGTTCTTTTGGGCAGTAGGGGACAATGTGTCGATTTGTGCAATAAATGTCACAATTAGACATACATACCATTTAACACACCATTTAACACACATGCATTTTGTCCCAGTTTTTTATTCTATAGGGTTGTTTTCTTATCATTATTTGTTGCATCCCTTTATATGCACCAACTACATTGATCAGCTACTGCCTAAAGACCATGACCTGCCCATTTGGGCAGGTAGTATGTATTAATATGCAATCTATTTTTTTCCCACAATACAGATACTGCGGGTACAGCGTTAACCATATGTATAAGTGAATTGCGCATACAATAGGGGTGCTTTCTAAATTTTGCTTTTTTCACCTTGTATTTAGGTTTGTTCACAGGAGTGGTACACATGGGGCCGGCCCCCATGTTGTCCTGAAGAAGAGGTGTAGGGGACACCTCGAAACATGTTGACGGAATATTAGGAATTATAACCACATAACAGTTATTTTTCCTTTTATCTACCCCTTTTTATCCTACCAACTAGGAGGAGGAATAAAACTTTAGCCTACTAGTTAGGTATTTTTAACTAGCACAAAACACCACTCCCCCATACACTGCACTACACATAGATTCACAAAACCAGTGTCCCTACGTATCCCTCGCAAGTCGTAGCACGCCCCAAGCAGTAGATGCTTGGGATGGCCCCAATGATGAAGTAAGTCACCTAGGGGAAACCCTGGGTGAGTGAGGGGACTCAAGAAAAGAAATGGTCTTTTCTTAGGAGGCACACCAAATTGGGTAGACCTACAATCTCTCCCTGGCTAGGTTTCTATGATCCATCACATATGGATTTTTCTGTTGTACTATAAAGATATAGGAGGTTGAACCTAGCCGTATCCTCCTTCTCCCTCCCTTTTTTGATAACTATAATAAAAATATCCTTACCTTAGCAATTCCTGAAACACCAAGCAACACAAAGCCTGATATCAGGAGGTTGGTTGGGAGGTATGACTAGGTCACGGACAAGTAGCACTAAGAGTAATGAGGATTACCGGTAAGTAATAAGAGCATTACTTCTTTGTCCTCAACCCAGTCATAAACAACGTGAGGTATACCAAAGCACACACACAAAAGTGAATGCCTTTGCATTACCAACATCTGCAATACAGTAGAATACATCAAATAAGCACACCCAAATGAATTTAATGCCATATCCAAAAACAATCAAACAGGAGCAGGAGTCTCCACAGCCTGCAACACCCCACTCCCAAAATCAAGTGATTGGTTTACACACAATTCAAATCATAATGCCTACTAAAAGTGTGCTCAGAAGCTCAAGTCCCAGCCCTACAGATCTCATCCAAGTACACTCCTTTCAAAGTGGCCCATAAAGCTGACACTCCTCTAGTGGATCTTGCTTGAATATTAGAAAGACAAGGCAAGTCAGAGCCCTGAGATGATGTGCTTAATCCAACGACTCAGAGTCATTTGAGACGCTGCCTTCCTACGTCCTGCAAGACCAAAAGTCACAAAGAGAAGTCTGAAATGTAGCAGAGCTGCCAACATACCCAGACAATGCATGTTTAACAATCCAAAGTGTGCAACACTCGGTCCCCTGGAGATGAAGGGGAAGGACAAAGGCAGGGTAACACCAGTTCCTGAGAAGTATACAAACTTGGAATGCACTTTTGTGAAAAATCCAGAATTCAATTTCAACACCACAGCATCCTCCATTGACCGTGAAAATGGAGGGGAATACCACAAGGCAGAAAGTTCCCCTAAGCACCTGGCTTATGTGATAGCCACGAGAAATGCCACATTACAGGAAAAGAATTTCAAATCCACAGAAGATAAAGGTTCAAGAGGAGGGGATTGAGGAGCGTGAAGAGCCAGAAAAAGATCCCATGAAGGAACAGAAGATTTTACATTGGGTGAAGATAGAGAAAAACTACAAAACAACCTGAAAACCAAAGGCCCAGTGTTCAAGGAAAAGGAAACAGAATCCTTGAATGCTCTGATAGCCACCCTCTGATTTTTCGAGTTACACAGTGCATAACTTTTATCCAAAACATCCAGAAAAGGTTGTAGAATAGAAGAAATTGAACAGGATACACGATAAAGATCATGAAGCTTAAACTTAATGTTAAAGTTAGCCCCGTGTTTAGAGTAAGACAACAGTGTAGAATTAGTTCAAGAGCCCTGAAGCACAGACATTTTAGCAAGCAACCCTTGCGCCTCTAGAGACCGCCATTCAACCTCTGAATTGCTAGAGTTAGAGAAACTAGCAGTTACTGACTTAGAGACTGCAGAGGAGACACGGTTTGAGGCAAAATACTAGGAGGAACCATGGCCATGCATTCAACAATAGGAACCATGATATCCTCGGCCAGTAAGGAAACATCGACACCCCCTGTTACCTCTCCAAATGGATTGTCAGCAGAAATAACTAAATGAGGGGAAAGGCATACAGTAACACTGGAGGCCACTGAATCGACAAGCCATCCACTCCCCAGGTTCCCACTTTTGGAGACCTGGAGCAGAAGGTTGGCATAAGTGCATTGGCTCTGGAAGCAAATAAATCCACCGCTGGACATTCGAACTTCTGGCAGATCAGGTCTAACACCCTTTTGGAAAGGCGCAGATCCTGAGAGGATGGAAACCTGTGGCTCAGGGCATCCCCACAACCTTGTTCATGCCCCTGTTGTGTTGAGAAGATATGGATTGGAGATTAAGTTCTGTCCAAATCGCCACAAAACATGCCACCTGATTGAATGACTGGCTGTGAGTGCTGCCATGATGATTGACATATGCCACTGTGAGTATGCTGTCATATCATATCAGGACTTTGCAATTGGACAGATGGGGCTCGGAATGCCAGAGAGACCACTATACTGCTGATAGTTCCTTCCAATTGGACGACCGCATGGCCTACGATCTATCCCATTGAGCTTGGACATACCACTGTCCCATAGTTGCTCGACAACCCAGAGCACTGGTGTCCGTTGTCACTACTTTTGGAGCATAAGGATGCATGCTCATTGGATTGGGGAGATTTGCAGAGTCCAGCCACCATTGAAGGCTGTGAACAGTGTCTAGAGACACTGGAATCTCCATGGTCATATCCTGCATGGGAAATGTCACAAATTGGTCAAGGTGTCACAGTTACGGCTGTCAGTGAAACAGAGCCCATGGCACTGTGAAGACAGAGGCTGCTATGTGACCTTACACCTCCATCCATTGAAACAAAGTGGCGATATTCTGTGACAACAAAGATGTTGGGATTGCTTATAGATACTTGATCCTGTACTGACGAAAGAACACCTTGCACATAGCTGAGTCAAAGCCTGCCCCTATGAATGTCCTCCGTGTTGAGGGCTGGGGCTTGCATTTTGGAATATTCCAAAGAAATCCATGGCTTTTTAGCGTATCTATGGTCAAATCCAGATGTTGTTGCATCACCCCAACAGATGGGGCTTGATGTAGTCAATCATCCAGGTAAGCAATTACTGAAATTCCCTGAAGATGAAGTTGAGCCACCAATGGTGCTACCACTTTTGTAAATGCCCTGGGTGATGACCTTAGGCTTGAAGGTAGAACACAGTGCTGCCAACGATGTTCCATAAGAGAGAATCACAGCTATTGCTGGAAACCCGATGCCATGGGAACATGGAAATATGCATCCATGAGATCCAACGTAATCATCACAGATCCTGCTTGAATTAATGGAAGGATCCGTTGTAATGTCTCCATCTTGAACATAATCTTTTGAATGCATTTGTTCAGAGACTTGAAGTTGATTACAATCCTTAAACCCCCACTTCCCCATTCGGGAGCAGGAACACCATTGAATAAATGCCTTGTCCCATCTACCCTTTTGGGACTGGAACAATCACTTTCTTGAGGAGAAGGTAATGAATCCCTTCCAGCAATGATCTCCTTCTGAGCGGATCCCTCATTGATGAGGGGGGGAGGGACACAATTTTGAGCTGGTAATCCCTTTCCAGAATGCTCAACACCCACTTGTCTGAAGTCGTGCAATGCCAACTCTCCAGGAAATGTCGAAGACTCCAATCAACCTATAGTATCCTGCCAATCGGAACCACTGCTGCGGCATAGTCAGGAACGCTAACTGAGATTTCCTGTTGGGTTTTCTTCTGGAACCTCTCTTGGAAACATTTTCCATGGAATTGAGGACCTCCACCAACATTTCTTTGCCTATGGGAGGGTTGACTAAACGACTTTGAAGAGGAGAAGATTGATTGTTTATTCTGATGCTGCAACTTCTGAAAGGAAAACACATGCTTTCTTTCCTTGAAAACGTCATGAAGCTTGTCTTCCAGGTCCTTCCCAAACAGTTTGCGGTCCAGTAAATGGCAACTTAAAAGCCATAGATCTTTAAGCAGATTCAGTGTTCCAACCTTTAAGCAATAGTAGGCACTGCTTCTCAAGCGGTACACTCGAGCATGCTGGCACCGAGTTCCTGAGTGCCTGCGGGATCCGGAGAACAGGCAGCAGCTTTAGAGCTGTAATTTTGGCAGTCGCTTGCTTCAGATCCATGACTGCCATAAATAACAGAGCCCAAACCAGTAGTATTGTCGGTGGCCTGCACCGCAGGGCTTACCTGCAAAAAAGGAACAAGGGAGGCCATAAGCGTGTCCCGACTCCTGCCGCTCCCTCGTACGTCACAGGCGCAAAGCCCGGCAGAGGGAGCAACCACGTGACGGTATTCTTGATGGAGGTGAAAGCCCGGCAGTCACCTCTAAGTCTACCATATGTCCTGTCAGTGTCGCAGATAGGAAACAAAGCAGGAAGTGCAAAGGAAAGGCTACTTAAATTATTGCCCTTAGCCAGAGGGTGGGCGGGGTCAGCAAGCTTTCCTGTTTTGTTTCCCATCTGTAATTGTGTACAACCACATGTTGTTTATGACTGGGTCGAGGACCAGGGACGTAGACGTAATGCCAAGTTCAATATGAAAATATCATAAATAAATATTCTAATTACTTCACATTGATGCTGAGCAGTCCATGTGTTTCCTAAAAATGAAAATCAACTGCGGCCGCTCGAAACCCAACAAGTGAATGCTCATAATTTTCTCATCCATGCACTTTTGGCGATTTTAGAAAGTGGGTCAAGCGCTTGGGTTCTCGGAAAGCGGCCATAAGGAACAATTAGCTGAGGGGATTTGTATCAAATGAAAAAAAGGTTGGTTGCAGATTAGCCCATGTAAGCGTTGGGTCTCTCCTGTAATATTTTTCACGTCACCGACAGCCCATTCTCTGGTTGCTCTTTACCCCTGTCTCGGCTCCTCTCCTGCGCTAGCCCACTGCCCACCCAGACCACTTCACCCTCCCCTGACCTCCCAGCAGCAGCAGCAGACCTTGCCAAGTCTCCAGAGACCATGCGTATTTCTGCACTGTTGTCAAGTGTATGAAAAAGAAAGATGAACATGTTTCACACGCAGTTGCCCATCTCCAGAGAGCTCGCGCGAGCAGGCGCCGGATCACTGGGTACTTTGTCGATGGAGCACCGGTGGGACGCCGAATCTCTCTCTTTCCTGCTGACTGCAAGGCTGCCTCACTGATCTGCTTGGCTGGGCATGAGGACGGCTAGTTATGGACTGAGTGCTCCTCGGGGTCCCTCATTCTGTAGAGATATTTACTCATACACAGCTCCACGCGTGCTGCAAAAATGCTGCTGCCCCTTGCTATTTTCCGCTGCCTTAGAGAGCACGTCCCATCCCAAAATGGCCCGCATGTTAATGAGATTATACAGAAAATTACGTTCTCACATTGGTGGCTACATTTGCCCTTAATCTGTTGCTCACACAAGAGGGTATATGGTGACATGTTCCTCATTTTTTAAAAAGTATAGTACGTTTTATATTTATTGTGTACGTTTTCTCAACAGTAGGAAGGTTTTGCTTAAAAGTATTTGACTTTAAAAAGAGATACAATATGCACAGGATTATTATTCTTAAATTCGAGGTCCCAGTTCTCAGAAAAATGAGTAATTCTGCGCAGGTTTTTATGATATTTGGAGTTCACAAACATTATCTGGGCACACATAGAAATCTTGAACAGTCTTGGATTTTCACGTGTACTCCCGGAAAATATTTATAATTTCCATTTTTGTATACATCAGCAAATATACACATGTATGTCTATTTATGGAACATGTGCCAACCCGTTGCACATGTACTCGCTGTCATTTCCATTTTTAAGAACAAAAGACATTTATTTTCCCTCCGTAGAGAAACTTGCTCTCCTACACTCCCACCACATTACCTCCCCATTTTAGCCTTGACATATTTTTTGTCATCATCTTTCCAGCAGCAGATGGTGATATGTGGGAAGGACAAAAAAACACTCATATTTAAAATAGAAAATGTGCAGTTGATAATATGTCAATAACATTTGACATTGCGATAAAACAACTGGCCCCAATTAGGCAAAATTGGTTAATAGTTTGTCCCTCATAAAAAAGAAATCAGTCAAAAAGATTTGATTTAACTTATTGCAGAGCAAAGTACACTTTGAAAAGAAAACAGAAAATCAGTCTAATAATCTAATATAGATCAGCAAAATAATAATGACACCACACAGATATCTTACTGCTTTGTCTGAGGGTGTGTAATGCATATCTTCAAATGGAGAATGAGAAAGAAAATAAAGTTTCATTATTTTCTGTGGTTGAGTTACATTAATGCGTTTGCAAGTTAGATACAACAAGAGATTAAAGAAAACAACACAACAACATGAAAACTAACACATTCCAACGTCCCAAATGTCTAAAAATTGAATGTTAACAATGTAGTCCCTGATAAGGGCGATTAAAAGTATTACGCCCCCTATATGTCATGTTTCTTCAGCTTGTTTATAACGCAGATTTTTTAGAAAATGCACACTTTGTACCCTTTCTATGAGTTCTAAGAGCTTCTTTCATTTATATAGACCCTTCTCTATTTGCAGCAGCAGCTTACCCCCAATTATCTGAAGCTGTAGTACTGTACCTCTAACTTTGTACCTGTAGTAGATCGTCTAAGACATGTACTCCCTGTGCACCATACATGGATGAATATTTTATTCGTAGGCACACTTCCACAAGGTGATTATAATGTTTGCGAGATGCAAAGTAACCAATGCCCAGCCAGGCTCTGGACATCACCCCTTCCCATGACCTCTGCAACAAGCTCAGCTCCTACTTCCATCTGAAAATCAAGTCCATCTACGACAACTTCAATGAACAGACACCAGACTCCTACACTACTCCCTCCTCCAGCGACACCAGCCAACCCACCATCTCCTCCTGGACCCCAGCCATCACCGAAGACACCGAATCGACCATGAAAAGCATTCACTAAGGAGCACCCATGGACCCCTGTCCTCCACACATCTTCCGCAGGGCAGCCATCGCATCTGAACTACGAAGCACCATCAACACCACCTTCGAAACCAGCACATTCCCTGATAACTGGAAATGCACAGAAGTCAAGCCCCTGCTCAAGAAGCCCTCAGAAGACCCCTCGGATCTCAAGAACTACTGTCCCATCCCCCTTCTCCCCTCCACAGCCAAGGTCACTGAGAAAACCGCCAACGCTCAACTAGCGAAATTCATCAAAGAGAACTCCATCCTCGACCCTTCCTAATCCGGATCCTGCAGCAACCACAGCACCGGCACCACTTTACTCACCGCCACAGATGACATCCGCACCCTCCTCAACCAAGGCCAAACCGCTGCCCTGATCTACCTCAACCTCTCCGTGGCCTTCGACACTGTCTCCCACCGCACACTCGCCACCAGACACCATGACGCAGACATACTGGGAACCACCCTTGAATGGCTCCACTCCTTCCCCACCGGCAGGACCCAAAGAATCAGACTGCCACCCTTCCTCTCTGAACCCACAGAGACCTACTGCCGAGTACCTCAAGGATCGTCACTCAGCCCAACACTCTTCAACATTTACATGGCCCCCTTGCCCCCATCTTCTCCTACACTGACAAGATCCCGCTCATGCTCTCCCTCACCAAATATCCCATCACCACCGGACTTAGCTACCAGGAAGGAATGAAGGACATCGCATCCTGGATGAGCAGCAGCTGCCTGAAGCTCAACTCAGAGAAGACAGAAGTCCTCTGACTCTCTCCCACTGCCTGGGACAACACCTTGTGGCCCACCGCCCTCGGAAGCCCCCTCACCCCACAGACACAGACCGAAACCTCAGCATTGTACTCAACACATCCCTCTCCGTGACCCGACAGGTCAACGTCGTTGTCTCCACCTGCTTCAACACCCTCCGCCTCCTTCACAAGATCATCAAATGGATCCCCCTGAATTAAGAAAGGCTGCCACCCACACACTCATAGCCAGCCGACTGGACTACGGAAACACCCTCAACTCCGGAATCAACAAGTCTCTGTTCCGCAAACTCCAAACCATACAGAACACTGCAGCCAGACTTGTCATCGGCATCCCTCTACAAGAACATATCACCCATTACCTGCAAGACCTCCACTGGCTCCCCGTCTAGAGGAGAGTAACTTTCAAGATACTCACCCTACCTACAAATGCCTCCACAACATCAGAACCCAATACCTCAATGATGCATCACCCTCCACATACCCAAGAGAAAGGTCCGATCCGCAGACCTCACCCTCGCCAAAACGCCATGCATCCGCAGAGCCAGAACGGGTGGAAGAGCCTTCTCCTACATCACGGCCAAGATTGGAATAAGCTCCCGATCAACGTCAGACGCTCCCCCTTTCTAAAAATCTTCAGGGAAACCGTTACGACCTCAAGACCTGGCTCTTTGACTGAACGGAGCTGCTTACCCCTTCCACCCAGCGCATTGAGACCCTCACAAGTGAGTAGCGCGCTTTACAATTCCCTGATTGATTGATTGGTTGATTGATGCAGGCACCTGAGGTGGTGATATCAGTTTGTATGTGAAGCACCTCTTTCATTAGCTCCCAAAACTCCATCCAAAAAGGTTAAAGGCTTAACATTCATGTACTAGAGTGTTTGATTTGGGAAACATCCTTTACAATGCAACTTTTACAACGCACTACAATTACAACGCAACTTTTACAACGCAAGTCATTACAACGAATTGCGCTGGAGGGCGCTCTAGGATAGGGAATAGTTTAATTACTATCCAACACCTTCCCTACTGTCCACGGGGACTGGAGTTGGCATAGTAAATTAAACTATTCACTATCCAGCGCACCCCAACGCAAGTCGTTGTAACGACTTGCATTGTAAAAGTTGCGTCGTAATGGCATGCGTTGTAAAAGCATGCGTTGAAACGTCATACAACCGCTTAATTTGAACGGGTGGTTGCAGCTAGGGCCCAAAGCAATTTTTTTGGGAAACCAGAAATTATTTTTCCATCATTAGACTTCAGCCTAGAACAAGAGAGAGAAAAGTTGCAAAGTAGAAGAGAATGTCCGAAAAACAATACCAAAGGGAGAAAGGGACGGAAAAGAACCTGCAAGGGGGAAATGAAGGGACAAGGAGTATAGACCGGTAGATGACAGAGGCATGAGGTAGAATCAAGACTGGACAGCCTTGGTATTCGGTAATTTCAACATTCAGCAGGCCAGCTGTGGGCTTTTGAGAAAGAAGTTCGGCAACCAGTATTTATTATTGTACAAATTAAGCACAGATTGTATATGTTCAACACATTTATTTGGTTCTCCTACAATGACCCCAGGAGGTCCAGTAAGGCCTGAACATTGCCATAAAGCAGGATTGGGGGGGGGGGGGGGGGGGGGTGCACAAATTTCCAGACATTCCGCCGGTAATGGTGGATTTTTATATAGGACTGCATATTGTCCTACAAGGGAATTATGACAAATAGCTATAGCAAAAAGGGCTCCACCAAGAATGGTCACTCTCACCTCTCATCTAAATCCGCTCTTATGCTTGTGCAAACTATAGGATTCAAAATCCCGAAATAGTTCTGGATCTCTAATGATTTTCACAATCACCCTGATACTCTTAATAATTCTTAATACTTCATTAGGGAAAAAGAGGTTCCCAATAGTTGAGAGAGAAACACTTGGCTTTTCAATTGAACGGATAGGTGTCATTGACTTATGTTGCAATCATGCTTTACCCCAAAAGCTCTTATAAAAGCTTCAAACCAGGACCTGGCATTGAGGGTGAAAGGGGTTGACTGGTTGGCAAGACTATTTTGAGCTATTCCTTATTTTGAGGACTACCAACTCTGTCCCCTTGGAGCACTGAAGGTGTAGCTCAGGGCAGGACCGTTTCCGCCATTAGGCAGGGCTAGGCGGCTGCCTAGGGCGGCAAAAGGGGGAGGGCGGCAAAAAAAGTGTGCATGAAGGTCAGAGTCCCTTGGAAGGCCCCAGCGCGCTTTGGTGGAGTCCTGTCTGAGGACGCAGCATGCACAGCACTGTGCCCCCATCTTGAACACAGGGGAGGGCGCCTCGAGTCCCCGAGGAGCAGCAAAGGAACTAGACGAGCGGGTCATCATCAAGCAGGGTCCATGGCTCTGCTCGGAAGGACTTTAGTTACAAGGTGCTGAGACGTGCACGCCCGTGGCCCCAGCCTTTAGCAGGGCCTCCCTCCTAGTGCCGGCCTCTAAGCACTTGGACAGCCTCAGGTCGACAGCTGTGGGAAATGCACAAATATATCTATTTACCTCAATGCCGAACTGCAGTTGAAGATGTTACTTGGAACTTTGAAGTGCCTAATTAAATTTTTGTCATGTTGGTTTCTTTTAAAACATCAAATACTGACATAAAATACTTTCCCATTTTTCCGAACTGGTAATGGAGGTTTGAAATTCCTGTATTTATAACACACACTATGTGGAGTTAAGCCAGCCCTTTCATGCCAATCGTTAGCAGGGCAGATAGCGGTTATTTCAGAAAGGGAAAGAGAGTGTAACTAGGAGCTCGATTCTTCCTTCAGTAGCACCTGCCACTCCCACCCCCACCCGGCACGTGGATGCTGATGTGAGGCAGGCAGGCCCAGAAAGCCCTGGCCAGGTGCACAGAGCCTTTCAGTAGCTCCACATTTCATCCAATCCACAGAGCTGAATGGGGTGAATCTCCCATTAAGAAAGGATCTTTATCTTGGATTGCAGCCAGCCGGGATTAATGAAAGGCATCCTCACGGTCCGTTTCCCGCAGGGGCTTGAGTAAATTGGCTTGGCAAGAAGGGATGTCTGTCCAAGCAAGAACTAGACATCCTCCCATGCCCACCGCCAGCTCAACACTGTCATCCCCGCAGGCCCCTTCTAGTGAGTAGTAATGGTGCAACGCTGCAGAAGACGGATGAGCACGGTCCTGAGAAAGCACTAGAGACAGGCTTCATTTATTAGCGCCTCCTAGGGCATTCTGTGGTACACAATATGAAGTTTATTCCAACCCAAATTTTTATTTTTAATGGCGTTGTCTTGAAAATGTGCTTCTAATCAGTTGTTTTATTTTTGGATCAATGTCTCCCCCTTTTTGGCCCTTCTCCTGGTGCCAAGGGGAGAGGATGTGGGGTAAGGGCCAGAGATGCCAGCATAGGAGCTGGGGTACCAGGTTCGAGCCTCCGTGTCGGCTCAACATCCCGTGATTCTGGCCAAATCACTTAACCTTCCTGTGCCTACCGAAAATAAGTGTTTCCTTGTGTAACATAAGTGGCACTCATGTAAAGCGCTCCAAAACCTTTGGGTCGAGATTGCCTAAATATAACTGCAAAAAATAAACGTGCATTGGGTACAAATCTGGCCTCGCTTTAGACCCTTCCACGTGACTGAAGGTGTTCAGAAAATTACATAGGGCTCACTCCCACCCTGGCACAGGCAGTTCAAAGCTGTAATCCTCACGGGCACTATTTTGGAGTTGGGGCCAGCTAAAGTGGACAGATCTACAAAATGCACCTGCCCGATCCCGAGGAAGGAGACACGCCTAATCTGATGGCGCTCCCCAGCTAGGACTTTTGGATGAAACAATATGGAGTTAACGTCAGTTACATAAAGTTTATATTTGATGGCTCTTCATTTGTGTTTAACAAGTGTTTGAGCATTTGGTACAGATTTAGGTCAAATTCACCCCCTGCTTTCACTGCCCCCTCGAAGCCATGTAGTGTTTCTTAGCCCTGGGGCTCCACTTGGTAAACAAGTGTCTTGGTTTCAAATTGCAGCTGTTTTGTAAACAAATCCCTGACCCCAACAGAGTGCAAGAACAGCAGGATGTGCCCAGGGAGGCTAATCCTGGGACTTTTCCCAGACTTGTCGCAATACTGTTCTGTGCTTTTGCTATAACTTTAAAAGCAAAAAAATCTGGACACGGGAGGGGGTGGCATAATTCAATTCTCGCCTTGGGTGGCAAAACACCTAGAAACGGCCCTGGCTCAGGGGTGCCTTGAATTAGAGGCCATTGACTAGCAAAAATACAGGGGTCTTTGAGGGACAAAGTAAAAAATGGTTGGATGAGACAGCTGAATAAAACAACCTTGCAGCTTCCTGCTTACATCCAAAAACGGTGAAGGTAGATTTCCTGGATTAACAGAATTACCTTTCTGCTATCTGGTCCTTATTGCATTAAGAATTTATGTAGGACTTTACACCTGCTGGGCCTATTTTGTTAAGAGAAGTCACAGTATACTTACAGCCAGTATGAGTGCTTACTTTCCTTGGGGATACCAACCAGCCACCCACACATGTGATATAGTTATAATTAGATTAACTATAATACCTTAATACGCATTAAGGTATTATAGATTAATCTAAAAATATACATCTAAAAATACTTTAGAAATTCACATTAAAAACGACTGTTACAGTGCAATTATGGTTTCAAATTAAAACAGAAAATAACCGAAACAGTTATGATTAGGACTGCTATCTATAACTCTCACAACAGCCATGAAAACCGTAATTCACACATGAAATGTAATGTTCACAACCTCACACTTAATATGGCAGATACAATTAAAATATTGAAAACAATCTTATAGATAGAGAACAAAATTATGTGGGAATGCCGTCCAACGGATGTGGCATAAATGTGAATACTCTGGCAGTATTACTTTCACACATTTCAACTAGAGTTAAAACTTTTTGTGAAATCTGCAAATTATACAAATTATATGGTGTGCAGTTTATCAATAGTTGTCAGTAAAGACCACTGCCATAAAATTATCTAAGTCCATCGGCCCTCTCCATTTTCCATTGTTTATCAGTCATTTGTTCATGAAAGGTAAACAAACCTTAAAACATTCTAATTCTAATCATTACCCATTGCAAGAGTCACTTTGAAGCAATAGCTGGTTCAAATTAACTACCCCAACACGTGATATAAATACATGGTAACATAGTATAATTTGTAATATAATCCTACATTGCTTTCTTGAGTTACTGGTGACATTTAAAAACCTTTGACCTCATACTTTAGGATATCATCTAGGGGAGGGTGTAACTTTTGTTATTTGCTTTATCGCAATTATACTAAATTACAGGAAAATGACAAACGATTATGCACAATTACGTGAAGATTCCAACTCAGCATTTAGCACTATTTTCTTAGCACAAAATGCACCCTTGCATCCAATCTGAACCTTAGGATGCATTTTGCACTCAGAAAATGTATTTAAATGCAACTGAACATGAACAGCAGCAGCCACTCACTCACACTAAGTTTATTATTCTTGTGCTCCTGGGGTAGGATTTTTGTGCCAAATTGCTCATAATTATGTGAACTGGCGTAATCGCATAATTTTTGATAATTTTGCATCAGAGTAACACAAAATGACCAGAATATCTCTTATTTCTCCCGCCTGATTGATATTTTGCCCAGGGCTAATGTCATCAGAACCCTATGATGGCAATATAGCACAATTATTACACCTTTACCCTTTATATATTCTATATTTACCATGTTTTGGTGTTTTTATTACACAATATGAAGTGGCAATTGTGCTCGAGTAGTTATAGTTAGGTCTGAGTTTTCATTGGAAAGCCATATTTGTTTTCTTAATAATTTTGGCGCAGTTTGACAGAAAAAAGGTTCATGCACTTTGGTTTGTGAATGAAAAGCTGCTTTGATCTGTCAAGCAGGGGCGTAGAAAAAGGGGGTCTCAAAAAGTGTGATTTCCCTTTTTAATTCAAATAGGATCGATTGGTAACTTATACTCCGTGGTGCTGACACGGGGGGGACCCCAGGGGCTCGCGATTTCGCTGGGAGTTTCGTATCAGAGATGGAGAAGGAGCAGGTTATCTCTATACTGTTTTGAAGATCTGTTCCCCGAACAACCTCGTTTATAGTAAGAGACAAGTCCACTGGAGAATTTTGCTTTGGAGCTAGACACATTTATCGTTCATGATTACCCGGTCCTGGTTAACACATATCGAGGCTCTCCGACCGTGACAGCTATCCTTGAAGCCGGCAGTAATCATGTAAGCGGCATCCTGAAGACAGCGAATAAACTTTTCACACGCAGGTATTGGCCCCTGAAGAAGGGAACTTCGGTCCCCGTAATGCATTGAGCGGCGCTTCTCCAGAATTGATCTGATGAATATACAAGATACAAGATGTTACAGTGCATTTATCACTTTGCAGAGATTGTACAGGACAATGTATTATATGTTAGTATTCTGACATGACTTCGAATGTATAGTGACACTTGCGCTGTTACATAGTAAAGTGTAAATGATTATGGTGAATATAACCATACTGTGACTTGTGAGAAACAAAGTTTACTACGTAAAAACAATTTGCATTCACACAGAGTCAGTTTATTTTATTTAACCTGCATGAATGTTGTTTAAATACCTGAGAATCATTCTCCCGAATAGTGCACACTGCATGTAGGCCGCTGTCTACATTTTACTTCATGTTTTCATATATTGTGTAGCCAACACAATCTGTAGTGTTGCACCCCTTAGTCAAAAGTTGATTAATATACTACACCGTAGAACAGTGTTTAATTAGTCAAGTGCTCCTCTACCCCCTTCCAAAGGGTGGAGAGAGGCAGGTTTGGCCAATCGATTGCTCAGGGCTACCCAATTACACAGAATAGGTCTAGTAGTCTGGAAGCGGTGGATTGACTACACCCCAGTATGATGGACATGGTCCCTATTATTCAATTCAGGCACCCCACCGATTTAATTGTGGCAGAGGAGCGGGCTGGGGGTGGTCCTTCTAGTCTGTTAACAGACCCTCTTAGACCTATGCAGGGGCCGAATATGTAAGTGGGCTCTGTGGGCCCGGGGCATGCAGTTCTGCCCCATATAGTGCTCTGTCCTCACGTTTCCCACGAGGAGGGAGAACAGGTGGCCAGTGTTGTCACTTCAGATTCGGTTGTAACACCCAAGACGATGTCAATATTATCCTGGAATGTGGCAGGTTTGTCACACAAGCTAAACTGTGCAGAGTGGGGAGCCTTGGTGGACCAAAAGGATATTGGTCTCTTTCAGGAGACTTGGGCCAGGGAAGAACACTCTAGAGATTGTTTCGCCACATTCCATGTACTTATCAGGTGGGGTTGGAAAAGACGACCGTCTGGTGGCCTTGTGATCTGGGTTGCTACTCACTTGGGCTGCATGCTAGAGGTTAAGGCCACACACTCTGAAGATGTTCAGAGTATACTGCTAAAGTGGCCAAACTTAGACAAAGTAGCTATTGTGAATGTGTACTCACGCCCAGTGAGTTTGACTTCTGAATCACCCATTTTAGAACATCTATCCAACTTCTTAAGCACATTGCCTACCGATTGCCATCTTGTGGTGGCAGGAGATGTCAATTGACACTTTGAGCCCCTGCTAGGTACGAGTGAGGGTGCGCTCATGGGTGAGGATGACTATTTGGGTATTCCACTGTGCCAATCGCCTCGTCCAAAATCATGGCCTCCCCTAGCGATCCAGATTACGTCCCTTATTTTAAATAATTCATTAAGAACCTGTAATGGGCGCACACCGTCTGATATTCCCTCGAAGTGCACCTTTAACAAAAATTGCGCCTTGACTACATCATGGTAGAAATAAGGATGTGGTCAAAAGTTATCGATTTCAGAGTGATCCCTAGGGTCGATAGTGACCACAATGCACTAAGTCTGGAGATGGTCCTTCCAGGACCAAAGGAAATTTTTACTGCAGAAGCAGATGATCTGGGTGCAGGATTGTTACTTACAAATAACAGACGTAGGATAAAGTGGGGCAAAATAGTAGATTCCCAACCTCAACTGGTAAAATTGTATGATTTAGTACTCCCACGACTTCTCGAGGTCAATACTTTGATCACTCAACCAATGTCCCCAGAGTTTAACGGGAAGCTAAGCCACATTCATGCTGATTTAGTCTCCCGTCTAAGAGAGGTCTTCAATCCCCAAGTTCCTTTAAGGAAAAAGCCGCTGCAGCCTGGTATAATTCATCTTGCAAAAAGGCCAAGTCTGAGATGATCCTGGCGTTTAAGTCTGGGACCAATAAACAAAAAATGTGTGAATCGAGGCTGTTCTATAAAGAAGCAATGGCTCATGCTAAAAGTGAGTGCGATTGGGACAGGTGGTGTAATTTATCCACTGCCCTGGAATCAAGAGATGCACACAGATTTTGGTCACTGGTTAACACAGGTTCAGGGGAACCAAAATCTGCTATAGAACCTAATATCGCTCCTTCAATGTGGGAAGCTCACTTCAAAGCTCTATATTCTGATGAATCTGCTGTACATGGCTCGTCCGCTCTGGTATTAGTAAATGTACAGCATGAGCCCCTGGTGTTCACCCTGGGTGAGGTTATTTGCGCGATAGGGAAACTTGCAATGGGCAAGGCCCCGGGTCTTGACAAACACCCTGGGGACCTATTCAGGCACGAACCTGGGATTGAAGCAGAGTCTATTTTTTACCCCAGGCCAATTCTGCCCACCCTTGAGGCATGATACCCTGATAAGCCCCCACCAGCTAGCATAAAAGGAATCTGTTAAATTGACGCAATTGTCCCAGCTGTTCTTTTTCTATGAATAGGCCCCAAAGTGTCTCTCTCATACAAATCTTCTCAGTGAGGCTCAGCTCCCCCGGAGCCCCCACTTCCTCGATCTGCACCTCTTCTCTTACACCCACGGAGATACCGCAAGAATAGCAATACCGCAAGAACAGGGAACTTCTCGAGCTAAAAGAGACATCACACAATACCTGATGGTTGGGGCCACTTGCCATCTGTCATCTTTCATATTATTGTATCTGTTGCTAGCCTTAATGTAACTAAGACATGCAATCAATATCTTCCCAAATGTTCCTCTTTCTTATAAAAGTTTCCCTGAAGTGACGCAAATCCTGGTCAAAAGATGTGCAATTTCATTATGATTCATGGTTAAACATCCTGTGACCTTTTGAGAAACCTTTTGTAGCTTGGGTGGCACTTCTGTTTTCTTAAATATTTTCCAGACGTGACCAAAATGTGTCATGTCGTATAAGTCAAAGACACCTGATAATGTCGTCATTATGTGGTCAATGGTTCATCATTGAAAGATTATAAAGATCTGCTCCTCAGTCCATTCAACAGACTACCTTGCTGCAGTGACCCCTTGGGTCACTGACGCCTGTGTGGTCTCCTTCAGCCCTCTATCTAAGCATCTTTGGCTGAAGCTCTAATTGTTTCTGGCACTTTAAAATGGTCTTTTTCTCTCTCCTCTGCATTGCCCTTATTCTAAAACATTATTGCAATTGCAAAGCAATAACGTTGTTCCTCCTAACTTAACATGTGCATTACTAGCATTGCAGTCAAGAGTAGTTTTCATTTTGAAAATATTTCCATAGATTTAAAATATTTTTGCACTGCCTGAGTTTCTCCTTCACTCCAGAAATGTGGGTTTCATTCCCTAACTAATTTCAATTGTGCCATTTTAATAATCCTGGCCCCTCGCATTCTGGGTCTCTTTAAAATGTTGAACCTGCATGAATTATTCTCCTCAGGAAGGCTTGTTTCATGTTCTCTATATTTTCATAGAATCTAGTCTGTGTCTTTTTGAGTCTCTAGCTGATTTAAATGTGATTTGTAATGGATCCTCACTCCAGCTTGCCTTATAGTTCTCATCAGAAAGCCTTGATTCTAGGCACTATGATTTCATAACAAATGTACTCCATGTCTTTCGATCTCTAGCAGTTTTCCATTATGCATTTTTAAGAGTTACTCATTTCAGCTTGCCTCGCAGCATTTTAGAAGCAATTTCTAATTAGCATGTACTCCTGGCAGAGTGAAGCCAGGTTTTCTTAAGAGTGTTCACTAGCAATGCGTTTTATTGAAATACATGTGTTTTTGTGTAATAAAGTGCCACTCCAATGTGACAAGTTGCCATCTCACATTATTGTTCCTTCTTTCTCAGTGCATTATTGATACGGTACTCCAGATCACAGTGAAACGTGACCACATACTTAATGGGGGCTCGGAAGGGCCCCCAGTTCCCCCTCTCTCAGGATCTGGGCCCCTTACTTGCTTATTCTCTTCAATGCAATTTTAGGAGGTATGGAGGCTTCCTGTACTTGGCTGGGAGCAGAGATAGTCCCAATTTTCAAAAAGGGTTCTCCTCTGCTCCCAGCCAACTACAGGCCCATCAGCCTCATTGATGTACCTCAAACTTTTTCGGGCGACTCATTTTGGACTGTCTCCTGGAATGGACGGAGGTACATGAGGTCCTAAGTCCCCTTCAGGCAGGGTTCAGGAGGAATCCATCTACAATGGACCAGATCTTTCGCCTGATTCTCCTGTCAAAGCAAACCTGGCAGCAAGAAGGCCTCATGGTTCAACGATGATCTCAAGAAGTCCAAGAAACTCTGCCGCTCCCTTGAAAAGGCCTGGAAAAAAGATCCAACCACCAGCACCAAGGACGCCTTCAAATGCGCCACCCGCACTCACCACCATTTGATCCGAAAAGCCAAGAAAACAGCATTCAAGGATCGACTTGACAACAACGCCCATAACAGCAAGGAACTTTTCAACATAGTCAAGGAATTCTCCAATCCCTCGGCCAACTCCAACGACATCACCCCCTCTCAAATCCTCTGCGACTCCCTAGCCTCATTTTTCCACAACAAGATTGCAGACATCCACAACAGCTTTGACAACCAACCCGGAAACCAACCCACCCCGCCATCTGCTGATCATCTCCCCCCCGTGAACACCCTCAACGACTGGAACCCAATCTCCACTGAGGACACCATCCGCCTGATGAATTCCATCCACTCTGGATCCCCCACAGACCCATGTCCTCACCACATCTTCAACAAAGCAGACTCCGTCATAGCTCCGCACCTCCGAGACGTCATCAACTGCTCCTTCAACTCCGCTACCTTCCCAGAAGACTGGAAACACGCTGAACTCACCGCCCTTCTGAAAAAACCAACAGCAGACCCCACCGAACTCAAAAATTACCGCCCCATCTCGCTTCTCCCATTCCCGGCCAAAGTCATCGAGAAAGCCGTCAACAACCAGCTCGCCGCCTTCCTCGAAGCCAACAAATCCCTCGACTCCTCGCAATCTGGCTTCCGAGCAAAACACAGCACTGAGACCGCCCTCATCGCAGCAACAGACGACATTCGAACCCTACTGGACAATGGAGACACAGTCGCCCTCATTCTCCTTGACCTCTCTGCAGCTTTCGACACAGTCTGCCACAGCACCCTTTTACAACGCCTCAATAACATCGGAATACAAGGAAAAGCACTTGAATGGATCACCTCGTTCCTCACTGGAAGAACCCAGAGAGTCCGCCTTCCTCCATTCAAGTCCGAGGCCTCTGAAGTCATCTGCGGCGTACCACAAGGATCCTCGCTCAGTCCCACCCTCTTCAACGTATACATGAGCCCCCTCGCGGCCATCGCACGCCAACACAACCTCAACATCATCTCTTACGCGGACGACACTCAACTGATCCTTTCCCTCACCAATGACCCCAGCACCGCCAAAACCAACCTACACGAAGGAATGAAAGAAGTTGCCGAATGGATGAAACAAAGCCGTCTGAAACTGAACTCGGACAAAACAGAAGTCCTCATCCTAGGTACATCCCCCTCTGCATGGGACGACTCCTGGTGGCCAGAAGCCCTCGGAAAAGCACCCATCCCGACAGACCATGCACGGAACCTAGGTGTCATCCTGGACTCTTCACTCTCAATGAACAGACAAGTCAACGCCGTATCCTCTTCCTGCTTCAACATTCTTCGCATGCTCAGAAAAACATTTCGCTGGATCCCCTCCGAAACAAGGAAAACAGTCACCCACGCTCTGGTCACGAGCCGACTGGACTACGGAAACACCCTCTACGCAGGCACCACCGCAAAACTCCAGAAGAAACTCCAACGAATCCAAAACGCCTCAGCCAGGCTCATATTAGACATCCCACGCAACGAACACATCTCTGGCCACCTTAAAGACCTCCACTGGCTACCCGTTGACAAGAGAATCACTTTCCGTCTGCTTACCCACGCACACAAATCACTCTACGACATCGGGCCAGATTGCCTCAACTCACGACTGTCCTTCTACACCCCCCCCGCCAACTACGTTCGTCCAGCCAAGCCCTCGCCACTGTACCTCGCATCAACAAGACCACCATGGGTGGCAGATCCTTTTCATACCTGGCTGCTAAAACATGGAACTCACTCCCCGCTCACCTCCGCCTTACCCAGAACCACCTAGCATTCAGAAAGCAACTTAAAACATGGATATTTGACAAGTAATCCTCCTCCCCTTCCTAAGCGCCTTGAAACCCTATGGGTATGTAGTGCGCTATACAAATCCCTTGACTTGACTTGACTTGACTAATGGAAAACGGTAAAGATCGAGGGTGGCAGCCTCTGCATGGTTTTTGTGGATCTCCGGTCCGCGTTTGATTTAGTGCCACGGGGGAAACTTTGGGGGGTTCTCCAGGAGCTGGGTGTGCCTCCCCAAATACTGAATGTGCTCATGAGGCTCCACAAGAGGACTTTCGCTAAGGTCAGATGTGGAAGGAATGGGGCACTGTCATCTAGGTTCCCAGTTGACAGAGGGGTGAGACAGGGCTGTGTTCTGGCACCGACCCTGTTTTCCCTTTATGTCAATGACGTAATCTTACATCTGGACAGTGTCCCCAACAATGATGCCCCTAGGCTGGCAGGCAGGAGGGTCCCGGCAATTATGTTTGCCGACGATACTCTCCTGCTTTCCAAATCCCCTATGGGGATACAATGAATATGAATGGCTTTGGGGATTTCTGTCGATCTTGTGGCCTCGAGATAAACGCAGATAAAACAAAATATATGATATTCAATCCTCCGGCGTTTACACGACCAAATCCAACTCTGGGTCGTGTAAGTTTGGAAAGGGTCACGACATTTCAATATCTTGGGGTAAAATTACATGAAAATCTTTCCTGGGGATCTCAACAAGTAAAATCCCGACTGAAACTGTCCCTGCTTGTGGGTGGTATTTCTAAGGTATCAAATACATCTACACTCAGGCCAGTGAGCCCAGCTCTGGAGATTTATAAGACTCAAGCCAGGGCTGCAGCTCTTTATGGCGGAGAGTTGTGGGGACACTCCTGTGTCTCTGAAATTGTAAAGCTGGAAAATAAATTTATCAGACGGTTGTTGACACTCCCTCAAAGCACCGCGCTTTTCTCTCTAAGACTGGATCTGGGACTCTCTCCTATAAAAGATGAATTAGCACTAAAACCGCTTAGGTTTTGGCATAGGTTATGGGAAACCACAGATTTGAAATACTACAGGCAAGAGCTGAAACAGGTACTGAGCCTCAACGGTGCTGGCAAAATTCTCTGGTTGGCATTCGTGAAGCACGAACTTATGTGTCTAGGGCTACATGACTTGTGGGACAACCCAGAAAGGGGCTGTCTCGACCTATCGCGCAAGTCCCTGTCCAGGATTTTTAGGGAGAAAAAAATTGAACACTGCCCTTTGTGCTTCGAATGCTGGAACTCTGATTCCTTTTTAGCCTTCAAAAATTCTTATATGTTTGAAGATGTTATGGATTGTGTTTTTCCGATTTTAGCAAGAAAACTTTTTATCCAAACGAGATATGGCACTTTGCCACATAAAGCATTCACTAGCAAATGGTCAGCGGCTGATAATAAATCATGCCCAGGATGTAGCTGTGATGTTGAGGATGAACTTCATGTGCTTTTTTTTGTCCTGCTTACAGCAACTCTTGGAAGTATTGGCTGGCTCCACTGTGCAGAAACTTAGGATTTAAAAATTGTTTGTTTGCTTTCAGAATTTTAAAGACTGATACATCAAGTTTCATTGTATTTGCACTTTCTAAGTACCTTATAGCTATGTGGACCAGAAGGCATAAATTAATTGATATCCACTGCTAAAGATTTTATTACTAAAAGCTATTTTTATATTTCAAATGTATGATATCTGTATAGTGCAATTTATGATGTTTACCTAATGGCTGTAAATATCTCCTTTTTAAAAGTTTTAATGTTCTAATTTGTACTCTTTTATGACCTGGACGGTCGAAATAAAGAATTTTTTAATTGAATCCATATATAGAGCCAAAACAGTTGCAATTGCAAGATATGGGGCCACTATATGAGGATATAAACATCCTGAAGCTATCCAAAGAGAGGAGAATAAATTCCTATGCGCACTCTTAGGTTTACCCCAATCGGCAGCCACTTTCGCCACCCATCAGGAGCTTGGGATGGGTTACATTAGAGACATTATAAATATGCCCCCTATCCTGCTGTGGATAAAAACTTGGCTGAATCCTCACATCTCTCTCAATCATGCGATTCTAAAGCACTGTATGAACTTGGAGAATATGAAAAGTATTCAATGGATGTCCTATATTAAAAACATTTCTAGGGAACTGGGGCGCCCAGAAATTTTCACTAATCCAGAGGGCCTGGTAAAAGCAGATCTGGGCTGGGTCAAAACCAACTTTATTAAGAATAGAGAATTGGAGCGGGAGGTGGTACAACTAAGGAAGCCCTTGGTAAGGGAACACTACTTATTAATTTCATCCTTATCTATTCAACCGTACCTCACCGTTGTGACGGTCCCGTTCCATCGTTAGGTTTTAACCAAATTCAGATTTAATCAAATCCATTTGCTGCTAACCGACTCTAATGTCTGGTGTAGGCCGGTGGATGCGGCCCCATGTAAGTGTGATGGTTATTCCTTGCAGGACACAATGCACTTTACTTTTTTTTGTTCCTATTACAGTTTGCCCAGGAAAAAGTTCATTATTCCTTTACTGAAGGGTAAGGGATTTGAGCAAGCTAAACCTGCGTTGCTATTCCTAAAGCTAATGGAGTCCCCGTTTATAATGTTTGGAGTGGCAAATTTCTTTGTAGCTTCCATTCGCCGTAGGAAACGTATCATGACGGGCCTTATTAACACTGTTGGCGTAGATAAATGAATTCATACTGACAATATAATGTTCTAAATCTGTAATGTAATTATTTTAAAAAATGTCCTTCAAATGTGCCCTTTTTAATGTGTTTTATCTACCCCAACTTGATTTGTATACTGTACTTTTTATGATTTTAATTAATCGAAATAAAGTGGTATTGAATTGAATTGAATTGAATTGAAATTTTGCCCAGGGCTAATGTCATCAGAACCCTATGATGGCAATATTGTACCATTATTACACCTTTACCCTTTATATATTCTATATTCACCATGTTTTGGTGCTTTTATTACAAAATATGAAGTGGCAATTGTGCTTGAGTAGTTATAGTTAGGTCTGAGTTTTCATTGGAAAGCCATATTTGTTTTCTTAATAATTTTGGCGCAGTTGACAAAAATAAGGTTCGTGCACTTTGGTTCGTGAATGAAAAGCTGCGCTGATCTGTCAAGCAGGGGCGTAGAAAAAGGGGTCTCAAAAGTGTGATTTCCCTTTTTAATTCAAATAGGATCGATTGGTCACTAATACAGGAATAATGGTCTAAATAAATTACACCAACCTTTGCACAAAGTTAGACCTTTAATCAAGAATTGTGCTTTTGTTGATTTTATGTAAATCAGGTAAGATGTTTTTGAGAAGTTAGCATTTAAATAGGTACTCAGGTTGGGCATGAAAAGGTTACATTTTAGAGATATCTTGACAGTTGGATAGCTGTAGTGAGAATTTGCTCAAAAGGTTAGACAACTTTGCATGAAATTTAGCATTGCTTACCATGTTTAGCTTATTGTTTGTCAGTTTAAATTTGTGCAGGTTTAATAAGTGGGTCACTCTAAAAAGGGGGGACCAAACATATTTTAATTTGCTAATAACACTGTTTTCATTTGACAAACTGACAAGGAGTTTGGCAGCTATTTAGCATTTTTAATCTTCAGAGGGTATTGCAAGTTTCATGCAAATCTATCAAGGGTGGACAAAGTTGAAAGTGAAGGCATATATTTTTATGTGCTTGTCACTTTGATGTTCTAGAAATGGATATACATGACGTTTGGCAGGCTCTTAGCACATGAAGCCCATTGTATAATCTCCGGTTTTATGCAGATCCAAGAAGGGGGGATGAGGAGAGGTAATACATGGAGAATAAATTTTTTTTATTTACTAATAACTTTGGCACCATTTTACAGATCAGAACCATGCTTGGCAGACACTTACCATGATTATCTTACTTACAATTCTTTTGAGTTTCCTGCCTCATGCAAGGCCTTGTCTGTCATCCCTTATATCTGTACCATCCTCTACCTCATGGGAAACCTTGTCCACCCGCCCCTTATGTCCCCCCTCAGGCAACCCAGGATTCCTCTTTAACCCTGTCAAATAATAGAACTGCGTATATAACGGTAAGGGTGACTTGACAAGCACAGAGAGAAAATCAATATCTTAAATAACAATAGAATGTAGAAAGTTTGTACGCTCTTCTTCCTGGGGTTCCGTTTAGGCCCCAAATGATCCAAACATGTGTAAATTTCAAGGAAGGAGCGTCATATTCGTAAAACAGTCTTAGGTTCAAATGCTGTGTTCCAAAGTTTTATTGTTGTAAAATTCATCCAATATCAGAAACAGAAGGTTTATTCCAACAACACAAAAAGTCCAATTCAATCCAAATCAATGTAGTGTAGATTACTCAAAACAGCCAACACGTTTCGTCCGGAATGGACATCATCAGGGCTTGCAATAACTGTACTCAATCAATAATGCAGTGTCCTCTACTCAGTACTAAGATTCACTAATCAAATCCTCCATGCTCAGGCAGTCATTCTCAAGGTAAAGACTTCTTATACTATTCAGGCCTGGATAAAGTAACTTGTGTGATTTTCACATTCAAATCTCCAAAGTCAATCATCCAATGTTAATCATGAAAAATTTTAAAAGCAACCATTTGCCTCCATCTAGGCAAATCGGCGATCCAGGCCGGCGACACTGGGTCCAATACGCCCTCAATCTTCCAGAAGCCTTTCCAATGTTCTTTCACCCTCTATAAGCAAACTTTTAGCAGTAGGAATATTACTTTACATCACTGACTGAGCGTTTAGATCACTGTTCAGTTCTCTCTCGTGCTCTTGGGGGCTGAGTCCTTGTAAGATTCACAAACCCAACCTGTTTGAGTTGTCACTGTATCTCTGGTCCCAAATTTCAGTGCCTATCTTGGGCATGGTATTATAAATACTATACTCAGATCAACAATAGTAGCTTGGCTATATTATATCCCTGAGAGTACTATTTGTGGAAGACAACTCTGATCTGGATGCGGAGCCTCTGCTGCTATTATTAAAAAAATCAAAGCAGTAGCAGTGACTTACACCAGTGTCAAAGAACCCTAAAACAAAGAAAAGGACAATTGGTGTAAACTAATTGATGCCACTTATTGACGTTTCAAAAAGTGTAGTGCATCGTTGAGTTTGAGAGACCGAGGGGCATATTAGCAAGGAATTGCGATATTTATGGCAAAACATTTTTTGTAGCGCTGCCTATCGCTGAATATATTAGCAGAGAAAACATGCTATTAGCAATGTTTTTCTCCATTGTGCTAAAAAAATCCAGCGATAGCGGTGAAATGTGTGAATATCGCGGGAAATCCAGTGATATTCATGCATTATAACCAATGCGGGCTTAAACTGAAAATCCACCTCCAATTAAATATACAGGTAAGTCATCCTATTAGCAGGTGTTAGATTCTAGCTATAATTGCGCTTAGCGTGGCTTTTTTATCACTAAGCCTGCGTTGCTAATAGACGATAGCTGTGTTAGTGACTGCTTTCAGTCGCTAACAGTTTGGGTACGCCCACTTTGCATGTCATTAGCGATAAATATCGCTGATATGCAAAGCGGGCCCCAAACCGGTCGCTATCGCCTAAAAGCTGTTGCTAACTGCTGTTAGCCACAGCTTGTTGATAGGGCAATAAAAATATTGCTGCTTTAGCGGGAAAAAGTCCTGCTAAAGTGGCGATATTGCCCTTGCTAAAATGCCCCCTTGTTCGTTGTTGAACTGGTGAACTATTCCAGTAAACATCAGAAAATTAATCAGACTTTCTGAAAATGAAAGAACAAAAACCTGTAAGCAAAGATAAATAGATTGCGAGACCATTAAAGAAGGAGTGATATTTTACATTAACATATGGAGAATCTAGGAACATTTTCAAAAATCAAGTGAGAAGTGTGATTTATCTGTGCTGGAAAACTTGAAAGAACTCTTTATGTGAAGTTAGACTGGGTAAAAATAAGATAGACGACACATTGTGAATATGAATGCAAAAGCTTAAAAAGAAGAATAGCTGTAGGCTTGTTTTTCCGAAGTGGCTGAAGATCAGGCAAGGCAATTTGACTGAGAAACAGACTAGGAAGAACCCAGTGCTAGGAAGAAGTAATCACTTCAAGAAACAGGCAGATACCTTTGTTGCTTTCGTTTTCTCTTCCCAAATTCACCCCCTGGTGGGTTGTAGGCAGAATGCTGTCATTGCTAACGGATCACTGAGTACAACCCACTTGGGAGTGGAAGGGTCAGCATCACACCTGCAGAACTCCTGGTTTTCAGGTGAGTGTGTCTTAAAATGCAAACCCATCCAGAGAAGTATACTTAAGGAGGTGGTCAAAAAGCAGCAGTTCTCATTTTAACTGCAATAGGATTCGTTGCTTTCTATCACAAAAAGAAACTCTGAAGGGAATTATAACAATCTTGGAATGAAAGAAAATCTATACTCAGAGAAGTGCTGTTGCTTCCTTTGGGGTAAATACATTACAGTCCTCAACTCTAGGTTTGCAGATTTTCAGTAGAATAACGATAAAAAAAATAAAAAACCATTGGACGAAGTAGATTTTAGATCCCATTGTCCATTGTGAGTCTACGGTACCAAAGGTTGATATGCAAACCCCTGCAGCCAATCTGTACAATGCCTGTTTGAAGGCTGTCATCATTGTGGGTTAGCAGTATGCAGCAGGTTAGCAAGTTATTAGGAAATTGTTAGACCTGGCACCTTGGCGTGAGTTTCCCTTCCACTTTTCGCTGATGTGCCTCCGATGTTTTGCTGGTTTTCCGATACTCAGGGCAATGCGTCACGGCTGACCCGTGCCGCAGTGCAAGTGCTCCCTACTGTAAATTGTACATGCGATTGGTATCCATGATTGGTGCATTGGATTTACTGTTAGTCCCTAGTAACGCGCACTAGAGAGTGCCGGGGCTTGTAGATGCCAATACTGCTGGTGGGCCTGCAGCGCTGGTTGCGCCACCCACCGTAGCAGCCGTAAAGATGTGTCTGGGAACTGCGCCCGCAGAACCCGCGTGCGGTCTCGTACTGTCACGCTAGCTGGGCAAGTGCACCCACTTGCCAGCCCCCGAACCTTCCCTTGACTACATATTAGTCACCCCTATGGTAGGCCTGCGGGCAGGGTGCATTGTAGGTGTGAGGTAGGACAAGCCCTGATGTGTGTGGCATGTCCTAGTAGTGACTTACAACCAAAACCGTAGCTCACTATTGAAGGCTACCTGCTCCATTAGGCCAGACTGAGCTGCTGGAATTATTACACACTATAATCCCAGCAGGCTCAAGGAGCATGGTAGCGAGTCATGTTTAGTATGCCTGAACTCAGGATGATAAAATATGTCTTGTAGTCAAGTTTATTTTAGTATCCTGTGTTTGCAAATGCTACTTTTAGAAAGTTAGCATTTGCTTGCCTAACCATTTCAGTCCGCCTCTGCTGGTATGTGTATCTGACTGTCTGGGATGTGTGAGTGACAGGGCTGGGGGAATGACAGGTGGTGAATGCGCAGATTATACCTTAGTGGGAGGTAGGAGTGGCTCTTGACTCTGGATCTTGCTGTGCTCTGCCACCACAATGCTGGCTCCACCCTCCTGGGGAGCGACTGATGACTCAGCCGACACCTGGCCCAGGAAGGGCGAAGCCCCATCAACAAGGTACTCTGGCTACCCCTGTCCGCACAATGCTGGCTCCACCTCCTGTGGGGCGTCTGATGCGCCTGCCCCTCACACTGAAAGCAGAAGCCGGAGTACACCCGCGGGAGTACTCAAGGACTGAAAGTGGCTATGCAAAGGCCCCCCTGGCCTGCGAGAACAAAAGAAATGCCCTATAAAAGGAGGAGCCCTGCTCCTTGAAAGTTAGATCCGGTTTGGGCTACAGAAGGAACTCTGCCCGACGAGAAGGACCGTGAAGGACAAGGAAGGGTGCTGTCTCTTGCCTGTGTCTGGTGCCTTGCTGCCGAAGGAGAGGAGAAAGGAAAGACTACGAGAAGACTTTTGCTTTACAAGACTTTGTGCCAAACTCTGCTGAGAGATCTCCAAGGGCTTGCTGTGAACTTGCCCCCTGACCAGCGCCCCAGGACCAGTGGGCGCTACACCCGGAAGAAAGCGACTGTGTGTGCTGTCTATCACTGCAGTACCGACGGAGGAATCTCCTCCAAGGCAACGACATCCACCTGACCACCGTGACCGGGGCCCAAAGCAACAGCGAAAGCAAAGTGAGGTCCAGCCGCCGCTGGCCCGAACACCGTGACCGCAACTGCACCGGGAGCCCGAGAGCAAAGCGAAGGAGGACCCGTCCGGTCCGAGCTCTCGAGTTGACTGCGCCACGAGCAGCCAATCCACTTGCAAAGACGGACAGTTGCCCTGTGAGAGTCCACTGGGTCGGTATCCTGCCCGACAGCTCAGCTGTGAGCGCACAGCTGCACCGGCATTTGGCTGGGTACGTCCTGCACTTGGGGACCGTACTGCCACTTGCCGCCACCACACGGCCGCCGCCTCCAGGGTCGGAGCGAACGACGAGGAAAGGACCCTGCCGCCACAGAGCACCGCTGCCCCGGATGACCCGTGACCTGCTCGGCTGAGAGCCGCAACGAACAGCGACCCCGGGAAGGCAACGCGACGTGGGACAGCTCCCCTGGAAGCCGCCCGCTCCACAAGAACTTTGTTGAACCGGCCTGAAGGCCTTAAAGAACGCTTATTGCTAGAAAGAACTGTGGCAACTTGAACTAAGTAATTTGGAACCGATATTTGAAAGTTCGTTAACTGTATTCATAAGCCTGCTTAAAATCTATATAAAGATATATATTTTTACAGAATACAGTTTGGTCTCATTGTGTGGTGGGTTGGTTGTGGGGGTGTAATATTGCAAGTGTTTAACCCTATGTGCCCCAAAGATTAGCCTACGACTGCTTAAGCCACACTACCTAGAGGGTAAGCAGAGGTTGTCTGGAAGGTAACCCTCAGCCCTGACGAGGAAGAGAGAGTCCCTGCTTGTCGCTAGTGTTGCACTCTGCCGACTAGAGCCTCCCCCTTCCTACATTGGACGCAGCGGTGAGGATTTTCGAATTTACACTTGCGGTATCTATACCTTAACTTCCGACCATTGCACAGTGATTTCAGTCCAGTTACTTAGCCACAGACTTTGCTTTTGAGATTTTGCCGAAAGAAGATTCCGAGTGTGAGAACCATGCCGGGCCCGAAGAGCCTCGATAGAGCAGAGTCCACGACCTCCGAGGTGTTGGAGGTGGAGTGGGACGCCGCAAAGCTGGATACATACACCAAGGATGAACTGAAGTTCTTTTGCAAGAAACTCAAGGTTCCGCACGCTGGTTGCAAAAACAAGCCACAGCTCTACAAGGCCATGAAAGCCTGGATAGAGTCCAGAAAGACCCCGGAGGATCAAGACGCCCTCGCGGAGCAAGATGCGACTGAGGAGCAGAATGCACTTGGGGATCTGATTGACCTCGAAAGGCAGGACAGCGTGCACAGCTTTGGTAAAGGCCTGTCGCCAGAGGAGCTGGCGGACAGGAAGGAAATAAAGAATCACGAGAGAAAGCTGGCAGAATTAAAAATCCAACTGGAGCTTGAAACCAAAAGAATGGCGCTGGAAGAGCGAAAGCACCAAATGGATTACGAAGTGAAAATGAGGGAGATGAGCCTGAAAGAAAGAGGCTTGGATCATCCTCCCTCTGGTGGCAGCACATCGCCAGTGCAGGTAGAGTCAAGAGTACACATCCTGAAGGACGTAGTTAAGGAGTTCTTTAAGGGGGATGACATAGGACAGTGGTTTAGGGCATACGAGGTAGCCATGTCCTCCCACCGGGTCCCTGACAAGGATTGGGGAGCGGGGTTGTGGGGAAGGTTCCTTAGCGAAGGGCGAGATACCTTGCTAGATTTGCCCGTTGAAAATCAGAGATCCTATTCCCACATGAAAGAAGCTTTAATGAACAGGTACGGGCTCACCCCTGAAATGTATAGACAGAAGTTTAGGGGATGTACTAAGCGGCCTGGGAATACGTATGTGGAGTATGTGACTTACTTTTGCAGAGCACTGGATGGTTGGGTGAAGGGTAGCAAAGTGAATGATTTTCAAGGTCTCTTTGATTTGATTGCATGGGAGCACTTGTCTGATCACTGTTTTCCTGAGTTACGCCAATACCTGATCGATAGCAAGCTGTCCAACCCGAGGAAGCTTGCTGAGGAGGCGGACCGCTGGCTTAGCACCAGGGTCCACAAAGGTTCCGGTGGGAGACTCCGCCAAGAGTGGGCAGGGTCCCCAGCAGAAGAGTGGGGGGGACAAGGGGGGAAAACAGAAAGGGTTCCAAAAAGGCCCCCAAAGTAGTTCCCAGGGGAACCAGCAGCAAGGTTCTCAGCCTTCCCCACCCCCGAAGCAGAATGGGGCCCCGACAGGTAAACCTGTTCCAAAGGGGCCCTTCAATTGTTACAAATGTGGCGAGCCTGGGCACATATCCAATGACCCCAAGTGTCGCCTGTTTGGAAAACCCGCACCCACCGGTGCTCCGCCCCGTCAAGTGACTAGTGTTCACTTAGGAGAAGAAGTGATGGTCCCGGGGGGTGGAGATCCCGTTCACATGACCCTGGTCTCGCTAGGAGACAGTGAGATGATCCCTACGAACTACCTGCCCTCTAACACTAAGAAATATGGGCAGGTGGTGATCATCAATGGCAAGGAAGCTGAGGCTCTTAGAGACACAGGAGCCAGTGTGACTGCAGTGAGGCAGCACCTGGTGTCTCAAGAGCAGGTTGTACCCCATGCCTACGGTAGGGTTATTAACGCTGATAATTCGGAGAGTCAGTGTCCGATGGCTCAAGTTCCCTTCGAGTGGGGGGGGTCTCTGGTACTCTGCAGGTCTGTGTGAGAAAAACCATGCCTGTTGACTGTTTGCTAGGGAACGACTTGGAGCACTCCCCTTGGGAAAAGGTGGAGAAAACGACTCACCTGCGCATGGTGGGTCTGCCTGACTGGGCGTGCGTGACCACCCGGTCGATGGCAGCCAGTAGGGGTGAGCAAGAGGTCCTGGGGCCTGAAGGAGAGGCCCAGGAACCGGCCTTAGGGAGAAGGCGCAGGGGACGCGGGAAACCGGTCCCTGAAGTTCCCACGGTCCAGGAGGAAGCAGACCTTGAGGGGGATGCCCTGGAGCCTACAGGGGAACAGATCGCCGAACTGGGGGACCTGCCTGAGCTGACCCATTGGCAGCAAGAAGGAGGACCCTCCAGGGAGGAATTCAGCAAGGAGCAGAAAGAATGCCCTTCTCTCGTGGGTATGCGGCAGCAGGCTGCAGACCAGGCCAATGGTGTTCAGGCCAAAACACATTATGTGTACTGGGAGAACGACCTCCTGTATTCAGAGCCTAAGGCTGCTGAACCTGGGTCAGCCTGTGTGCTGGTGGTACCCCAGAAGTTCAGAGCCTTCCTACTGGGTCTGGCTCACGATGTGCCTTTAGCAGGACATTTGGGGATGGACAAGACCTATGACAGGCTTGTCACCCACTTTTACTGGCCCCAAATGCACAAGAGCTCAGACGCTCATTGTAGAACTTGTCCGACTTGCCAGGCAAGTGGGAAGACCGGAGGGAAGAACAAGGCTCCCCTCCAACCCTTCCCTGTGGTCGGTACGCCATTCCAGCGAGTGGGTATTGACATCGTTGGGCCTCTGGACCCCAAGACAGCCATGGGCAACAGGTTCATCCTGGTCTTGGTGGATCATGCCACCCGGTACCCTGAAGCCATCCCTCTGAGGACAGTGACGGCCCCCGTGGTGGGACGTGCACTGATGGGAATTTTCTCACGAGTAGGATTCCCTCTAGAGGTGGTGAGCGACAGGGGGACCAACTTCATATCCAAGTATATGAAGTCCCTTTGGCAAGAGTGTGGCGTAACGTATAAGTTCACCACGCCTTACCATCCCCAAGATAACGGGTTGGTTGAGAGATTCAACCGAACCCTGAAAGGCATGATCATGGGCCTGGAAGGTCCGATGAGGCGTAAGTGGGACGTCCTCTTACCATGCCTACTCTTTGCATATCGTGAGGTGCCACAGAAGTCCTTAGGGTTCAGCCCCTTTGAACTGCTGTACGGTCACCCCGTGAGAGGACCGCTGAGTTTGGTAAAGGAAGGCTGGGAGCAATCTCCCAGGAAACCTCCCCAGAATGTATATAGCTACATGCTGGCCTTCAGAAACCAAACCAGACGCTTCAGACAACTTGCAGAGGCAAATCTGGAAGCGAGCCAGGAGGAGATGAAGCGGTGGTACGACCAGAATGCCACTCTGATCGAGCTTCAGCCTGGACAAGAGGTGTATGTCCTGGCCCCGGTGGAGCCCTGTGCCCTTCAAGATAAGTGGACAGGCCCATTCGAGGTCGTAGAGCGCAAGAGCCCCGTGACATACTTGGTGGACATGAAGACGCCCAGGAACCCTTTGAGGGTCCTACATGTCAACCGCCTCAAGCCCCACTTATGAAGGTCCGAAGTGGGCATGTTGTTGGCAACTGATGACGGAATGGAGGAGGAGTCGGAGCCTCTTCCTGACCTCTTAGTGGCCTGTGAGAAAGACGGGTCAGTGGATGGAGTTAACCTCTCACCCACCCTGACCCCCGAACAACAGGAAGACTGCCGCCAGTTGCTGGGGCAGTTTCCAGATCTGTTCTCCCTGGTTCCGAGTGTCACAGATTGGTGCGTCCATGATGTGGACACTGGAGACAGCTTACCTGTGAAGCATAAGGCTTACAGAGTGACTGACCGGGTCCGGGCCTGCATCAAGGAGGAGGTCTCCAAGATGCTTGCCCTGGGGGTGGTTGAGTCTTCCAGCAGTCCTTGGTCCAGCCCTGTGGTCTTGGTCCCAAAGGCTGCTGCGCCGGGAGCCACACCTGAACTACGGTTCTGTGTGGACTACAGAGGACTCAATTCAGTCACGAAGACTGACGCGCACCCCATCCCCAGAGCTGATGAGCTCATTGATCGGCTAGGAGCTGCTCGGTTCCTCAGTACGTTTGATTTGACGTCTGGGTACTGGCAGATCGCCTTGACCGATGGGGCAAAGGAGAGGTCGGCATTCTCAACACCAGATGGGCATTTTCAGTTCTGGGTTATGCCATTTGGGATGAAGAATGCCCCTGCCACCTTTCAGAGATTGGTCAACCAGGTGTTGGCTGGGCTGGACGAGTTCAGTGCCGCCTACCTGGATGACATCGCGGTGTTCAGTGGCACCTGGCCAGAACACCTGCGACACCTCTGGGAAGTGTTGATGGCCCTGCGCAGAGCAGGCCTCACAATCAAGGCAAGCAAGTGCCAGATTGGGCAGGGTTCAGTGGTGTACTTGGGACACCAAGTTGGGAGTGGCAAGGTAGCGCCCTTGCAACCCAAAATCGAAACCATCCTGGCTTGGGAACCCCCCAAGACCCAGACTGCAGTGAGAGCCTTCCTGGGGCTCACTGGGTATTACAGGAGGTTTGTCAAGGGCTATGGCACGATTGTGGCCCCCTTGACAGAGCTGACTTCGAAGAAGCAGCCCAGGAATGTGATTTGGACTGACACCTGTCAGAAGGCTTTTGACACCCTGAAGACTGCCATGTGCACGGCGCCCGTGCTCCTGATTTCTCCAAGGAAGTCATAGTGCAAACAGACGCTTCAGAGCATGGTGTAGGGGCTGTTCTTTCACAGATGACTGAGGAGGGCTTTGACCAACCCGTAGCCTTCATAAGTAGGAGGTTACTTCCACGGGAAAGTAGGTGGAGTGCAATAGAGCGTGAAGCATTTGCTGTGGTCTGGGCGCTGAAGAAGCTAAGACCCTACCTGTTTGGGTCTCACTTCCGAGTTCAGACAGACCACAGGTCCCTCAGATGGTTGATGCAAATGAGGGGTGAGAACCCGAAACTGTTGAGGTGGTCCATTTCTCTACAGAGTATGGACTTTACGGTGGAACACCGCCCTGGCACCGATCACGCCAACGCTGACGGTCTGTCCAGATTTTTCCGCCTTAGTGATGTGGAACTCCCTGGGGAAGGGTAGTTCCCCCCACATTTCAGCTGTAGGGGACACATGTTAGACCTGGCACCTTGGCGTGAGTTTCCCTTCCACTTTTCGCTGATGTGCCTCCGATGTTTTGCTGGTTTTCCGATACTCAGGGCACTGCGCCACGGCTGACCCGTGCCGCAGTGCAAGTGCTCCCTACTGTAAATTGTACATGCGATTGGTATCCATGATTGGTGCATTGGATTTACTGTTAGTCCCTAGTAACGCGCACTAGAGAGTGCCGGGGCTTGTAGATGCCAATACTGCTGGTGGGCCTGCGGCGCTGGTTGCGCCACCCACCGTAGCAGCCGTAAAGATGTGTCTGGGAACTGCGCCCGCAGAACCCGCGTGCGGTCTCGTACTGTCACGCTAGCTGGGCAAGTGCACCCACTTGCCAGCCCCCGAACCTTCCCTTGACTACATATTAGTCACCCCTATGGTAGGCCTGCGGGCAGGGTGCATTGTAGGTGTGAGGTAGGACAAGCCCTAATGTGTGTGGCATGTCCTAGTAGTGACTTACAACCAAAACCGTAGCTCACTATTGAAGGCTACCTGCTCCATTAGGCTAGACTGAGCTGCTGGAATTATTACACACTATAATCCCAGCAGGCTCAAGGAGCATGGTAGCGAGTCATGTTTAGTATGCCTGAACTCAGGATGATAAAATATGTCTTGTAGTCAAGTTTATTTTAGTATCCTGTGTTTGCAAATGCTACTTTTAGAAAGTTAGCATTTGCTTGCCTAACCATTTCAGTCCGCCTCTGCTGGTATGTGTATCTGACTGTCTGGGATGTGTGAGTGACAGGGCTGGGGGAATGACAGGTGGTGAATGCGCAGATTACACCTTAGTGGGAGGTAGGAGTGGCTCTTGACTCTGGATCTTGCTGTGCTCTGCCACCACAATGCTGGCTCCACCCTCCTGGGGAGCGACTGATGACTCAGCCGACACCTGGCCCAGGAAGGGCGAAGCCCCATCAACAAGGTACTCTGGCTACCCCTGTCCGCACAATGCTGGCTCCACCTCCTGTGGGGCGTCTGATGCGCCTGCCCCTCACACTGAAAGCAGAAGCCGGAGTACACCCGCGGGAGTACTCAAGGACTGAAAGTGGCTATGCAAAGGCCCCCCTGGCCTGCGAGAACAAAAGAAATGCCCTATAAAAGGAGGAGCCCTGCTCCTTGAAAGTTAGATCCGGTTTGGGCTACAGAAGGAACTCTGCCCGACGAGAAGGACCGTGAAGGACAAGGAAGGGTGCTGTCTCTTGCCTGTGTCTGGTGCCTTGCTGCCGAAGGAGAGGAGAAAGGAAAGACTACGAGAAGACTTTTGCTTTACAAGACTTTGTGCCAAACTCTGCTGAGAGATCTCCAAGGGCTTGCTGTGAACTTGCCCCCTGACCAGCGCCCCAGGACCAGTGGGCGCTACACCCGGAAGAAAGCGACTGTGTGTGCTGCCTATCACTGCAGTACCGACGGAGGAATCTCCTCCAAGGCAACGACATCCACCTGACCACCGTGACCGGGGCCCAAAGCAACAGCGAAAGCAAAGTGAGGTCCAGCCGCCTCTGGCCCGAACACCGTGACCGCAACTGCACCGGGAGCCCGAGAGCAAAGAAAAGGAGGACCCGTCCGGTCCGAGCTCTCGAGTTGACTGCGCCACGAGCAGCCAATCCACTTGCAAAGACGGACAGTTGCCCTGTGAGAGTCCACTGGGTCGGTATCCTGCCCGACAGCTCAGCTGTGAGCGCACAGCTGCACCGGCATTTGGCTGGGTACGTCCTGCACTTGGGGACCGTACTGCCACTTGCCGCCACCACACGGCCGCCGCCTCCAGGGTCGGAGCGAACGACGAGGAAAGGACCCTGCCACCACAGAGCACCGCTGCCCCGGATGACCCGTGACCTGCTCGGCTGAGAGCCGCAACGAACAGCGACCCCGGGAAGGCAACGCGACGTGGGACAGCTCCCCTGGAAGCCGCCCGCTCCACAAGAACTTTGTTGAACCGGCCTGAAGGCCTTAAAGAACGCTTATTGCTAGAAAGAACTGTGGCAACTTGAACTAAGTAATTTGGAACCGATATTTGAAAGTTCGTTAACTGTATTCATAAGCCTGCTTAAAATCTATATAAAGATATATATTTTTACAGAATACAGTTTGGTCTCATTGTGTGGTGGGTTGGTTGTGGGGGTGTAATATTGCAAGTGTTTAACCCTATGTGCCCCAAAGATTAGCCTACGACTGCTTAAGCCACACTACCTAGAGGGTAAGCAGAGGTTGTCTGGAAGGTAACCCTCAGCCCTGACGAGGAAGAGAGAGTCCCTGCTTGTCGCTAGTGTTGCACTGCGCCGACTAGAGCCTCCCCCATCCTACAGAAATGAACCATTTTTGTACCCCCATGCATTGTGTTCCCTGATGAGGTATTAGAATGAAATTCTGATATTAAGGGCAAGGCAGACATGCTAAGGTTCTGCTAAATTCCATACCAATCAATGATATAGCTGCTGATATAAATATAATGACACTATCATAAAAACAAAATGTTGACCTCTGCGCTAAACCTGCCCTTTCCTCAGATCTGCCTGAAAGTTGAGATTCCTGCAGTGTCTCAACTTGCTTACAGCCTTTCATATATTATGCAGATTTCTTAACAAGCACCAAATTGTATGCAAAACTGAATTTTTTTATCTATTGAACTCTACCCATCCTTGCTGGAATGCAATACATCAAGAGTAAGCTGAGCATGAAAAAGACTTCGAGTTTCATGCAGATCAGTGATAAGGCACCAACGTTTTTAGCACATAAAAGATTTTGTGAGCCCCCCCACCTTGAATTCGCCCCCCTTTGATTGATCTGTATAAAGTTTGACATACCAGAAGGAAAATAATCATAGTAAAGGTTTGCCTAGTTTCATGTTAATTCATGAAACAATCTCTCAGTTATTGGAAAATGAACACATTTTGGACATCACCCTTGTAAATGTGACCCCCACCCCATGATGAATCATCACAAATTTGAATAAACAAATCATGGGTGAACATGCTAAATGTCTGCCAATATTTATGCATGTGAATTCATAGATGAACAGTTTTTCAGAACACATTTATTCTGGACTATCTTTCCTTCCATTTTTCATCTATTTCTTTCTTTGTTTATTTGTTTCTTTCTCTCTTTCCTTTCTACTATCTTTTTTCTATCTGACTTTTCTTTTTCTGACTTTTTTTATTTCATCTTTCTTTTCTTACTATCTTTTGTCTTTCTTTCCTTTCCTTTCCTTCTTTCATTCATTCTTGTCTTCCTAACTTATTTCTTACTTCTTTGCTTGTTTTGTCTCCTTTGTGCTTGCTTTTTCTTTGTTCCTCTGTCCTTTTTTCTTTCATAATTCTTTCTTTCATCGTTTCTCTGTTTCTTTTTTCTTTCCTTAGTTACTTCTTTCTTTCCATTATCTTTCTTTCTTACTTTCTTTCTTTCTTACTTTCATTCCTGCTTTCTTTCTTTTCTTCATTCTTTCTTCCCACCTCGCGTTCCTTCTTTTCATTTTTCTGCTCTTGTCTCTCAAAGTCAAGAGCTTTGCAGGCAATGGCAGAACGATTGGCTTTTTTAGGTCTGTGTTAGCAAAGATGTTTCAATTTTATGAAAATTATGTGTGTGATATAGCAATAGGAGATTTCATCCGTGCTTCACCCATTTATCTGTGGTGTGTCATTCACTTATATCTCCTGCCCTCTCAAGCATGCATCAAGAAGCAATGTGTCAGCCCACTTCTATCATTGGCTGACTTCAATATGAGTTATGGCATGCTGCCTTTTCACAAAGAGCACATCCACACATATAGTGGATCCCTTAAGTGCCAGGGAGTGCCATAGTAATGTGTGCTTTTTTTGAGACCAAAAGATTTTTTTGCCTTTAGTCAATGTTTTCTTTTTTTTACATTGATGAACACCCGGCAAGATCCCCAACAATAACGTTTTGCAAAACCATAACAAGAATTGGCTAAAGGCTGGAGGACAACGCCAGCCCTATTGGCTTTACCAATGCTTTTTTGTAGTTACTTGCACTGGGATTTTGTGTATAAGCAAAAAGTAGCAAACGTACTCAAAAGTGTAAATTACTCAAAAGAGTAAGTTACCTTTGTAAATGAGGTCCTTTGGGAATAGCCAAAGTAGTAAAGCTAATCTGCCCCAAAGAGTTTGGCGTTTGCATGCTTCAACATATTTATGTAAATGTACAAGAAGAATGTTATCTTTACAGTAGAAGTAAAACATTGAATGTCCTGTGCCCCTTTAGAGAGTATGATCCCATATCCAAAACTAGGAATAATCTGGCCCTCTGCTCCTATCTAGAAGCAGGGAATGCATACCTATAAATTGTAGACAACCTGACGACGGGGAATAAAAGTGGTACAGTGCAAAAAATAGCAGTTCTCTCCACACATACAAAGAAAATAAAGGAAGTGTAGTGAAGCTGGATGTAGCTGGCCCTGAAGGCTTGTAGCACTACAGCCATAAACTAAGAAATCAGAAAAACAAACTGGCACTTGAACCTCACCAGTAAATTTTCTTCGTTTGCTGCAATACATGCCGTACTGCTCCTTTCAGCATTGAGCTGGAAGAAATACAAAAGAGCTTGCGCACCGATCCTCTTACGAGAGAAGCCAACTTCCAATTCATCCTGTCAACCCTCAACTGCCTTTTCAGCATCACGAGTAACACCCACTCAGCACAAGTAAAACATGCATGTAGGTGACTAACAGGCACTCGGCCCAATCAGACACTTAGGGGCCTATTATGATGGTGGGTGGACTTTGTCTGCCCGCCACCGTACCGGGAAACGGGACTGACCGCCATAGATGCAGCGATCCTGCCATGGAAATTAGGATGCCACTGCCACGGTGGCTGTGGCTGTGGCATCCAGCATATATTGCATTGTGGCGGGTGGTGCTGTGAGCAGCACCTGCCACAATGCAATATATGCATGTCGTGCATTTGCATGCACAATGTGGCAGGCACCGTGTGGTGCCTGCCACAATTTTGCATGCACATGGAGGGGGCACCATGGGTACCACCCATGTGCACCCCCAACCCCTGGGGGCCCACAACAGGACCCTGAAAGTAAACTCTGCCTGACTTTCTATGGCGGGGTCTCTGCCATGCAAAGCCCAGCACCGCCGCCCATCCTAATATGGATGGTGGTGTCTTGCAGACACGCCACCATATTGGAACCTTTTTCCACCCGGTTGCCTGTCCGACCGGCGGAAAACCGTCGGAGTCCCCACCAACATCATAATTTGGTGTGGGGAAATGGTAGGTGGGCGGTGGGAAATGGCGGGCGGATCACCTCCGCCAGACAGGCGGTGGCGATCTGCCTGCCATCCATATAGACCCCTTAGTGATTTCATGCACCCTCAGATGTAATAGCCTTGAATTGAAATTGAATAGTCATAGCTGCGTGCAAATTCTGCGTGCATTGATTGCAGATTTCACAGGCAATATCATCTGTTCTGTGTCATTTGTGCACCCTGCCAGAGGGCTTGCACAGGCATTTAATATTATTAGCCTATTGCATAAGTGAACTAAGGAGAATCCCAAGAAAACTACAGATGCCTACTGAGCCATTTGCCTAGAGACGAGAACAAGAATCTAGAGGCCATCCTAAGCAGTCACGTGTAAGTCCTGCCTCTGTGGATGAGGAATGATTATTTCTGGCAAAATCAAATTATATTTAATCAAACAAGGGAATGCCTGTATTAGTTACTGATTTTTCCATGATTTTGTAAATAGCAAACTGAGCAAACATACAAGGAACGCACGGTTCGGTGGAAAAGTTTCATATTTTAGGCAATGAGTACAATTTATTGATTTTACTTAGGCTGGCATTTTTAACCAAAATCCCCCTATGAAAGCTGTCTGACTCTAGCACGTTACATCGGGATAATTATCTCTCACACTACAATGCTAGTGATATCACAATACTAAAGAGTATATCTATCAGTAGCACAATTCACACATATATTTCCATTATTACAGTGGCATAGTCGAAAATGGTTAGTTCAGTAAGGCCTGGTTGGGTGCATTCCACTGATAATGTTGTCCTCATTTGTTTTAGGAGCTGATTTTATAATATTTTTATTAATTTGGCAGTTTTAGATTTTCCTAATGTGTGGCAAAAATTCAAAAACAAGTATTTAAGTACTATGACTAAATAGAACGTAGGACTTGATTATGATGGCGGTGGGACCGCCACCGTCAGGCCATCAGTATCCAGCCCATTGGTTCAACTGCCGCATTAGGATGCAGGTGGTCGGAACTTGGCTGTTGGGGGGAAGACCGCCGCATCTGACTAGATCAAAGATTCCATTAGTGCTGTGGTCGGATTCCTATTCCCTGCAATGCGGATGCTGCTTGCTCTTGCACCGCCATAGGGATTACAGTGTCCCTTTCCACCTCCCCTTTCATGGCAGATCACACACCATGAAGCGGCAGGCGGAAAGTGAATTTGGGGGCACTTAGCAGGGCCCCCTTTACCCCCTGGCCCTCCGCTATGAGGCTTGGTAGGCACCTATAATGCCCCTCTAAACATCTGTGCACCATGTGGCAGGCACCACATGGTGACTGGCACATAGTGTAAGGATGTTTTAAATGTGTATATTTTGTATTGGGGCATTTGCTGCAGCCCGCAGCACAAGCAGCACACACCGCATTACAAAATATACACATTGCAATTGCAATCATAATGCGAGCTATGTGACCACCGACTTCTAGTCGGACTGTCCTGCTTCTGCCACGTTGCTGGTCATGTGGAAAAAGATTATTTTTCTTAGTTTATGTCCCATCATACACCCTCTCAGTCACGTCCCCGAGCCCATCATGTCGGAAAACAAACAAACGAGAACACGAGCAAACCCGATCACGTGCACACAAAAGTTGCACATGCACTCTCCTTCCTCTAAAATTCAAAGGTACATTCTCATGGTTAGGGCAATGCCGAGAAACAACTTCCTCACTCAAACTGTAAATTCCTATGGTTAAGCCGATTCCGAGATCAAGACCCCCCATTTGTAACCATTTCCCTATAATCGGGCCGATTCCGAGAAATAGGCCCCGTTCTGCTAAACCACGACAACCAATTCCGAGAAGAAGAGCCCCCGTTTGCTGAAAGACACGACACCAGACATCCTGTCAACGACCAGTTCTCCTTTTTCTCTCTTTCTCTCTCTCTCTTATCTAAGGAACCAGCCTAGGATTATTTCTCAATGCTCTGCTTCTGCCGTGACTTCCTCATGATTAAAGACACAGTCACGCTTCTTCCTGTCATGACTTTCGTATGATTTCGACACAGTAACGCTACTATGATTTCTGTAAAATTGTGACACAGCTATCCGAGTTTTACTGACTTCTGTATTGTTGCAAACCCAGCTATCCGAGTTTTGCTCAAGGGAAGCTCCTTCCTCTTTTCTGTGTATAAATACCATGTCCTCTTTGATGAAAGTTAGAGATTCTTCCGATCCTCCTCAGGTGACGGAGCTCTCCCTTAACTCGAGTTACTGAATAAAGACCCTTTATTCGAACCACCACGGACTATGCTCTTCATACTTGACCTTATTGATATTATAGAAATTCCGATCAACGTAAATTACTAAAATATTTACCACAGCAAATTGGCGCCCGAACAGGAACTTCCCTTTCTCCCCACACGCCGGTGATACGGACCCAAACCGGTCTCTTTAAGACATCGACGGACTTCAAAAGAGTGCACGCTGCAGGGTGTTCCTGCATGAACTCCTTCGTGTCCGAGAGAGGCTGTACTCAGGTCTGAGCATCCATACGAGGAGGTGAGGACGACAGCAGAAGTCTCGACCCAGAGCCCAAAACCTGTGAAGATTGCCGAGTCCGAGGTCTTCAGAATCCCGCCAAGTCCCCCGATCAAGAGTGCAGCGCAACTAGTACAGTGTCCAGATCTTCAAGATCTTTAAGTTCTCTGCACCTCGGTGAGTACTGCTGGGGGTGTATCAAGACGGGTTCTGATTTTTCAGAGCACGGTCAAGACGGGTTCTGATTTTTCAGAGCACGGTCAAGACAGGTTCTAGGTTTCTAGAAAACGGTATGTTTGTATTCTGATACTCAGGATATATCAAGTTATCAAGTGTAAGTTTTTGTTGTTTGTTGTTTGTTGTTTGTTGTTTGAGGAGTTATGTTCAGTCTCTATAAGACTACTTGACCCCCAACAACTATGTTTAGACACCAACATGAAGTATATAGGTCTCATGGTTCTTGAAATGTTAGATCATCACTGCAACACATCTGCCATTTTTAAAAATGTTGACCAGGAAGATTTGGCCCAGATCAGCAGTGACTACCCAAGTTAAATTGCTTCTCGAATGATACAAAAACACAAATCAAAAATGAAAATCTCTGAACAACAATTTTTTTATGGAGGGCAGGATTATTGTTTCAATATCACAATTTGTGCTTGTTCTTTGTATGCCAAACATGTTATAGACTTCAAGTAGGGTCATAAATACTTTTCTTCAATTACATATTTACCTATCAGCATCCTGTTTGGCAGTCCTGTACTCAACTGCCCTTCAACTGGGATGACTGTCCCCTATGCCCAATGAGGCTCTGATCATCTCCATTCCCGGGCTAAGCAGGGACCCAACATCTACAGCTTCTTTTCAAGCAGTCTTAATGTTAAATACTGATTGCAAGGGACGGAAACAGCTCTCCTGAAAGCTGCAGACGAAATCAGAACAACCATGGACACGGGAGGGGCGGCTGTCCTGATACTCCTAGATCTCTCCGCCGCATTTGACACGGTCGATCATGTCACTCTGATCGACCGTGTCTCGGCCCTGGGAATAGGAGGCACGGCCAAAGATCTAATTGCCTCATTCCTTGCCAATCGTCCTCAGACTGTTAAGGTAGGCAATTTCACTTCTCAGACTTTCTCTCTCCCCTGTGGTGTTCCTCAGGGCTCCTCGCTAAGTCCGACGCTTTTCAATATCTACGTATCGGACTTAGCAAGAGTAATAAAAACCTATGGAATAGCCCTTACCACGTACGCCGATGACACGCAACTAGTTCTATCGGTGCACAACAACGGAGCCAGCGTCGCATCCAACTTTCAGGAGGGAATGAAGGCGATAAGCTCCTGGATGTCATCAAACTGCCTCAAACTGAACTCCGATAAAACGGAGGTGATGACATTCGGGAGCTTGTAGCCAGCATGGTCCCCGCAGTGGTGGCCACCTGAGTTGGGCTCCCCCCCCCAACCAGTGGTAAAAGTCCGTAACCTAGGAGTCATCTTCGACAATAAGCTGACTTTTCACCATCATGCTAATGCTGTCGTATCTTCCGCCTTTTTCACCCTCAAAAAAATCAAAAAACTTCTGCCTTACCTACCCCAATCAGCCGGCAAAACACTCATCAGCACATTAGTCTTTTCAAGAACAGACTACTGCAACTCACTCCTTCTGAATGCTCAGGAAGGGGTTCTTAACAAGTTGCAGACCATGCAAAACGCGGCGGCTAGAACCTTACTCTCTATTCCTAAATTCACTTCCACTTCCCACCACATCAAAAGGCTCCACTGGCTTCCAATCAGGAGTAGAATCAAATTTAAGGCCCTATGTATAGCCTATAAGACCCTAAACAATACAGGACCACAGTTCCTAAAAGAAGCTCTTCGCCCAGTGGAGCAACGCAGGACGCTACGATCCTCTGCAGCCCTCTTGCTGAACGTACCTCGCACAAAAAAGGCCACCTGGGGAGACAGATGCTTCACCACAGCTACAGCTAAACTGTGGAACACTCTCCAACTCCATATCAAATCCGCTCCCACGCTTCTTAAATTCCGAAAAAGCCTTAAAACATGGCTCTTCTCTACCTCCTAACACCCCCGTCATTCTGCAGTGAGTTCTGAGATCACCAGCGCGAGACACCCGTATGGGTATTTGTTGCGCTTTAAAAATTGCAAAAATAAAATAAATAAAATAAGATATAAAACAAAGTTATTGCAAACCATACAACGCTTACCTCAACATATTCATCAAGACCAGAACAGTTTCATCCTACGGCATAATACATCATCAAATATTAGAAGACTTTTTCATGTACTGGTAGCTGCTTAAGTAGAGGCCCCCTTACCAATGAAGGTGTCTGTTGATTTCGAGAAAGACCTTGACACTGTTAACTGTAGGCAACTGATTGCAGTGCTGAAGCTAATGGGATGGGTAGGGGCCATAACTCACTAGATGTTGTTGCTATATAGGAGCCCAACAACAAGGATTCTCATGAAACATGAAATATCCAACATGTGCAGGATAAACAAATTCAAAAGGAGGAAGTAGTCTCTTTTCCCCTTTGTTCTTTGTCTTGACAATAGAATAATTCACCAATATCACAAGGGCAGTGGTGTATATAGGGAAATACATGTAGAGGGCATACCACTTGCTATTTCACTGTATGTAGACAGACAAATGATGTATCTGAATCACATAACAAAAGGGATGGGACCAACTGTAACTGACTTTCACTGACTTTGAATGAATGAATATAACATTATTAAAGCGCTAACTTTGCCCAAGGGCGTCAAGGAGTTAACAGCAGAAGACACATGCAGGCAAAAGAGGCACACAGAAACCATCGTCTGAGGGAACACCCAGGTTTTTAACACCTTTCGAAAAAGAGTGTGTGAGCATTGTCCAGCAATTTCATCAGGAAAGGAGTTCCACAATTTAGAAGCAGCCGTTGAGAAGGATCTCACGCTCCATCTCAGCCGCTTGAAACTGCACACCGTAAGAAGATGCTTAGTTGCTGACCTGAGGTTCCTAGTAGGGACGTAATGATGAAATAATGCTTTAATGCCATCAGGTCCCAGGCCATAGTAAGCATTATGAGTAAGGCAGAGGGTTGATCCTACGATCAATTGGAAGCCAATGCAGAGACAGAAGGGAGGCCGAGACTGAATGATGTTTGGGCAAATCAGTCACCAGCCTGGCCGCAGCATTCTGCACCAGCTGAAAATGCCTCAGCTGTCCCTTGTTGATGCCCAAATAAAGGGTGTTGCAATAATCTAGTCTGGATAGTATTAAAGCAAGGACAACTTGATTGCGTGCAGCGAGTGAAAGACACTGCAAGATCTTCTTTATAATCCTTATAAGTCCGAAACAGGTAACCACAGTCCTACTGATCTGTAAATTGAGGGACAAAGAATTGTCCAGCAGGACTCCCAGATTTTTACCATGGGAGACAGGGCTGGGGCAAGTGCCCAAAAGATTTGGGCCACCACTACCCGGACTAGATGTTCATCTTTTTCCCAAAAATAAGTACCTCCGTCTTCTCGCCATTCAATTTGAGATTTTGACCATCCAGGATGATACTGCCTGCATACTGTTTTTAAAATTGCAGGCAGCGTCACTGATGTTATGAGTGATGGACACCATGATCTGCATGTCATCCGCATATGATAACACTTCCAGACCAAGGGATTTTACCACCTTTGCAAGCGGGGCAACGTATATATTAAACAATGTAGGGCTCAAAGAAGAGCCCTGAGGCACACCGCATAGAAGGGGGGTTGGGTCACAGTAGAATTTGCCCAGTTTCACTGCTTGGGTCCGCTCACTAAGAAAGGAGGCAAGAAGACTTAGAGCCGAGCCTCCGACACCAATCTCAATGAGGCGTTCCACAAGCCTAGGAAGTCGTTGGGACCAAAGGTGAATTGGGACAGTACATGCATATTTTGTTATGCAAGGATGAAAGAGTGGGGCAACTATTGAGAGTTACTGGCTGGTGTATAAATACATCAATTTTGTGGGGTGCAGAGCAGAACTGGACATTATTGCAGGTAATTTCAGAAGGGCCACTGCATTAATTAAAAGTAGTGCAGCGGAAATTTATTACTGATATTCCTATAGCTGGAGGGAGGAGACATAAACAGTGAAATTGGGAGATAGGAGGCAAGGCTCATATAGAAATTCAATTAGGCATTTTACTGAGATTGGCTGCTTATTAGTTTTCCTGTAGCAATGTCATTAGGAGGGAGGGTCAATGTTTCATCTGCAGACTCTGTTGTTTAAGGTGAAAAGGGAAGCCTTAGGTGAGGTCAACCTTTTGTCTTTCCCCTGATTATTCTTCATTGCGGCTGATGCCAGACAGCTCCAGAAGGCTTATACCCCATTGTGCTTCAGTTATGGGTTCTCCAGGCAGGAAACTACCCTGCTGAGAGGAACATCACTGTATATTAAGGCTGTATGGAGAGAACTTCCTGGAAAGGCCAATTGAAAGGAGAGCGACCATAAATCAGTTCTGAAACTGTAGTCAGTGAATCCACATCTCATATCTACTTTGACTTTCAAAATGTGGGACCTACTTGTTGTTTCAGTTCCAAGTTCTCTTGGACCAAGGAAGGAAGTTGTCTGCAGAGTACTCAGAGGACTACCGCATACCCTGAGCTGTTGTCTGCCTGTCAGACAGCCTACCAAAAGTTAGGGGATATCTTCCAAGTCTCTCCCTTGCAGGAAGATGCTGTTTACTCGACCTGAAGCACTTAGAAGCCAGCCTGCCTGCTGGAAGAGGGAAGGAGCCTGCCAAACCTGCAGGAGGAGTGCCTGTATAAGGGGAACAAGGTACAGCATGACCCCACTGTTAATGGGGTCTGCCAGATTAAGAGGACAGAAGAGAGTGATCTGTGTTCCCTGTGTATCAGCAGGTCCTGCACTCTATGTTCACAGTTCCAGTGGGAAACTGAAAAATGTAGCTTTTCCAGGTGGTTTGGAAGAGAAGAAAAGGTGCATCAGACCTCTGCTTGAAATATGGCAGACAGTGTGATACAATTACACTGATGACCTCAAGTCTCTCTGGCCCTCAGTTTATGGTTTCAATGGAAATACAATGGTCTGCCCAAATCTAGATAGATCAGGCAGACCATCAATGTGGCAGATAAGGTACTCACATTTTGGGTGATTACCCTGTCAACCAATCTGTATATCAGGGCCTTAGCGCTCATAACAGTTGGCAAACAGCAGGATAATGTGCAGTAAATGTAATGTTGGAAAAGACTATGTATGCCCTTCTGATTTTATTAAAATGTTTTGGAAAATAAGATGCCTTGGCACAGTGTGTAAATGCCTTTGCAGGGACCCTGTTGGAGGGAGCCCATGCTCCCCTGGGGAGGGCCAGATTCTGTCACTGCACACATCGTTGTGGTTTCTTCCTTTGGGATCTTTGTCACTTTCTTTGTCCCAACCAAAGTCAGAATGGTGTATGTGATATGGTGCTCAAACGTTTGGAAGTCTATAATCATTAGGATGGTATCATATATAATGCTAATAGCACAATTTCCATTTTGTAAAGGCACTAATTATGCACCCACTCATTGGGAGTACTCCAGTTTGACTATTTTATTCACACACATGCAAAGTTAATGATGGCAGGAATCCTATTATCTCCAAGGGTACGGAATTAATTGGGATAACTACCTAAACCAGAAAACCCTTGTAAGAATTATGGTGGGAATGTTAGAAATCGGCTTTCTGGTTGGCAGAGGTATGCACCCTGTCCAAGCAGGAACCACTATCCTTGTCAGAGTAAGTCAGTAACCCACTGTAAATGAACCTGTGCTCACCCTCTGCTAGCTTGACACAGAGCAGTCAGGCTTAACTAAGAGGCAATGTGCAAAGTATTTGTTGACACAACACACAGTAATACTGTGAAAAACCACAAAAACACTCCACACCAGTTTAGAAGAATAGAGATTTCTTTTTATAAATGAAACAAGACCAAAAACAACAAAAATCCAATGAGTTAAGTTGCAATATGAATTTTAAAAGATGCAATGCAAAAATAGCACTTAAAAGCAAGTAGCACTCAAAGAGTTATTTGGTAGCACCGGACTGGGTCAAAGTCAAGAGTCAGACCACCCGCGATGGACCCACTCAGGGCCAGCTGAGCAAATGTACCTTAATCCTTGTTGCAGCACAGAATGCAGGGTGCAGTCAAATGATGCATCGATTATCCCCACCCAGTTGAGAGGTTTCACTGGATTTCTCCATGCAGTAGTGGCGATGCATCGATTCCATGGATGAAGTGCCAATTCCGTAGTGCAGCGGTTACGAATGCCATACGCCGGGTTAATCCACACTGGAGGGTGTTAGAAATGGGGGTCTCTAGTTGGCAATGGCTGGCCACTGTCCAAGTAGGGACCCTTCTTCCTAAGTCAGAGTAAGGGGGCTATACCCTTTGATAACCCCTGCTCAACCCTGTGGTAATGTAGTACGAGCAGCTAGGCTTATCTCAGAGGCAGTGTGTAAAGCATTTATGATCATACACAGTAACACAGTGAGGAACACCAGAAAGGGACACCACACAAGTAGTTATAAAAGATAAGTATCTTTATATATAGACTTAACACAAGACGAATAACGTTAAAAAGCCACAATATTGTAAAGTAGGGTAAATCATGAAATGCAGCAAAAATAGTTCAAAGTGTGCAAATAGGAGTTCAGTTCAAGGAAGTGGTCTCTGCAACCCTCTTACTTACAAAGTACATGGATTTTGTAGCAAAACCAACAAAATGTCGCTAACGAGCTGTAGCGATGATTTTACTCACGCAAGGCTGGCAATGCGTTGAATCCTTGCTGCAAGGGAGGATGATGCGCGGGTCTGCGGATGCGTGCGGGACAAAGCGACAAACACAAGCACAAGGACAGTCCTCTCCTGCAGATTCCTTCAGTGAAACGGACAGCTGTTCTTCTTGACATCCAGGAGCAATAAAAAATCAGGGGTTTGGGCACAGATATTTGTACCCCAAAAGTATTTGTTCTAAAAAGTCACTGGTCACTGAACCCAGCCAAAACCAGTTCTGCTCAGGCCTGGAGCACTTTGTTTACCAGGCTGCATCCTTCCTTTCAGAAAGAGTGGGCCTGCCATCAGACGCACAGTAGGAGGTGAAGCCAGCCTTCACCTTGCCAGGCACAGCCCTATTCAGGTCAAGGAGCTACCCCTCCCCAGTACTCAATGCAGATCTCTCTATTCAACCCAGGTCTGACTCAGCCTGCCTTGCCCCTCTAAACCCAGATGGCCAATACACATAACAGCAGGGCACACTGGAAGGCTTAGGCTATAAAATACCTACTTTCTAAAAGTGGTATTTTCAAACACAGAATATTAAAACTAACTTTGCTAAAATATGTATTTTATCATTCTGAGTTCATGCATACTTAACTCGAATTTCTACCATGTTCCCTGAGTCAGTTAGGACTATAAGATGTAAAAGTCAAACTGCCCATTCTAGCCGATGGAGAACAGGTAGCCTTGCATTAGTTAAAAACGAAATAGGGTGTAATTTACTACCAGGACATGCTACACATATCAATCCACGTCCTACCTTACACACATAATGCACCCTACCATGGGGGTGACTGATATAATGCCAAGGGAAGGTTCAGGGGCTGGGAAGTGTGGGCACTTCACAGCCAGGATGGCAGTTCTGGACTGCACACAGACACTGCAGTGGCAGGTCTGAGGTACACTTTACAAGCTGCCTCTGTGGGTGGCGCAAGCCAGCGCTGCAGACCCACCTGCAGCATTTGGGTTACCAGCCCTGGGCACACACAGGCCACACTACTATGGACTAACAGATAAACCAAATAAGCCAATCAGGGATATACCAATTCACAGTCATATTTACACTGGGAGCATTCGCGCTGTGGCACTGAATGGCAGCGGCACAGCGCCCAGTGCATCTAATATCAGCAAAACCAGAGGAGACAACAGTGAAAAATGGAAGGGAGACCCATGCCAATGGTGCCAGGTCTAACAGAGGGGCAATGCGTGGAGCTTCTTTATGCATTGGCGGCGATGTGTTGGTTCCGAATCGGTGATTCCAGGGGTGTTGCAGCAGTTCTGAGTGCAATGTGCTGGACCCAGTTCCTGCAGTAGCAGAGATGTGGCGATCTTTGTCTTGCAGCAGACAATGTGTCAGTTCCAATCGGCGCAGCAGCTTTGATGCACAGGTTTTTTTCAGATGCAGCTCTTTAACCTCACTTCCAAGGGACCTGGACTGGATTGGCACGGCTTGGCAGAGCAAGACTTACAGCAAGTAAAGGACGGGTGCTGTGTTGAAGAAGAAAATTGAAGTCTTTGATATCTCTGGGACTTCAGCAACAGGAGGCAAGCCAATGAGCCCTTGGAGAATACTTAGGTTCTGGGATGTAGAGATGTAGGTTAAATCCTTCCCACTTCCAGGTAAAAAGCAACGGGTAGCAGGCCAACAGAGCAAAGCAGTTCAGCAAAGTGGCAGTTCCTCCTGGCAGCACAGCAGCCCTTCTTCCTGGTAGAGTTACCTCAGTTGCAGAAGTGTTCTGAGTTCATGGTGTCAGAGGTCCAGTACTTATACACAGTTGGGCCTTCGAAGTAGGGAGATTTCGTAGAGATGCTTTGAAGTGCACAAGATGCCTTTCGTGCCTTGGATCCAGACTCACTGCAGGGTATATGCAAAACTTTGTGTGGGGACAGGACATAGTCCTTTCAGGTGTAAAGTGTCAGCTTTTCCCTTTACCCATCAACATGCAGATGGGTACTCAGGCACACCCACCCTTCCTTTGTTTGTGGCTGTCTAGAGTGAAGGCAGGAAGCCAGCTGTCTCCCACCCAGCCGTGAATTTCAGAGACAGGCAATAAGTGGTTTAAGTAAGAAAATGGCAGCTTTCTAAAAGTGGTATTTTTATAACTGCAATTTAAAAAAAACAACTTTACTACCAGTATATGTAAAACCTAAAAGTACATGTCCTGCTTTATAAATACACTCCACCCTGCCACGGTCTGTCAAGGGCCTGGCAAGTAGGTTAACTTGCCAGGTCGAAATGGCAGTTTGAAACTGCACACACAGCCTCTGCAGTGACAGGCCTTTGTTTAAAGTGCTGCTTAAGTGGGTGCCACAATCAGTGCTGCAGGCCCGCTAGGATCAGTTCATTTACAGGCCAAGGGCACATGTAGTGCAGTTTACTAGGGACTTATTAATCAATTAAATGTGCCAATTGGACGTAAGCAAATGTTCCTACGTTTTAGGTAAAAAGCACAAGCACTTTAGCACTAGTTAGCAATGAAAATGTGCACAGATTCCTAAAGCCAGCAAAGTCAAGGTCAAAAAACGAGGCGGAAGGCAAAACGTTTGAGGTATCCCTGCAGAAAGGGCCATTTCCAACAGTGGGAATACATCATTCTGGATCTGATTCCCCTGTTAATTTATCATTATTCTCTGCTGCAGTTTCCCAGGCAAATTATGGCTATTTTCAGTGACCAAAACCTACAGAGGAAACATGACTGCCCCGCTATCTTTCCATGGACTTTATTATTCCCAATCGCGGTCGTAATAGAATTGTCTACCACATGGGGAATTCCAGGCAATTTACAAGCGTTCTGCTCAAGTCACTGCATACTCCTGTAACTCCCAAGTGGCTTGTGGGTTCTACGACTGGGCACAGATCTGTATTTCCCATTCTGTAAAAGGACCAACTTATTTTCACTGCCTTGTGTGCCCTCCCTCAGAGGCTAGGGGCAAGGACACCAGTCGTCCCTTCAGGGCACGTTTAGTATTTCGGGTACATTTTTGCATGGAAATTACGGCATCCCAGACTCTGGCTATTGTTAGCTGCAATCCATTAATTTTAATGAACCCCTGGCTACCCCTATTCCCACTAAAGTTACCGCAGATTGCTTCATCAGACTGTAAAGTATTGAATACAATTCCACAGCAGCTTGACTGCATATTGAATAGTTAGTTATGAAAAAATCTATCCCTTTGGCAAGATGTATGTGTTTATCACGGGAGAAGGTAAATTCTCTTGCATTTAATGCTCAGCATAAGCTTTTTCTTTACATCTTTCTGTGCTGACGCTCTAGCTTGCTCGTAAAAAAAATATATAACGAAAACTGAAATGGGAAGACTCCCAATAAATGCAGAATGCTTGCTCAGTGGCTTTCCTCTGTTTTAATCATAATCACAGAAACACAAAAGCCTAACACGACAAAGCCAGGAAAAATCCTGCAGAGTATGGTGTTTTTGATTTCTTCCCCAATTGCTTTTGCAAATTGCTGTTTTGAATCTGGTACCTCACAAGAGAGTCAGCAGATAAAATCCCCACCGCCCGCTTTTTATGCCTCTGTTCGATATTCATCCTTGATGTATCTGAAGGCCTGCCTGGATACGACAAAAGCACGGTTTCTGCACCGCTTCTCACGAGGGAACTGAGGGTCAGCTCTTTCAATTGCTTGCCTCAAGAAAATAAGCATTGGCAAAGTCAACACGTCTATATACAGGCGCCATACTTTTGGTTTGGCAATTCATGCTTATCCTGTCCTGACCAGGGGGGCTCTAGGGTCATGGTGGCCCTGGGCAGGGAGCATAGGTAGGGGGCCCCGGAAGAGGGGGTCCGGGTGGGGCAGAGCACGGAGGCCAGTAAAGAGGGGTGGGGGGTGTTTTAGAGTGTTTAGGAGTGGAACTGAGCCGGAGGCCGCCAAATCCCGGCCAGGGGCCGCCACACAAATATGTATCCATCCTCGGAGGATAAATATATTAAGGATATATATTGGTGTGGTGGCCCCTGGGGTTTGGTGGCCCTGTGCAGGTGCACAGCTTGCACATGCCTAAGGCCGGCCCTGTCCTGACGTTTTCAAAATGTTTTGTTATGGAAGCTGCTGAGCCCATATCAATCTAAAAAAATCATTGGCTAAAGGGGAAAAATAAATTGTTTTGCTCTTCAAAAAGCACTCATAACCATTGTAGTCCATGGAACTGGTTTGTGTGTGTATGTGCTCCTTGTGAAAGGGCAGCATGCCATTACTCCTGGTGAAGTCAACCACTGGCTGAAGTGGGTTGACCCATTGTGTTTGATGCATACTGGGATGGGTGAAAGAACAATGTGAATGACACAATAAAAGACTAATTGATGATGTCATGCTGAAAACCCTTGTAACTATTGTTATACACATAGTTTTGGTAAAATCAAAAGGTCTTGGCTAACTTTAGACCTAAAAAAACCAATCTCCTGGTATTGGCTGACTGCCTCTTGACTTTGCTAATGCCTATTTTGTAATTTCTTTGTCAATCTTAATTACAAATAGACAAAGAAGGCATGAAACGGCACAAAAGATTGTATAGATAGATAGTATTGCATAGCTGGATAGACAAATAGATGAGAGGGAAAAGGTAGACAGACAGACAGACTGGTATTTAGACAGACACATAGTCAGACAGGCATGTAGACAGATAGACATGTAAATAGACAAACATGTAGACATGTAGATAGATCGACAGGTTGAGAGACAGCTAGACAAGACAGGTTGACAGATAGGCAGAGGTAGACTGACAGACAGATGTGCAGATAGATTGAAAGGTAGTTAGGTAAACAGAAAGACAGGCAGACAGACATGCTGATATTGTTACAAAGATAGATAGATAGATTAATAGATAGATAGATAGATAGATAGATAGATAGATAGATAGATAGATAGATAGATAGATAGATAGATAGATAGATAGATAGATAGATAGATAGATAGATAGATAGATAGATAGACAGATAGATCAGGAAATAGGAATAAATGGCACAGCTTCAATTACCAATATAATAGTTAAATGTCTATATAAGCACAACATACAAGAGCACTGAAAGCAAACTAGAAAGCCATACAAGCAAGGCATACAGGCAAAATTGGTTTACAATTCAGGCTGTAGTTCTCAATTTAAATATATCCCTGGATGACATAGATGAGTGCAGTTGTAAATGCACATCTTTGCGTGCATACTTTAAAGAGGACAACTTTATAAAGAACAGCTTCAAAGGGACACAATCTGGTATGCTGTAAAATCGCAGCAGTCGGATAAACAAAGGCCACTCCAAAAGGAATGTTTAACAGCATTAGCAGGAGACAAGAACTGAAAAATCGGGAGTGTATCCTGTCCACACATCAAAGGCATCCTGCTGTCACACCAGGCTCTAAGCATACGGGTAACACTAAAGCAATAACAAAGTAAGAACAAAAACACTGGCATGGAAGGAAACTACCTTGTGTACAGATGTGCTTCTTATGAAAGAGTAAAATGTAGTCACTGTAACTGAACTTAGATTGTGGCTGGAGTAGGCTAACCCATTTCCCATTATTTATGCTGTAGTGGGCAGATGCAAAAGGTGAATGACACAACCACAGACTAATGCATGAAGAGAAAGCCTCTTTGAGTATATTATACATATGATTTTTAGTAAAATTAAAAGTTCTTGGCTGTTGCCAGATCTAAAAAGGGGAGCTGTGTGGTCCCCCATGGGTACAAACACAAGTAGCCTTCTTCTTCTGTTGATATGAGTAGTTCTTTGAGAATAGGATATTTTCTGTTTCCTGAGCAAAACCTGTTCTTAGTAGTTTAAGTTCGACTCTGGACCATGTTTTAAGAAACTACCAACAGGATTTCCCATGACAGTTGCTTCAAGGTAGCACTGTGGCAATTTTAGTTGGTCTCTGGCACTAGGTGTGGCAATCTCTTCCATACACTAGTTGGGATGAATAGTAAAATGTCTGCGAGTGAGTGGAGTTGGGGTTAGCACTAATTTAGCCAATGTCACTCGCTTACACTGCAAGTTAATTTTTTGCTGTGCTGGCTTTTCTATCCTAGCCAATACCAGACACTATTATTTTGTTCAAAATCAAATGAATTGTGAAGGTGAAAAAATGTGTATAAAGATTTCTTTGTTTTGTGTGCTTTGACATTTTTATAATATTAACATACTACCTTGTGGCTGCCTCTGAGATCTATGAAGTAGCAGAGGAAGACATGTATATGAAAAAAAATTGAGAATTTCAGAAAACATTTACAGGAGTCAGAATAAAGCATGAGAGGTTGTAATCAGGGTGGTGATCTGGTGGTACACATCCTGGAGTACTCAGTGGATCCCCAAATGTAAGAAGATTCATAGGTGACTGAAAAAAGTCCACAACAGCAAAACATATTCTATCTCTCTACCTGCTGCAGCACCTATGGGCCTTACACACACTTCAACTATTCCCTGATTTCTGAAACTCACACTTCTTGTGGGCAGTCCCGGTTTTGGTAAATCTATTCTTTTGCTGTCATTTCCACATGCACGCACAAATAACGTTCTCACTTGCCGTTTGGGTTTGCTATATTTCCCAAATGCCACCAAGATGAGCCTGTGTCCAACCATGGAGGTTAGGGCATACTACACCAATGGCATGAGTCAAGCCAAGACACATTGGTTGCTGCATAAACAAGGGCAATATTCAGGATTGCTTCCAGCCTGCTGTTTGCCCCTGGAACATAATTGAATGGACCTGCAATTGGCTGAATTGATGTGTCTGCCAGATGCTGTTGTCATTCCTCAAATCCAGAATGTAAGCACTCCCCTAAAACCAAAGAGATACGGTATCACTCAGCAAATAATCACCCTCCTTATCCTGTCTGTTCTTCATTTCACCCTTGTACCTTCAATTTCAATTGTAGTCGGAGAGTGAACTTTCAAGCGGTAGGGCTATGAGTTGTTGACTGAGGTTATTAGGGTGGTAATGGCATTTCTGTCTACATTCAGTCACTTAAAAATAGACTCATCGAAAACTCGAAGCTTGAAAGCTGCAGTTGAAAGTGCACTTTTCATGCTTTCAAGGGTAATTCAGATATAGATTTTAAAAAACTCAGGCTATTTAAACTGAAATAGATATGAAACAGCCTGGAACAGAATTGCAGGGCTTCCAGTGTACCATCCTATTCTGCTACCCATCTCTGTTCTCCATTAGACAGCAGGTATCTGCTGCTGCCAGCCATCTGGACAAATATCATGTTGCTCAGACTGCCTCTCCTTTGTCATTTTGATATTATCTGGTAGCTGATAATTCCAAAAATTATTTTTGCCCATGAAAATGACTTTTAAAAATATTATTATTTTTTTCTAGAATCTTATGTGGTTCAAACGTACTGCTCATTGTCTTTTATATGTCTTTATATGTGTTTAAGCTTTGCGATTTATTTCTCTACCTTAGTATAGCTGTCTACATTCAATTGAGTAGAGCATTTTAACTATCCGACAAGTTTCATCCCATTGATTGTTATTCTGATACTGTAAGTGGAGGGATTCAAGGACTTTACATGAGAATGAGAAAATCGTGTTTCTATTAGGGTACACGGGAGGGGCTGCATATAGTGTACCTTATACAGAACCATTGCACTGCACTTCCAACTGAAAAGAAAATGAAGAAAAACCTAACATTCATGAATGTGAGAAATAGCATTGATCCTAATCATACACCAACACCGCATTGTTGTGCTCCATGATACCTTGTCAGCACTAACTTTACAGCACAGTGAGAAGTTGTATTCAAGGTTTTTTTGGGCATGTCATGGTCTGGTCATGTTCTGTGTGGTAGGAGCAGAATGATGGAGAATAGTTTCTACCAAAGAAGGCAAGTCATAAAAATGTAAAGAAAAGCCATAACCTACATAGAAATTCGCTTGATGATATTTAAATGTAGTCCACATATTTTCGATGTGATATACTAGAAGTGTTGTTTAGGAAAATGTAGCAAAAGAAAAACAGGATAGCAGGTTGAAACCTTATAGATTATAGGGAAGTTTAGACTTCTATGGGGTACTCCATGCTGATGAGATGAGGGCAAAGGTGATAGGTTGTGCAGTTAAAAACCCCTGGGCGAAACAAGACTGTTCCTTTTGACTATGGCATAGATTATTATACCTGTTAAAATCTACTATGGAACATGACTCTGGGTTGGCTGATAGGAAATGGGGAGGTTGAAGCAGAACCCCAACGTGGAAAATTAGGAGAGCGTGTAGCAAAAATGTATCACAGAGGAAAATCATGATTTATTGAAGAAAATGGGTAACAGCATGGCTGTGAACACTGTTTGGTTCTGTCTCAGATCCTAATGAGATGTCTACCCGACGAATTAAGCCTATTCTTTGTCTTTCAGCAATCTAATGAGATGGTTTTATTGTGATTAAGACCTACAAATGATTTGATACATATGACTTTGTTTTCCCTGGGCAGTAGCTTCATACCGGTTTGTTGCTCAGAAATTAGTCCTGGATCTACATTGTTTTTACACTGCCCAGCAATTACTGAAGCAGCATACCATAACATAAACATATCTAGAGTATTTGTAAAGGGCATCTTTATCCTTAAGTGGGGAATGGTAAAATATTTTATTGTTACACAAACTCATAAGCATTAAAGGCTCAGTGGACACGCTGGAATTCAGACATATGTCCTTGGGTTCAATCAGAGAGGCGTGCAGTAAATTCCCTAGTCCACTGATGCAAAACACATATGGTCTCCCAATGCAAGGATGGAGGGTCGCTGGGTCTCAGGAAACCCATGAAAGTTAGTTGCACCCCACAGGAACTAGCAAAGTGGATTACACTCCCTTCTCCATCGTTTAACAAAATGGGTAAGGGGAATGCTGACACTATTAAAGTAGCTCAACTTCCCCGCACCCACACCTGCTAGTGGGTGCTTTAAATTGTCTAAGGCCTTCTTGTGGCCTACAGCATCAAAGAGGATGTCAGGGAGGCATTACATGCTGCCCTGGTGAGGTTTCTTCCACCTCACTCCCTTTTCTTTGAAGTCATCATCATCATAGTAACTTTATTTTTATAAAAAAAATCATTAAAAAACATTAAAAATTCCTTAAAAACAATCATTGCACATTTTGATTTTATACATCCATACATCTTACGGGAATCACCCCATTCCTCTCCAGTCGAACCAAACTGCTGTCCCAAAGACTGTACACAATGATTAAGGTAATAACAGCATCTCTTGTTCCCACAGTGTCTTACAACTTTTTTGTAGAGAGGTACAAACAAATCATGATTCGTGTAAAGTATCAGTGCAAATAGATTTAAAACAATAACATTCACAAAACTTTCGTAAAACTGCCAGCAAGGAGCAATGCATTAAAATGGCTAAAAAACAACTTTTCCAAAGTGCATATAAGCAGGGGACCTAAACAAGCAGGGAGACCTTCTAGCGTAGTTGTATTCCATGGATACTTAAATAAGTCTGATAACTGTACCCCACGTTTGTACTCAACTAAGCAATCCATGTCAACAGAAGCCCGGATACACTTAGAACTCCAAAACCATACAGCCTTTAGGCATCCCGCAACAGCAAAAAACACCAACTTTGTGGAATCAGTCCTTAGATCCTAAGGGTATCCAAGTGTTTCCTCACACCCAATGACCAGTAGAAGGGCAATGACCATTTCCTCCACATGCGGCCATAAGCAGGACAAGGAAACAACAAGTGTGCTACAGATTCAGATGTACCGCTACATGCTGGGCATTCCGGGCTATTACATTTTTCATTATCCCATTTAGGGCAGAATATCCTAGTAGGGAGGGTTTAGTATCTATATTGTAAAAACTGTTTCCAGGCCAATGTGGTGTGATCTCATCAATTGCTCCCTCATAACTGGAAACAGTGCCCCTGCTGTTGCACACCTACTTTCTGCCGAGATGCTGCTTTAATAGCCATTTTTGTAGTGGAGTTAATACTTCCTGGGTCGACCCAAAACTCTTTAAACCCCAGCTTGTGAAGCATATTTTTAACATGTGTGAACCACTGTACATTTTGGGCTCTAAATTCTAAAGAAAAATCCCCTTTGGGTAAATGTCACACACCAAGCATCAATTGGCCACAGACACTCTTTACACACCAGTAGGATGAACAAAGAGGAAATGTAAAAATACAAAGAATATAGAAAAATATACAATTATTTCAGAAAATCAATAAAAACAAATTAGACACAATGTCCTATATAGTCATTAGATCCTAGTGTTCTTTCCCTATCACAAATACAGTTCTAGTTATTTAAAAACAATTATAATATCAAGCAAAGCATTTATTCATTATTGTAACATACCTAAAAACATCATAAAAAGGAAACACAATTGGGAATACCCTAAGGAAGAAATGGTTCCTATTTCATGAGAGAAACTACATTTAGCCAAACAGAGATCTATTCTAATCTGTATTCCAATCTTCATTCAGACTAATTGTCTCCTCAGACTTATAGTAGTTTCAACTCTTAAAAGCATTGTGGCGTTTCGGTGGGCAAATACTGAACAGCCAGCACCTTCTTCAGGAAAACATAATACATTCCCAATTACCACATTATAATCTGTAGGAAATAAAAACAATTAAAAAAGTATTTTTAATACAACCACATTACCACTAACATATCACAGGTATTAAAGATACATACATAACTTCATTATTCAGTAAGCTCATATCACTGGTAGTGTACAGAATTGTGGGCTCTAGGCAAAGCCAGTACATTTTTCAGGGGTTCTCTTATTAGGTTCAAATTCAAGGAATGAACGTATCCTGTGCCAGAAGAGCAACGGCGTATGTGCAACTTTCCATGAACTTTTGTTAAGCAACAAAGCCAAGAAATAACGGGAATCAAAGGCGCACGTTTTGGAAGACCAAACAGAAGCCTAATAAATCTGTTTTTCGCAATTGATAAATTGTTGCCATTAGCATGGCCAGTTTCATTGCCAACTTCTTCCTATAGTCTGAGGACTCCGTGCAGAGAAGGGCGAACCCCTTGCACTAAGTAGGCCTAGCTGAGGTTTGCTTACAACAAATTGGTGCCCGACACGTGGTGCTCATCGGCGACTCGGATGCCCGAAGGAGTGGTCGTGACGAAGGATTGGAATCTCGCAGTGGACGTGATCACTGCCAGAAGATACCCGAGTCTTGGCATCCAAGGCGTTTTTTCCTTTCCTTCCGATCTGACCATCCAGGTGGTGCCGGTCCTCGACTGAGATCTCTTCTGTTGGCTTGCCGTGCAGTGGACGTTTGGTCGAATTTAGAACTTGGCAGTTGGAATCTGGACGCCCTGTGATTGGTAAGAACCGTTTTACGGTACTTGCTGTTGGTTTTGGAAGCCTGGGTTTGGCAAGGCAGTTTTAGGATACGCTTGCTGTGGCAATTTTGGTTTGGAATGACTAGTCAATGATGTGTATGTGTATGTGAAATATATGTGTTGCAACATATAAAGGCAGGTAATGAGGAGATTTTTCTCTACGAATACAATTTTTGATTTGAATGGCACAACGTGTTACAGATACCTTAAGTGCTACTTTGATTATAATACTGCATATTTTGCACTATTTTTGGCATGCCTGCTTTTAGCGCACTTCGTAGGTTGTGCTGCTTTTGTGGAAATAACCGGTTAAGTCTTGAGGAATCGAATCCGGCTACCCCAGAGGGGACGCCTCCTAGAAAGATGTATGTTAAATATGGTCTTTCTTCTATAATGGACAGCACATTGTGGAGGAAATACATGCAAAAGGATTCTGAGTTATGTTGGCCAAAGTATGGGTCGTTTGATATGCGAAAAATTGAGTATGTGGAACAGTGTATGTTTAAGCGAAAATCTAGACAAGATATGTTTGAGAGTGTGCGAATGTGGGTGAAAGAAGTGCGTGAGAAACGTGAGCAAGCGCTGGTTGAATAAGAACAACATAAGAATGTGTATGAAAAAGCGCAAGAACTAAGAAAGAAGGAGGCAAAAGAATTGGAAGAGAGACAGGAGAAGGAGTGCCGATTACAGATATCTGGCCAATATGCTGTTGGACAACCTCTTTATACTGTTCTTAATAAACAGCAAGATGATTTTTCTTTGTAAGATCGTCCTCCACCTCCGTATGTCGTTCCGTCTGCTCCATCTGACAAAGATGAGGATTCCGGAGCAGATACAACGAAACTTGATACCCGCTCCATGATAACGACCGATTGTGCGGCCGAACTTAGAAAGATTGCTCGACAGTCACTTCAGGATACTGTTACTGTTTCTGATATTTTAGAGACTTTAAAGGGATGGCAAGATAGAGAGCAGATGTATTTTACTGAGCATTTTGCAGAAGAAGTTGTTGATATGTTCTGCAAAGTTTCTGCAATTCTCAATCCTGATGATGTGGCAATCGATTGTAAGCAATTGCGTAAAGGTCTTTTTACTCTCCCCCAGGTGACTGATACGATCAGGCGGCTGGTTAAACTTCGAACTGAGGCGATTTCTCTACGGGAGGAGAAACGGAAAGCTAAAGCAGATGGACTAACAGGATTGGTCGACGGGAAACAATCATCTATTTTTGAAACAGATAAGACCGAGATAGTGCATGCAAAACCTATGCAAGAGGCAGCGCCTTTATATGTTCCTCCTAAAGGAACGGGTACAAGTGACAATAAATATTCTGTAGATTCTAAAGGGTATTTTATTTATAATTGGGTGTATACTCCCTGGAATAGAGCAAATGTTATGGCACTTAAAGCTGCATTGCCTGATCCGCGTAAAAATACTGCCGCTTTCTATGAGGAAGTTGAGGGAGCTTTAGATTCGTGTACCATGACATTGGCTGATATTGATTTATTTTACGGGCTAATATTGCCGCCTGATATGTGGAGATCCGTGCGTAAAGTCGATGATCGCGCAGCTATGGGGCATTATGGAAAGAAATAAAGCGGGAAGATTCCGACAGCGAACCAGCGAAAAAGCTATGTCAGTTGATTTTAGATCTCCCCGGTGCAATATTACCTAAGGTAAAAACGATTATTCCCCCTAAAAAGATTGATTGGACTATTCTAGCATCTTGTAAGCAAAAACCGGATGAATCAGTTTCAGATTTCTTCACGCGTTTTGAGGAAGCTTTTCATGATTTTAGTGGCCAGTCGCTAATGGACGATACGGGCCTACACTTGTTTGTAAATAAGTATGTTACAAATCTATTACCAGGAGTGGCTAGCCATTTGAAAGCTAACGAAAGCTCTTGGACCACCTCTTCTCTGGCATCCCTCCTGACGATGGCTCAATATTACGAGCGTCAGGAATAAGAAGTGAAGGGTAGCGAGGATAAAAAGTCTAAAGAATTAAAAACAAAGGTCATGTTATCTCAGCTTTATGGTCCACCTCTTCGAGGTAATGATAGAGGCGGACGAGGATTTTATAATTCCTCTTATACTCGTCCCTTTTTGGCCGTTGATCAATGCGCGCATTGTAGGAAATTTGGTCATTGGGCAGATGAGTGTCCATTGTTGCGCTTCCAGCGCTATGTCCGTGGCCGAGGATCCATGAGGAACCGCTCGGGGAACTCAGGACCCAGAGGTGCTATGAACGATCGTGCTAGGTTTGATTCTAATGTGCGGGTGCAAAATGGGTTCAATACTTTTGATATGCGCAACCAATACCAGATGTCTGATTATGTGCAGTCTGAGTCGCATTATTCTGCTTATGCATAGGATTGCGTAGGATGGGGTAAGGAATCAGTTGAAGTTCCAGTAAATCAGAGGGGTCCTTATGTTACAGCACATGTTTTGGGTTCTACTGATCAGTTTCTGGTTGATACAGGAGCTAACCGTAGTGCTTTATCTAAACAATTGGTTCCAAGGGCTCCCCTGTCTGGCTTAACGATTACATCGATAGGGTTTGATGGAACACCCTCCCTTAGCCCATTGTCACAACCACTTGCATTTCATATTGATAAGTTTGCTGCTCCGTGTCCGTTTTTGCTTTCCCCAAATACACCAGACAATATTGTGGGTCTTGATATGCTCAAGTATTTCAGAACCACAATAAGATGTTCCCCTGAAGGAGTGCGTGTGATTTTGAATGAAAATTATCCAGTAACAGACAGAGTTTGTATTGTTCAAGAGGATACTGCATTAGCCTTCCTACCTAAAACTCTGTGGGCTACTTCAGATACCGATGTGGGTCAGATGGTTATTCCACCAGTACATATTAGTGTAAAGGAGGTCGCTGTGTTGCCACATTTGTCTCAATATTGAATTTCATAGGAGGGTGAGGAAGCATTCATACGAATTGTACAAGATCTCATTAAAGTTGGAGTTGTTGAGGAAGTTCCATTTAACATTTGTAATAGTCAGATCCTCCCAATTTTGAAGAAAGACACTGATACCAGGATCTACCGATTTATTATTGATTTGCGGGAGGTGAATAAGATAGTGGTACCACAATATCCAGTGGTTTCTGATATCTCGACACTTCTTACTTTAGTGCCACCCACTGCAACTACGTTCTCTGTTATAGACTTGAAGAACGCTTTCTTTTCGATCCCTATTCATCCTGATAGCCGGTATCTGTTCGGTTTCACTTTGAATAATCGATCGTATAGATTTTGTAGAGTTCCTCAAGGCTATTCTGAGAGCCCTAGTATTTACAGCCAAGCATTGAAAAGACAACTTGATTATTTTGTTCTACCCGAGGGTGTGGCGCTCATAAAGTATGTTGATGATATTTTGTTGGCAGCCGATACCCCTGAACAATGTGAGAAGTGTACTCTGTCTTTGCTTTCTTTTCTTGCCTTACATCACCATAAGGTATCGAGAAAGAAACTGCAGTATTGTAGACCAAAGGTAATCTACTTAGGTCACCCTTTGTCTAAGGAGGGGCGTGCACTCACATCAGATCGCATTCAGGCAATTTTATACACACCAGTACCTTCCACACAGAAAGAGGTTCGAGCCATTTTTACTTCTTTTTGTAGGCAATGGATATTAGGATTTTCACACATTGCTAAACCCTTGTTAGCGCTTTTGACAAAAGATACCCCAACACCCCTTCCTTGGACAGATGAGTGGGAGAATGCTTTCCGACAGTTACGACAAGCTCTTTGTTCAGCACCAGTGTTAGGTACTCCATATTACACGAAGCTCTTTACATTGTACGTACACGAGAGGGATGGATGTGCATTGTCAGTTTTAGTGCAGACACATAGTGATAAGGAACCCCCTTGTGCATATTTTTCAGCAGTACTTGATCATGTTGCTCGAGCGTTGCCTGGATGTTTTCGCTCGGTTGCAGCAACAGCTATGTCAGTACGCCAGAGTGAAGGGATAGTCTTAGCAAATAAACTGTTGGTGTTGGTACCTCATGTTGTTGATGCCCTTTTGAATCAAACAAAGACGCAGCATTTAACTAGTGCTTGTCTGACCGAATATGAGCTGACGTTGTTAGCTAGTCACATTACATTGAAGAGATGTGCAACATTAACCCCAGCCACGTTGTTGCCATTTCCGGTGACTCAATCTGAGGCGCAGGAAACACACACACAGGGTCGTATTGATTTGCAAGATACGGCCCTTCCAGCTGTGAATGGAGAACTGTGGGTTAATGGGTCTTGTCTGAAGTTACCGGATGGTAAAACTTCAGCCGCATATGCAATTACTATGCTTCACGCGATAATAGAGACAGCTCGCATACCACAAAAGTCGGCTAAAGCAGCAGAACTAATAGCTTTGACACGATAGTGTGATCTTAGTACAGGTTTGTGTGTGAATATTTATAGAGATAGTCGCTATGCTTTTGGAGTGGCGCATGACTTTGGCCTGCTCTGGAAGGAAAGAGGCTTTCTGACATCACATGGGATGCAGATAATGCACGGAGAACTAGTGTATAATCTTTTGACTGCATTAACATATCCAAAGAAAATAGCTATAATGAAATGTAGTGCGCATAAAAAGGTGATTGATAAGGTGGGATAAGGAAATGCTTTTGTAGATTGAGTGGCACGTGAGACTGCGATGCAGCCTGACACTACTTCTATGTATGTAGTAAAGTCACAAGCTGAGCGGTGGCACGATGCTAGGAAGGAGGTACTAGAGATACAGAGGACCGCTTCTGACAAAGAACGAGAGCAATGGTCCAAGGATGGAGAGTTGGATGATGAAGGTTGTTGGCGAAACAAACAGATGGATAGATGGAAGTTGCCTATAGCTTTCGTACAACCTATGGTTCAGATGGCACATGGGCTAGCACATGTTGAAGCTTCAGCAATAGTGAAATTGCTTACACACGTTTGGGAGCATCCAGAAATTGCTAGCACAGCTAAGAGAGTAGTACAGTCTTGCATGATCTGTTTTCGATTTAATCCTGGAAAAGGGACACGAACTCCAGCAGGGGGATTTGTTATACTGACTGCACCTTTTGAAGTTTTGCAGATGGATTATATTCAGCTTGAACGCTGTAATAATTTGAAGTATGTCTTGGTGGTGGAATGTGCCTTCAGTAAATGGATTGAGGCGTACGCCACAAAGGACAACACTGCAATTACTACGGCAAAGGTGCTTTTGAAGGAATTTTTCCCTTGCTATGGTGTTTGTAGATTTTTATGGAGCGATAACGGACCTCATTTTGTAGGGGACGTTATAAAGTATGTCCTGAAAGGATTAGGGATCAAACAGAAGTTTCATGCAGTGTTCCACCCACAATCAGCAGGATTGGTGGAAAGATACAATGCTACTCTGAAACTGAAATTAGCTAAGATACAGGCTTCTACTTCTCTGAATTGGCCAGATGCGTTGCATCTGGCATTGTTGTCAATTAGATCAGTGCCTCTTTCTCGAACAGGTCTCACACCTTATGAGATCCTGTTTGGTAGGCCCATGAATATCTGGGGAAGTCCTAAACCGAGTTCTGTTTATGATGTACCTTGTGCCTTAATGAATGACTATTTGGCACAATTAACTGATAACTTGGTTTTTATTCATCAACAGGTTCGAGAAGCACTTCCTGACAGATCCACAGGTGAGGGCCATAACCTCCGGCCTGGTGACTTGCCACGAGAACAGCAGTTCGAGTCACGAACCGGAAACATTTGGTCCATGGTACCCATTGTCGACGAGTACTTCCGACTTTGGTGGAGCCTGCTGTGATGACCGACCATCAAGAGGTTCTGACTGCGGAGAAAGGCCGTGCTGTGACACCTGACGGATCTGAGGAGTTCTTCCCGGACCAGACAGTCCCTGGAGCAACAAGATGTAATTTGAGACCGAGAGAGAAATCTGCAGCATTTGTGAAAGTTGTCTGAGCATTCCCTGGGTCAGTGAAACGGAGAGCCGATGTGGCAAGGGGGGGATCAGCCCTGCATTAGAGTAGTGACACCCGTCTTAGCCCGTGGTGAAGAAATCAACGGCTACCCAGGGGTAAGAGCTCTGACGACTACTTTAGTTTCAGGAAGATTTGTTTTGTGTTATGACTAAAATGGAAAAGAAGAAGAAGATTTTTTGTGCTGTAGGGTTTGTTGTTGCCTTGGTGATTGCGCCAACAATAACATGGTCTGTTGAGGAGACAACTCCTGCTCGTGAGTTGTTTGTTGTTACTACACCTACACCAGAGGAGCATTATTTCTTTACGCTCCCATATCAAGAATTGAAGCACCGACAATCTTATCTCAATAATACCTTCATTCAAATGTTACATCATACCCACATTGCTACGAATGCCACAAACTGTTGGATTTGTGGGATGATGCCTGCACACCAAAAGAAAGAAGGTACACCGTTCATACCTCTTCCTTTTTCGCATAATGGCTCTTGTCGAGCCTGGTATACTTTGCTCTTTGCGACCAGGAAGCTTACAGTAGGCAGACTGCTTTTCCTGTTAAATAAAGAGTACCATCAAGACAAAGATGGGTATCCCCAAGCGAATGGAACTAAATGGGAGTGGGAGGAATATCGACCTGACAATATTTCAACACCATATATCTTCACCAACACAAGAGACTCATCCAATGCCGAACATTTTGTTATTTCTGTTACTCAAACACAAGCAGAACTATGTGTACAGAGCATTGGACATATCCTTGTTGGGATTAGTGACTGTATTACTGTGTTGAGTATAGACGGCTTCAATAATAGTACCTTTTTGGCTTCACATAATACATATTTCATGTGTGGAAATCGTGGATATTATCGATTGCCAGCCGGCTGGACCGGCATCTTTTATGTGTCATTTTTGTTGCCCCCTGTCTTTCTGGCACCTTCATTGTATCATCGAAATCTTAAATTGTTCAACAATATTACTGTAAATAGATATAAGAGAACCTTGACTACTGATAATGTTAACCAAACCGACACTAGTTTACAGCAATATATAGACTTTAATTTAGGATTGTTCTTCTTTGTGGGTGCCGCATTAAACAGCAGAAAAGTGCGACGATTGACTAGAGTAGTAGAAGCTGTCACAGATCGAACAGCTGTAGCTTTGGGAAACATCACTGAAGAATTGCAAATTGCTAGAATTGTAGCATTGCAGAATATAATGGTTCTGGATGTTATGCTAGCAGATAGAGGTGGTGCATGTCGTGTTATAGGTAGTACCTGCTGCATGTTCATACCAGACCACACCCCATCAGTGTACAAGGCGATTAATAAACTTCATAAAATCGCTGCAGACCTCCACACAGAAAAGGGTACATGGACTTTTACAGGGTGGCTTTGGACTTTGATTTCTGCCTGGGGCTGGAAAGTATTGACTGCTCTATGTATAATGATTGCAATAATCTTCACTTGTTGTATATGTATCCAGTGCAGTCCGATAATATGTTCTATGTGTGTTACGGCTTGCATACCGACCAAAAACATTGTTACAGAAGTCAAAATGCTGAATGATTTGAAAAAGGAGATAGCTAGCATGATGGCCATTGATATAAGGGATGAGTATCTAGCTTTTTCCAGGAAGTTGAATGTCTTCAGCTAATGCTGATAGGGTCTTCTGTTGTAAATCAACAGCGATTAGGTTAAGCATTAGCAGAGGACATGCTGTGTTTGACCATTATCGTAACAAATGTACTGACTCCATTTTGTATTTGCAATAGCCATTTTGTATGCCATACAACACCATGTGCTTGTCATGTGCTTTGTCCAACCTCCTTGTTAACTGCGCCTGAAGTCTGCCCGGCAACAGGCTATATTTAGCATTCCCTGCTTCCAGCATGTCCAGACATGCACAGTAGGGTCTATGACCGTTACTAATTAGTTCCAGATAGAAATGTGTTTACTAGTTTCCGAAGACTGTTAACTCTGCCCATCTATCGATTGTGCCTTCCAATATTTCCTTGTATGGTCATGAAACTGCTCTTGTCTTCTGTACCGACTTCTTTGAGCCCCCTCATTGTGTATAAAAGGGGCCATGTGCTTCAGTTCGGTGTGCTACTCGATACAATACTGAAGGGTGTTGTGTGGACTGTAGTACCACCTTTAAAGGTTTAATAAACTTTGCTTTTGTATTTTTTCAGTTTCATTGCCAACTTCTTCCTATAGTCTGAGGACTCCGTGCAAAGAAGGGCGAACCCCTTGCACTAAGTGGGCCTAGCTGAGGGTTGCTTACAACAATAACAGCAGGTATTGAGCGAGAGGTTAAGCTGCTGATCTTGGGTTATTTCATGGACTGATCAGGTTAATGAACTCCATGGGATGTCTTTATTGAGACCATACTTGTCAGTGGAGATGCGAAGGACCCATCGCTGTTCCAGCCGGAACAAAACTTTTTTTGACATTCCTGGATGTGATTCAAGTACATCCCATCTGAATGAGTCATGGGCATGATGTTTGTAAAGGTAATGTGTTGTCATTCTGGCGTTGTTTTTGTGGCAACAGAAGTTGCTTTTGTGTTCCATCATGCGTAATTTCACCTGTCTAGTTGTCATGCCTATGTAAAGGAGACCACAGGGGCAGTTCAGGATATAAATACAGTTTGTTGAATTGCAATTAGTGTGTTACGTGATTGACAAGGTAACCCCATTATGAAAAGTTAGTACTTTGGTGGTTTTGGTTTGGGGGCACACAGAGTAGGTGCCACAGGGATAATGGCCTTTGACTGGTGGCAGATCCCACAGCGTCTTTTGGGGATTGACCTTGGGTTGTGGAGGTCTGGTGTGTATTAGAAGATCCTTCAGGTTGCTTGTGCGTTTGTAAGCAAATCTCGGGATGGGTAACGATAGAGTGCCTGTATTCAGGATTCCCCAGTGTTTGCGGATTATGTTCCTAATCCGATTGGAATCAGATGAGAAAGTGGTCACACAGGTCATGGCAGGGTCTGGTTCTCGTGTAACCTCTTCCAAAAGGCTCTCACGGTTATTGTGTTTAGCTCGTTTCCATGCTAGAGCTACGGTTCGTTGGGGGTAATTACGTCTGATCAGGTCTTTCATCAGCTTGTTAGACTTTCTTTGGTAGTCTTGTAAAGTGCTACAATTTCTCCTGATGCGTAAAAACTGTCCAACATACATGGTTTTGATGCATTGCCTTCAGGTGGTGGCTTCTAAAAAGCAAAAGGCTGTTTTTATCGGTGGGCTTCCGATTTAAGGAGGTAGTGATGAGGTCCCCATCCAATTTAATCAAGAGATCAAGGAAGGAGATTTCAGATGTTGAAATGGTATGGGTGAATCATAGATATGGATTGAGTGCGTTGATCCATCTACAGAATTCTTCGCATTTAGAGTGATCCCCTCTCCATAGGATCAGGATGTCATCTATGAAGCGTTTCCAGGGCAGCACGTTTGCATGATAAGGGTTTCGTGAGTTGTTGATCTCCCTTTCTTCAAAGGCCGACATGTACATACATGCTAAGCTCGGTGCAAATGTGCTGCCCATTGAAGTGCCCTGCATTTGATGGTAAAGTTGGGTTTTGTATTTGAAGACGTTCTCAGTTAACTCTAGGGTGGCACACTCCATCACGAACGGTACTGGTGTTGGGGAATTCCATTCCTGATTAAACAGGGCATCCTCTATCACCTCAAGGGTCTCCCTCTGAGGAATGTTGGTGTAGAGAGCCTCCACATCCAGGGTGACCAAAAAGTCTACTCCCTCTGGATGTGGAAGTCCCTCTAGTAAACGGAGGACATTGGTCGTGTCCTTAATGAATGACGGTGTCGCGCTGACCAATGGTTGGATGAAATGGTCCACAAATTTGGACAGTGGTTCCAGGACCGAACCAATGCCAGATACGATAGGTCTACCTGGAACTGGGGTCACCCCTTTGTGTATTTTGGGGAGGCAGTAAAAATACGGTGTTATTGGTTCTTTAGTCTGAAGGAATTCAGATTCTTTTTTGGTGATCCACCGTTCATTTTCTGCAGTGAATGTTATGATGGAAATAACTCAAATTAATTTGGGAGTAGGATCCTCCTGGATGGTAGTATAGTACCTCCTATTGCTCAGCTGTCTACAGCACACAGTATCATAGTCCGAAGAGGACATAATCACCCTGGCTCCGCCCTTATCGGCTTGTTTGATCGTGATATTCTTATCACTAGCCAAATTCCTGACGGTCATGGATTCCGTGGTTGACAAGTTGTGATACGGAGGGTCTGAGCTGGGTTGGTTCAGTTCTCTGAGTACTGCCTGTTCAAACGTCAGGACCTCATGGGGTACCCTGCTACTATTAGGGGTGAAAGTTGATGGTTTATGTAGGCCAGAATCCTCCACAGACGGAGGATCTCTGACCCGAAAAACGCTTGAAGTCTTATCTTGCAAATGAAACCCTGGATTTCACAAAGGTCGTGAAATGTATCAATCTTGAGGGTAGGAACAATGCCTAAGCCTTTTTGCAAGACCTTTTTTTCAGTGGCAGTAAGGACCCGGGTTAAGAGATTGATGATTCATTTTTCTTTCCCCTCGTCTGGCCCCTGGTCTCGACTGGCCTCGCAGGTTGTTCCTGCCACTGAACTCTTTTGTGCCCTCTTCTGCGCCATCTTCCTCTGCCCCAGCCTAAAATGTCTAAAAAGGTGGCCAATGTTGGAAAAAAGGGGGGGTGGTGGCACTTGTTGGTACATTGGATAGTTCCAAAATTGGGGACCCTGATAAGGTGGCATGTTGTATGGGGTGTATATGGGGGGTATGTGGGTGGTTGGTAGTTACGGGTTTTCTTAATGTTCCAACTCCCAGTGCTAGAGTCACTCAAGGATGTCGAACCCCTCCTTAATTGACCAGAGTTATCATCCGAGGAGTAACCTCTTGCAGTTGTGGTGTAGTGTGCCTTGAGATATGGGTATACCTTTTCAGTTGAAAATTTCTGTATGTCTTTTTGGAGCTTGGTAATTTTCTGTTTCATCAAGTATTCCCTGTTGTCAGCAATCTCAGCGTTGATTTCTGCTTACTTAGTTTTGTAGGCCGTAGTCTTTATAATGACCTTGATTGCACCATCTACAGCCTGAATTCTGATCAGGATAGCGTTCGCTATCCTTTTTGCGGTGTTAATGATCAGGATGAGCCAGTCCCTAGTGCATTTCCACGCTACTAGGGACCACTCTTTTTTAAAAACTGCATCCTCAAGAAAAAGGCTGGGAAACCTGTTCACAATGAGGCCATTAGGGGCTATGTTTGCTCTGAGGTACTCAGTTATCATAGCCCCATGTAATGTGATTTTTAGCCATTCGTGTTTTAAGTTAGATAGTGCGGTCCAGTCCTCTGTTTGTCTCCCCCGAGGCAGAACTGCCATCGGGTCCAAGTAATGAGGGAGTTCCTAAAATATCTGCTGCTCGTTCGTCGCCGAAGCTGAGTCCCTGATAGTTTTCCATCTGGAGGTATCTGCGAACTTCTAGAACAGTTGGAACATGGAAGGTTGGTTCCTGTTCAGAGTGAGAGGTGGGCCAGGGGAGTACTCAGTGGAACTCCCTGTTAACCTGAGAGTAAATGTTCCCAAGCGGGGCACCCGTGCAATCAATTTATCAATTTATCAATGAAGGAGAACAAAGGGCTTTTTGAGGTCCAACATACATGCCCAAAGACTAGTATAACAAACACAGTATGAAGTTTCTAATGAAAAGATCAGGTGGTGGTCAGATCAAACAGGGGGGATAATGTACCCCCCTATTTATTATTATTCCAGGCATCCGGTGAACTCCACAGCTAAATGGCTGATCTAACTTGCATTTAACATTTTCTCGGCCTAAAAAATGGCGCTTCTCGCTCCCTTGGTGGTCCGAGTGGGCATAATTTGCCAGTGCTGTCTCTAAAAATGACTTTGCTACTCTGTCGGCCTACAAGCTGCTGCACCAATCCCTGGATATCCCGTTTTCAGCAGACCGTTCCTGTTCCAGCCCGCCTGTTCTGTCTACCACAGGTCGAGCTGAGCCCAACTCACCACAGACAGTTCATACATGTCTTCACCACTCCTGACATGACGGAGAAGGACCCTCCTGTCCTGCCAGCCCTGACAGTCTCAAGGCAGGTCAGCTGCGTGGCACCCAGAACAGAAGCAATGCACCACAATGCCAGGTAAGTTCGGGACTCACTTTGAATCTTCACTGTATTGCTCTTATTTAGGGCCCACAGTAAAGCAAGGTGAATATAATTTGAATCCTTAAAATGATTGCTGTCATTGTAACACCAAGGTTTGTTCCACTGCATATTTCGGGAAGTGATGGCTACGTTATGCGGAAGGAAAGCAGCCAGACAAGGTATTTGACAGCCCTGCTGCTTCTGTCACGCTTAGCTTATTTCATACCTGAGGGAATCATTTAGAAAAGTAATGATGGCCATGTCAGGCAGTTGTTTTGTTATTTGAAAGTTGGTGAAAGACACCTGTAGAATGCTCACCTGGGCACAGAGTGAGTATTGGTGCTTATTAAGACTCAGGAGGCATGATCGTATTTTATTTAGCACTAGCTTACCCGTCGCGCATTGCTGCGATCTCAGAAGACAGGAAATTCAAGGAAACTCTTTATGATAACATTCAATTTACATTGTGTCATTTTTATTGAAACTTATTCATTTTAATATGGAAAACATTTCAAAGTGTGGCTTTAGCAATGCGTACTCGATCGGCTTCCAATCTTGATTCTGGTTGCTTTCCTGTTTCATTCGAGTGGGCTTGAGTAAGCATGGGCGAATTTCCCAGCAAAATCGCAAAACAATCCGCGAATTCGCGAATTTTCCAGCGAAATCACTGATTTTTTTGCGATTTGCCCTGGAGTACTTTCTACTGGCTAATCCAGTAAGTGCTCCCTCATTGGGTAAATGTATAGTGCTTTTACTACACTGCAGCTGCGTAAAGGGCCAGAATATGTGTCTCCAGTGACCATGTGTGCCTGTAACACAGGCACAGGCACACATGGTCACTGGAGACACATCTTCTCACCCTTTACGCAGCTACAGTGTAGTAAAAGCACTATGGGGCAGATTTACAAGCCGCTTGCCCCTCTTTTGCGCCGCAGTTGCATCACTTTTGTGAGGCAGCGGCAGCACAAATGATGCGCCATGGTGCTGGGTATTAACAACGTGACGCATCTGAGAGATGCGTCACGTTGTAAAGCCCTGCGCCATCAGGAGGCGTTCCGGCGCAGGGGAGGGTGTTCCTGCGCAGGAACGCCTCCTAAAAGTGGCTGAGTGAAATCTACAAGATTTCACTCAGTCACTTTTAGGCCAATGCTGCGTCAAAACCCTGCGCCTGCTTGAAGCAGGCGCAAGGCTTGACGCAGCATTGGGGAGATAGGTCCCCCCAGAGCATTACTGGAGCTGCTTCGCGCTTGCGACGCAGCTCCAACAATGCGCTGCTTTTACGGCACAGATGTGTGACGCATCTGTGCCGTTTTTGCCACATGGTGCGCTGCATTGTAAATGCCTCCATCTATTTCAGAGGTAACTTCTATTCTTTGACTTGTCCCACCGGATATACTCTCTTTTTTGAGTGATTTGGCCCTGATGAGAATCCCTTCTAACTCCCAGGGATTCGAAATGCGTAGGCCTTCTTTCCTCCAGTGTCTGTTCCCCTTTTGTTGCCCTAGTGTTGATCTGTTGCCACACTAGTTGCTACGAGTTATACACCCACTCTTTGGTTAAAAAAGTTTTATAACTCAGTGGATTTAAACGAAAATAATGAGTGTATTTCATGATCACTCTGAAATTTCTTTTACTTACACAGCAGACCCAATACTTAGCCCATTGGTTTATCCTTTACCCAGTTTAGGTTAAGTACTGTAGTATGAATGTATGAATGCTTGTGGTATGACTGTGATATGATTGATCTATGAATGTATGGTTGATTTTATTGCCCTGTTTTGTGTCCGCCTTTTTCAACTTGTATATAAATTGTTCTGTTTATTGACAGTATATGTTGAAAGTCAAAATAAATATACTTTCGAAAATTCATTTTGTAGAATAAAAACAGCTATTGAATAGCATTTCCCATTTTTGATCAGGAGTCTTCTTTTGGTTGTTAAAATAGTGTATCAAATAGAGTATCAGTATTGGCACTTTTGTTCTGTTGTTCAGCATTGTAAATGCGGCGCACCATGGGTGGCGGAGCTGCGGCGCACAATAACTGGTGCATCCCTGGGGATGTGCCAGTTATTGTAAATCTGCCCCTATACATTTAGCCTACGAGGGAGCACGTACTGATGAGACAGTAGAAAGTACTCCAGTTGAGTAGAGGTATTGCACAAAAAGGTGGCATCTTCGTGGACAAACACGCAGGGCGGGATTCATTCTGCCCCCTGTTAGACTCATTTTTTGTGCCCTTCTGCCCTCTGTTAGACTTGTTTTTCCCTTGTTTTTCTGCCCTTCTGCCATTTGTTAGACTCGGTTTTCCCTTGTTTTTCTGCCCTTCTGCCTCCTGTTAGACTCGTTTTTTGTGCCCTTCTGCCCTCTGTTAGACTCCTTTTTCCCTTGTTTTTGTGCCCTTCTGCCCTCTGTTAGACTCGTTTTTTGTGCCCTTCTGCCCTCTGTTATTCCCTTGTTTTTGTGCCCTTCTGCCCTCTGTTAGACTCGTTTTTTGTGCCCTTCTGCCTTCTGTTAGACTCGTTTTTGTGCCTTCCTGCCCCGTTAGACTCGTTTTTTGTGCCCTTCTGCCCTCCGTTGGACTTGTTTTTCCCTTGTTTTTCTGCCTTTCTGTCCTCTGTTAGACTTTTTTGTGCCCTTCTGCTCTCTGTTAGACTCGTTTTTCCCTTGTTTTTCTGCCCTTCTGTCCTTTGTTAGACTTCTTTTTGTGCCTTTCTGCCCTCTGTATCACCACATCATCACTCAGCACTACCCCAGCATCACTGAGCACCACCACATTATCACTCAGCACCACCACATTATCACTCAGCACCAACACAGCACCACCACAGCATCACTCAGCACCACCACAGCACCACTCAGCACCACCAAAGCATCACTCAGCACCACCACAGCACCACTCAGCACCACCACAGCACCACTCAGCGGCCACCACAACATCACTCAGCGCCACCACAGCATCACTCAGCTCCATCACATTATCACTCAGCACCGTCACAGCACCACTCAGCACCACCACAGCATCACTCAGCGCCACCACAGGATCACTCAGCACCACCACAGCACCTATCAGCACCACCACAGTACTACTCAGTGCCACCACAGCACCACTCAGCACCACCACAGCATCACTCAGCACCACCACATTATCACTCAGCACCACCACAGCATCACTCAGCACCACCACAGCATCACTCAGCACCACCACAGCACCAATCAGCATCACTCAGCACCATCCCAGTATCACTCAGCACCACCACAGCACCACCACAGCACCAATCAGCATCACTCAGCACCATCCCAGTATCACTCAGCACCACCACAGCACCACTCAGCATCACCACAGCACCACTCAGCACCACCACAGCACCACTCAGCGAAACCCCAGCATCAGTCTGCGCAACCATTAAACAAAAACTGGTTTAAATATGTTCTCTCAATGTTTCAAGCTTTATGACAAATGTCACAAAAAGATGTTAATATTTCATTTCTGTTCTTGGATTTTCCTCACAATAAAATACACTGAACATAATCTTCACAAAAGTTATTTACAAAAGTTTAAGCTATTGCCATTATAAATTAAAATCACTTTTATTTAAGTATTAATTATTGTAAAAAATTAAAGCCATTGTAATTTGTAATATCAATACATCTAAGTCACGTAAATACAAAACATGTTGCATTACAAATGCTATAGGTGTCACATTTGCGAAAGTTATAACTATTGGCATTGTAAATGACAAAGCTATTAATTTAGCTATTTTCAAAACCAACACATAAATAAAAAAAATTGTCATTTACAAGCCCAATAGCTCAAACTTTCCTAATGCGAGACCTATTGCATTGCAAATGCTTGTTTTTATATCTGTCGGTGCTTCCTGTTGAGGTTTAATTTTCGTGACAGGCGCCTCATTGCCTACTTGTAACTATTTTCTGACCCTGCTTCAAGGGTCAGAGCAGGGTCAGAGAATAGTTGCAAGTAGGCAACGAGTCACCAGGAAGCACTTACAGGCTAACAGCAGCAGGTGCCCAAGTTGAAGTTAATTTCTTTGTAACCCTTTTGTAAAAATTTACAAAAAATTAGCTTCAACTTTGCACCTGCTGCTGTAACCCTGTAAATGCTTGGCTGAAAATTCGTCCCCGCTGATTCGCGGATTTTACAGCGATTTCGCGAGATTCGCAGATCGCGAAATCGCGGAAAATCCAGAAATTCCGCGAGTGGAACGGATTTTCAGCCCATGCTTAGGCTTGAGCAGTGCATAATTGATTGGTTTCCAATCTTGATTCTTGTTGCTCTCCTGTTTCATTTGAGCGGGCTTGATCAGTGCGTAATTGAACTGTTTCCAATCTGGATTCACGTTGCTTGTTCGTTTGAGGAGAACGGGCTTGAGCAGTGCGTACACGATCGGCTTCCAATCTTGTTTCTCGTTGCTCGTTCATTTGAGAAGAACAGGCTTGAACAGTTTGTATTCGAACATCTTCTAATCTTGCTTCCCGTTGCTCGTCTGTTTCTGAAGCTCGTAATGCCTTTTTCTTTCCTGCTTCAGATGCACATTGACCAATCAATTTTCATTTGGGGGGCATAACTGTCGACGATGCTCGCAAATTCGCTGACAATTTCTGTATTCAAAAGCATATGAGGGCTCTAGAGGCCATATATTTTGGCCCTGGGGGCCGATATTTAAAAAATAAATTTGCCAGAAACCTTTGCGGGAGTGTACTCAACAACTTCCCAAAGTTTCATGGCGATCGGATGTATGGTGTAGTAATGCATAAAGGACAAACAGACAGACAGATATACCTTCGTTTTTATATATACAGATTTGACCTGCTCACTGCTACCGTTCGTTCGATTAGCTTTATTCGATTTCAGTATAAGAAATCATAAAAGTAACAACAACACATATATATACACCAATACATCAATACATTTCATTTCACGAAAATTAGCAACCATTAAGAAAAGATTAAATCAGTAGAAGAAATCAGCTAATCACTGGGCAAGAGGAAGAGTGAACAGATCAATTAAAAGCAGGGGGGAGGGGGCCACTCAGTACATGACCACTTCTAGCCGTCCGGAAATTACTCTATGTTACTTGGCGATGCGACGGGACATATAATGTTCTAGGGTAAAAATCACTTAGACTCCAAATCGATATCGGTCCATTGCCTATTTGTGGCTGCCAAGATTTGAGGTATGGGACGACATATTTGTTACTAAATTTTACGAGTACCAAATCACCCACAGTATTTTTTGCGAGAGGTCCTAGCCAGCCCACCCTTCTGACGCTTAGTATAGTGCCATCTATATTGGGGGGCAAAGGTCTATTTTTAGTTAGCCAGAACACTACCTTGTTCCTTAAGTCCTGCTGTCTTTTGTGTTTTCCCCTTTGGGAGTTCTGGTATTCCTGCGAGGACACACACGATAGGAGCTGCCTCTGTTGGCAAATGTAGATGGTTAGTTTTACGTGGTATAGTGTCATGACTAGCCACTATTCATTTTTGGGATGGCATTTCTTTATTCTGCCCAACCCTGGGGTAAGAACTCTGTGATGTTATGGCGGCTTTCGAGATTTTTAAGGTTTCCATGTGTGGGGCAGCTAGTTGGTTACAGGTGGTTTTATTTTGTATAATGGAGTTAGGCGTTTCTATGGGGGCTGGACGCTGTAGTTGTACGGGTCCTCCCATAGTTTTTGTAAGTAGCGAGTTAGCCTTTATTGCTTCTTCGACACCCATGAGCCTGTCCCCTAAGCTAGTCATTTTATCGATCAACGGGGATATAATTGATTTCATCTTATTTTCGAGCGAGGACAATAGAGAATCCTGTATAGGTGCTTTCGGAATATCAGTGCTCGGAGTATTGTGTACTGATCGATTTTGGTTTAATTTTTGTTGCTTGACCTGACTGCCAGTTTGTTTAACCTTATCTCTCTTCCTTTTGGCAGAGGGCACCTGGGTAGAGACTGCGGGTAGAGGATTTGATATTGGTCGTATTGTGGGGGACATAACCTGTCAAATTTGAGTTGGTTGGGAAGAACAACTGGGCCCAGGACTAGTCATAACTATAGGGGAGATTGGAACGGTAGTTTGCACATTTTCTACATCCACAGGGGCATACAAGGATTTACACATTTGATTTAGTTCTTCCAATAATGAAATAGCTTGGGCTGTATCAGCAGTCTGTGGGGGAGAACCCATACTGAGAGAACTGTCCATGGCTGGAGATCGTTCTATTCTCTCCAATTCACTAGGAATGGGCAGTATTGCGCTCTTGAAATAATAGTCCATTGTTCCCCTAAGCAAGTCACCCTCGGAGGAATGTTTTCAACTGCCCCCTTACAAGACATAGCGTGACAGCTTATAACAGTAAGAACTAAATCAGTATCGGCAGTCGAACTATAGTGACCCTTGGCAAGGACCAGTAAAATGAACCAGAAATAGTCAGTGGGTAGCGGTACCTTTAGTCAGTGTTCTTCAAAGCTTGGTTCAGAGACAAGGGGGGGTGCCCCGACCAGGCTCCTCTGGCCTATTATGGCCTTAGATGGTCCCGCCCTTGTCCCGGGCTTCTCCTGCGCGCGACTCATGGGGCGAGTGGAGGGCGCGAGCTATAAAGCACCTCTGGGCGCGCTGGTGATCCCTCAGGTTTGCGCCAGTCCCGGGGCTGCTGGGTAGTGTAGTTCCCCGATGGGAACTACCGCCGTTCCCCTCACGGCTTTCCCGGTCAGCTTGACCGTTCCCCTCACGGTGCGGTGGTCAGGACTGCAGCGTGCCCATGCCACGGGCTGTGCAGGCAGGCAGGTTTGTTTGGTTCCCCCCGAGCTCGCCGAGGGTGCGAGCTATGAAGCGCCTCCGGGCGCGCTGGTGATCCCTCAGGTGTGTGCCGGTCCCGGGGCTGCTGAGTAGTGTAGTTCCCCGATGGGAACTACCGCCGTTCCCCTCACGGTGCGGTGGTCAGGACTGCAGCGTGCCCCTGCCGCGGGCTGTGCAGGCAGGAAGGTTTGTTTGGTTCTTGCTACCATTTACAACATTATATAGCTGTGTTGCCCTTTTAGTTTCACTGGTATTGTAATTGCAAGTTTGTTTGTTGTTGCTTGAGAGGACTTTTTGTATTTGTGTTTTTTTGTAATGTTTTAATTTTGTCAGGTATACTGTTGAAACAGTACACCCCATAGGACAATAACTAGGGTAACCCACCGAACAGGACGGTAATGGAAACATACAAAACATATCTTGTAGTAGTAGGGCTGGTAAGGCCTTTTATTCCACTGGGTATTTCTCAGCAGCACTGCTATCTGCGGGGCAGTGCTGGAGCAAAATAGAACAAGCTGCCTTTCATGCAGTCTGTGGTGACTTTACAGGAGAGACAGCCTGTAATAGTGGGGGGGGTGAGTGTCACCGATATATTTTATCTAACTTCCTGAGCAAGTAGCCTGCCCTATACGTAAAGTTACTGCACCTGAGCTGAGCTCAGCATTGCACTCACTGTCTGCAATCTGCACTATGTAGAGTTCATCGTCAGTGAGGCTGCCTCAGGCTCTACGCTGAGGCCTCTCTCACATTCTCGGGCACTTCCATTTCTGGTGCTTTGCAGCCGTTTTTAGATGTTCTTACAGTTTCTTATTGCAGAAATGGGTATAATTTCCGATATTGATATGTTTCCTTCATCTTCATTGCTTTATTTTGATTGCAAAAAAAGTGTCCCTCATAGTCGTTGAATGTCACTGATAATTAAAATGAAATTATGAGAATGTCACACATAAGCAATCTGAAACCTTGGCAGCTATGGCCACAACGAGAGTCATCGCCAACGGCAAGTCGGCCTGTGGCGTGTTGAGGGCAGCTGGCAGCTTCGATCAGCCTGGCGGGTGGATGCCTGGCCTGTAGTACGAGTTCTGCCTAATCAGGTATTAAAGGCAGTGCAGGCCCGCCGGCAAAACCAGTGTGTCGTCGTCGTGTCCCGAGTCCCTGCCGGCCGGCTTAAGCTTACAGGTAACGATGATGTACGGTACGGGGGGCCTCCGGTACTAACTTTCCCTGCAGCAGTGTTGCTAGTACTACAACAACAGACTGTGGTTGCCCAGGCCCAGCCATTTTCAGACTTCATTGAAATTTGGGGGAAATGGAAATGAGAAAATAACTGGCTGGCTGAAGTAGAGCTCACTGTTTGTGAGTCTGCCAGTTATTTCTAATTTCTGATGGAATCCGCGGGGCCGCCCGCCTTGTAATTCCCCGGCGGTAACACCCCCGGCCAGGGCCCCCAAAACTGCATAAACACGATCACCGATCAGTTGTTCTGGCCTAGGTTGAGAGAGTGCACTCACGCCCCAGTGATTCCAGCATCCCCACTCAGCCCAGCAGCTTTTTCCATGCTCCCATTTCTCCTTGTGCACCGAAGTCTTCAAGCCGTCCGCCTTGCCTTCTGTTATTTAGCATTGGCGTTTAGAATTACAGCCTTCTGGTCTCCGCTGCCCCCTGCCTTTGCCCCTTAATAACTGTTAGCTCCAGTCTACCTCGACTCTTAACCTTGCTAACTGGAGCTAAGCCGTCATGGTTAAAGGCTTGGCTTCTACGTTCCTAGCCTCCTTGCTTCTTTTGGGAGTAGGTGGGGTGTGGTGACGCTCTAGTGTTCCGCTCACGGAACAGGAAATCCTTAAACGGGAAGCGGAAGGCGGCCATCTTGTCAGTGGCGCCTACCGCTAGGGAAAGAGTCACGGCTCCCGGCGCTCCGGGAATAAAGTAGTTTACTTAAAGTAAAACGTGTTGGTGTACTTATTACAGATTTCACAATGGTGACGAAAAAGGCTGAATTATCCAAACGATGTGCACCAGCTGCCAAGAAGGAACCAGGGGTAACGCAAACAGTGTGCAAGATAATGACACCGGGGAGAGGTGAAAGGCCGAGGCAGAGAGACCAACCGAAGAATCAAGATGGACGATGACCAGCCCAATCAAGTCAAACGGACCAAAGGACGAACAAAGGTGGGCGACTGAACTGCTACAGGTGTGGTAGTGCATCGCATCTCGGCAATGACAAAGCGTGTCCAGCGTTCACGGCGAGATGCTCATACTGCAACGTGTTCGGACACTACGAGAAAGTGTGCCGCCGGAAGCAAAAAGGGGCGATGGTCAGATATGTCGACCAAGAGCAACAAGAGAATGTGGACAACCAAGAGGAAGATGATGACCTAGAAGAGGTCCTCTACATCGATGTTCAGGTGTTAGAGATGGACGGTTCTGAGACAGACAAGCCAAGACTAGACATGCACATAGGCGGGGTACCCATAGAGATGATTGCGGACAGCGGTGCTCCCATCTCCATCATACAGAGATGAGTGTGGGAGGAAAAATTTGTCCCCAACATTGAGGAGGTACTTCGTCCAATGGACTTAAGACCGGTCACATACACTGGACAGAAGGTTCCCATGTTGGGATACTGCCCCCTCCTGTTTGAGTTCAGGGGCCGCCACGCAAATTGCAAGCTATACATCGCAGAGAGAGGCCCCTCAGTGCTAAGCTGGAAGGACCAAGGGGCGTTGGGAATACTACTCAACCCAGGCGGCATTGAAAAATCCTACTAATGGACATGGAAGAGAAAGATGATGCGGAGTCATGGCACAGAGCATACCCCAAAGTCTTCAACGGACAAATCTGAGAACTATCAAAGTACAAGCACCTCATTAAACTGAAAGAAGGAGCAAAACCCGTAGTTCATAAGGTGAGGAACATCCCATTCCGTTGCAGAGAAGCAGTACAGAAGGAGCTGGACAGGCTAAAAAAAGAAGGAGTGATCAGAGCCATAGAGAGTGCAGAATGGCTTTCACCTCTGGTGGTGGCCCAGAAACCCAATGGCAAGGTGCGGCTGTGCGTCGATCCCAGGGAACTGAACAAGAACATCGTGATCGACAAATTCCCTCTGCCCCGCATAAATGAGATGCTGGCGAAGACCAAAAACCTCAAGTGGTTTTCCACAGTGGACTTATTGTCAGCCTACCACCAAGTGAAACTGCATATATCATGTTGCCACCTCACATATTTCATCACGCCTTTCGGCTGCTACGAGTTCGTGAGAATGCCGTTTGGCCTGGCCTCAGCGGCGGCAGTCTTTCAGAAGATGATGCACAGGATTCTGAAGAACGTTGAGGATGTACAGTTCTTCCAGGACGACATCTTGGTCATGGGAAGAACCAAGCAAGATCACAACGAGAAACTACACAAAGTGCTGCGCACATTACAGGACAATGGACTGACGGCGGAGTGGACAAAATGCAAGTTCGGAGTGCAGTCCGTCACTTACCTGGGTCACGAGGTAAGCGAAAAAGGGATAGAACCAAAGAGGGCCAACATGAAAGCCATTCTGGAAGCCCCCACTCCGAGCAAGAAAGAGGATGTTCGGTCATTCCTGGGAATGGCCGAGTACTACAGCAAGTTCATTCCTCACTTCGCCACAAAAACACATCTCCTGCACCAGCTACTGAAAGAAAAGAACAAGTTCATAGGGAGCCAGGATGAACAGACTGAATTAGACACTCTCAAACGGGAAATGGGTACCACAATACCCCTGAAAGGATTTGACCCAACGGCTGCATCAATCCTAACAACAGATGCCAGTGACCGTGGCTTGGGAGCGGTACTTATGCAGCAGTCTGAGAACAGTGACACCTCGACAGTCAGTTTTGCCTCAAGGTCACTCGCGCCCAACGAGGAAAAGTTCAGCGTAATAGAAAAAGAAATGCTGGCAGTGGTTTGGGCCATGGAAAGATTCAGGCATTTCTTGTGGGGAGCGAAATTCCTAGTGAGGACAGACCACAAGCCCTTAGTCAGAGTGCTGTCTTCCAGTGGCCACGCTCACGCGACCCCCGGAATCGTGAAAATGACACTTAGGCTACTAGACTTCGTGTATGGCGTGGAACACATCCCGGGGCCGCAGAACAAGGTGGCAGACTTCCTCAGCAGAGCGGCAGCCATGGAAGAGGCAGATAACCACGAGAAACATAGATGGGAAGGACACGTGGTAGCCACCATCCAGGAGGCTGAGAACGTAATCAGTGCCCAGGAATGGGAAGAAGCCTATAAAGAGGACGGTGACTTGGAAGCCATCAAGGGGTACGTGGTCCACGGGTGGCCGGAAAAGAGGCACCTCAAGGAAGAACTTAGGAGATACTGGGAAGTAAGAGATGAACTGTTGTTGGCAGAGAATCCAACATTCCTATTGAGAGGTGACAAAGTGATCCCACCACACGGCATATTAGATCATTTGATGTCTTTACTGCATGAAGGGCACCAGGGCATCACAAAGACCAAGGCCCTTGCTAGGCAAGCGTACTGGTGGCCAGCCATTGATGCTCTGATGGAACGATATGTGAGGCAGTGCGAATCATGTGCCAAGGCAGACAAGTCACAGAGCATGCTAAGACCACTGCTGGGAAGATTCCCGGTCCCGGGTGGACCGTGGGAAATGTTATCAGTAGACATTATGGGCCCTATCCTCAACAAAGCAGGAACACAGAAGTATGCCATAGTTCTCATCGATAGATATTCCAAGTGGCCGGAGGTAGAGGTGACGGAGAACGTAGACACGGAGGCAGTGGTGAACTTCTTACGCTCCACATTTGTTAGAGAAGGTATCCCAAATCATCACGTGCGATAATGGGCCGCAATTCACCTCAGCTAAATGGGTTGCCTTCACAGCCAGGAATGGAATAGAAGTCAAACATACGCCCATCTACCACCCTGCAGGAAACAGACAGGTGAAGCGTTTCAATCGGGTGATCATGGGCACCATCCAAGCGGAGATTAATGATGGATTGGACTGGGAGAAAGAACTGGAGAAGATGATCTGGGCCTATCGGATCACCCCGGGGAGCACGGGTTACAGCCCATTTAAAGTTTTAAGGGGAAGAGAAGCCTTCACTAGAGACAACTTATCGTGGAGGAAACTAGTGGTGCAGAGCAAATGGTCACCAGCTGTAGTCAGAAGAAATCTGGAAAAGGCACAAGAAACATACACGACACACTTCGACAAGAGACGCAACGTGCAAGGAGCAGAACTGGAGAAGGGCGACTGGGTAAGAGTAAAGCTGGCTATCCTCAAGAAAAAGGGAGAAAGCAAATTGTCACCACCCTTGCAAGTGCTGGAGCCCTATGCCCGGTCTGCCCTGCTCAGCGATGGGAAAGTGTGGTCACAGGACAGAATGGCCAAATGCAGCAAGATCTTGAAGTGGGGAGATGAAACAGATGAAGGAGCAGAGTATGTAGGAGATGAAGGTGAAGAAGAATGTAGTGGAAGGCGAAACGAGAAGGTAGAAGATGGAGCGCAGCAAGTAGAAGACAGCGATGGAGAAGAAGGTATGAGCGGAGGAACGAGGAGCTGGTGCAAGGAAGAGAGTAGCGAGGAAGTGATGGACAGAGAGAGAAAAGGTGCTGGGAGACGGCTGGATAGAAAGGAACAGGAAGAAGAAGAAGGTATTGAAGTGGTAAAAACCAGAGTGGGAAGAATGGTAAAGGTACCTGAGAAGTTCAAGGACTTTGACATGAACTGGAAGTAAGAACTTTATTGTTATTGGTGTTATTGCATTAAAGGGGGGGAGATATGTGGTGACGCTCTAGTGTTCCGCTTGCGGAACAGGAAATCCTTAAACAGGAAGCGAAAGGCGGCCATCTTGTCAGTGGCGCCTACCGCTAGGGAAAGAGTCACAGCTCCTGGCGCTCTGGGAATAAAGTAGTTTACTTAAAGTAAAAACGTGTTGGTGTACTTATTACAGATTTCACATGGGGGTCTCTCCACTGTGAGTAGTGGGGTGGGGTCGGGAGTATCTTGGGAGCGCACTGGTGCACGGAGGAGTCAGCTACCAAGAGCATGCCACCTGCTGCTGGCTACCAGCTTCCCTCATCTGGGACGGCCACTGCCGAGGTCATATCAAAGAGTAATGGGGCGGATTCCACGAGAAGAAGTTATATGTATACGGGTGCATGCAAGACTCTGTTGAGTCAGGCATTGTGAGGTGTGGTGCATGGTGGTGCTTAGTGGGCGGAGATTCAGGCTGTTGGACAAGGTACTAGCGAGGGCAGAGGGGGGCTGTGATTGTGGCTGCAGCACGGAAAGGGTGTCATAGTGGTGTCAAAGGGGAGTCATAGTGGTTTTGGATACCCAGCGTACTCTTGAATTAGAAGGGCTGCTGTGTCCGTAGTGCTGGCTGGTCAGCATTCTGGTTGGCCTGGTTTTGATTTATCTCACCCTTTACGTGTTTTGCGGTGGCCCGTGTTTACTTCCCCACACTTACCTGTACTCTTACCTCGAGCCTTGTATCTTCTCCAGCCGAGTTGACAACGGGGAGAAAATAGGGACAAATAACATCGCCTTGTAATTAAGCCATCAATGCCTGTGCTTATGTCAATAGGGAATCTTGCGGAAAAAGCAAGTACAACCTCTGCCGTGTGGGGTTCCTCAGCTCCTCCCATCCCACTTTGATCTTGGTCATAAATTTAAATAATGGTGTGGCACTCAGTCTTTCATCTTTCTGAGGTTGACAAAATTAGTGCCATTGAGTTAGAATAACATTTTAAATTAGATGTTAAGTCTCACTCTGGCAAGTATGTGCTTTACAAACACACATGGTGTGATAAGGACACAGGAATGTATTTTAATTTTTTGTTTTTTAATTTCTTTTCAATATTACATTGTCATTGTTCCATCGGTCCCACCTTGACCCAGTACTTTTCATACTCATATCCATTCCCATGACCTACTTTCTTTCCTCTGTCCCATCTTTTTCCTTTCCTTTCTCTCTTCCTCAGCACCTCCAGCCATGCCGCCTTTCCTCTTTCCATTCATGCTTCCTTACACCCTCATTCATTCCCTATCCTTCCTTCCTCCCTTGATGCATTTCTTTCTATTTCCTCACTTCGTTCCTTACTTTCTTTTCTTTCCTGCTCCTTCCTTCATCCCTTCCTTAATGTCTTCCTTTCTTATCCTCAACCCTTCCATCAGCTTTTCTTCCTCTTTTTCTTTCTTCTTTCGATTTATCCATTGGACATTGTTCACTTCCTTTCTCCCTCTATCCCTTCCTTTCTTCCTTTCACATTCTTTTCTTATTTCCTTCTTCTTTCATCCATTACTTACTTATTTCCTTTTTGCAGTACTCCCTTTCCTGCCTGTATTTGTTGCTGCCTTCTGTAGTATATTCCCTTCCTTTCTCTTTAGTTTGTAAAACTGTATCAAGTTCTCAAATGACCTTTCCTAAAGATGAATTTTGAGAATTACGCACATTCTCTAATTTGAGTTCACTTTTGGGTTATTGTCACAAGCTTTCGATATTTTATATTATACTATGTTATAGTGATTTGCATAGCGCACTAATCACCCAAGAGGGTATCCAGGCACTTCAGCAGGTATGTAGATGAGATGCCCAAGTTGCTTATGTGTCGTAAGCTTCTTGTGGAACTTAAGGAGTGAGGAAATGGCTCTGATGTGTTGAGGCTTGAGGATGTGGGTGGAGCGATAAAGGAAGTGGGTGGGGCCACAGAATGAAGTGAGCAAGGCCAGGGAAGTGGGTGTGTCCTCCCAAAATATTAGAGCACCTACACCTAATATTTTACAAATTAAGCACTGGTTCATTCCTTAGCACAAACCTAGACTATAAATAAAAGACCGGCCTATGCTTAGCTGCCAGTTATTGAAAGAGCAAACTAGCGGTAGTCCTTTCTGTGCTTTCTAAAGAGCCAGCCTCACTTCTGAATTCAGCGTGATCAGGCTGAAGATGAAAAGAGCATTGAACAAACATCTTCAGGGGGAAGAGGCTTCATTATTTGGTAAACATTGTTATTTCAAGTCTAACAACCTCAGTATTCGGATGCCCTGAAGTGTCGAAAGACCATGAGAGGGAGACCGACTCTCTTTTCATGTTAGCAAATTTCTCAGTGAAGAAAACTGGAAAGAGATTCCCAAAGAAGGGAAAAAACAAAAAGGCTAATTGTTCATTGTTTCCTTTCTTGTGTAAGTGTGTGAGATGACCCTTTCTCTAGGAGACCTTTTTTTGGAAGACTCATAATCCTCTTGAGAATTTGGCTGAAGGTCATTCCTGCCCACACAATTGTATCCAAATTACCCATAGCTGTGGACTTGATTCGCTTCTACACAACTAAAGACAAGTAAGAGGCATTTTCCTATTATAATATGCTGTGTAACACCCTAACCGACGAGTGAGCTCATCATTAATCATCTCACTTGTCAACAGGAAATACTTTCAGATGTCTCCGTCAAAACCCGTCTTAGCCATGACTTGCAGTGGTTTATCATTTTGGTTACTCTAGTGGCTACTACCGCTCCAAGGTTAGCGTGGGGTGATGCTACATTCTGCTCCCATGAAAGGAAATGGAGCCTGACACTAGGGGCTTGCAGCCTGATTCATCAAAGGTAATTGCCCTCGCAAAGGGCCAGATTCCGAGAATCTGGCCCTTTGCGAGTGCGATTTTTGCATTTGGGATTCATCATCCCAAAAGCAAAAATCACTATTACCGAAATCGCATATTTGCGAGGAATTGGATTTAAGGAATCTCTAATAGAGATTCCTTAAATGCAATTTATCAACCAATTAGAAATTGCGAAATCGCAATATTTGGTCGCAATTTACCACCAAGTCTGACTTGGTGGTAAATTGCGAAAAAAGAGTAAAAGCACTTTACTGCATTTTTTTCTTTTGCATGTTACACACACACACATGTCCTTTGGACATGTGTGTGCGCATCACCTGTTCAAATGTGCATTTAAGGGGTGCTACAGGGTGTCCTTTGGACACCCCTGGCACCCTTCAAATCGCTATCTTATTTGCGATTAGCAAATTGCTAGTCGCAAATAAGGAATACTCCCCATTCATTCCTATGGGCCTTTTGGCCCATGGGAATGAATGGGGAGTTTTTCCTTATTTGCGATTAGCAATTTGCTAATCGCAAATAAGGAATGTGTAGGAATCACATTTTGTTTTGCGATTCCTACATGAATACCGTTTTGCGAGTCTGGAATAGCGATTCCTTATGAATCGCTATTTCAGACTCGCTAAACGGCCCAATGATGAATCAGGCTGCTGATTCACAAACTGCACTTTGTAGTACGTATTTTTAGTACTACAAAACGTACCACAAAACATTCTACAAAGTGTAATTTTTGTATCTATTTACACGAGCGGAGTTCTCTGCACATCAGTATGGATTTTAGTAGTATATGTGGGATGGACATAAAGGAGTGGGTGGGGAAAGGTGCAGACTTAACACTTAAAGTCATGAGATTGCAGAGGAGTAAGACTGATCTAGGAAGTACCAAGGGAAGGCTTAGAGAGACACATCCTCCATCCAGGCAAGAGTGAGTTAATTACATTACTCTGGGGTGGAGAAAGCTAATTTATATTTTTGTAGTAAGCTTACACTCGGAGTTTGTGAATTTTAAAAGTATTAAACTTGCTAAAAAGTGTAACTTACCTTTATGAATCAAGCCCCAGGACTGTGGTCTGTTCTGTAGCAGTGGATGTAAACAGCTGGCATGGGACTCAGGTGGTATATATTACTCCAGACATAGAGTGGCAAGACACAGCAGTTTTTGTGAGTTTTCCATCCAAATGATGAAGACTTCAGCTAATGGACAGTTGCATCATGCACATTGGAGGTTTGTACAGGAAATGTGGTGTAAACAGGACACAAAATCCTTTAGTGATTAGGATAGGGGAATCTCAGTGAGACTCAGGGGCAGATTTACAAGGAATGTATGCATCTGCATATATGCATCAGTTTCCTTGAGTCAGCTCAGAATGTCCTTGCGCCACTAGGGATGCGCTGTATTTACAATACAGTGCTCCATGGCGCAAGGATTAACAGATGCGTCAGTAATTCTGATGCATCCGTTGGCACAAAAATTATGCATTGCTGGAGTTGCTCATGAAAGTGACGAAACTCCAGCAATGAGCAACAACAGATGGGTGAGTCCCATTCAAAAACCCTGCATCATTCCTTATGCTTGGTCTGAGCAGGCGTATGTTTTTTGACGCAGTGAAGGCGTGGGAACGACCACACTGAATACATTAAACCTGACGCAGGTATAATGTGACACAGGGCTTTACAACATGACGCATCTCCCTAGATGCATCACATTGTACATTTTCTGCCTTTTTATGCCACCGCTGCAACACAAAGTGACCCAGCGGCGGCGCAAAAGTGTTGAAATGGGGCTTGTAAATCTGTCCCTCAGTATCTCAGAGTGATATGTCCGGTAACATGGCACACCTCTCCAGTGTGTGTTTCACTCAGCTTACAGGAATGAAATAATACACAAATCTGTCGAGGGTCCCCGAAAATTTAACCCAGGGCCCTCTGTGTATTTTACCACTTATAGACAAACATACACCTAGCACATGCATGTAATAGGAACGCACTGTACAGTCCTGCCATTTTGATCTGGCTGGACTAGGGTCGGTACGATATGGGCATTTTATTTGCCTAGAATTTTTTCCAGGACTTTATAATCTGTACCTAGTTTGGTGATGGTGCTGTAGAACTCGAGAAGGGTTGGGTCCAGTCTGGCTTCGGTAGAGAAGTCAGTACGGATTCACATAGAGAGGAAGGAAGGCGCTTTACACGTAATACCTTTTTGTACTTATCAGTAAGGGGAGGAGTGAGAAGTGAGTTGAAGGTGCTATAGTATTCAATTGGAAGGCCGAATAGACCAGGGGTTTTGTTCCTGGCCATGGTACATATAGCCTATTTGACCTCTTTTGGGTGTCATGGGTTTATCCAGTTTCCTCTCTATTGACGCTTGTGACCCTCAGAAGGGGACATTTAGCGAGGAAGGAGTTAATATCTGTTGCCGGTGAGTGTGGGGTTGTAGCATAGATCAAGGAATAGCAAGTAAAAAGTCCCCCAGGATGTCCTCCAGTTGGGTATACTAGGGTGTCTCCGGTGGGTGAGGCAATCTCAAGAATGGACCCGGAGTGGGTGTCCTAACGGACCAACCATGCCATCAGCCTGACCAATTTTCCCCCTCTCGGGGCATTCTTACTTCATAAGTTTTGAGGTTGAAGTAGCATATTTGACCTAGAACTGCTATGTATTGGGTTTTTGCAACAGTGAGGGCTGCTGCATTGGAGGGGCCCAGGATTATGCTTTGTGAAGGTTGGCAACGTGTGACCACATTGAAAGCCTCCCACTCTACTGCACATGCAGAGGCCGAGCCCCTGTTTTCAGAGAACTGGGTGATGTGCTGTGTGTGCGAGGTCTGAAAGGAAGGGTCTTCTAGTGTCTCTCTGGGCAGCCTCCATGTGGGTACTGGGGGGCACCGGCTGCTCCAGGATAAGTCGACTGTATGGCACCATGATCTGAAAGTATTCAGCCTAGATAGTCTTCCTAACGTATGGCATCTAGGAGACTAGTAGACAGGAAGATGCGATTGAGGTGCACGTGCAGGTTGAGTACTGCAAAATAAAAGGATGCTTGTGTTGGGGTGGATGGACCGCCATGTGCTGACCAGCACCTAACAACGACCCCACTGCTGGAAGTGTGTCGCATGTGCATGAGGGCGTGTACAGAGGAGCAGGGAATGAGGTGCAATCCAAGGAAACATTGAGTGATCAATTGTATCCACGTTCCAGGAGCCATTGAATTCCCGTTTTGTGCATATGTGTTTGTGATAATGTGGTCCAAAAGGCTTCTTGCTCTTTGTTTGGGGGCATAGATGCTGCCCAAAAGAACACTGGAGCCCTCAAGGTGGCCCTCTGTGATAGCGAAGAGGCCCTCCCTGTCTAGTATGGTGTTGGTGGCTTGGAATGGGACTCCGGGGAAAATCCATATGAGGGTGCTGAATGCATACGTAGACTAGGTGGTGGCTATGATGTATTTTTTTAGGAAAATGATGTTGGGCTTTGTTGCAGGGATTCTGTTCTGGAACAGAACTATGCTTGGGATCATAGAACATCAGTATTCAAGGACTGAGTCATCATACAACCTCAATATACATGAGCCCAAGTCCATCTAGCTATAGTGCCTCATGTGCCCTCCTACCCTTACCAGAGAAGCAAGTGAATAGGCACCCCAGAACACAACACTCTGACTCTCTCAGAGATTGTAGTAACAGGATGCACTCTTTTGCTCTCTCTTGTACTCATCCACAATAACTTGGAGACACACAGGAAGTTTAAAGTATTTATTTAAACTATCGTGCTCTGAAATGCAGTATTTCTGTCATAATTAGAAAACAAATGCATGCTAAAAATACTGTTAGCATGGTCAATAAACCATATGCCATAAAAAGCCCTGTCATTATATAGGATAGAGTAGTCTGAAACCCTCCCCCCTACTACTGAAGCTAAATTATTATGCATCAAAGATCTCGGGGCTTAGTGGTGGGACCCGTACCTTAGCATACACAGATGGGCTCTCTTCGTTTCAGCAGATGTAGTGATCTTGTCTCAGAATTCTTGTTCCATGTGTGTGTTTTTGACTTCTGTATTCATCTCTACGACAAGACATGTGTGCACATAAACAACAGCTGGATGTATGACGTTACAACGCATACTTTTACTCCGCATACCATTACAACGCGGTATTTACAACGCATACCGTTACAACGCATAGCGCTTTGGGGTGCTGGATAGTGGTAAGTATAATTTACTATTCTAACTCCAGTCCCCGTGGACCCTAGGGAAGGTGTTGGATAGTAAATTAAACTTACCTCTTATCCTAGAGCGCCCCCCAGCGCAATGCGTTGTAATGGTATGCGTTGTAATGCCTGCGTTGTAGTGGTAGTGCGTTGTAAAAATTGTGTTGTAACAGGTGTATACCACAACAGCTGCATTTCTGTGTTATGTCTAGGTGCTAGTGCCTGACCAAAAAGACTGACACGGGGCATTGTTGTTTGACCTTGTCTGTGGTGTTCAGACTAAATTCCAGGATAAAATACAGAATGCAAAATCAAATGCAGATTCCATGTGAAAGTACAATGTGGCACAAGCCAAGCATGTTTATATAATAGTGTGTACAAAAGAGAATGAGGCCTACAACGTGCACAGTTAGGCCAGTATAGAGAAAACCACAATGGGCCATGCCGGAAAAACACAACACCTTTTGATGCTTGACACTTGGCATAGTAGCACTTCTTTGCTGAATGCATCCCCCTAATGTTCAGAGTTGGGTATCTGTCTCTTGTGGTACTGTCTGCCGTCTCAGTTCCAGTGTCCTAGAAGGCCCCGTTCCCCCGGTTGATGAGGTGCTGGCTTGAAGTTTGTCTATCCAGTCCCAGATTACTATGGGATCAGTGAAAAATAGAGACTTGCCCTCCGAGAGTAAATTAAGGCTGGCAGGAAACAGTAGGGAGCATTGTATTCCAAACTCGGGGAGTCTCTTTTGGCACTCAAGAAAGAGGACTTCTGGTGTTGTACTGCTGAAGTATAGTCTGGGAACACCATTATAATTTGAGTGTTCAGTTTCAGGGGGCCAGCAGTGTATGCAGCTTGTAGAATCGCTTTGTCCCTAGAGTGTAGCAGTTTGGCGAGCATGGGATGAGGGAAGGCCCCCAGGATTGGTGGTCTTGTCGGGGGTCTATGTGCCCTTTCAAAGCAGAAGAATGGGGTGAGGTGTGAGGCGGAGGTGAAGGATCAGAGCCAGTTGTCCAAAAATAAAAGGGTTTTGGCCTTCCAGGCCATCTAGTATGAACACAATGCGAGAGTTGCTCCTTTAGGACCGGCCCTCTGTGTCTTCTGCTGGTTCCTGCAGTGCCTTTACTTGGGCCTGAAGGTTCAACAGTGTCTGCTGGGCCATGGATATCTGGACTGTAGTGCCACCATCTCCTTTTCTCCCTCTGCCATGCGGTCTGACAGTTTACAATGTATTTTCTGAGGAATCGGAGTTCAGTAATCAGTGTACCCACGGTCGACTCCATGGATAGGCGGGAAGTCTCAATGACGTCAAGGACCTTATATAGTTTATCATCTGGGGGCTGTAGATCATTTTGTGAGTTGTCTGGAAGAGGGATTTCTGTGCCGTTATCGGTTGCCCAGTACATGGCTGTGGGGGTGCAGATGTTGCCATCATGTGCCGGCCCATTGTAATCCGATGGAGGGGTCCTCCTGGTGAGGTCTTGCAGGAAGGGGTTGCAGCGACTGCTGGGCTCAAGGAGTTTGTGAAGGAGATCGGGGTCAATGTGGAGCAACATGATAAAAGACTCTGGGGTGATGGCTGTTGTGTGCCAGAGAGAGGCAGTAGTCCGGGTGGGGCACCAATGGTTTCTGGCCTGTTGGGATGCTACAAGATGAGTGTGGAACTAGGCTTACCTCACCCTGCGTCAGGTCCTAGAGCTGAAAGCCTGGTGGTGGCCCTTTCACTGAGACAGAGAGCAAAGGAAGCAGGTGGGAGATCTGACAGGAGACTGTCCTGGGAGCCAATAGGGGTCCCCCTTTTGCTGTGTAATTCCTATAAATCTATATAGGATCTGCGCATTTAGACAATATAAACTGTGGGATTGGTGTTGAGACTCGTTCCAAACACACCCACTGGATGGTTTCTCCTGTAAACCAGATAGCTCACAGTGCCACTATGAACTCTTCTTACCAAGGGGAGAATAGTTTCTGGCAACTATCGAACATGACAACCCTGTCCCATCAGGGATCATGGAAACAGTACAGTACTTTTCGCTCAGTCACTCGTGCTCACTTTGTCTCAGTGAGATACACAGAATAATCTGTGGGGATGTTTTTAATAAGCATTTATTGACCCAGCATCATTCTAGTGTAAAATATGTGTGCTGAAACTACCATAAGACAGAAACAGATACAGATATAAATGATTATAAGCATCAACAGAGTAAATGGATGGTAGATTTTCACCATAGTGCTAAAACAATGATTGTATGCAAGCATATAACTACATCACAGTAATATTGCGTACTCCTACAATGCAGGCCCTATCTAGATGTACCTAAAGTACCTAACTTTTATGTATGTGTATAGCCAAGAAGACGAACCCCATTACCTGGTGTGAGAGAGTGAATGACCCCGTCTTGGTCATGAATGGACACCCCGCAAGGGATGTCAGACCACTGCGTGCTTGAGTATCTGCGGGCAGGAACCTCAGCATCTCGCATCAGAGTGTCAGCATGGAAGTCTTTCTCCGATGCCTACCTCAGCAAAGATATGGTGTTTATATAAGCAGAAAGGTACCCTCAGGGGTTCTACCTTGCTGTGTCATGTCGGCTGAGCATGAAAAAAGGGATGACCCCTATACATAGTTATTATGCATTAGATAGTAATCCTGCTGTGATTCTGAGAATCCTCATACATAATAACTGAGTCTAGTTTTCTGGGAAAACCACACCACATTTTATGCATTACCTAAGTAGGTGAAAGGTCAATACCAAAACCGTTATGTAGTATAATGGCAGGTAAAATGTAGGTGAAAGGTTAGGTGACTACCCAGGCATATATTTGGGTACATTTCAAATTATAACATGTTCTCCACATTTCCGAGGGGCCCTTAACCCGGTTTCTGCTTCCTTACTTGGGCGGGGCAGTGCACATCTCCTTCCGGTGTGTGTTGCCCCTGGTGGAGGTGAGGGGGTGGAGGAAAGAATGGCAGCAATGCAGCTAGTCCAGGAGGGGATGAGGGGGGACCCCACCCCGGAGAAGAGCCACATGCAGGTCCCATAGTCTGCTATGCTGTGCCACCCTCTCCTCACCTCTTGTCCTGGTGGTAATCCTGATCCAAAAAAGAGGCCGGAGATTTGGGAGTCCCTGGTCTTGTGGGCATTCCGCCAAGAAAGTTCGGACAGATTGAATGGTGTGGATGTTTGGGACTGCTGATGTCTTTGGGGATTACTGTTTCGGAGTGGGGGAGCTTTGTTAAATTGCCCCCTGTATGCGCAGGTGTTTGCTGTCCTGAGAGCCACCCTGCAGGCAGGAAAGTTTGGGCGACTCCCCTATGCTGTTGCGTTAGTCCTTTGTAAGCCTGTGGCGGGAGCGGAGTAGAGGACGGATCCCAGGCTGGGAGAAGGGGTTGCCTTCTCCACTTGCTCGCACCACAGTACCCCTTATCCAGCGGGCTCACCGCCCTCAGCCTTTGGCCCCACATACGCTGGAGCTGTCCTGTGTGTGTAGTGGTGCTGAGAGGAGGAGTGACAGGTCGTATGGGGAATTGAGCCCAGGGTCACTGTATCAGCTGCAAACCTGTGGCAGCCTGGTGGGCACGCCAAGGGCACTGAGTGTTCAGCCGTCCACCAGTTCTGAAAACGGAGCGCTGCGTCAAAGGGGGTGTTATGGTCTCCCCGTCCCTAATCACCGCCAAGCTAGGTTGACTCTCATAGGAAAATCACGGGGTGGTAAGTGGTCTGGCATGCCTTCCCTGGGGCTGCACGGGCCAATGGCAAGATTAACTGCAAGTCTGCCATAGGCTTCTGAGAGATGGACGACCCTGGGGGATAATTCGGCAGGATTAAGGTGGCTGTGGCTGTGATGCTCTAGAGTTGAGAGACTGCCTTGTTCACTGACAAAGCCATGCCCCCATTGGTAAGATATCTAATAACATAAGTCATCCATGATGTTAACAGTTTATTTTGAGGATGCAAGCCTGGTTTCCAGAGTTCTTTCCTATTCCATTTTCCACAAGCTCCCCTTAATACCCAACCTTACTCTTGAGCCTCTCTTCTCACTTGCAGTTTCTTTGACTTAAGGTTTGTGGCTTCACATTTCGATTTTCTTACGTCTTTCCCAGTCTGCTCTTCAACCCATTTATCATCTTTTCTGCATTTTTTTCCACAAGAAAGATTGATGGGCACTGTCTGGCATATCCTTTCATGAACCTGCTTTGACTAATAGGACGTATATTTCAGAAGGTAACCCATTGCTTAAGCGTTCCAAGTTTGCCACATTTGTGATGGAAATTCATTTTAAGTTAATTAAATTCACATCTTAGGCTCCCCGGGAACTCTTACTAAATTAGTGAAAAACAAAAGGGCAAATACATAGTGCCTCATGTTCCAAAAATTAAATCAACACAAAAATGAGGTTATAAAAAATGTGATTGTGGATTTTACTTCAAGGCGAGGAGGCTAACATTAAGAAATTGTTCTTTATAGATAACTCAGTGAGCACCAATAGTCCGTTATTTATAAAGGAGATGAACTCGTATACACAGCCTGTCAGCTTTTCAAAAATGCATATGTGGCATTGAACTGTCAGATGACAATATATTCCTTCTTAAAAAAGGGTTGAACTTTCTTTGTAGACCTCCCATCCATGGTGTCCATCATGTCACCCTGGAGATAAATAGAAGCTTTGCACACATTGGTAGTGAGGGCTTTCCGTCTGGCTGACCGTATGGTTTTGGAACAGAAAATGCTGTCCAGTCTCCGCCCTTCAGGACGCTAGTGTTTCATGGTATTAAAGACAATTTCAGTACATAGCACACCCCCTCTCTTAAATAAGTACTTTCCCTTGAGAGCTTTTACTGTCAACTGGACTTATGTAATAAATAAAATAATAAAGACAGACCTAGGGTTAGACCTCTTGAGTTATTGTTCAGTTGTTGTGCCATTCACACTGAACAACATAAATAGAATGAGGCAATGATTCAGCCCCATGCAGTCATTTGCTTGTTGACATTCACATTGTGAGGCTCCCCGCTGGATAGCCATTTGTCACTTGCAGTGTCAGGTGTTATGAGTGGCACGATTTGCCTTTTTACAAGAACGTCAGCATCAGGAAGGGGCCAAGCAGTGAGAGGTAAAGTAGTACCACTCCAGCCTCCTCTCTGCCAGGGAGAACCTGAGGAAGCTGTGAGGCAAGTAAACATAATCTAGTATTACAGAAGGACTAGCACAGGTTTCTCTTCCTGACCTTTTTTCAGTCATCGTTTCCCATTGCAATTAGGAAATATCCAGGTTACTTACTAGTAATATTCATTTCTCCGAGTCCTGGTCTTCCTCGCCACAGTAATTACATAATGAGGTTTAGGCTCCAACAGAAATTCCAAGCAAAATAAAGTCAGCCTACTAGTCTCCTATCCCTCCAACATGGCTGCCATCCTCTTCCTCCTATGAAGAGGAAGTCGACCCACATCCCATCCTGTCACCAAAGCCACAACCAAGAAAAGATGAAGCCAGACCCAACAAGGCAGAAAGGTATGGGAACCTATACTGTGGCAAGGAAGACCAAGACTCAAAGTATTGAAGATTACCAGTAAGTAACCAGGGCATTACCTACTCATCCGTCTTTCTCGCCACAGTAATTACATAATGAGCAGATACCAAAGCAAGGATCAGCTTCATTAAGAACATAGTGAAAACAGAAACCAAAGGAATAGACTGTAAAACACAGTCCAAACCAAAAAGAGAACCAAACGTTCCCACACAGAAACACCACAACAAAACACAGTATTGAACCAAATCAGCAAATGACAGAGATGCATCCCCATCAACTTCCTTTAAAAAGAGAAGCATAAGGTAGGAGGAGACGTCCACAGGGCCAAAACACAGACAGTCACGATGGACAACTCCATGACTGCAAGCCAAGAAGAAGCCACAGAACCATGAGACCATCCATAAAACCAACCACAACGTGGCCCAGAGAAGCAGAAGTCCAACAGAAGAGACCGCAGAAACGACCCCAAAAATGGAATCTTAGGGAAAGAGCACAAACAACACAGGGTCAAAAGGCTCAAACAAGACAACCACCAACAGAACGGCACTGTCCTGAATAGGCAACACATCCCAAGGAGGTGCAGCCACCAAAGGCCCAGGGTGCCACATCCCAAAATAGACCAAACACCAGGGACACAAGGGGCACCAGAGAACCAACAAAAGGACATCGAAATGCCCCCAAGAGCCTCAAACAGAGCCCTAACAGAGGAAGAGGTCAACCTTAACCCAAACCCAGCGGAGCATAGAAAAACAGCACTAGTAAGGGCGCAGCATCGAAAACCAGCAAACCCATCCAAGCACACCAAGCATCAGAAGCAACCCAATGCAGGACACAAGTGTGCAAGGCAAAATACTGCAGAAATAAAGCAACATCAACACAGCACACCATCCAGGCATCTGGGCCAAACCCTCACAACCAAGCCTGCAGGTGCAAAAGCTCCAACCTGGTGCCAGGAGTTGTGGACCAAGAAGCAGGCACAGACAAACAGGAAGCACCCTGATAGGCCGGACAGCCAAGAGCAACAAGAGGGGAGACCACCGAAGTCCCCACCATTCCAGAACCCCCAGAAGTACAAAGGCCCACCTGCAATGTGCAGGAAAGCAATGGAACTGACAGAAACACACAACCGACCCATAGGGCAACCGAAAGACAATGTAATCACCCATCAAGCAAGGAAAACACGTAAAAAAAGGGAAAACTGGCTATATCATGGAAGCGAACCCCAAAAACCAATCCACTGAGCAACCAGAGGACCACAAACATCAGCAACTGAAAAAAACACATTGAGGGAAAACACCCAGCAAAACCATGCCGCCACCCGGCCTACCTTCCAGGGTAAGTAAGTGCAAACAAAGACAAGAGTAGAAGGAACAGCCCAAAAACAAAGGACCTGAAGCAGATGCCAGCAGGACCAACACCCAGGTGGTTACAACCACCAAGACAAAGAAAGAGGCAGGTCATACCCAAACGTGACAACATGACACAGAAGGGGCAGATGCAAGGAGCCCCTAGAGAACAACTCTCAATCCCTAGAAGCAGGAGGCTTTGGAACGCGTATACGCAAGGAGGTCAGGTGGGTTTAAAACCTGACTCTCCTAATTGAACAGCGCTTTGCGTTCTAGTTGTTGGTGTATACGGCGTGTCACTTCCGTTTTATTCGTAGCGTCTCCTTTTTTCCCTGCGTCGGGACAGCGAACTCAGGATTCTTGTTTCTGGATTCTGCCTTGGGATATATATTGCAGGTTCCCTGGATTCTGTTCTTTCTGTACCTTGGATGTCGGTTTATTGCTGATCTTGGTGACCGGATATCTCCTGTACTTTTCCCTGGGAGTTGGTGAGCTGGACTTGCTGGTAGGCGTTCCGTTGACTGGCCGGGCTGTGCTTTTGCTCCGTTGGTCAGCCGGACGTCCCTTCCTCTTGTGTCGCCTGCTGGCTGCCTCTCTCTTCTGTTGGCCACCCCAAAAGGATACATTTGGATGCAGCCCTTCACAGAACCATTGGATTTGGTACCGAAGATATGGTATCAGCGCAAGTAAGCGCTGCCTTTTTGTTTTGGGAGTTCTGTTATTTGGACAAAACATAAGGGTCTCTCACCCTCTTATTAATATTTCGGACTATATTAGACGCTCCATCCACAGAACCTTTACTGTTGCTGACACAAGGGTAGTACCGGTGGGACATTTAGTCAGTTAGATTAGACATATTTGGGGAGGTTATACATGAATGTACTTACAGTCTGTTTTCCTTACAGTTAATCCCTTGGCCTAGCATAATACCCTTTATCTTCATTTCCACGATTAGGAAGGGAAACTTAAGGTAACCATAAGGAATATTCTCTCTTTTTTGAAGTCCTTAGAAATATTAATTTTCTTTCTAACTTATTGTCACTATTTATTTCAGCCTCTATTATTGCTAAAAAGACTTGTGGAGTTTGTAAAGCGTCGAAGGAAATTACCCCTATTTTCCTTGTTTTGTTTCCCTTCTTCCCCCGCATACCATTGTTGAATGCCACTACTCATTCCCAATAGGTAGCGGTGGGAAGTCATGGACTTATCTTCATTTTCGTGACGCCTCTGTAGAACCAAAGGTGAGAACCATTACAGAACGCGAAACCATAAAAAGATATTTTATTCTGCCCAGAAGTCATGGAACTGTACTTGTTCAAAGAATTTTCTTTGGATTTTTAATCAATTTCTGTGTAATTTTGTGTAACCAGAGGTTTTTTACTTTATAAAAAATAAACAGACTGTGAACGTTCACTTTTTAGTGTGGAACTCTTTACCTATTGTTCCCCGCCGTGGGAGAATTCTGCCCGTGTTAGAATGCTAGAATGAATGGCCGTATGAATGGTTAGAATCTATACAGCAATATAGTAAACAGTCGCTATCGTGCTATAGTGCATTCCCAGGGATTTCCCTTTGACCTAGTTGTCATTGTACCCTGTTCCCTGGTGACAGTGGGGTACTCTCTCTCTTATTTACTTGAAAGAACAGCCTTGGGCTGGAGAGATAGGTTTTTGTGTAGACCCACAAGTTTTTTCCTCTAATAAAACAAAAAAAGTCATTTCATCCAATCTCTTAATGGATACACTAAAGACCTTTGGCTTTAGTGAAGAGCAATTGAATAAAATTCTAAGCTCCAACAGAAGGGGGAACAACATAACTGTGATCCCAACGGGAGGTGAGAAATGGAACCAACTAGTCAACCTCAAAAAGAAAATAATCAGAACAGAGCTTCATGCCGAGTTCTTGACACAATATGTGAGGGGGGGGCTCCATACCAATAGGACTTCAGATTCGGAACGAACCAGGACTATTTATAGACAATCAAAAAATCTTAGAAACCTGGACGTTTATATGTAATAGATGCAGCAGAGACCTCATGTTACTGATAATTGAGACAGCACAGACTACTATCTTAATAGAAATGCGAGAGATAGAGGAATTAGAAAAAGCTCTCCTAGATTGCAATGCAGTTGAAGAAGCAAAAAAGAAAATAGAGGAAATTAATCAGGACATGAACGGGTACTGCGAATATCTAACAAACCGCAAGACTCAGAAATTGAGGAAAGATCTTAATAAATTTACCCAGGAAGTAGTATACCCATTCTTGAGGAAAGAATATTACACCGAGAAGGAGGAACAAAATAGGAATGGAGGCCCTAAAGTAAGATTCCAAAATAGGAGACCGAGACATCTGAATTTCTCAGGCACCTCAGAAAGCAGTGGGGAGGAGGAAGTGCCCACCAGAGAAGAGGAGGATTACGCAGGACCCAACAGAGACTATGATAAGGCTTTTTTAGAACAGCGCCCACAGCGAGCACAGAGAGGGTACCACAACAGAGCGAGAGGATCATACACAAGGAGGCCAGCACAAAGAGAACAGGAACAGGAATACCAACAGAACCAGGCCCCTCAGGAGTACAAACGCACGAGAAACAAGGTATACTGGCGATAGAGCTAACCCCGATTATTTATTTATTTATTTATTTATTTTTACCATTTATTAAGCGCACTGTTACCGGGCAGGTGTCCTGGCGCTGAAATGATGTGCTTTCTCCATGCGATGTTAGTCCCTATAGATTGAAAAGCCATGTTTTAATGTTCTTCCTAAATGTCATTAGGTCAGTGCTTTGTTTTAGGGGGAGGGGCATTTTATTCCAGATGCCAGCTGCTCCGGAGATAAAACTGCGACCTCCCCATCGAGCTTTCCTAATACGATCAGTCTTGACAAGCCATTTATTGGATGATCTTAAATGTCGACCTGGCTTGTACAGCTGGAAGTGTTGTTGAAGGAAAGATGGACCTAGTCCATTCACTGCCTTGAACACTATACACAGTGCCTTGAACATCATACGTTTCCGTACTGGGAGCCAGTGCAATTTGCTCAGTTCCCCAGAAACGGAGGCAAACTTGGGTAGACCCGTAATTAAGCGAACAGCAGCATTTTGCAGCGTCTGTAGCTTGTTCAAGATCCCTTGCTGTGCTTGTAAATACAGACTATTGCAGTAATCGAGGCGTGACAGCACTAATGCTGTCACGACAGTTTTCCTGCTGCTACTGGAGAGGAAGGGGAGAATTTTCCTTATTCTTTTTATTATCCAGTGGACCGAGGATGAAAGGGCATTGACTTGTGCCTTAAAAGTAAGTTGATTGTCAATGAGTATCCCTAGATTTTTTACTGTTGTGGCAGGTATGGGAGAATCTCCCATTTCTTGAGGCCACCAGTTGGGGGTCCATAAGTTGGTCTCATTGCCAAAGAGAAGAACCTCTGTCTTCGAGGAGTTCAATTTAAGGCAATTCCTAGCCATCCATGAGCTTACTGCGGTCATACAGTCCTGAAATCTTGCTGCTGTTCCCTCCTCTTGACCCGGGAGCAGAGATACCACAATTTGTGTATCATCTGCATAAGATGTAAGTTCAAAGCCAAATGACCGAATCACCGGGGCGAGGGAGGAGATATATATATTAAAGAGGGTGGGGCTCAGGGAGGAGCCCTGAGGAACCCCTCCTGGGAGTGTGAAAGGAGTGGATTCAAAATCTCCCAGGGCAACCACCTGAACTCTGTCCGAGAGGAAAGATTTCAGCAAGCTCAGCGCAACTCCCCGTATTCCGCAGCCCTCAAGGCGGTCCACCAAAATACTATGGTGGACCGTATCGAAGGCCGCGGACAGGTCGAGAAGCACCAGGACCGCCCGTCCGCCCGCATCCATCACCTTCCTAATTTCTTCCGTGGACTTAATGAGGGCAGTCTCAGTGCTGTGGCCCTCCCTAAATCCATGTTGCGCCATGTCAAGCCCCTGAGAGGATCTGAGGAAGTCACAGAGCTGAGCATTCATGGCCTTCTCAATAAGCTTAGCCGGCAATGGGAGTCTAGCTATGGGCCGGTAACTATTGGGATCTGAGATGTCTAAGGTAGCTTTTTTAAGCAAAGGTGCGATGGAGATTATAAATCTATCTAGTAGAACACTAACCTCAGTAGAAAAACAAGTACTCGGCATGGGCTTTAATTTTGTACCAACAACAGGGATCAATAAGTACCAGTTAGAAAAAGATTTAGGGGCGTTTTTCCGAAAAATACGGCTACGCCGTTTTTTCGAAAATAGACCAAACAGAGAAGAGCCTAAGGATTCGGGACTGAGAGCAAAATCCACTTTCACCCCTAGTCTAGGGATGGTAGATAAAAACCTGGAGCTATTCGAGGCAATGGTGAAATTAGAGGTAGGAAAGTTAGTCAATAAGAAACACTTTCAAGACAATAACATCAGCAAAGCACAGAGGGATGCTATTGATTCCTTATCACGTGATACCCAAATAACGATCAAACCCGCGGATAAAGGCGGAGGGGTCGTGGTCTTCAATACTGAAGACTACGATCGTAGAGCGTTGAAACTACTGTCCAATGAATTGCACTATAAGAGAGTTCCACAAACTAGACTCATCAATCTCAAGAAAAATGTAGAGACACTACTGTTAGAAGCCTAGACCAAAGGCTACATCACAGAAGAAGAATGGAAGTTTTTAAATAACACAAACCCAAAAACTCCAGCCTTCTATGGACTACCTAAAGTCCACAAGAGTCTAGATAACCCGCCACTCAGACCCATAGTGGCTTCCACTGATTCCCTGCTAGAGCCATTAAGTCAGTATGCTGATAGGTTTTTAAAACCCCTGGTAGAGAAACAAAAATCATATATCCGCGATACCTCGGATATGATTGCTAAAACAGAAGGTCTAGAGTTTGACGGTGTAAATGAAATCCTGGTGACTCTCGATGTAGAGTCACTCTACACCAACATCCCGCAACAGGACACTATTGAAGTAGTTAAGACCCTGCTAGAAGAAACAGAGATTGTAGGAGGAAATAAGGAGTTCATTGTGCAATGTGTCTCCATGGTCCTTTTGAATAATATCTTCCTCTTTAAAAAAGACCTTTATCTCCAATGCAAGGGGACGAGCATGGGCGCGACCTGTGCGCCGAGTCTGGCCTGTATATACGTCAGTATGTTCGAAAACAAACATATATATAACGAGATCAGTCCATTTTTCGAAAACATTCGGAACTGGACTCGTTTTATGGATGACATCTTCTTTATATGGACAGGAACGGTAGACCTCCTGGAGGATTTTCTCACCTGGCTGAACCTGGGAGATCCAAATCTTAGATTTACTGCAGAATACAATAGAACCAAAGTCAACTTTCTGGACATAAGCATAAAGAGTGAAGACAGACACCTGAAAGTGGAACTATATAAGAAAGAATCAGACCGCAATACCATATTGCACTATAACAGCTACCACCCCAAGAGCCAGAAGGACTCAATACCCTTTGGGGAGTTTCTCCGTCTAAGGAGAAATTGCACAAACATTGAGGATTTTTATCGCCATGCAGGAGAGATGAAGTCCAAATTCAAGGATAGGGGATACCCAAAAAAGCTCATAGATCACTCCTTCAAGAGAGCTAGATTCTACGACAGGGACTGTCTCTTGACCAAGAAAGAGAAGAAGCCAATTAATGAAAAAATAGTCATGGTTAGTCAATATTCAGTAGTAGCAAACCAGGTAAAGAACATAATAAACCACAACTGGAAAATACTAAACGAGGGTGCTGAGACTATTCTAGAACGCCCCTTGTATGCTTACAGGAAGAACAAAAACCTCAGGAGCAGTCTAGTGCACACATACAGAGACGATATAATAGAGCGACAAACAACTTTGACAGGAACAAAGGCAACGGGTAATCACAAATGCGGCAACTGCTGCATATGTGAATTGTGTTTAGTGACCAAAGAAGTAGAACTAAATGGAGCCAGACATAAAATTACCACATTGAACAATTGCAAGACAAAGAATGTGATATATATAATTCTTTGCCCCTGATACATTGGAGAAACAAGCAGGGAACGTAGGCTAAGAATTGGCGAACATAAGTCGTCAATCAAGAACAACAAAGAAAATGCCCTTCTGGTTGCCCACTGGAAGGAACTGGGCCATAATATAAGAGACATTAGATGGGTAATCTTGGAAAGAATTAAAGAATAAACTAGATTAGGAGACAGCTCAAAAAGAAGAAAACAACAGGAGCAGTGGTTTATGATTAAATTTGATACTATCAAACATGGCCTGAATTCTAGGGAAGAGTGGGAAACCTTAATTTAAGATATAACCATGTATAGAAAATTCAGGGATAAGAACGGACAAAGGAATATATATCATGACCAACAAAATGAGCATGACAAAAATAGATTGATAAGAGTTAAGACCATATACGGTGGACCTGTAGAATTCACAAAATATTATATAAAATAAAAGGTTACAATGTATGATATTGACTAAGGGGACTAGACGGATAAAACACCACAAGGGGACCTTCCCTACTGTATGTCCCCTGCTCGAACAGTGAAGATAAGTTTTAGCCCTTTCTGAGCACCAAGACTAATGACCATAAAATATAGGAGCTCCTATATAGAACCCTACAGTAGAGCACATATGTAAAATAAACATACTAAACTACATACTGTCAGGTGAATTCTACCCGAAATGAGATGATATGGAAAATAAACCGAACACTGTGGGTCCAATAAGTTCGTTTTCTATGACCAGGAAATAAAAAGGGAAGCAAAAATAATAAAAAAGCTATTTTAGAAATATTAACCACCCTACAGTAGTTAATACTATAATAAAATAATGAAAATAGGATCACACACTAGAAGGTAAAAGGATAGACCACAAATGACTCCAATCTCGCTAAACAAAAGCATATACCATACTAAGATGGCGCCGACATTGGGGGTCTACAACAAACAGAAATAGACATGCGCGAGTTATAGCTGAGCGCAACTGCGAAACCGCTCGCAGTATGCACTAAATACGGTCGGAAATGAAAAAGTGAGCAAAAATCACAAAAAAGTCATTTAAAAAACAACCATCTTGCAGTAGCAAATATAAATATAACAACAAATTAAACAATAAAAATAGGAGCGCACAATAGAAGATAAAAGGGTAAACTATAAACGTCTCCCACGTCGCTAAACAAAACTACACACCACACCAAGATGGCGCCGATATTAGAGTTCAATAACAAACAGAACTAGGCATGCGCGAGTTACAGCTGAGCGCAATTGTGAAATCGCCCGCATTATAAAAACAACACGCTTACAGCGTGTGTCCATAGAGGGAGAAGAACGCGGCAGAGGCACTACAAAACTCGTGAACAGGTCAGCAGAGGCGGGAGGCTTCTATTAAGGGTCCCCGAAGCTCGAGCGAAGGAGAGGGCTCTGGATCGGAGGCAGGGAAAACCCTCTTAGATGACTCGGAAAGTACCGGGTAATACTAATGTAATTAGAAAGGCTACAATCTTGAAGGTTAAAATCTAAACTGAGAAGTGATAAGGCAGCGGTAATATAAGATACTTCAGGATGCTGTTGTGTAGATAAATATTATTCCCAAAGATAGGCTATGCAGCATCAAAAATCATAAAAGATCCATTTAGACAGTCTGCCCAAATCGAATATAGGGAAATGAGCAAACAGAGTGCGGACTAGCTCAGCCATAAGGTCTGTAACATTAAGGAGGGACATATAACGAGCAAACAGTACTGGAGCTTCGTATCAGTTAAAGAGACATTAAAACTAGTACCATTCAATGGCATCAAATAGAAAAAGATTAGAATTAGAACCTTGGAGGATCATAAATTGACAGTATCCTTCTTTGCTTACAGGACATATCCAGTTCCTAAGCGAGAGAAAATAATCCTCATATGCCCGTTCATGAGAACTTTTTAACTCATATAAAGGTAAGAAGCAAGGAGACCTGTGAATAAAAACAGGCAGAGAACTGCACAGGGACAATGGCTAATTAAGATTTGTTTGCCTACGCAGATATCTTCCAAATTTTAAAAGGAATCCGATTCATGGAGGGGATCTAAATCAACCTGATCATTACACAGAAGAAAGACTCACTGACTTTGAGAAGTGGCATCACCCCTTAGGTAAATAGAGGCAAGGAGGAACGACTACTTAAACCGTAATAAAGTAGTCATGAGAAATCAATGAAACTTAATTCTCATCCCACAGGAACATCAAAAAAATCTTCAGCTTTAGTGAGGAGAAGGTGCACGAACGGCTGTCTTCTCCCCAGGGGTTTGGCCACAAGAGGAATGGGGTAAGAGTGACATCATGACGAGTGGCAGCCCAAAAAGATGGTAGTAGTGTAAATGATACAATGAGTAGGAGGGTAACTGCATGCCCCTTCTAGCCCCCTTCTGCTTCCACACTAAAAAGAAACGGAGGGCACAACCTAAAACCACAAGAGTCACGTGAATTATAAAGGGCCAACAAAATGGTTGTAATATGAACTCTATATAGAATGAGAATGCAACTGTCTGATCAGCTATGTACCTGATGAAAAATATCTGTTCAAAATCGCTAATTGATTTAACAGGTGGTATAGCCTGTACAAAACCCCACCTATCACGAGAGTAAGCATTAGGGGTGATTGTTGTAACGGGGGACAATAACTAAGAGGCTGAAGAATAGGTGTTCTGCAACATGCCCCCAGAAGATTGATGTTGTTTCTTTCTCCGTATATCCCCACAGAGACTTTTAAATATACATCCACAAGCCGGTGACCCCAAAGAGACGGCAGGTTCTGATGAAGGTGTTACAACATCGAGTAGTATAACACCGAAACGAGTCGACGCATTTGTTACCAAATCCAAACAAGGCCAAGGGAGTAACAGATGTTAATGTATCTTTAATACTGTCTACTATCCCACCAATATCTAAGAAAGGGCCAGTGGATTCAGAAAAGTGGCAGGAGTATTCTAAGGCCACGGTGTTAGGGGGTTTGTGAATAGGATTTATTTGTTTTTGTATTGTATTGGTGATGATTCTTCTTCTCCTGTGTTGCATAATTTTTATTGATTGTGATATTGTTTTCCTTGTGCAATGAACTGTTATTTATTTGTTTAAATTTTACTGTACTTGTTCAAAGAATTTTCTTTGGATTTTTAATCGATTTCTGTGTAATTTTGTGTAACCAGAGGTTTTTTACTTTATAAAAAATAAACAGACTGTGAACGTTCACTTTTTAGTGTGGAACTCTTTACCTATTGTTCCCCGCCGTGGGAGAATTCTGCCCGTGTTAGAATGCTAGAATGAATGGCCGTATGAATGGTTAGAATCTATACAGCAATATAGTAAACAGTCGCTATAGTGCTATAGTGCATTCCCAGGGATTTCCCTTTGACCTAGTTGTCATGGAACTGAACCAGGTAACCTTAGCTGATCTAGCCCACATGATTGGAAACATACAGGCAGAAACACAATCTTTATCTGCTAGAGTAGATTCCTTACAGAGGGAAAGAGGGGCAGATTTCACTCAAGATCCTAGCTCATCAGGCTCAGTAATACATGTTTCCACTCCTCAGTCTGTACCATTAGCCCCGCCTGACGTTTTCTAGGAGACACCTCTAAATTTGCACCTTTTATCAGCCAATGTCAGTTACACTTCACATGCAAACCTGCTTGCTTCCCCACCGACAAGCTAAAGTGGCCTTTGTGATTTCCTATCTAGGGGGTTCAGCTGCTAATTGGAACATACCCTTAATAGAGAGAGACGACCCTTTGTTGCATGACTACAGTGCATTTAGAAGGGAACTCAAAAAGCTATTTGATCAACACACTTTCACACACTCAGGGGACACAGAATTATTGACCCTCAGACAGGGAACCAAAGATTTAACCACATATATATCCACATTCCATAGACTAGTGGCAGAGGCAGGCTGGCCTGAAGAAAAACGAAGTGCATTGTTTTATAAAGGTTTGAGGGATGACATAAAGGACGCCTTAGCCCAAGTTGTAGATCCTCCTGATACTTGTTCCGAGTTGATAGATCTGGTAGTCAAATTAGATCATTGGCTAAATGAGCGTAAAAGAGAGAGGAGCAAGGCAATAAACAGGTGGATTACCTACCGTGATAAGAAGCTAGAGTCAGAAAAGATAGCAGACGAGTCAGAACCTATGCAGATAGGGAGTTTAAGGCGGCCATTAAGTAACAAAGAGAGACAGAGAAGAAGAGACAATAAAATATGCTTATATTGTGGTAAAGCAAGCCATTTCCTAAGAGATTGTCCCGCAAAACCAAGATAAACTAGGAAATCAGAAAACTAGAAGTCCTGCGGTCCCCTGAGACGTGGACTTCGGGTAATTCAGGACTAATCGTCTCCTCTTTAGACTTATTGGCAAGTCAGGCAAGTCACTTCTTTGTCAGATCTCAATTGTCCTGGGAACAAGAAACAATTGAAGTCAAGGTCATGATAGATTCAGGGTCCTCAGGTAATTTTATGGATGATAATTGGGCCCTGAAATATAACATCAGTCGAGTACCTAAATCAGTCTGGGAAGAAGTCACTACTATCGATTCTAGTACTTTGAAGTCAGGTCCAATAGCCCTTGCTACCATTCTGCTACAGCTAAACATTGAGCAAAAACACGTAGAAACTTTGGAATTTGATGTAATACAATCTCCTCGATTCCAAGTCATATTGCGTTCACCTTGGTTAAAATCACATAACCCGCTTATTGATTGGGAAAAGGTGACACTGGAATTCAATTCTACTATTTGTAGTAAACATATACCTTACACCTCAGATGCACTTGTGAATCATGCAGTCCTTGCTGCCTCGGACAAAGGTTCTTTGCCTACTGTCTATCAAGATCTTCGACCCATATTTGATGCAGAAGAAGCCACTAGTCTTCCTCCGCACAGAATTTATGACTGTAGGATAGATTTACAGACAGGTGCTCGTATTCCTTGTAGTAAGGTATACTCTCTCACTGAGAAAGAAAACGTCTACCTACGAGAGTATCTGGATAACATGCTGAAGATAGGATTTATTCGCCCTTCTAGATCCCCTGCTTCCTCATCGCTTTTTTTTATACTGAAGAGACAGGGAGGCCTTAGATGTTGCATTGACTATAGGGCACTCAATAACATTACCATTAAGAACAGGTATCCTTTGCCATTGATTTCCTCCCTCCTTGATCGCGTAAAAGAAGCTAAGGTGTTTACTAAACTAGACCTTCGTGGAGCTTATCACCTCGTGCGCATCAAAGAGGGAGACGAATGGAAAAACGCCTTTTGCACCAAATATGGGTTATACGAATATCTAGTCATGCCCTTTGGGCTCTGTAACACCCCTTTGGCATTTCAGTTTTTTATAAACGAGGTTTTAAAGGACATGTTAGATGATTATGTCATTGCTTACTTCGATGACTTACTGATTTACTCTTCCTCCATGCAAGAGCACATAAAACATGTAAGAAAGGTTCTTGAACGCCTAAGAGATAACAAACTTTACTGTAAGTTAGAAAAATGCATGTTTCATACACAACAGGTTGCTTTTCTAGGGTTCATTATTTTCCCCCAAAAACTTAGCATGGATCCTCAAAAGGTAGCTACCATTCATCGTTGGCAGACACCCCAGAATGTAAAGGACATACAGAGTTTCCATGGCTTTGCCAATTTTTATAGGAGATTTATCGACAATTTTTTTGAAATGGCATCTCCTATCACTAGATTATTGCGTAATGGTAAAATCTTTCATTGCACACCTGAGGCTGAGGAGGCCTTTTGTAAACTCAAAGAAGCGTTCACTTAAGCTCCTGTCCTGAGACATCCGAATCCCACTTATCCCTTTGTAGTAGAGGCTGATGCCTCCCAAGTAGCTGTAGGGGGAGTTCTTTCTTAGGCAGACCCCATTTCAGGTATTCTTCATCCAGTGGCCTATTATTCTAAGAAATTAACAACCGCCAAGCTCAATTACACTATAGGGAACAAAGAATTACTGGCCATAAAAAAAGCTTTTGAAGAATGGAGGCAGTATTTGTTAGGTGCCAATCATACGGTCACAGTACTAACGGATCATAGAAATTTACAGTTCCTGAAGTCTGCTAGAGCCCTGTCCATGAGACAATTAAGATGGACTCAGTTTTTTAGTGAATATGATTTCAAAATTCAATTCCAAGCAGGGAGAAAGAACGGAAAGGCTTACGCCTTGTCTCGCTTAGGATTTGGTCCAATGGACGTCCTGGAAGAACTACCCCCTATCATAGCCAAGGAAAAGATAATAGGAACAGTGAGCTCAGAGGAAGATTTTCTAGTCAAAATCAGAGAGGCACAACAATACATAGACATAGAACAAATGGTAGGTTCACAAGAGAGTACCAGAATGCAAGATTACGTTTGTGTACAAGGAGGAATAGTTCTCCCCACAAAGGAGTTACAAGTACAAGCCCTGGAGTGGTGTTCTACACATCCTATTGCAGGACATCCAGGTTATAAGAAAACACTTGAGGCCTTGCGGAGGTATTTCTGGTGGCCTACTATGGGAAAAGACACTAAACACTACACACAAACATGTGACACTTGTGCTCCGGGAAAGATTTCACATAAAAAACCATCAGGGCTCTTACAACCACTACCAACACCCCCATGTCCATGGCATACAGTATCTCTGGATTTTATTGTTGAATTACCACGGACTTCAAAAGGACATACTACACTCTTGGTGGTAGTAGATGCCTTCACACAGATGGCTCGCTTTATCCCTTTGACTGGTCTTTCTACATCACAGACATTAGCCTCAGTATTTCTGCAACATGTGGTGCGTTTACATGGAATTCCATCAGTCCTGGTTTCTGATAGGGGTGCTCAATTCATTTCTAAGTTCTGGAACGGGTTGTGTACCTTGCTACAGATTGATGTATGGTTGTCCTCCAGTCATCACCCCCAGAAGGACAGACAGATGGAGAGGGTGAATCAGAGTTTTGAACAGTACATCAGGTGTCAGGTTCTTCACTCTCTTACTGATTGGGATGAACTAATGTGGTTAGCCGAGATTTCCTATAATAACAGTTATCATTTCTCCACCTCTTTCACACCTTTCTATAGTATGTATGGATATCACCCACGAACGCTGCCCAGTCCCATATATTCTTCTTGTTCTACACCAGCGGTAGTGGAATTGATACAAAAGATACAAACAACACATAAAGCCATACGGGTAAATTTAGATCAGGCCAAGACTAGGTACAAAAAAGGGGCAGATGAATACAGAACTCCTGCACCTGCTTACACACAGAGGGATGAGGTGTCTGAGCGAGACCACTGACTCATTGTCAGTGAAATTGCTCTCCCACCCTCGCAGCTCCACCATTAAGTGAGGCGCCCCTGCACTCTTGAGTGTTAGTGATCAAGGCCCTCCTCCACCCGCAGGTTTCCCTGCGCCTCATCCCTGGTGGTCCAGTGGACCTCTGTGTCCTTTCTCTCACTCTGCTCCTTCACTTGCGGAGGTATTTCTGGTGGCCTACTATGGGAAAAGACACTAAACACTACACACAAACATGTGACACTTGTGCTCCGGGAAAGATTTCACATGAAAAACCATCAGGGCTCTTACAACCACTACCAACACCCCCATGTCCATGGCATACAGTATCTCTGGATTTTATTGTTGAATTACCACGGACTTCAAAAGGACATACTACACTCTTGGTGGTAGTAGATGCCTTCACACAGATGGCTCGCTTTATCCCTTTGACTGGTCTTTCTACATCACAGACATTAGCCTCAGTATTTCTGCAACATGTGGTGCGTTTACATGGAATTCCATCAGTCCTGGTTTCTGATAGGGGTGCTCAATTCATTGCTAAGTTCTGGAACGGGTTGTGTACCTTGCTACAGATTGATGTATGGTTGTCCTCCAGTCATCACCCCCAGAAGGACAGACAGATGGAGAGGGTGAATCAGAGTTTTGAACAGTACATCAGGTGTCAGGTTCTTCACTCTCTTACTGATTGGGATGAACTAATGTGGTTAGCCGAGATTTCCTATAATAACAGTTATCATTTCTCCACCTCTTTCACACCTTTCTATAGTATGGATGGATATCACCCACGAACGCTGCCCAGTCCCATATATTCTTCTTGTTCTACACCAGCGGTAGTGGAATTGATACAAAAGATACAAACAACACATAAAGCCATACGGGTAAATTTAGATCAGGCCAAGACTAGGTACAAAAAAGGGGCAGATAACTACAGAACTCCTGCACCTGCTTACACACAGAGGGATGAGGTGTCTGAGCGAGACCACTGACTCATTGTCAGTGAAATTGCTCTCCCACCCTCGCAGCTCCACCATTAAGTGAGGCGCCCCTGCACTCTTGAGTGTTAGTGATCAAGGCCCTCCTCCACCCGCAGGTTTCCCTGCGCCTCATCCCTGGTGGTCCAGTGGACCTCTGTGTCCTTTCTCTCACTCTGCTCCTTCACTCGCTTTTCTATCCTTTCTATCTTTCACCGTTCTGCATCTCTGCTCTTTTGTGCCTTATTTCTGCCCATTTTCCCTTTCACTCCCTCTGCTCCTTCACTCGTTTTCACTCGTTTTTCTACCCTTTCTATCTTTCACCTTCCTGCACCTCTGCTCTTTTGTGTCTTATTTCTGCCCATTTTCTCTTTCTCTCCCTCTTCTCCTTCACTCGTTTTCACTCGTTTTTCTACACTTTCCATCTTTCATCTTTCTGCCCTTTTCTGCATCTCTGCTCTTTTGTGCCTTATTTCTGCTTATTTTCCCTTTTCTCTTTATCCCTTCTTTCCTCCCTTTACCTTTCCCCACCGCTGCTGCCCCCCGGCCCCTCCCCCCCGAGCGTGACCGGCCCAATCCAGCTCCTCTCCCCGCTCCCTCCTCCCAGCTGTCCAGCCCTCCCCGACCCCTACTTAATGGCGGCCACTGCGGGGACAGGCTAGCAAGACCACTGACTCATTGTCAGTGAAATTGCTCTCCCACCGTCGCAGCTCCACCATTAAGTGAGGCGCCCCTGCCCCTGCACTCTTAAGTGTTAGTGATCAAGGCCCTCCTCCACCCGCAGGTTTCCCTGCGCCTCATCCTTGGTGGTCCAGTGGACCTCTGTCTCCTTTCTCTCACTCTGCTCCTTCACTCGTTTTTCTATCCTTTCTATCTTTCACCTTTCTGCATCTCTGCTCTTTTGTGCCTTATTTCTGCCCATTTTCCCTTTCTCTCCCTCTGCTCCTTCACTCGTTTTCACTCGTTTTTCTACCCTTTCTATCTTTCATCTTTCTGCCCTTTTCTGCATCTCTGCTCTTTTGTGCCTTATTTCTGCTTATTTTCCTTTTTTTCTTTATCCCTTCTTTCCTTCCTTTACCTTTCCCCGCCGCTGCTGCCCCTGAGGCCCCTCCCCCCCCAGCGCGACCGGCCCAATCCAGCTTCTCTCTCCGCCTTCCAGCTGTCCAGCCCTCCCCGACCCCTACTTAATGGCGGCCACTGCGCGGCCGAGCAGCGGCCGCGGGCTGCGAGCGCGCCGGTGGTGCACCGTCAAAGGCAAGCACGTCTGCGCCCGTCCGCGACCCGTCCGCGACCAGCACCAGGAACCCTGGACCTCCGCCCCGCCAACGCTACGACCCAGCAGCACTCCATGCTCTCAATCCAGGCTGCAACAACAACTGCAAGCTAGCATCACCAGCCGACACCCATGGACCCTTCAGCTGTCACCGCTGCCGGCACACCTGCAGCACCGCCAAGAACACGGATCCAGCACAACCCACCCACAAGAACACAACCGAACCGAAGACCCTGCAATGCATCCTTCTCAACGTCCGATCCCTCCATAAACACGCCACAGAAATCTGGGACCTCCTCGACAGCACCACCCCGGAAATAGCATTCTTCACCGAAACCTGGACCAACGCCACCTCGGGACCGGACATCGCCATCGCCATCCCCCAAGGATACAAGATCTCCAGGAAGGACTGCCCCGCCCACCCAGGAGGAGGAATTGCCATCGTCCACAAATCCAGCCTCCGCCTTTGGACTCTGCCAGATCGTGACTGAGCCCACGCACTCAGCAGGACACACCCTCGACCCCCTCTTCACTACAGGAAACTCCATCACCTTCAGCCACACCACCGAACTCCCATGGACCGACCATCGTTGCGTCCACTTCACCTTCAGAACACCCACCATCCACAGACACCAGCACCTGCTTCCACAAAGAACCTGGACCAAACTCACCGACGACCAGCTCACCTCCTCACCGCAGCCCGAACCCTGCATAAATGGATCTTGGACAGCACCAACACCATAGCCCCCCTCAAGAAAAACAACAATACCCGTGCCAAGAAAGCCAGATGGTTTACCACTGAACTTCGAGAGTCCAGGCGCACATGCCGCCGCCTCGAAAAGGCCTGGAGAAACACCAAATCCACAGAAGCCCACAACAACTTCAGAGCCGCCACCAACGCCCACCATTAACTCATCAGAGAAACGAGGAAAAAAGCGATTGAAGACAGAATCTCCACCCACGCACACAACAGCAAGGAACTCTTCAGCATCATCAAGGAGTTCGCCCAACCCACCAGCGAGTCTACCGACATCCCTCCCTGACAAGACCTCTGCGACAAACTCAGCACCTTTTTCCACCACAGAATCAAGAGCATCTACGACAACTTCGACGAAGACAACCAACACACTGAACCCTCACCAACCACCCCCGACACCTGGAAACCAGTGATTGATGACTGGACAGCCCTCACCACCGAAGACACACTGAAGACAATGAAGTCAATCCACTCAGGGGCCCCCACGGTCCCCTGCCCCCACCACATCTTCAACAGAGCCGCCGACACCATCGCACCCATGCTCCGCCACACCATCAACCGCTCCCTGGCGACCGCCTCGTTCCCCGACGACTGGAAACACGCCGAGGTCAACCCCCTCCTAAAGAAACCCTCAGCGGACCCCACCGACCTCAAAAACTACAGACCCATCTCCCTGCTCCCCTTCCCAGTGAAAGTCATCAAGAAAGCCATCAACAGCCAACTCGCCACATTCATTGAAGAACACAACATCCTCGACTCCTCCCAATCCGGCTTCAGAAAAAAACACAGTACGGAAACCGCCCTCCTCGCTGCAACAGACGACATCCGCAGCCAACTGGACAAAGGAGAAACAGTAGCCCTCATCCTCCTAGACCTATCAGCGGCGTTCGACAAAGTCTCCCACCGCACCCTAATACGCAGACTCTACGACGCAGGAATTCAGGACAAGGTCCTCGACTGGATCTGCTCCTTCCTCCTAGGCAGGACGCAACGGGTCAGACTCCCCCCTTTCCTCTCAGACCGCACACCTACCACCTGCGGAGTCCCCCAGGGCTCCTCCTTCAGCCCAACGCTCTTCAACGTCTACATGGCTCCACTTGCCCCCATTGTCAGAACCTACGGACTCAACATTGTGTCATACGCAGACGACACCCAGCTCATCCTCTCCCTATCCAACGAGCCCAACACTGCCAGACGGAACTTTCGAGAAGGCATGGAAACTGTCGCCAAATGGATGAAGAACAGCTGCCTACAACTAAACACCAACAAAACAGAAGTACTCATCATGGGCCCAAACCCTGACGCCTGGAGCGACACCTGGTGGCCCACCGCCCTCGGAAACCCGCCAACCCCCACAGACCACGCCCGCAACCTGGGAATCATATTGGACTCCGAGCTCAAAATGGACCGCCAGATCAACTCTGTCTCATCTTCTTGCTTCCACACCCTCCGCCTCCTTCGTAAGACCTTCAAATGGATCCCCCTCGAACACCGAAAGACAGCCACTCACGTCCTGGTCACCAGCAGACTCGACTACGGTGACGCACTCTACGCCGGAATAAACAAAAACCTCATCTGCAAGCTACAGAACATCCAGAACGCCGCCGCAAGACTGGTCCTCAACCTGCCAAAACACTGCCACATCTCCCAGCACCTGCGCACACTCCACTGGCTCCCCGTCGAGGCGAGAATCACCTTTAAGATGCCCACCCATGCACATAATGCCCTCCACGGCACCGGACCAGCATACCTGAACAGCCGGCTCAAATTCCACGTACCCCAAAGGACCCTACGATCAGCCCATCTCTCCTACGCCGTGGTCCCCCGCACCAGAAAGACCAGATCGGGAGGCCGCTCCTTCTCCTTCCTCACGGCAAAAGCATGGAGCGCCCTTCCACTCCACCTCAGACAGACAAGATCGCTCCCCATCTTCGCATGAAACATCAAAACCTGGCTCTTCGACAGACCCCCTCCTTGATGGAATGGAACCTGCAATCCCCCCCCCCCACCCCTAGCGCCTTGAGACCCTTACGGGTGAGTAGTTGCGCTTTAACAAACTCCTGATTGATTGATTGATTGATTGGTTATCCACAAAGAATCTTACATTAAAGGGGTCCTGTAAGTTCAAACCCAAATTCATAGGCCCTTATAAGATCAGTAGGGTAGTGAATCCAGTTGCCATGAAGTTAGTCCTTCCCCCCTCCCTAAGGGTTCATCCAGTGTTTCATGTTTCCCTTTTGAAACCAGTAGAACCAGGTACTCGACTTCCTGATGTTCCTAATCCGGTATTGATTGATGATGACCTTGAATACGAGGTTGAGGCAATCATAGATTCACGGAGGGTCAGATGTAGATTGCAGTACCTGATACACTGGAAAGGGTATGGAGTTGAGGAATGCACTTGGGAACCCGCTAGTCAAGTACATGCCCCTAGATTGATACGCTCTTATCACAGAAAATATCCTGATAAACCTAAGCCTGTAGGGGGACTTATAGGGGGGGTGTACTGTCACGATTGCCGCCACCGCCGCCGCCTATAAAACTACAAAAACAGCGCTTCGCGTTCTAGTTGTTTGGTGTATACGGCGTGTCACTTCCGTTTTTTTCGTAGCATCTCCTTTTTTCCCCGCGTCGGGACAGCGAACTCGGGATTCTTGTTTCTGGATTCTGCCTTGGGATATATATTGCTGTTTCCCTAGATTCTGTTCTTCCTGTACCTTGGATGTTGGTTCATTGCTGATCTCGGTGACTAGATATCTCCTGAACATTTCTCTCTAGGAGTTGGTGAGCTGGACTTGCTGGTAGGCATTCCGTTGACTGGCTGGGCTGTGCTTTTGCTCCGTTGGTCAGCTGGACGTCCTTTCCTCTTGTTTCGCCTGCTGGCTGCCTCTCTCTTCTGTTGGCCACCCCAAAAGGATACATTTGGATGCAGCCCTTCACAGAACCATTGGATTTGATACCGAAGATACGGTAACAGCGCTAGTGAGCGCTGCCTTTTTGTTTTTCTATATTCGAACACTGTATGGGAGTTCTGTTATGTGGACAAATCATAAGGGTCTCTCACCCTCTTGTTATTATTTCGGACTATATTAAACGCTCCATCCACAGGACCTTTACTGTTGCTGACACAAGGGTAGTACAGGTGGGACATTTAGTCAGTTAGATTAGACATATTTGGGGAGGTTATACATGAATGTACTCACAGTCTGTTTTCCTTACAGTTAATCCCTTGGCCTAGCGTAATACCCTTTATCTTCATTTCCACGATTAAGAAGGGAAAATGAAGGTAACCATAAGGAATATTCTCTCTTTTTGTGAAGTCCTTAGAAATATTAATTTTCCTTCTAACTTATTGTCTCTATTTATTTCAGCCTCTATTATTGCCAAAAAGACCTGTGCAGTTTGTAAATAGTCGAGGGATATTACCCCTATTTTCCTTGTTTTGTCTCCCTTCTTCCCCCGCATACCATTGTTGAATGCTACTATTCATTCCCAATAGGTAGCGGTGGGAAGTCGTGGACTTATCTTCAGTTTCGTGATGCGTCTGCAGAACCAAAGGTGAAAACCCTTACACCAACCACCCACCGAGGAGACCACCTTAAGCCAGGTGTTTCGTAGACTGAGAGGTGGCAGCTGCATGCTGAATCCCAGAAGCACCAAAACCTTTCATAGAGGCAAGAAAACTACTGTCTCACAACAACACAGGGACCAACAGCAATGGAAACACATATATGACCAGCAAGGTGAAGGGGGGTGTTGGACTTGGACTTTTTGGCAGGTTCACCCCTGAACTTTTTGCCTTTTAATATGACATAATAATAGTGAATTCTTGTCTCTGCGTACTTTGGCACTGTGGGCCAGTGTAAAGTGCGTACGCTCTCTGAATGCGTGTGGTGAGATTGGCCTGCCCTCCCATAGGAATGCATGGGGGATATTTGTGTCCATGGTAGTTCCTGATGTGAGAGGAGTGCAGGGGCGAGTTTGCTATGTGCAAACTTGTGAGATTAAATGCTGCACGACGGTGTGCACAGATTTAATGTGACTAGTGTAGAGGTGTAGTTAGGTTGCCTCCTAACCCTGTGCTGTGTCACACTGGGAAAACGTTGTATAAATAAGGGGCTGTGACCCCATGAAAATGTTCTTGTTTTGCTACTTGAATCTACCAGGGGCGTGCTGCTGCTGGGGCCCAGGGGAAGGCTTGCCTCCCTGGGCCCTGCCCTGCCCCTGGATGCCTGAAAGACTTCTTGGATCCCTGTTGCTCTTCCCTTTTGCTAGCCTTATGGATTTTAGGCTGCCCTTGCACCCTGGGAGCGCTTTGCTTTCCTTCTTTGATATTGCCTTGAGTGCCCTGGCTGAGGGAATCCCCGTCGTAGGGATTTTCCCTCCTCTTGAGCCCTGCAGGTTCCCACCCCGCTTATGTGGGTATTTGGTGTGCAGGTGCCCAACCTGCGTCTTCGATTTCTGTTTTATAATTGCTGTTGGTGCCCATCCCACTTATTAGACTCCTAGAGGGTGCCCACCCCACATTCCACCTTCATTTGTCACTTTAAAGGGAGCCTACCCCTTGAATAGCGCTAAGATCGCCGCCGTGTCCGCGGCCTGCCTAGTTGTGGGCGGGGCCGCCGGATGGAAGGGGAAGTGACACTGAGACAGGACTGGAGGTTGTGTGTCGTCGGTGCAGGGCTCCTGTGAGCTGAAGGGTGCCCCGGGATGTGCAGCGAGGGAGAACGGGAGCCCACCCCGTCTCCCGGAGCATAGCAGAGAAGCCCCGGGTCCCAGGAGGGGCCCGGGTGAAGAGTGACAGCGGCCGATGCCCCCGATGGCAGCACGGGGCTCCCGTGAGGAGAGGGTAGCCCCGCAAGCACCGCTGCCTATTCCTGCGGAGGGGGGCACGAGGTACACTGCCAGTGCCTGCCCCCCTGCTGCATCCAGAAGAGAAGCCGCACCGGGTGAGGAGGAGCCCCCGCCAGGAAAGAGCAGCCGGTGAGTAGAAGCGGCTGGGGGGGGTGGGGAGACTCCGTGTGTGCAATAGATAGTGCCTGATCGAGGCACCGTGTCCTGTCTGCATTCTGGGTGGCCCGACTTGCAGCCAGCCGCTCCAACGGGAGTGATGTATGTAATCTACCCCTAGAGCCTAAAGGGCTCCAACGTTTCCGTATGTGCCCCTGATGGGCATTGTTCTCCAGCTGCCCCACTTTGGCAGGGGTCAGTTGCGACAAGGGGTCTGATTATTTCCGGAGCCAGTGCGCTCCATGGGGGCAGAGCATTTTTAGAGCCAGATGGCTCCAACCTTGGGCGCAATTTGTTTGAGGGCCAGTGGGAGCCCATGCCTCATTTGCCTTTGCTTATCTACAGCTGCCCAGCAAGTAGTCGGCAGCTGCACCGTTTAGGCGCAATTCCTGGAGGGTCCCTGAGAGGGACAGAAGTGGCACAGAGGTGCCCGGCCTTTCACAGCTGCACATCACTTAGTGCCAGGTGCATCGTTTAGGCCTCCATGTTACCTTGTGTGGAGTTCCTTTTGTAGTGTGCCTAGGATTTTGTTGCTATTGTGTGTGTGAGCAAATGCTTTACACATTGCCTCCGGGATAAGCCTGACTGCTCGTGCCAAGCTACCAAGGGGGTGAGCAGGGGTTATCTTTGGCGTGCAACTCCCTTGCCCTGACTAGAGTTGTGGTCTCTGCCTGTCTTTGGCGCAAGCCTTAGCCAACCAGAGATTCCATTTCTAACAGGGGGTAGAAGGGCAAACAACTCAACCCCAGAGAAAGAAAAGGGCACCTACAAAGCCCCCGGACAGCAAACCACCATGACAACAACCAACATAGGTGCAAGTCTATTGGATGATCCATCAAAAGAAGCAGCCATACCCAGGAAGGCCTATGGTGCCAGGCAACCCCCACAACCTGCAGTACAACGTAGCCAGGGCAAAAGAGAAGCCCATACATGACACAAACAGCACCATCAGGGACTGGAGAAGTACCACAGCAACATAAGGGAAGAAGAAGAAGAGGTCACCGCTTAGTTGACAAAATGGAGAAGCGTCACACCCCAAGTCCCAATAGGATCAGTGGGAACAGTGTCCACAGAAAGAAACATCACAGCCATCCTCCACCAAGACACCACTACTCCGTGGGGACAGATGAAAGGAATAGCAGGGGCAAAGGCACACAACACAGGCAATGGAAAATAAACCACAAACTCTCGCAAATCCACAGCCATGCCCAGCCCAATAGGACTGAGGATCACAGTAAAAACAGGACCGTGCTCCTAACCAGCATTTGACCTTTGCATACTGCAAAGGAAAATGGAGCTCGGCCAAACGGGCAGACCTTACAGATGATTTTGGGCATTTGCATACTTAGAGTAATTAAAAGTGAGAACCATGGACTCTACTCTCAAGACAAGAAAGAAACCTCTTCTCACAGACACTGTAGATCAGATTGTGCTCCAATAGATCAATGGTGCATTCACCTCCATTAAGGATTTCAGATTGGTTTTAAACATGGGAAATGAGAGGAAACACACTTGGTTTGCCTTCATCAAGCCCAAGAAATTAGGATTGTTTGCTGCTTCAACAGGGGCATCTGCTGTGTTTATATTTGTAATTGCTTTCCGTTGAGGTTTATTTTTTGTGAAATGAGCATCAGGGCCAGAATGGAACCTCATTTTTTCCAAGTTGAGTCCGTAGTTTTACCGCACCAATCTGTGCCTGCTGCATCCATCACCAACAGGACTTGGATGCCAACTTGAGTGTTTGTGCTGAGGTTAAGGTGTCACCTGGCTACCCAAAGATATGGGCAGTACACCGACCAGGGGTTTTCACGCTTGAGTGACTATCACTCCAATCACTGGTTTTGTATATTTTTCACTTATGTTTTTTTTGGGGTACTCACCCTAAAAACGTCTTTTCAATTTAGGCCTGATGAAAGCCGCCACACCTCTGCAGAGGATATGAGGCTGAAACATGTTGACTTTCACTGCTCTATGCCAGGTTGAATTAACTCCTGTCATAGCCACTTTTTTAATCCTGACTTCAGGATGCCCTAATAAAGCTTGTTACCCGAGATTCTGATTTAGCTCACATACTCCATTTTCTTTCTTCACCTTACCACACCCAGCTCATATACAGGTATTAGGATAGCTCCATTGCTTTACAAACAAAACATCCTTGAGCTCCTCCCTCGTAGAGATGGGGTTGTAGTATGCACTGCGACTAGGTTTGCAGTGCGAGGAGGTTACCCTATGATGAAGCATGCCACCTTCGGATGGGTGAGGGAAACCGTCCTCTAAAAGGGATACTCCAGCACTCTTTTTCAATATTGAGACATAGGGGACATTTTTGTGTATTTCTAGTTGTGATTGAGGGTAATCATCCCCTGCTAATCCTCAAATCTCAGGCCCTTCTTCTGTGATGTATGCAATAAAGTTATATGACCTGTAATATTAGACCCAATGGTTCCCAAACTGATGACTAGGGATTGCAGAATGGATATATGTCTCAATTCAATTGTGTGAATCCTATTCCCATTGTGAGGTCTAAACTCCCTTGCATTTGATGAGACAGGCATGTCATGACATAAAGCCATCAGGAGCAAAAGACAATACATCAGCTGGTACATAGTAAAGTAGTTGACATTGTGGTTGTGGATTTGATATTGATACACCCAATGTCGCTGGCAACATCAGGTGTGAGGGAGCATTGGTTAACTGACATACTAACAAGTGCTATTTACGGAACAGTATCAAAATAATTGCACAAGTCTAAATGATGTAGTTGGTTGAGCTGTGAAGATTTGTGATTATACCTATGTGTCAAGTACCTACGGACAACTCATGTGATTAATTTTACTTCTTGTTCACAGCATCAGAACCAGCCAGCAAAAGAGGCAGCACCATGGAGCAAGGAGGAGCAGCTCACCAGACTGGTTCCAGTTATGAGTCTGAGCAGGAGGAAACCAGTAGCACCGAGGATGAGGGGAGCCTCACTGAGGGCACATCACGTGGAACATCTGTTGGATCACCAACCAGTTCGAGCTCCAGTGAGGACACCAATGTGGTGGTGGATGACCCAGGAGCTGAATCATCTACATACCAAGTCTACCCCCACCCCTAACATCTCCACCCTCCCAGCTGCTCCCCATCCCACTGTCCATGGCTGCTCCACTAGAAGGGGAGTCATCTCCTTTTTGCCAAGCACCTCACCCCCTGTTCCTATCTCCACTGCTGCCCTGAGTGTGGAGGCCATAGACATCCTGAGTCTGATCTTTGTGGGGCAGAAAGCAGTGCTGAATGTCCTCCAGGTGCTTACCACTCATCTAACTCCAACAGTATAATTCCTGGAGGGCATTCACTCTGACATGTCTGCCCTACAAAGATCCAGTCAGGCTCTGGCCTCCACATTGAAGGCAGTAGTGTCCCAGCTCCCGCTCTCCCACCCCTTCCTGCCTTATCCCCAAACAGAATCCCAACTACCCTCCCTGACCCAAGCATACACACACATACCCATGCATCCAACTCAACAGCCACACACAGCACACAAACACAGACACAAGGACAAACCTACATGCATGCACACTCACAAGACAGACAGCACACTCACCCCCACAGACATACCTAAAGACACCCCACCCCACCAGCATCCAGAGACACGCCGCAGACAACACAAGCCTTTGCCTTCACAACACCTACCCATGCCTCTTCTGTTACCCCCTCTGCCCAGAGGTTCTACCTCTGTGCCCTTGACCCCTTCCCTACCCAAACCTAATAACCCCCTCCCAAAAATAAGAGGAAATATACCCCCGACCCAGCCCTCTCCAGGTGACCCCCCCACCCACTGAGAAAAAGGAAGCACTAAATAACCCCCCAAGAGGAAAATTCCCCCGGTCTCCAAAGTCTCAACCCCCTTTAGGAAAGCAGACTTCCCCGTCCCAGCCCAGTACCTCCACACCCAAAAAACATGCCCCAAGAAGTCAAATCTTCTCCCTATTCCGGTTCATACCATTGAGAATTATAAAATCCCCAAACTTGTGAAGCCCAGCCTATCCCCCCTCTATCTGACCCTCCCCCTGCAATTGAACCACCACCCTCAATCTGACCATACCGCTGCCATTGGCCCATCTCCCCCTCCTGATTCCATCCCTCCCAAAACCCAACACGGTCCTCCATAGTTTTGGCCCTTTGGTGCCTGGCCTGCCCCCTAGATGCCCCTCCTGTGGGAGTTGTCCCTTTGTAGGAGAAGGGCAGGCTAGTAATGCAGGGCATGATCATTGTGGCCCTCAAAGCCATGGACATAATTGGACTGGCAATTTGACTTTTTCTCATCACAGTCATCATATATTTTGCTGAATAAAGCATTTTCTATATATTTTTTCATATTTCTGTGTCATCAAAATGGAGTTTGGGATAACTGTCATTCAGGTGTATTTGTGATGTGCGTATACAATGATGTTAGTATGGCGTAGATTGCATACAGTCTATAGAGTACAAGCACTTGGTTAGTATGAATCCTGGATTTGTGTGCCTACTTAGCTAAATGTCAATGTTCGCATTGGTTTAGTTTATGAGTGTGACCTGAAGTCACAAATCTTTGTTTAGGAAAACACAGCTCCACATGTTTCATGCTTTCAGATATCAACATAGTGCAAGTGTGGCAAAGTACAACAGTTTAGGCGAAGCATGCTACATATGTTTCTTAATGGGCTGAAAGACACCTTCCTCATCAATACACCTGGATCCATATTGACCTTGACTACATGGTAGTGACTTGGGACACACTCATGTACACAAAATAATGCTACAATTGTTGTTTGTGACTTGATAGTGGTGGACCCATGTATGTATCTTCTATAGATCTTGAAAAATAGTGGTAATGACAGATTTGCCACACGTGGCATGCCATTGTAGGTCAATATCCTTTAAGGCTGTGTACCCATCTGAAACATTTCCTGTGGCCATGGTGAGTGTAAGGTAAGTATTATTTGACAGTGTCCCGACCCTGTTGCCTCCCAGGACTCAACTTTCTGCATATATCCTTGTTAGTCATGGTGTCTGTGGAATGGATTGTTCAGGGCCTGTAAAATTAAAGGTCAGTCATTCCTACCTGATTTTGTTTGTGGACATCATGTGGATAGTGTGTGTCCAGGACCTGTCTTAGTAAGTTACAGTGTTTTACAGTCCTTACAGGGACACAACTGTTTTAGGTGTTAGTCGTATGTTTACACAGTGTATGGTGCATGAATGGTTGTCCCACAATTAGAATGCTAGCGATGACATGCAGTGATTGTAAAGTTGTACAGTGCCTAGCGTTGTAATGTGCATCTCATTGTAGCCCCATGCCACAGTTGGAGTGTTAGAGTCTGGGCATTTCTCAGTTCTGGCAAATGTACTCTGGCCACATCATGCTCATGTGATGTTCCTTTGGATTCTGTATTGGGGCACACATAGTCATGCGTTTGCTTCCTCAGCCAGATATTTGATGCACCAGACCAGAGTATGTTAAGCAGAGGTATGGGTATGTGTGGTCTATCCCAGGCTGATATTATTTGCAGTATGTTCACCAAGATTTTAAATGATTAATTATTTGATAAGTGAATTTGAGTGTGTCTACATGGCCAGGGAGGATGTGTGATAAGCCAACTGTAACCAAGACACAATGTGTGGTACTTCACGTTTGTGGCTTTGTTGTTTGTTCAACTTGTTTTTTGCATTGTGAAAAGCTTTATGTTGTTCATTCGATGAAACCTACTTTCGATCCTGTGTGGACAAGGGTTTGTTTGTGTGCTGGGATGGAGATATGCATCTTGAGTATGGGTCTGTCTTTTCCACCTAACTGAGCAGCTTGCTTGTGCATTTCACATATGGGGACAAGTTCTAAATGTTGTTCTTTCAGGCATATGATTCAGTGATGGGATATGACACACCTAACATAGTATCTAAGATGGCAGACAGTTTGTATTTACCAAAGGCTATAATAGTCATATCATTTAGGTTACACGCATGTAACTTAGCTACATAGGGATTAGTAGTTGCCATGATACTGTCAGGAGTGGATTGTGCTTGTTGTGTCCAAGATTCTAATCTACTAGGGATAATGCTGGGTGCTGCATGGTCTTTGTGTCTCCTTTATGTTTCAGACATGTAGGCAAAGTCTATTTATTTCAAAGGGTATTTTTGGTGTCCATCTAATTGTCCAGTTGGGAATGCCAGGCCATGTTAATGCATTCAGAGTGAGTGACATTCGTGTGTGCATGGTCATCCAATGCCCCTTGTAGGCCAATCATGTGACACAACAGAAGGTGTAGCTTTTCAGCATAACAATGCACTGCAACAATCTACTTCTTTTCTCAGTTCATGCAAGCAGTCTGAACCTCAGTTGTTGGTAACTGGAGTGATGTGGAGTGGATTTAGTTCAGGGTGGATGCTGTGTGCTAGTCCGAGATGACTCTGCCTGTGGTCAGCTGCCCAGTGCCTCAGAAATGCTAATGACAACAGAGCACTGCCTTTAGTGTGATGTCACTGTTACAAGCTACAAGTGGACAAAACCCTTCCTTGGGTTTACACAACAGCTCTCGCCTGGGACACTTAGGAATGGGCTAAGATGTCAATGTGTTTGGCACAAACACACCTTCTGTTTATAGCCTAGAACGTTACTTTTTAAACCTGCCTGTCTTTCATTCCACACTTGACTTGCTGTCACCCCTCACACAGCGTACACAATGCATCATCATCATTACGGTATGTGGCCACATCACTTGTGAGTGTTATAGATGTGACTGCGACCTGCCCCTCCCTGGATGAACATTGGGGGATCCTATGATACACCCCTACAACAGAAGTCTGACAGGCAGAATGTAATTGTAGCAGTTTGTGCACTACTCAACAGGGATGAGTACCGAGTGAGGAGAGTTGAGAATTGTAGAGATTTCGAATTTTTGCACACTTTCCCAATGACAATTGTTTTGTCTGTACAAGCTAAGACTTAAAAAATTTAACAACACATCATGTTGTCCTTTTGTGCATAGATGACAATGGAGTACTTTTGAGTTTATGCTTGATGCTGTCCCAGATCACACAGAGCTGAACTGGGAGGGCTGTTATGTCAATTAGATGTGCTACATGTGGTAAACCGAGTGGACTGTGAGTACACAGAAGTATTGTGGGCCTGTCTTCTGTACAGATGCTACAGAAACCTGTGTCACACCCATGCACTAAGTTGACAGACAGAGGTTAAGGTGGATATTGGAATGTGAGGCCTAGCTACAGATGTTTTTTGCCAGGTTGATGTTGCATGGGCTGAGCTAGATTAACAAGGGTAGAGGTGAGAGAGACATGTTTCCATTTTGTTAATAGAGTGGAGACTCATACATAATATGGGCAGGACAAGAAGGATTTTTATGTTAGTGGAAGGTAGGAGTTAAGTTCAAAGGCTGTTCTTGTATAGGAGATGTAGTATCCTTGTTGTTAGAATGTGACAATTTGGAAACTGCTGTGTGGGAATCAGAGTGTGTGACCTTGTAATACTAGTTAAGGACTGGGCAAGTTATGCTAGGAATAGGTAGATGTGAATGAGGTGAAACCAACTAGACAATGCTGGAGGCTGGCAGAGATGAGAGCTGTAGTCTGCGGCACTACGGTGAGAGATGAATGTAACAGGGCAGTGTAATTGATAAACGTAGTTGTAAAAGTGCCAAAGTCAATGGAGGTATGGAGCATAGAACTGAGATGTGAATGTGACAGGGCCACAGTGAGACATGGTTAAACATGTTAATTGTAGCAAAGTGGATAAGGGTATGTCAAAGGCATACACCAGTATTGTGATAAAAGTGCAGTCCGAAACATTAGTAAGGGTGCAAATGGTGATGAGAGCTGTCCATTTGCACCCATTACATGTACATTTAATGTCGGCTGAGGAGGTGATGATTACGGTACATTGATGATTACGGTACATTGTGTAAATATCCTGTATAGGAGAGGTTGTTGTGTACATAGTGATTAAGACTGGTGATGTGAATGTAGTTGTGGATGTAAGAAGGGCAGTGCTAGTATGAGATTGTGAGAGTCTGGATGTAATAGTTACAGTACAAGGGTGGTGCTTGTAAGGCAGAAAGGGTTTTATAGATAGCTGCGACGATGGTGAATATGCAAAACTTGTGTATGTAGGATAGGTTGAGAGATGAGTATGTACTTTGAAGTGGATGTGAGAGGGGACAGACCAGCACAGCACAAGTAGAAATTATGCAGGCCAAGAGGTAATGTTGAAATGTACACATGTGGAGATTAGGGGATTGTAAGTATGCAAAAAGAGTTGCCTGATGAAAGTTTCAGATGTAGTATCTGTTTGCTACAGCTTGCTGTCTGCCACTTATGGTTCATGACAGCTTGTTGACTTGGCCGCTAGGAGAACACTGGCATATGCAAAACCTATTGCCATCACAGGATACATTCCCTCCACCTAGCCTTGCCTTGTCTAAGATCTGTGTGGGTATGAGTGCCAAGTTACCCTTTGTAGATAGATGTTGTCACAGATTGCTCATTCTTCCCCTTAAATACTGCCCTGTGATGAAGGTGTTGAGTTACTATCATGATGCAGACACATTGAATGGCAGTCTAATGCGTGGAGCGCCATAACCCCCCAAGGGAAAGGTCGTCCAAGATGTGTGCTGGTGGGCCACCTTGGGGGCAGACTAATCCTGAAACGCATCCCCACACTTCCCAGTATACTACACACACATGGGTACTGTTGGCATTCTGACTTTGAATGTCAGAGGTATTGGGACACAAAGGGAGATGGACTCATTATAATGGTATCTGTGGATGTGCTGATGATTAATCATTACACTGTTACAAGAAACACATATGACACCGGAACATTATACCCAGTTCCATAAGTGTTTGCATTGTTAATTGTTTTTGGCTCTTCTAGTTTGGTTTGGCAAGTGTAGACCTTGTGTGGGGCCATAAGGGGTCCCGTGTAGCCCATTAAACACTCACACAGAGCCTGAGGGCAATATGTCTTTGTAGAGGGTTTGTTTTCCAAGATTAGAGGGAAGTGTTTCAGTGCCTGTTAGACCCGGGATCCCTGGTTGGCTGAGGTAGGTACCTTAGGCCAAATAGCGACTCGCGTTTCCACATCAGGGAAAGAAAGGTCACCTTCTGAGATAGTCCCGCTCAGCCCCTTGGTAGCTTGGCACGAACAGCCAGGCTTATCTTCAAGGCAAATGTGTAAAGTATTTGCAACCACCCTCACAGCAACCCAATGATGACACGCAAATAGACTCCACATGAGTTTTATAAAACAAGTATAAACTTTATATAAAAAGACATATGTTAAGACCACACAATATAAATCCAATAAATGTATATTTGTAATATTCCTTCTGGCCAGTTGTTAGCCCAGCCAGCCCTTGTAAGTTCTGGCGATATTAATGAGCTCTTCTAAACATTCCACTGTAATCCTAATACCATGTTCTGCAGTTGGTCATGCTAGAATCAGGCGCTTTGCAATGTAAAAATAATGCAATGCGTAACACAACAATCAGATACTCTGCAATGTAAAAATAAGGCAATGCGTAATACACTAATCAGGTAGTTTGTTTTGCAGAAACAATGCAATGCGTCATACGACAATCAGATAGTTTGTTATGCAGAAATAATGCCGTGCGTGATACACTAATCAGGTCGTTCGTTATGCATGAATAATGCAACGAGTAATACACTAATCAGGTACTTCGTTATGCAGAAATGATGCAATGTGTAATACGACAATCGTGCTGACTCGCAGGTAGCTTATGACAGCAGTTGCCCCCAACACAGGTATGGTATAAAAAGAAGTGCAGTTCCGCACTCCGGCCCCAGTACTGCCACTCCCTTGACAATATGGGCCTCGACACGACCCTTAGCAGAGGCTTGCGCTGCTGGAATGAGAGAGAGGACAAGAGCGTCTCCCTCCGAGCCGGCACCCCGCCCCAGGAATCAACACGCATTACCTGGAGGGTGCCAACTCACTCTCCTCTCCTTGTCCAGTGACTTGGGCGTCCGATGCAATCTTGGGGACTTGGCAACGGAGGGCTCGGGCTGGCGGCTCATCTCCTCCCGGGCTGCCTGTCCTGGCCACTACTGCTTCGAAGATCTCAGGCTGCCACAGGGCACACACACACAGTGTCACTGAGACTTCCTTGAGCTTTTGGTGCACGATCACGGGGCACTCCACATGAAGGTCTCAGGCTGCACCATGAACATGCATGCAGCGTCACTGAAACTCACTTTAACTCTGGGTGAAAGTTAACAAGGCAGTCCTCACGCAGGTCTCCCGCTGCACAAAGCACATGCACACAGCATCGTGGAGACTCACTTGGATTCCGGGTGCATGATACAAGGCAATCCAGACAAAGGTCTCATGCTGCACAAACCACACACACGCAGCGTCGTGAGAATCACTTGGATTCCGGGTGCACGATAACAAGGCAATCTTCACGAAGGTCTCCAGCTGCACAAAGCACACACACAGCATCACAGATCCTTGCTTGGACTCCAGGTGCCCACGATCACAGGACCCTGCTTACGAGGGTCTGAGGCTGCAACAAGCACATGCACACAGTGCCACTGAGACTCTCCTGTAAACGTTTGTGTACCTGAGTTTCCGCAACAAGGAGCCAGCTCACCTCGGGCCCCTGGGGGTAAGTTAATTCAGGACACAGCACAGCAAAGTCCTTTCAACCAGGGGACATAGCACACAGCAAAGTCCCTTCAGCCTTTCCTTGGTTAAAACAGCAAACTGCAGGCCAGCCCCAGAACACACAACAAGGTTCAGTCCTTTCCTTCAGTCTTTTCAGTTGTTTCTTTATTGACAAAGGTTCCTCTTGACCACCTAGTAGCTCCAGTCTTGTTTAATCTTGATCAATCAATTCTCCAAAGTTCAGGGGCTTCAGTTCTCATAGTTATACCCCTCAATGGCTTTGAAGTCTTTGTGTTCAGGGGGCACTGATCCCTGATCAAATCAGTTCTGGGTCCCTCCATCCCAGTGACACCTTCTTTTTTGGTTAGTGGGGGTCTGGCTTCTGAATCACCCAGCAGGAGATGGGACAATTGTTTTATGGCAGCAACCCAGGCCTCTTCACCTCTAGGGGCTACTCCTCCCCCTACACTCCAGATGCAGGTCAGCCTGTTGCAGTCTCACCTCTTCCCCTGGGTCAAGATATTCCCCAGATCCTATCGGGGGGGTGGCTGCTGCCACTGCTCGAAGAGCCAGGTCTTGAGGAGCTTCCTGAAGGTGAGCAGGTCCTGGGTCTGCCGCAGATGGGTGGGGAGGGTGTTCCAGGTCCTGGCAGCGAGGAAGGAGAAGGATCTACCTCTGGAGGTGTACGCTGGATTCGTGGGACGGCGGCGAGGGCGAGGCTGGCAGAGCTGGCGGGCAGGGGTGTAGAAGTTGAGTCTGTTGTTCAGGTAGGCTGGTCCGGAGTTGTGGAGTGCTTAGTGTGCGTGGGTGAGGAGCTTGAAGGTGATCCTCTTGTTGATGGGGAGCCAGTGAATGTCTTTGAGGTGGGGGGTGATGTGGCTGCATCAGGGGAGCTTAAGAATCAGGTGGGCCAAGGCGTTCTGGATGCGTTGTAGTCGCTGTAGGTGTTTGGTCGGGATTCCTGCGTAGAGTGTGTTGCTGTAGTCCAGTCGGCTGCTGACGAGGGCTTGGGTCACCGTTCTTCTGGTTTCGATCGGGATCCACTTGTAAATCCTGCAAAGCATGCGGAGGGTGTTGTAGCAGGAGGAGGTTACGGCGCTGACCTGCTTGAACATGGAGAGGGAGGAGTCGAGGCTGAATCCCAAGTTGCGTGCGTGGTCCGCGGGCATCGGTGCTGTTCCTAGTGTTGTCGGCCACCAGGCAGACGGGGTGGGGCCGAGGGTGAGGACTTCCGTCTTGTCCGAGTTCAGCTTCAGGCGGCTGCTCGACATCCACTCGGCGACGGCCTTCATACCTTTGTGGAGGTTGGTTTTGGCAGTATGCGGGTCCTTGGTAAGGGAGAGGATGAGCTGGGTGTCGTCGGCGTAGGAGATGATGTTCAGGTCATGTTGGCGGGCCACTTGTGCGAGGGGGGCCATATAGAATTTGAACAGCGTTGGGCTGAGGGATGAGCCCTGGGGTACGCCACATATGAGGTAGGTTGCTTCGGATCAGTAGGGTGGGAGGAAGACTCTCTGGGTTCTGCCAAAGAGGAAGGAAGGGGTCCAGTCCAGGGCTTTCTCCTGAATTCCGGCTTCTTGGAGGCGTATTCTTAGTGTGTGGTGGCAGACCGTGTCGAAGGCAGCTGACAGGTCCAGGAGGATGAGGGCTTAGGTTTCGCCGTTGTCTAGTTGGCATCGGATGTCGTCTGTGGCGGAAATGAAGGCTGTCTCGGTGCTGTGGTTCCGTCTGAATCCAGATTGCGACGGGTCTAGGATGTTGTTGTCCTCGAGGTGGCGGGTCAGCTGTATGTTGGCGATTTTCTCAATGACCTTCGCCAGTAAGGGGAGATGGGGCGGAAGTTCTTAAGGTCCTTGGGGTCCGCCTTGGTCTTCTTGAGGGGGCGTTGATTTTGGCATGCTTCCAGCTTTCCGTGAATGTCGCTGAGTCGAAGGAGATGTTGATGACCTTTCGTAGGTGGGGTGCGATGGTGGCGTCTGCTTTGTTGAACACGTGGTGTGGCCAGGGGTCTGCTGGCGATCCCAAGTGGATGGAGTTCATGATCTTTCATGTCTCGTCGTCATTGACGTGGGCCCCGGAGGTCAGCTGGTTGGTGCAGGTGGCGTTCGGGGTGGGGTCTGTCGTGGTCGGGGCTGGCAGTACGTTGAAACTGTCATGGATGTCGATGGTCTTGTGGTGGAAGAAGGTGGCCAGTGAGTAGCACAGTCCTTGCGAGGGCGGGATGTCGCTGGTGTTGGCGCTGGGGTTGGAGAGTTCCTTCACGATGCTGAAAAGCTGTTTGCAATCGTTTGTGTTGTTGTCCAGGCGGGCTTTGAAGGAGGACCTCTTGGTTGTTCTGAAGAGTTGGTGGTGTCTGCGAATGACGTCCTTGCGGACAGCGTGGTTTTCTGACATGCGGTCTTGGAGCCATTTCTTCTCTAGCATCCGGCATGTGTGTTTGGAGGTCTGGAGTTCATCAGTGAACCAGGCGGCTTTCTTGCTGGAGTGGTTGATGGAGGGCATCTTTAGCGGGGTGAGAATGTTGGCGCAGTCTTCGATCCACTGTCTGAGGTTTCGGGCGGCGGTGCCTGGGCCGTTGGGGTCCGTTGGAGGGTCCAGGGCAAGGGCGGAGGTCAGTTGGTTCTTGGTGACGTTGCCCCAGCAGCGGAGAGGTAGCTGTTGGGTGTGGTGGTGCGTGGTTGCTTTCTTGAATGTGAAGTGGAAGCAGCGGTGGTTGGTCCAGTGGAGTTCTGTGGTGTGGTTGAAGGCGATGTGGGTGCTTGTGGAGAAGATAGGGTCGAGCGTGTGGCCGGCGGCGTGGGTGGGTTCGGTGACGAGTTGTCGGAGGCCGAGGTTGGTGAGGTTGGTGATCAGGGTGGCGAAGTTGGTGTCGTTGTTGTTCTCGAGGTGGTAGTTCAGGTCGCCGAGGAGGATGTAGTCCGTGGAGACGAGTGCGTGGGTGTTGGCGAGGTCGGCGATGGAGTTGCTGAAAAGGGCCCGGGATCCGGGAGGTCTGTAGACGAGTGTTCCTCTGAGAGTAGTGTTGGGGTCGGTGTGCATCCGGAAGTGAAGGTGTTTGGTGGAGTTGAGAGAGTCGTCTGTGAGGATGTGGACCTGGAGCGTGGACTTTTGGTCGATGGCTATTCCTCCTCCGATTCCGTTGGCGTGATCCCTGCGGGTGATCTTGTAGCCGTCTGGGATGGCTACGGCGATGTCCGGTGCCGAGGATTCGTTCCACCTGGTCTCGGTCAGGAATGCTACATCTGGGGCCGTTGTGTCGAGTAGGTCCCAAAGTGTCCCGATCGCGCCGCAGAAATGACTACGTTTCCCTGCAAGACGCTGTTGAGAACTACCACTCCCATGCTCCTTTGCGGTTCTCGCGAGACTTGTTCACGGAAGCATAAGGAGGAAGACTGGCAGAGCTCGGTGTCGGGAATTCCTCCGGTCCGAGCTGTCGTTTGCTGTTGCTGTTGGCTGTGGGTGCGGTAAGGGTGCTTGCACCAGGATTCCATTGCCACAGAGTTTCGATTCTGATTTGGTTTGTGTTAGCTTCCTGCTATACACGCGTTTTCTAGGATCCTCTGGGGAAATACTTCAGAGCTTAAGGATTTGACCGGGTCGGTATTGTCGAGCGACGGTGAGGTGGATAAGTAGAAATCCACGGATATCTTTGCTTACCATATATTTGTCTTTATTTACTTTGGTCACCAAGTGGTAGGAGCAGAGTGCTCTTGACTTCATGGAAAGAAACTTTCAAGGATCTTACCACAATCACATATTGTACCCGTGTGTTATGAATACAGGGGCAACTTCTTTTGCATTATCGTTTATAGTGGATGGATGTGGTATAATGTGCATGGTGTTTAACCCTACTGTCTCTGGCTACTTTTATTAACAGGGATTGATCAGGAGTGGTAGTCTTCTACTGTCGATCCTTGTGAAGCGTTTAAGGAGTGAGCTAGGGGTATGTTCTTACTTCCTCCGAATCTTGTTGCTATGCATTTATGTATTGAGGTTACATGTCCCTGTTGATTTTGTATTACTGCAACAACATCTCTATCCCATCCTCTACCATCACCTACCTATCCCCGGAAGTGTTATTTTGCTTTACAGGTATTTAGATTGGCATAGGTGTTACTTGAGGTTTTAATGTATGCAGAGTGCATTACCAGTAAAGGTATTCATGAGATTTGTTCTCTTTGTGTTTTCCAGATCTTCCTCCCTGCTGTCCCTTTCCTTTCCTTCCCCTTTCCCAAAACCCCCTTCCCCACAACGTCCCTCACTTAATCCTTTCAATGTGCTGTGCCATTACGGCAGTTCAGACATTGGCTAGATTGAGAGGTGGAACATAATCTTCAAACAGATCCAGAGGACGATTGACATAACACAAAGCTCGACGGCATGTTTGCGTGCGGAGTGGGTGTTGAGGAGTATGCAGCGGAGGTGGTTGGGTCCGGTCCTTGGAGGCTTGGTGGTTCTGTCACAGGAGAAGCTGCAGGTGTGGCAGGAGAATGGTCCGTAAGTGCGTTTCGGGGCAGCCTGGAAGCAGAGGTGGTCCCTGCCGGTGTTGAGAGCGAGGAGAGTGTTGGGATCGTATCGTAGTCTAGCATTGCGGGAGGCGCGGGGTCCAGGGGTTCTGGCGCTGGGCGCGGTCTAGGCGTGGACGGGCGCAGACGGGCTTGCCTATGGCGCGCCATCGGCGCGCCCACTGCGCGCGTCCGCTGCACTTCCGCACGGCGTCCTCCATAAAAGGCGAAGTGGGAGGGAGGTGCAGCTGGGATGCGGGAGTGGGGCGGCCAATGGGCGTTGAGGAACGGGACACAGAAGGCAAAAGGGGGCGGGTGTGCAGCGGCGGGTAGCAGGGAACGGGGGTACAGAGATCAAGGGGCAAGGGACGCTTAAGAGCCCAAAACAGAATACAAAACAAAAAATAAAGTACAAAACAGTCAACAACAAACCACAATGTAGGCAGCACAAGAGCACACCAGCGGCGAACTCCTGTCAGCGGCAGCAGCGGGGCAAGAGTCACGGGCACACAGGAGGAGCTGTGCAGCATGAGGAGCGACCTGACCTGCGAGCAGCCACTTTTACAAGAGTTGTTTATAAACACATAATGCAAAAAACCACCTTCATAGAAAGATGTATTATTACATTGTGAGTTTAGGCATACTAAACTTCACCTCTCCATCTTAAGCCTTTTGGGAAGATGGGCTGGAAAACATACTACCCAGCCTTCCAATTCCATCATATGGGCAAGATTTCCTTTCAACAGTGAAAAACGAAATGGAGATTATTTCACTGTCAGTACATGGTACACACCTTAGTACATGTCATACCTTTCACATGCACTGCACCCTTCCCAGGGGGTACCCTAGGTTTACTATTGGGGTGTCTGATGTGCATAGAAAGGGAAGGGTAAGGTCTGGCAAGTGAGTGCACTTGTCAGAACAACATGGCAGTTTAACATCTGCGTGCAGGCAATGCAATGTGGGAGGCACAATTAGTCCTGCAGGCCCACTAGTAGCATTTGCATTACCAGCCCTGGCACACATAGTGCACTTTACTAGGGACTCTCCTAGTAAGACAAACATACCAATCATGGACAACCAATTACCATTACACTTTATACAGGGAGCACTTGCACTTTGACACTGTTTAGCAGTGGCAAAGTGTCCAAAGCCTGAGCCAAAGCCAAAGTGGGTAAAAACAAAACCTATCACAGCACCAAAGATAGAGGCGGTAGAGGCAAAAAGTCAGGGGTAATCACGCCAAAAAATGCCAGGTCTCACACATGTCCCCTCCAGCGGACAAGTGAGGGGAAATACCCACCCTCATTGGAGTTCTAATCACTAAGCCGGAAAAATCTGGACAGACCATCAGCATTGGTGTGTTCTGTTTCAGGCTGGTTTTCCACTGTGAAATCCATTCCCTGTAAGGACCACCTCAACAGTTTTGGGGTCTCACCTCTCATCTGCATCAACCATCTGCATCAACCATCTGAGGGGCCTGTGGTCTATCTGAACCAGGAAGTGAGTCCCAAACAAGTAAGGCCTCAACTTCTTTAGCACCCAGACGACAGCAAAAGCTTCCCTCTCAATGGCACTCTACCTCTGTTCCCTGGGAAGTAGGCTCCTGCTAATAAAAGCTACTGGTTGGTCCAAGCCTTCGTCGTTCAATTGTGAGAGTACTGCTCCCACACCATGCTCTAAAGCATCTGTCTACACCACAAACTCTTTGGAGAAATCAGGTGCCTTGAGCACGGGCTCCACGCACATGGCAGTCTTCAGGGCATCAAAAGCAGTCTGGCAAGCATCAGTCCAGATCACCTTCTTGGGCTATTTCTTTGACATCAGTTCTGTCAAGGTGGCAACAATAGTGCCATACCCCTTCACAAACCGTCTGTAATACCTAGTGAGTCCTAGAAAGGCCCTCACTCCTGTCTGGGTCTTGGAGAGATCCGAAGCCAGAATTGTATCAATCTTTGCCTGTAGGGGCGCCACCCGGCTGCTCCCTACCTGGTGTTCTAAGTACCCAACAGAATCATGCCCTATGTGGCACTTACTCAGCTTGATAGTCAGGCTTGCCCTCTGCAAGGCCTTCAATACTTCACAGAGGTGTTGTAAATGATCCTCCCAACTGGAGCTGAACACAGCAATGTCGTCTAGGTAGGCGGCGCTGAATTCTTCCAGCCCACTTAACACCTGGTTAACCGGTCTCTGGAAGGTGGCAGGGGCGTTCGTCAACCCAAAGGGCATAACCCTGAACTGGAAGTGCCCCTCTGGCGTTGAGAGCGCCAACCTCTTCTTGGCCCCTCGGTCAAGGCAATCTGCCACTACCCCAATGTTAAATCAAATGTACTGAGGTACCGGGCAGCTCCCAGCCCATCCACCAGCTCATCAGCTCGGCTGATGGGGTGAGCGTCAGTCTTAGTGACTGCATTGAGCCCACGGTAATCCATACAGAACCGGAGTTCTGGGGTGGCACCTGGCACTGAAGCTTTTGGCACAAGGACCACTGGGCTAGCCCAGGGGCTGCTGAATGGCTCAATCACCCCTATCACCAGCATCTTGGAAGCCTCCTCCTTGATGCTGGCCCTGACCTTATCAGCTACTCTGTAAAAATGTTGTTTTACAGACAGACTGTCTCCAGTGTCCACATCATGGACGCACCAATGGGTGACTTCTGGGGTCAGGGAGAACAGGCAGGTCAACTGACCTAATACCTGGCGACAGTCCTTCTGCGGTTTTGGAGTCAGGGTAGGTGAGAGGTTCACCTCATCCACTGAGCCATCTTTCTCCTTGACTGACAGGCGGTCAGGAAGAGGTTTACTCTTCTATTCCACCCCGTCGTCTGTAGTGTGGTTTGAGGCGGTTCACATGGATGACCCTCAAAGGGATTCCCCGGAGACCGGAAGTCAACCAGGTAGGTCACTTCACTCCTGCACTCCACTACCTCATTAGGCCCAGTACACTTGTCCTGGAGCGCACAAGGCTCCACTGGCGCCATCATCCACACTTTTTTGCCCAGGTTGAAACTCGTACCACTGTTTCATCTCTTCCTGGCTGAGCGAGTTGCCTGAAACGCCTAGTTTGGTTCCTGAAGGCCAGCATGCAGCTATATACATCCTGGGGGGTTTACTAGAAGCCTTCTCCCAGCCCTCCTTCACCAAACTCAAGGGACCTCCTACAGGGTGCCCATACAGGAGCTCAAAGGGAGTGAATCCTAAGGACTTCTGTGGCACCTTCCTGTAAGCTAACAGGCGGCATGGTAAAAGGATGTCCCACTTATGCCTCATGTGTTCCTCAAGACCCATAATCATGCCCTTCAGGGTCCGGTTAAATCTTTCAACCAGACCATTACCCTGGGGGTGGTAAGCCGTGGTGAACTTGTAGGTTACACTGCACTCCTTCCACAGGGATTTCATATACCTAGATAGGAAATTAGTACCCCTGTCGGACACCACCTCTCTGGGGAACCCTACGTGGGAGAAAATCCCCATAAGTGCACAGCACACCATGGGGGCTGTCACGGTCTGGAGAGGGATGGCTAGCGGGTACCGGGTGGCATGGTCCACCAAGACCAGGATGAACCTGTTGCCCATGGCCGTCTTGGAAGCCAGAGGCCCCATGATGTCAATGCCCACCCTCTCCAAGGGGGTGCTGACTACTGGGAAAGGTTGGAGGGGAGCCTTGCACTTCCTTCCACTCATACCACTTGCCTGACAAGTCTGACTGGTCTTGCAATGAGTATCAGAACTCTTGCGCATTTGAGGCCAATAGAAGTGGGTGACAAGCCTCTCAAAGGTCTTGTCCTGCCCCAAATGTCCTGCTAAAGGTACATCATGAGCCAACCCCAGTAGGAAGGCTCTGAAGCGCTGGGGTACCACCAGCGCATTGGCTGACCCAGGCTCAGCAAACTTAGGCGCACTATACAGGACATCATTCTCCCAGTAAATCAAGTGTGATCCAGACTGATCACCTGCTGCCTTGTTTGCTGCCTGTTGCCGCAAAACTACAAGAGAAGGGCACTTCTTTTGCTCCTCACAGAATTCCTCCCTGCAGGGCCCTCCCTCCTGCTGCCATTCAGTCACCTCAAGTAGGTCTCCCAGTTCAGCCACTTGTTTCCCTGTAGGTTCCAAAGGGTGCCTCCTCCTGGACCTTGGGAACTGTGGGGGCAAGTTTCCCGTGCCCCCTGCCTCCTCTCTTTACAGCAGGCACCTGGGCCACTATTTCAGGCACAAGGTCCTCTTGAATAACTTTACTGGCTGCCATAGACGAGTGGTCACACAAGCACACTCAGGCAGACTCAACATTTCCAAATGCGCCTGGCGCTCCACCTCCTTCCAAGGGAACTCTCCAGGTCATTCCCCAGCAGATAGTCTACAGGCATGGACGGACTTACAATGACCTTCATGGAACCGGAGACACCCCCTCCCCCACTCAAAGGGAACCAGCCCCACCTTGCAGATGCGTACTGAGTTGCCTGCTGCAACTACAGGGTGAAGCACATCGGGAATTACCTGCTCTTCAGACGTTATGTTATGTTCTGGTATGTTATTATAAGTTTGTAGAGCGCTATATCACCCAGGGGTATCTAAGCGCTGTCAGCGGATACACAACATCAGTGGGTACAAATAACAAACACCCATTGACACCTGACAGATGTCAAACTAGTACCAGTGTCCCTCAGAGCCTCCACTCTCCTTCCATTGATGGTCACCCACTGCCTGTATTTTTTAGTATTCTCAGGCAGAGAGTTTTCCTGGACCATCTCTTGATCTCCTAATGAGACCAGGGTCATAACTGCTTGCTCCTCCCCATTCCAAGGACCCAATTCCTCCCCCAACGCTACACTCAGTAATACGGGTGTTGGAGCACCAGTGGGTGCAGATGACTTCTTGGGGCATCTAGGGGAAATATGACCCATTTCTTTACAGAAGTAACAAGTAGGAGGACGTTGTTTGTCCCGGGTACTGGTCCAGCAGTCTGCCTCTTCAGCAAGCTTACTGGGATCAGTCACCTTACTGTCCAAAAAATGCTGGTGCAGCTCTGGAACACACAGACTGCTCAAGTGTTCCCAACTAATTAAATCGCATAAGCTCCTAAAATCAGTTGCCTTGCTGCCCTTCATCTACCCATCCAGTGCACATGTGTACGCATTCACACACTCAACCCAAGTACTAGATTCCAGTTTCTTGAAATTCCTATATTTCTGCCTGTACTGTTCAGGAGTGAGCCCATACCTGAGGCATAAAGCCTCCTTCATATTGGCGTAGGCCAGGGTTCCCGCCCTCTCTAAAGGGGGTAAGACATCCATTGCAGAAGCCTCAAAGTGTTTCCATTGGCCCGACACCCAATGCTTCTCAGGCACCTCATTCTTCCTCAGTGCGATCTCATATGCCGTGAACCACACATATATTTCATCACCCCTCTGGTAATCCTGCACTAAGGGGTATATTCACAAGGACATAACTCCAAATTATCACCACCTTATCGCATCAAAAGCAGAGATAGATTGAACACCCCTTTCAGAAGCTGGTGCAAACTGTGGGCGTCACCACATTACCTCCGCGGTGGACACCACCAACTAACCCTAATGAGATGCAGAGTAGGAATTCCCTTGCAAAAACACACGAAAAAAACACTATACCACTTTCACAACGAAATGCCAGATCCGCAATGCGAACCAAAAACATGCGATAAGCCGCGATACCAGCAGCAGGAAACTAACACCTGTCCTGACCTGGTGTAAGGTCAGACCACAGCCTGCACCACAAAAGGGAGCCAAGCCCAGAGCCACACCGAAGGACAACAGATGCCATGGAGCCAAAAATAATGCAGTTCAGAGCCCTAATAGGGCTGCAACAGCCACCGGCAACACCCCCAGGACCCCCCCTCACCAGTACCCCAACACAAACATGTAACATCAACTACACTCAAACATGTACCAAATATTCTGCATGATGTCGCCCAATCACATATGGTGACATACATGTGTCATCACAAAAATGAGAAGCACACATCCACTTACGAAGCAACAAATGAAAATGTATTATAATAAACACCGAACAGAAATGAAGACACATTGCGGCTCCCCTCCCGACAATCGGTTGTCCACAGCCTACAAAACAAAAATCAGGATGAGAAGGTGTGCCCTGCGCATATCAAGGGACAGAGAGAGAGTGAAGGAGAGAGAGAGAGGGAGAGAGTGTGAGTGGGACAGGAAGAGAGGGGGAGAGAGAGAGAAGAAGAGGGGGAGAGAGAGAAGAAGAGGGGGGAGAGAGAGAAAGTGTCACCACTGTGCACCCAGGCCACACTGCTCACCTGCTGCTACCGGTGTGTCTCCAACCACGTGCCAGTATGTAGTGCAGTTCACCAGGTCCCACATCTGAGACAGACCCGTCATCTGAAACAGAGTCCAGATACATGAATGGCACAGTATAAACAATTGCACAAGACATCATCGCCTGCCAGACCCTGCACCCCCAGGCAGAGGCACCCCAGCCCCACCCGCTGCCCATCGAAACATACCTACCCCTGCGCACCCAGACCCTACTGCTCACCTTCCACCACCGGCGTCTGTAGAAGATGTCCCACTATGTGCTGCTGCAAGCCCGGGCTCGCAGACATGGCACCCTCCATATCATGCTGCCCTGCTTCACATGCCACCAGGTTCCACATTTGATGCTGGGTCTTGATTACGCCATTGCAGAGGACATACCAGTGCACAGGGCATCATCGCAGGCTGCACACCCGCTCAGCCCAATAGGTGACTCTGACTCTGTGATCCCAGATGCGACCTCACGTGGTGGTAGGCCCATGCTGCCCGTTGTCTCTGGCCTTCACTGCGGTCCAGCAGGGCACACACATGACACTGAGTCCTGAGTCAGCAATGGCGGAGATCGCATCAGTGCACACGTCATCATCGCTGGCTGCACACCTGCTCAGCTAGTCTGATGCCACTATCCCTGTGCAACCAAAATCAGCGCCACGTGGTGGCAGGCCAGTGATGGCCGTAAGGTCTCTGGTGCCACTAACCCTGTGCAACCCAAGTCAGCGCCACGTGGTGGCAGGCCTGTGACGGCTGCAAGGCCTAGGGTGCCACTAACCCTATGCGCAACATCTCATGGGCCCTTTATGATTGAGTACCGTGGAATGTCCGATATCCAATCGCCACCGGCAGAGGGGAATGTGACGTTGTTAGCCCCTTATATTTGAGGGGTCACATGGCCTGTGACTCCTGAGCCGGATGGGTGTGGTGTGTGTGCAAACCTGCCCTCAGGGAGTGGCTGTGACATGCTGACAACTAGACCAGTGACCTGCACAACACCTGTGTGAATGCCTGCGAAAGGTAGCTATCTGGGCCCCCACTCGGAGCATAAGCGGAGTGGTCTGGCCTCACATACGCCGTGCCAGCGCAGGGCTTTCAACTATGACTCGAGGGCTTTGGGCATGGTTCAGTCCATGTCTGGACCAGGAAGTGACTAATGCGTGCTTCCCTGTTGCAGTGTCCACGGCACATGGTTCAGAATCGGCAATGTAGCACACTGTGACAGGCATCCCACTAGATGGGCATCATTGGCGTGAGGGGAATCACTGTCCCTACATTCATCCACACATACATACATGGATGATAAAAGAAATGACACAGCAGTGCGTAACTGAATGTTTATTGCACATCCAGTGGAATTATGCAGCTGGAGCGGTACAGGGCCATGCCTAGCACACCACTGTTGGCCCGTGGAGGGCCAGCTAGAGTCCATCCGGGGATGAAAGGTACTGTGGAAGAGGAAGGGTACAGTCCGCAGTCTAGTCGCGGTGTCATTGTTTATCAAACAGGATATGGCAGTCCATGTTATGGTCCAAGGTGAATGCAGCAGAGTGTATCGGGGGCCAGTGGAAGGTCATGGGGCCATGTGCGGCACCAAGCAGAAACAGGCTAGGTGGCGAAGATGATTGCTAGTGCCTCCTTCTGACAACAATCCCATCCACGTCCTTGTCCATGGATGAGTGCTCTGCCCCACCTGTGGGTGTTGCAGTACCGGCTGCAGCACTGTTTGCCACTGACACATCAGGGCCCAGAGGAGGATTGGGGGCCTCACTGTGTGGCAGTGACACATCAGGTGCTGGAGTGGATACGGCTGCCGCACTGTAAGGCACTGACACACCAGGGGGTGGGGATGTGGACGGTGTGGCGGAAGCAGCATTCATCAGCGCCACGCCTTGTGGCAGAAATTCCATGATGAGGATCCGCATGGTAGGTCCCAGCTACATCTCGCTGATGTGCAGCGGTGGCTGGCATCCGTTCTGCCTCCATCTGCACCATGTCCTCCATGAGCCTTCGCATGTGTGCCAGCTCACGGCTGCTATCGCTGGAGCCACTCTGAGTGGACAGATGTTCCTCTCTCCACGTCATGACTCCAGCGATGTCAGTCAGGGCTCGTTGGAGACCATGCAGCGATTTGTAGGTGTCCGTTAGGGACTGGAGCTGGTCCCTCATGGGACCTAAGCACCCATGGATAGCATCCAGTTTGGTAGCCATGAGGCGGAACCCCACCCACACTGGCTCAGCCGTCTCCCTCTGGTCCTCAGCGCATGGCATTGGAAGGCCATGGTGTGTTCCTGGGGGTCTTGGGAGACTTCCGGAGCTGTGGGTGCCTCCTGCTTGGAGGTTTGCATAGTGGGTGGGGTCTCCTTGATGCAGCTGAGCTGCCCTGATCCTGGAGGTGAGTTGGGGTTCATGTCCATGATGTGTTGGAGGGCTTGGGTGTCGATGCTGGGGTTGTCCTCCTTGTCATCAGTGAAGAGTGGCTGGGACTGCTGTGCAGGAGGTGTTGATGGTGCCTCTGCAATGTGTAGAGGAGATGGTGTATTACAATGTGTCTACATGTATGTGGCACATGGAACATGTTAACATACAGACAGCATGGCATTGTACATTTTGACAGTGTGTAGATCAGGGCCATCACCCAGAATCATTGTGGGTAAACACTATACTCTGCTTGATTGTGCATGTGTGCCATTGTGGGACTCTCCACTCATCCCCCAGTACATGGTGGTCACTCACCCATTTGCACTTGTGTTGTGTCCTGTCTTGCAGTGTCCGTTCCCCAGACTCCGTCCACAGTCTCCACACTGATGACTGTCGACACCAGCTCCTCCATGTCATTCAGCTTCAGCTGTGGCGCTGGGTCCCCACCTCCAACCTGCATTGCTGCCTTCTGGTTGGCTGCGAGTTTCTACTTGGTCTTCCCCCGTTTTCAGTGAACTATCGCATGGTACCGCAGTGTTGTGAATTCGACATTAACACAGGGTTATTTACCCCTGATGGTATACACCCGTTACAACGCATCTTTTACTCCGCACTACCATTACAACGCGACTTTTACAACGCATACCATTACAACGCATTGCGCTGGGGGGCGCTCTAGGATAGGGAATAAGTATAATTTACTATCCAACACCTTCCCTAGGGTCCACGGGGACTGGAGTTAGAATAGTAAATTATACTTACCACTATCCAGCACCTCAAAGCGCTATGCGTTGTAATGGTATGCGTTGTAATGGTCGCGTTGTAACGGTAGGTAGTTGTAATAGTATGCGTTGTAACATGGTACATCCACCCCTGATCGGCTGCGATGTGTAAAGGTGCGTTAGCATTTTCTGGTGATATTTACCACACATTCTTGTGAATATACCCCAAAGTCTTTGGGAATGTTCACCTTCCCCTCTGGCACTGGTTGTGTGCTGCCAACATTTGAAATGGCCTGTTTAACCTTCATTTACAGTGCCCTCAAGCTTAACTCATGAGCTAAAAGAATCTTATTTTCTTCCAGGGCGAGAGCTTTCCTGCTGTCCTCTGCTCACTCTTCACTTTCAATGAGCAGCTTCTTCTCCTCTGCTTGAGATTTAAGTTTTAAAACATCCAACTCATGCTCTCTGACCCTTTGATTTTCCTCCAGCTCCTCTGGTGAAAAGCTCCTCCCTAAATGGCTACTACCAGCCCCTGAAGCTGGTCCCTCCACTGGTAAATCCTGTGGATCAATTCCAGTCCCTGGGTCATCCGCATCCACCTCAACATCAACCGCCTCCTGAGCCTACTTGGCTTCCCATCAGGCCCTAAAGGCCATTTGCAGCTCTTCTTTCTTGGCGCTAATTTTCATGGGACATCCCAAAGCTCTGCAGAATTGCCTCAATTGATCAACTTTGTAGGTAAGCAATGCCTCAACATCGAACTCTAATTCTGCAGCCTCACTGGCTACTTGACTCCTCTGAGACATGATGTGAGGCTTAAAGGTTGCTCAAAAATACAACCAACAAATCAAGAACACAATATGTGAATGCGTTGTGGTCTGCACTAAACTTGCGATGTACACCAATCACTGTGAGTGAATTTGCAAATACATATTCAAATCCCACATCCCTGACCACCAAATGTTAGAACCAGGATCCCTGGTTGGCTGAGGTAGGTAACTTAGGCCAAATAGGGACCCGTGTTTCAAAGTTAGGGAAAGGAAGGTCACCTTCTGAGATAGCCCTGCTCACCCCCTTGGTAGCTTGGCACGAGCAGCCAGGCTTATCTTCAAGGTAAATGTGTAAAGTATTTGAAACCACGTTCACAGCAACCGAATGATGATACCGCAAACAGACTCCACACGAGTTTCATAAAAATGAGTATAAACTTTATATGAAAAGATATACGATAAGGCCACACAATATAAACCCAACATGTGCGTATTTGTAATATTCCTTCTGCCCGGTTGTTAGGCTAGCCAGCCCTTATAAGTTCTGGAAATATTAATGAGTACTTCTAAACATTCCACTGTAATCCTAATACCATGTTCTGCAGTTCGTAATGCTAGAATCGGGTACTTTACAATGCAAAAATAATGCAATGAGTAACACAACAATCAGGCACTTTGCAATGTAAAAATAATGCAATGTGTAACGCACCAATCAGGTACTCTGCAAAGTAAAAATAAGGCAATGCGTAATACACTAATCAGGTAGTTAGTTATGCAGGAATAATGAACTGTGTAATACGCTAATCAGGTAGTTTGTTATGCAGATATGATGCAATGTGTAATACGACAATCAGGTACTCCGTTATGCAGACGTAGAGTAATCCGTAATACACTCCGGCACCGATCACGGTGCCTTTGGCGGTCTCCCCGCCACTTGTGCTGACTCGCAGGTAGCCTATATTAACAGTTGCCCCCACACGGGTATGGTATAACAAGAAGTGCAGCTCCGCACTCCGGCACCGGTTCTGCTACTCCCTTGACAATACGGGCCGCGATACGAGACGAAGTAGAGGCTTGTGCAGGTGGAATGAGAGAGAGGCCGAGAGTTTATCCCTCCAAGACCGCGCCCCGCCCCAGGAGTCGACACAGGTTACCTTGGGTCGCAAACTCACTCTCCTCTCCTTGTCCAGCGACTTGGTCCTCTAATGCAATCTTGGGCACTTGGCAATGGCGGGCTCGGGCCAGCGGCTCTGCTCCTTCAAGGCTGCCGGTCCGGGCCGCTACTGCTGTAAAGATCTCAGGCTGCCACCAGGCACACAAACACTAAGTTGCTGTGACACCTTTGAGCCTCGGGTGCACGATTACCGGGCACTCCACATGAAGGTCTAAGGCTGCACGATGAGCACGCACCCAGCTTCACTGAGACTCACTTTAACTCCGGTGCACGTTAACAAGGCAATCCTCCTGAAGGTCTCCCACTGCACAAAGCACACGCACACAGCATCGCTGATCCTCGGTTGGATTCCAGGTGCCCACGATCACAGGGCACTGCTTTCGAGGGTCTCAGGCTGCAACAAGCACAAGCCCACAGTGCCACTGAGACTCTCCTGTAAACTTTTGTGTTCCTGAGTTTCCGCAACAGGGAGCCAGCTCACCTCAGGCACTTGGAGTTAAGTTACTTCAGGACACAGCACAACAAAGTCCTTTCAAGCAGGGGGACACAGCACACAGCAAAGTCCTTTCAGTCTTTCCTTGATTAAAACAGCAAACTGCAGGCCAGCCGCAGAACACACAGCAAGGGTCAGTCCTTTCCTTCAGTCTATTCAGTTGTTTCTTCCTTGGCAAAGGTTCCTCTTGACCACGAAGTATCTCCAATCTTTTTCAATCTTGATCAAGCCATTTTCCAAAGTTCAGGGTCTTCAGCTCTCATAGTTATACCCCTTAATGGCTTTGAAGTCTTTGTGTTCAGGGGGCACTGACCTCTGTTCAAACCAGTTCTGGGTGCCTCCCTGCCATTGACACCATCTTCCTTTGATTAGTGGGGGTCTGGATTCTCATTCACTCAGCAGGAGATTGGGCAATTGTTTATAGCAGCAACCCAGGCATCTTCACCTCTAGGGGCTACTCCTCTTCCTACACTCCAGATGCAGGTCAGCCTGTTACTGTCTCACCTCCTCCCCTGGGGCAAGAAATTCCCCAGATCCTATTGCTTTCAAATCCAGACAGTCAATCCACAACCAGGCAGAGACACACAGAAATGTTAGAGCACAAAAACCCAGCGACTTCTACAAGAGTGGCTTATAAACACACAATGCAAAAACCACCTTCATAGAAAGATGTGTTATTTCATTTTGAGTTCAGGCATAATGAACTTCACCTCTCCATTTTAAGCCTTTGAGAAGATAGGCTGGAAAACATATTACACAGCCTACCCATTCTATCCTACGGGCAAGATAGTCTTTCATCAGTGAAAAATGAAATGGAGATTATTTTACTGTCAGGACATGGTACACACCTCAGTACTTGTCCTACCTTTCACTTGCACTGCACCCTGCCCAGGGGGTACCCTGGGCCTACCATAAGGGTGTCTGATGTGCATAGAAAGGGAAGTGTAAGGTCTGGCGAGTGAGTGCACTTGTCAGAACAGCATGGCAGTTTAACAAACTGTGAGCAGGCACTGCAATGGCAGGCCTGAGTTCCCTTTTTAAGGCTACTTGAGTGGGTGGCACAATTAGTGCTACAGGCCCACGAGTAGCATTTGCCTTACCAGCCCTGGCACACATAGTGCTTTTTACTGGAAATTTACTAGTAAGGCAAACATACCAATCATGGATAACCAATTACCATTACACACTTTACACAGGGCGCACTTGCACTTTGACATTGTTTAGCAGTGGCAAAGTGTCCAAAGCCTCTAAGTTGGTGAAACAAAATCTATCACAGCACAAAAAACAGAGGAGGTAGAGGCAAAAATTCTGGGGTAATCATTCCAAGAAATGCCAAATTAACAGTGCCAAATGTGGACAAAGCAAACTTCCTTCTGCACATATCCCTCTTCCTGACAAGGTATACCTATATCCCCTGGTTTGAGGATTGCAATGTCAATTGTGTCCAAGAGACCCCGATTAAGCACCCCCCCTTGCATCCTCTCCAGTGCTGGCAGCTCATCTTACCCAATGGGCTGCACACTGGTCCATCCTACACTGTTGGTGGATCCTACGTCCCGAGACTCATGAGTACTCTAATTACTCTGTAGTACATAATCTGCACATTCTGAATAGGATTAGTTGTTAGCAGTTCACACTACAGCCTGAGGCCCTAGATGCTCTCTGCACATAACCCTATACACATACAGATTGGGTGTAGTGTGCAGCGCCCCAAGTCCACACATGATGACTGCCTCCTACGTTGTTGTTTTGCTGCGCATTTTTCTAATTCCTGAGGGATTCTGTCTCCAAATATTTCACTGATGACTGGGACACAACACCTTCTATGTTGTTGGAGTGGGAAGCACTAAAATCAAGTACAGAGTGGCTGGCTGGGTAATTGGACGGTGTCTAGAGCCATTATCCACAGGGATTTACTGTAGACAGAGGCATACCTAGGTCATCAGTTGACTGCTGTCCAGTTGCAGGCTGTGATGTTAGCCATCCTGACAGATGCTCAAACACACCACACCCATTTGATTGAGCAACTGTGTTACTTTTATTTTGCAACACGACAAGCTGGAATGCCGACGGAGTGAGATAAATCAGGGCAACTCCTGTGTTGCCTCCTCTGTTGCTTACCAACAACCCAGTAATTATGAATCACCTGCCCCAGATGCACACTAGTCAGGCAACCATCCATGAATCCTTCATGTTGTATTGTGGCCTAAACCTTCCCCCTAGTCTGAATGCAAGGTAGATGTTTCATGATTCCTGACTTTATTGAATGGGGAACATCAATGACAATGCGGTCAAAACACCACTCTGCCATTACGACATGTCTTTTACAACTCAAGTCGTTACCACGACTTGCGCTGGAGAGAGCTCTAGACTAAGGAATAGTAGATTTGCTATTCCAACACCTTCCCTACTGTACGTAGGCTGGTGTTGGAATAGCAAATCTAACTATTCCTAAGCCCAGCACCCTACAGCGCAAGTTGTGGTAACGACTTGCGTTGTAAAACCTGCGTTGTGATGTACCGCGATCTAAAAGATCGCGTTGTAACATCATACAACCAATTGAATCTACCTGTATTTTCTCTTGCAGCACATGCAGTGATCAACAGCCCATTTTCAGGTAGTAGAGATACTCAGAGTGGCTCTGCACACTGCCACATTGCCCACTCATTCGTTGGACAGCCTCCTGCCCAGTCTCGATGGTGTCTTTGAGCTTAGACTTGACCACAGGTGATTGTATCTGTCTTGGGGCACCTTGAATGATTGGAGACACACACTATCCATATTGCAATTTTTTGGTGTACATTGTTAAAAACCCAACAGTGACCTAGCTGAGCCTAAAGCCACAAACTCCTTTGTCCCTGCTTGCAAGGAACTGTTAATCCTTAGTATATTCGAGGCGGCTCATCTGTTGGTACAACAACAGCATCTACTGCATGGTGTCCAAAAGGATTCTATCCTGATAGATCCATGATGCTTAACATTCTTATGCAAACTAGTGAGCTGTAGCTGGTCCATGGGAGTTGTTCTTACATAGCCTGCTTGGTGCTAGAATTGCTATAAGCATACAATTCTTTGGATTGTGTATACATGCTTACCACTCTGTCAAAACTGGACATAGCTGGGCAGCTGCAACAATACATATCTGTTTTTGATGCCAAGCCAACCCCCAAGTCAAGTGTCACCCTCTTTTGGATTGTGCAGGGGGACTCATCGGGGCTGTCCCCTTTCCCAACTTCTCTTTGCCCTGCTAATGTAGCTGCTAGCTAACACATTTATCACGGGTGTTAATAATGGTGAGTTCCACTGGGCGATGATGTACATGAAGTGCTTATTGATGCAAACAACATGCTGCTCTATATTCAGTCTATCTACAGGACATTCCAGATATTTCTGTGAGACAATCAGATTTGCAAGGTGTGTTGAGTTTGTGTGTTAAGTGGGCCAAGAGTTGTGTTTTTGCCCTCCTTAGTGGATTATCCTCCACAAGAGGTGCAGACGGGTGAGCAGAGTGTGATGAGTGACCATCATGTGTTTTTTAATTAATGGATCTGTAACTGTGATGATGCAAAGTATCTCATTGTGTGAATGTTAGCAGGGCCGTATCCTCATTATGTTTACACAGATGATTTTTATGATCACTCTTCCAATTACAATAAAGGCTGTATTTTACTTCCTGAGGAGTTCATGCTCCCCTGCATCTTGTGCTTTTGCCATCACCTAGCAGTGGCTATGCCTGGTGCAACCTCCACGGAGTTAGACACCATGCCGCCAGGATTGATCTGCAATAGTGACATGATAAGTGAGGTTCTGTGGAGGCTACATCTGCCAGAGTGAAGGCAGTCAAGGCTGTGCATGTTAAAAGGAATGTAATGTGGCAGGAGCACTGCAATGCCCAGTGTTAAGTTTGTTTGGTATGCAATTGTACAAAGTGAGTATGTTCCCAAAATGCAGGGCACATGAGATTGTGAGATCAATGTTGCTTCCTGAAGCGCAGCTCCCTTGTGGAGCTGACAGCCTGGTGAAAGTGTGTTTTTGGAGCAGTGGGTCTGTGGCTACTGTGGGGCAAGAGCCCACTTTCTTCATCTGTTAATCATCGCTTTCTAGAAGATTTCCGTGGAGGCATTATTGGGAAGGACTGACCACATGGAGAGAAACAAGATTGAGCTCAGTGGGGGACCTAATCAGGGTCTGGGAGCACATTACCTTTGTCCAGTTGCAGGAGGATCCTGACATTGCAGGGGTCCATTTCTGGGTACATGGCATACTGATGGCTGAGATGGGACACACATGGAGAGTGACAGACACTGATTCTGTGCATTGGGCCCTAACACACACCCGGCAAGTAATGGATGGAGTTTGGAGATTGGTGATCTTATTTATTTATGTGTTTGGACATGACCCACTATTACATGCTCACTAGCTATGGGACACTGAAATATTATGAGTCCTCCACAGGCGCGGAGTGAGAATTGACTAGGCACTACCGAAGTACAGTATGGCATGATGGCAAACTCCATTCCATTCAATGTGACATCTGGTATAGGACATGTGTCACCTTAGCTGTCCGACAACGAAAGTTTGTATCCTGAAATCCGTGAACACAACATAATGCACCTATTTTGTAGTTGATCATATGTTCTTGACATGGGTGTATGCTGCAAACTTCCTTCCATTGTAGTAGATGAAAAAAGGATATTCCTACAGATTATGTTTTTGAAGTTGTCCAATGAAAGAATAGATTGGTAAATGCTAATCAGACGTCATGTCAATTGCATGCATTGTTTGGCCACTGCAGTCCCAACACTGCAACACTTGTTTGCAGCAACTTGCTAATGGTGTAGGGCTGAGGCTACTGAGCAGTGCAGATAGAGTAAGCTGTGTGCCTCCAGAGGATAGCATTAGCTAACCTTTTGGACAATGTGTTACATGGAGAGAAATTGAATGGGTGTAGGACTTTGTAGGGTGAGGGTCAGAGACACGGGGTCATGGACCTATCAGAGGTTTTCCAGACATGGCTAGATGAGGCAGCTTCCCTGTCATGTTAGGCAGACTGTCTGCATGACACTTTCTCCTTTGCTCATGTGTAGGGGTGTCTGTTAGCGTACACATATGCTGCAATGCCAAATGTTGACAATGGATATTGTACTAGAGGCTTCGGTCTCCTCATGTCCATGTGTCACCTGTGAGGTATGTGTGTTGCTGACCTTCTAAATGCACATGATCCCTCTGTGCTGTTCTAGTTTGTTATGTTTGTTGTGTTGTTCAATTGTGTTCCATATGCTCCTGTTATTGTATGCTAGACTTATTGATGAATGTTTGTTCTGCCCATCTGACGTGATCTGCATTGCCCGCTTAATGGAAGATGATTGACATCATCCAATTTGTGTCCAGGGCATGATAATGAGCTGATAGTAAGGTTTTGGTTTGGATGTTGAAATGTCTGGTGACTTGTGTGCAGGGACATTCATTGTGCCATGTGCCAGCAAACACATTTTCCTGTTTCTGTCTTTTGTACGTGATAAATTCTCTTAGTTTGGATACGTGTGTCTTCCTTCCCCAAGGTTTTGGATGATGAACCATCCTTTGTGTACCTGCAGATCTGGCATCTGCTCCGTGTATTGTTATCACTTTGTACCTTTTTGAGTGATTGTTAGACCTGGAACTGTTGGCGTGGGCCTCCCTTCTATTTTTTACTATTGCCTCATGTGTTTTTGCTGGTTCTAGATGTTATGATATGTTGACTGGGCAAGTGCAAGTGCACCCACTTGCCAGTCCCTAAACCTTCCCTTTTCTGCATATTAGTCACCCCTATGGTAGGCCCAAGGGCAGGGTGCATTGCAGGTAAAAGGTAGGACATGCCCTGGTGTGTGTGGCTTGTCCTAATAGTGAATGACAGCCATTTTCGTTTTTCACCACTGCAAGGCTACCTGCTCCCCATAGGCCATAATGGGCAGTTTGATTATTACATCTTATAATCCTAACTAACTCAGGGAACTAGGTAGAAATTCAAGGTTAGTATGCCTGAACTCAGAATGATAAAATACATATTTTAGTGAAGGTGGTTTTAACATTCTGTGTTTGAAAATAGCACTTTTAAAAAGTAGGTATTTTCTTGCCTAACTGTCCAAGCCTGCCTCTGCTAGGTTGTGTATTCCTTGTCTGGAGTTTGAGTGACAGTAGCGGGGGGATTCCAGGAGACAGGGTGAATCAGTACAGGGTTGAATAGAGCTATCTGCATGTAGATGGGTGGGAGGAGTGCACCTGGGACCTTAATAGGGCTGTGCCTGCCTTCCACAATGCTGGCTCCACCTCCTGTGTTGCGTCTGATGTCCCTGGCCCACACTGTCAAAGGAAAGAAGGAGCCTTTGCAACAAAGTGCTCCAGGACTGCACAGAACTGGTTTGGACTGGGTACAGTACTCTCTGCATTCAGAGGACAAAGGATTTGCTAGTATAAATATTGGGACCTAGACCCAAGAACTTTAGATCACTTTTGGGAAACAAGAAGAACCTTTGCTTAGGAGAGGAACCAGAGAAACTGAGGAGGAGACTATCCCTAAGCTGAGTGCTGTTTGGGGAATTGGCCTGCAGTGGTTGCCTGACTGCCAAAGAAAGGAGAAAGGACATTGTGCTACTTTCAAATCAACTTGTAAAGGATCTCCAAGGGCTTGAGATAGAGCTTGCCTCCTGCTGATGTCTTAGGACAACAGACTTCACCAACCAGTTCCCCTGCCTTCTCTGGCTGGGAATTGAAGTACCTGCTGTTCAGCTGGGCCTTCTCAGAAGATGCGTGCCACTGGGAGCTGGAAGCACGTCTCAAGACGAAGAAGCATGTCGCCGCTGCAGCCATTGTCGTCGCATCACCGGAGAAAAGTGTCACCGTCACAGCAGACGCCGTCGCACCACCGGAGAAGCGTCCCGCCGCTGTTGCCATTACATCACCCGATGCGCCTCGTATCACCAGAGAAGAGTGTCACAGTTGCAGCAGGCGCTGTCGCATCACCAGAGAGGTATGTTGCAGGGCCTGTCGTGGCTCAGAAGATGCATTGAGTCGCCGCACGGCCATCGGGCATGTATGCATCGTGTCGCATCAAGAAGAAGATGCCATTTTGTTTCATTGCACCGGATCTTCATTGCATCACGGCGCTGCTGGTCGCATTGCCAAGGAAGCGCAGTAAGAAACTGACGCATCACCTACCCATGCGGAGAACCAACGCATCCCCTACGCAGCAGTAGAGTCCCGATTCATCACCGTTCTTGCGTGTAAGGAACGGACGCATCACCTTCCCTGCAACACTTTCGTTGTATGGCGTTATGCATCCAAAGGTACCTTGAACTCAAAGTGTCGCATTTTACACCTAAAGAGAACTAACCTATTTCTACCATTTTTGAAGTACAGTATTGTGGATTTTTGTCATTTGTGGTCTAGTGCTAAGTCTATATAAAAATACTTATTTTATACTACAACTTGTGTGGTGTTCATCTGTAGTGTTGTCACTGGGTTACTGTATGTGTTAACCAATGCTTTACACACTGCCTCTGAAATAAGCCTGTCTGCCCATGCCAAGCTACCAAGGGGGTGAGTAGGGGTTATTTTAGGAGTGTACCCCCTTACCCTTACCAGACGCAAGGTTCCCTACTTGTTCAAAGGTACCTACCTCTACCAACTAGAGACCCACAAACTAATAGTGATGTAACTCCAAGTGGGACATTTTGATACCATGTCCTGACTGTGCAGGTAGGTATCCTATCCCATGCCGGCTGGCTGGCCTGAGTGAACAGTGGTGGGTAAATTACACGGGTCCACCAGGGATGTGTAAAGCTGGCTTTGCAATGCATAGGGGGCCCCAAGTTAGTTGTGTCCCAATGTACTGGAGTGCGCTTTGCGTGCTATCGGACCTGTGTGCATGCTAGGGATTGTATGTAGGGGATTCATCTGTCTGAGTCCAGCTCTGGATCTGTGTTGGATCCTTCCCATGTTGTTATTGCTGAAACAGCGAACCTTCCATTCTGGTCGTGTATCCCTTTGATGACCTGGCTACGTGCCCTGTGGTAACGCTGAGATGATTGTGGACAAAGGGGCAAAGATGGCGGCGTCAGGCTAGACGCTGTTAGCAGCCACTCACCAGAGCTGCGGGGTGAGCCAATACACTTACCTGGAAAATGATGTACGAGAACGCCGAGATTTTTTCTTCAGACGAGAAATAATGCGCATTCAAATGGACTAACAAAGATGCTGTGCCTGGATTCTGCTTCACGGATGATAACTACGGAGGGAGACTGCTCGCGGAGTGTACTCACAGAGCGCCCGATTCCAGCGAAATCGACGCTCTCCCTCTTCGCCTCGGTAATCGGCTACTCGGTGCTGCGGTTGCTAGCCAGCCGCCCTGTAGCAGGAGTTCACTGGGTTTCACAGTGGCGGAACTCCGCGGATTCCGCCGGACTTTCATGCCTGATTTCAAAAGCTGAGGGTCATCCTGCTAATTCCGCCGATTCAACTAACACGCTTTGTCCACATTGTCCGCATTGCACGCTTTGTCCGCATTGCCTAGAGGACACAATGGCCCCGAAAAACGCAGCGGCCATTGCCTCTGCAGCTGCCAAGACAAGGGCTGCACGACAGGCTGTACGTGACCAAGAAGCTGTGGCCAGACGAGGTACTACTCGGGGTGAGCAGCATGAATGCACTGAAACAGTATCCGATAGAACACCCGCCCGAAAGACCGCTTCAAGCAAATCTCTAGCAGTCCCCGTAGCTACAAAGCCTGTAACAGTGATTACTATGATGCAACGTGCAGCCGGCCAGAAACAAGTGTCAAAATCACTCCAATTGCAACAAAACAATCAAGCTCAGCTCTCCCCTGTAACTACTGAAGATGGGATTAGCTTAATAGCTGAAAAGGTTGTGGAAGGCAATGGCAAAGGCATGGTAAATACACCTGGAAGTAGCCTGGAGGAGTCAGACGAAGCGAGATTAACAAAGATCAGCAATGAGCAACAAGCATCAGATTCAGCTGGGCTGCTGGAACAAACAGAAGTGCTTACAACTGATTTATTAACGAACGGATCTGTACCAGTATTAATGAAGGTAAGCCAGACACTTCATATTATACCTGCCTCTCTTGATGTCCCTGCTCTTCATAATCAGGGGGCTGGCAACGCTCCTAGTCATTTGGTAGAGATTGCTAATCCCTCGTTGAGTCAAATAAGCATGCCTGCTCCAACTCCCGACACTGTGGGTAATACTGTGGATGATGGGGATGACCAAAATCATATTAATAACTCTGAGACTGGTGGGTTATCCAAAGATTCCACTTTACCTGACAACGAGAATAATATCAACAACGAAGAAATCACTAATGACCCTCAACGGAGTGTAGAAGGGACTCTTCAAGGAGCTCATAGAGAACCTGTAGAGGAAGCTGCAGAGCCTATAGAGTCAGTAGAGGCTGCAAAACGTCTAGCGACCCGAGAAATAACATCTAATGATGATGCGCTGGAGAATATCGATCATCTAGCAAACACCAATGCAGTATTGGAAGCTGATAGAGATATAACTGATTTCTTCTCCTTCTCAGAAGACATTAGTTGGTCCGAGGATACTGATGAACCTGAGGAATTGGATGAAGGTGAAAATGATATAGACACTAACATAAGCTCTGAGACAGACCATAATCCTCCAAAAGAACGGCGCGAAAGAAAAAGAACTATACTTAAAAAGAAGAAAGCTGCGCATCACGGAGCAAATGAACTGTCTTGGGACTATACTCCAACTGCTCTGGCTCTTAATCACCCTCAGATCCCGGCCACCAAAGCGCTATTTCCAGCTGCAGAACAGACAGAGTCTACAGAGTCTACAGAAGCTACTCTGACACAAGTGATGGAAACAGTTTTACAGGCTATAGCTTCACATCGGGAGGAGACATCCAAAGACAGTCGTAAAGCTCGAGCTGGTCTTCAGAAGGTTCAGACCGTGGTTCGCAAGCTCTCAAAGACAATGGGTGCCTTTACTGAAAGACTAAATGATATCGAAGATCGAATTGTCATAAATGAAACAGAAGCGGCTGCTGCAAATGAACGTATTGAAGCAAATGAAACACAGCTTCGGGATATCAATTGGAAGCTTGAAGATTACGAAAATCGTCTTCGTAGAAACAACTTACGCGTTTTGGGAGTACCGGAGAAAATGGAGGGTGAAGACTGTCGCTCTTTCATCACTCAACTATTTCGTGATACCCTTCCTGAACTTAGCACATGGGATTGGAGCTATGAAGTGCAGCGAGCTCATAGGATTCCTATATCTATAAAAGCAACAACCACCAAAAGCAAATATCCACGAGCAATTCTTGTATATTTTGGGAACTTTTTGTTGCGACAAGCTATATCAGAGAAGGTTACACCTGATAAGCACCGGATCAAAGATGGCATATCTTATTTTGTACGCCCCGATTTCTGTCATTGGACAGTTGAAAGAAGATGGCGTCTCAGACAACTTATTAAGCCCTTCCAGGAGAAAAATGCTGTGGTATATTTGAACAACCCTGCAAAATTAAAAGTAATTTACAAGGGTCAAACTAACTTTTTTACATCCGAGATCAAGGCCAAAGAATATCTCGAGAGCCTATGAAAGATCATAGAAAGCATAATTGGTCAACAATTTGGTGATATTGTTCAAGTTATGTGACTTTTTTCTATTTCGACTTAGCTGGCTCTATTATCTCCTTAAGATATTTGCTTAAGATATATTTACAATAATACCTATGGAGTTATGTTTATAATAATTTCTATGGAGCTATATTTTCTCATTTATGTCACATTTTTTACTATGTCTTTCTCTATTTTTCTCCTACTTCTATATTAATATAGAATAAGTCACTGATTGCATGCCTCGTTAGCTCTGGTGGGAATATGCTAATCCATCATCACAGACTCTTATGGAGTCTTTTTGCTCTTTTTGGGAGGTCAGGGGAGGGGTAGGGGGGGGAGGGACAGTGGGGAGACTGGGTGGGAACCAGGAGGTGCTGGGTGAGAGGGGGGGAGGGGAGGGAGGGAGAAAACATAAAATGAGCAAATTCGTAAATACTAAAGGAACTAAGTCAGATAAGTACCACGTAAAGCATATAATAAACAAATGGGGAAGTTGAATATTTGTAGCTGGAATGTGGCAGGACTCAACGATAAAGGAAAGAGAGCTCAGCTATCGCAACTAGCTTCCCACAGTACCTGGGATATTATCTGTCTACAAGAAACTCACATTCCAATAGGAGAGATTAATCAGCTAAAAATACCAGGCTATAATTTATTAGCTACAACTCAACAAACCACAAAAACTAGAGGGGTTTCAATATTAGCAAAAACAAGATTAGGTCCCCCAATACGGAAAAAAGCTGATAATCATGGAAGATGGGTCATTGTTCAGTTAACTCAGGACATAACCATCTGCTCTGTCTATGGGCCAAATATCGATGACCCTACACTATACATAGAACTTGAATTAGAATTAGCATTGTGGCCAAGAAACTTAATTCTTTGTGGAGATTTTAATTTAACATTTAGTCAATTTCAGTCTCATCAGGGTCATTATAAGTATTCCGGCCGGAAGCCAAAGATATATAGAGCAGTAGCAAACTTAACTCAGAGTCATAATCTTCTGGATATATGGGCTATTAAAAATGGTAGAGACCCAGGATACACTTATTTTTCGTACCCTCACAAAAAGTATGTACGTATTGATTATATCTTTGCAACTGCTGATTTTGCTCAGAATTCTCTTGCTTTTAAAGAACCCAAGACAATATCTGATCACAACGCTATTTATGCTCTAGTAGAAATACCTGGATTTAAAAGAGAGTACCCACAATGGACATTTGACCGTAAGTTATTGGCTAATCAGGTATATATAGAGCATATAACACAATGGACAAAAGAATTCTTCGAAATAAACCAATATAGTGCGTCACGGAACAGTGTATGGGACAGCTTTAAGGCGGCATTAAGGGGAGAGACTGCCACTTTTGTCGCCAGCCAGAAAAAAGAACGACAAAAAATTCATGTGCAAATTCTTAATAGACTAACACAATTAGAATTTACCCATGCCAATCAATTACGTTGTGGAGAACAGGCTGAAGATACGCTAAGAAGGATGTTAATACTTAAGGCAGAGATAAACAATGATTTAACACAAAAAGCAGCAGAAATTTATCAAACTAATCGAAATAAAATTTACGAAGCGGGGGAGAAAATAGGAAAACACCTTGCCTTAAAGACTCGTCAAACTCAATCTCGCAATACCATTCAAAGTATTGAGGTCAATGGACATAAATATACCACTCAAAAAGAGATAGCCTATTGCTTTCAAGAATATTATCAAACATTATATCAAAATGAAGATAAGCACTCGACTGATGAAACTAGAGGGTTTCTAACTAACTGGCTCAATGAGACTAATATGGCACAGATAATTGATAGCGACACAAAGAAAGAACTCGACAAAGAGATTACACGTATAGAAGTAGAGCTGGCAATATCGGAATTAGCTATAGGTAAAGCAGCTGGGCCTGACAAGATACCCTTAGACTTATATAAAATATTAGGCAAAGTAATAAACCCGTTTCTCCACGATTTGTTTTTGGGTATTCAATGGCATGGAATCCCCCCGGAATCCTGGAAACAAACAAATATTGCTGTTTTCAAGAAGAAGGATAAACCCCCGGAACTAACAACCTCATATAGACCGATTTCACTGATTAATTCAGACTCTAAAACATACGCCAAAATATTCGCCAATCGCTTGGGTAAAATTATTGAAAGATTGGTATCTCCCTGGCAACATGGGTTTATACCAGGTAAAAGCACTACCGACCATACACGCAGAGTCATAGCCTTGTTTGATATAATGAAAGTTGAGAAAGGTCAGATGTCGCTAATCCTTTTAGACGCCGAAAAGGCTTTTGATCGGGTCTCATGGCAATTTCTCTGGGAAATACTAGCCTTTAATAACATCGGCCCGGGATACATAAAATCAATTAAAGCCCTTTATGTAGATCCAAAGGCAAGAATTCTGACGGGGGGCTGCGAATCTGAAAATATTAAAATCCAGAGAGGTACGCGACAGGGGTGTCCATGCTCCCCACTGTTATTCGCACTGTATATTAACCCATTAATTATTAAACTACTAACGTCGCCAGCAATAATACCCATAAAAACCGGCATCTATAATACCAAAGTTCTTGCATACGCCGATGATGTTGCGGTTTTAACAACCAACCCCACGGAGGCCTTAGCCGAAATAGAAGCAATTACTAAAATATTCGGCCTCTATTCGGGGTATTCATTAAATCAAGATAAAACAATGGTAGTATGCACCGATACTACAGTATACATAAGCCAATTTAGAGTCAGTAATGCCAAATATCTAGGAATTAACATCTCGTCTAATACTCACGATATTAATACTTTAAACTATGATCCTTTAATCACAAAGATAAAAGCTGACCTACTAAGAGTAAATAATTTACATCTATCTATAATTGGTCGGAGCAATTACATTAAAATGACAATCTTCCCAAAGATACTTTACCTCTTTCGGGCAATCCCTATTTTATGTGATAATGCTACCATCAAAAATATAAATCAAACTATATCAGCTTTTATTTGGAGCTATGGAAAGATAAGAAGAGCTTTACCAAAATTAACATTATCAAATCTGAGAGGAGGACTAGCGATACCAAATATAACTTACTATATGTGGGCAGCTATATTACAACAAATGATTTTTCTAACAACAACCAGATGCAATGATCAAAATAGACCACCACATGAGATACCCTCTATATATGAAATAACATTAGGAAGCACTGCTAGAGGACTATTACTAAAACAAATTGAGCCCTCATATTTCAAAAAGATTAAATTTAAAATTATAGCTGACGCTTTCAAAACTTGGATTTGCAGTATTAAAATGCTTCAAATTCCTAAATATTCGAAATACACACCCCTATGGCACAGCTCAGTAATACCTCAATACCTCAATGATAATATAACCAAACGATGGGAGAATCTAGGTATAGTAACCATTGGTGACTTTTTTAACCAAGACGGAAGTATAACGTTTGATGAACTGATTGTTAAATATCAAGTATACCCCTCCGAATATCTGAAATTTATTCAAATATATACAGCACTAAAACAATATATTACAAACATAGAACTAAAAACGATACCATTTATAGACTTGATGCAAAAAAAATCAACCAGAATTAGCAGCATATACGAGATCTTTTTGAATAATCACCCAGATGATATAGAAAAAATAGAAACCAGCTGGGCGAATAAACTTAACAATCCAAATGTGGACATTGACATGATTCTGCAGCTCTCTACAAAAGCTATATTAGCCAGCAATCTCAAAGCTCAGATCTATAAAACAGTTTACAATTTATATCACACACCATCTAAATTATTCTCCTGGGGTAAGATTGAACACGATAAATGCCCAAGATGTGCACTTAGCCCTGCAAACCTGTTACATATGTTTTGCGAGTGCTCTAAGTTAGATCAAATTAAGGAAAGCATCATTAAATTTTGGACAGAGATATTCGGTCACGAAATCAAAACTACACCAACCCTGTTCCTACTTGGCTATGATAGTTCTTTAGAATTCAATAACTCAGAAATCTATACAACTTATATAGGCACTGTCATATATAGAATTATTTTAGCAACTCGTTGGAAGGATTCTGGGGCCCCAGTATTTCAGGAATGGCTGAATAGGCTACTAGCTATATATAAACAAGAAACGGCCATCTACAAAGTTAGAGGGAAAAAATCTAGAATATATGGGGACTTGGTCTGGTCATCAGTAGCAAGGTGGTATGAATGACAGAGGGACTAAAATCGTCAGTTATTTTCACAAACTTACTATGGGATGCATGATTATAGAAACTCTGAGAATTGAAAAGTTTTATTTTGATTATACGACTGCCACATTTTATGTGTATCTTATGCTAATCCCATATTATGAAAATTTTAGAGGTCATTTTTTCTTCTTTTCTGTGTCTTCTTTCTTTTTTTTTCTCTTTTTTGATTACTAATATGTGAAATTCAATACCGGTTTGACCTTGTATTTTCGAACATGCTCTAATAAAATTAAAAAAAAAAAAAAAAAAAAAAAAGAGATGATTGTGGACGTAGGCTTTGGTGGATGCCTGCTCAGACACTGCGGTACTCATCAGGACACATGATGTGTGACTGTGTGATTGGGCTGATGGGGGAGTGGCATTCTAGGTTGGACTGTAGTAGTCAATTTGTTGTTTCTGGACATGTATGGGTCTGTCAACAATTGGTGCATCAGGTAAAGTGAGGTGTGAGATTATAAACAAGGCAGGCCTAGGTTTTCCATCTGATTGGGTGAATGTATTGTATTGCTACTTGGTAGATCAGCTATAGAATGTAATTTCACTTTTCTCTGTGATTTATACATGTTGTTGTTTGTTTTGAAGCTCTCCAGAGTCGATAATGTACTTCTGCCATGGTGTATTGGAAATGGCAAGGTAATTAGGATGAATGGTGTCACTTCCTGCAATGTGACTTCCTATGACATGAGACATTGTGGTTTTTAAATGCGTTTCAGATATGAGGATTTTGCCTGTGGGACTGATGCATGTAGGTGCAGGCATGGTGCCAGTGAATATGTCTCTGTGGACATACTTTTGGGAGTACATTGAAGTTCTGTTGCCCTGTGATTTTTTGTTATGTGCTGTGGCGTACTCATGCATTCATTTTGTAATACATACATATATGTGGCTATAGGCATTCCTGTTCCAATGAAAAATGTGTTTCTCCCAGTATTTGGCGATCAAACCGCCAAGGTTTGAAGAGTTGCGGAAAGGCACCTGATGATGACATTCCCTCATTTACCATACACGACATGCTACGGAAAACTTTCTACTGTAGTTATGTTATTCTGTAGGGGTAGGTGACTAACTTACCTTCAGCGCAGACCGTGTTGGGTGGGGTTGTACTATTCATCGGATGATTACACTACTGCAAGGAGAGTGCATGGTAAATGTATAAGTGCTTGGGTTTTGGCAGACTGATTGGATAAGTACATACTACTATGTGGGTGATTGGAGAAGTGCATGGGGACTGACAGGGGGTTCCTAGACTGCATGGGTACTACCAGGGTAATTACAGGAGTGGATCAGTAGTATGCAGCTGGTTAGAGGTCTGCATGGATAGTGCACAGAGGATTGTAGCAGGTCTTCTGTTAGTGCCTGTTCCATTGTATGAGTATGTGAGCAGTAACTGGAAGATTGCAGTGCTGTAAATATAGTGCATGGATAATTTATAAGTGCTTGGGTATTGGCAGAGTTATTGGATAAGTACATCGTGCTAGATGGGTGATTGGAGAAGTGCATGGGGAGTCACAGTAGGTTTGCTAGACTGCATAGGTAGTACATGGGTAATTAGACGAGTGAATCAGTAGTGTGTAGCTGGTTAGAGATCTGTATGTAGTGCACAGAGAATTGTAGCAGTGCTTGTTATTGTCTGCACCATCGCATAAGTACGTGATTAGTAACTGGATAATTCCAGTGGTGTAAAGAGAGTGCATGGCGAGTTTATAAGTGCTTGTGTATTGGCAGAGTAATTGGATAAGTATATACTGCTAGATGGGTGATTGGAGAAGTGCATGAGGACTGACAGGAGAGTTGCTAGACTGCATGGGTACTACCAAGGTATTTGGAGGAGTTAATCAGTAGTATTTAGGTGCTTAGAGGTCTTCATGGATAGTGCACAGAGGATTGTTGCAGTGCTTGTGTTAGTGCCTGGGCCATTGTATGAGTACATGAGCAGTGACTGGATGACTAAAGTGCTGTAAGGAGAGTGCACAGTGTATTTATAAGTGCTTAATATTGGCGGAGTGATTGGATAAGTACATCGTGCTAGATGGGTGATTGGAGAAGTGCATGGGGATTGACAAGGTGATTGCTAGAGTGCATGGGTACTACCAGGGTATTTAAAGCAGTGAATCAGTACTATGTAGCTGCTTAGAGCTCTGTGTGGATAGTGCACAGAGAATTGTAGCAGCGCTTGTGTTAGTGCTTGGGCCATTGTATGAGTATGTGAGCAGTGACTGGATGATTACAGTACTGGAAGGAGAGTATATGGTGAATTTATAATGCTAGGGTATTAGCGGAGAGATTGGATTAGTATATAGTACTGGCTGGGTAACTAGAGGTGGGCATGGGGAGTGGCAGTGTCTTTGATGGACTGCAAGGATAGTACCTTGGTGAATTCATCTTACCTGTTTTCAAGAAGATATGAAATTAATAGTAATATATTTTTACTTCTTTTTTTGTAATGTAAATTTAAAATATTTCAAACTTTAGTAGTAAGGTCTGTAAAAGTGAAGAAAAAAATTCTGTCATTACATAAAATGTTATAGTTTTAACATTACAAAATAAGAATGTAATTACATCACATATTCTATTTCCCTTTTTTTGCTGTCTTTAGATTCTATTACATTTCACCATACACAATGATTTCAATGTTGATCATCAGATGACAGAGGGAAAACAATACAATCAATAAGATTGTTAAAAAACATATTTCTCTTAAAATATCTACAACAAACTCAACTTTGTATTTACATTTTCACAAATGAACATCATTAGTAACATAGTATATAATACAAACATCAAATATATGACCACCTTCTTTTGAACACAATTTTCCCAACACAATATGAAAGAACAGAATCAATAATTGAAACTGTAATTACCAACATCTTCCCAATTGGCCAAATGATGTTTCTGAAAATATTTCCTTTGACTATATCTGAAATAAACTTTTAAATTAATATACACACCTTCCAAATAGGCTGAATGATGTTTCTGAAAACATTTGCAATGAGGATATCCAAGATAGATTTCTAAAATCATATTCACATGTTTCCAAGAGGATAAATGATGTATCTAAAATAATTTGTAGTGGAAATATTCAAAATATACTCAGTAATTCATCTTGATATCTTATCAGAATTTTGGCATCAAAAATATTAAATATGAATTTGGTAAATCGTTAGGCAACCAAAATGTGAACTCTAAATGTGCATCATTACATAGTATTCATCCTTTATTGCATTTTAAATACAGTTTATAGTGTCCAGATGTTGAAATAGGTCCATCGTTGAAAACAATAGCCACTGTTTTATAAATTCTTCCTGAAATTGACAATTGACCTGCCAAAACATTTTTAATTTTGGTTTCCAATTTTGTTCTATCTGCTCTAGAACATTGTAGCATTAAAATATTATATTGTCCACTTATTTCTATCAATAATGTTGATATCTTGATTAGCTGATTTCACTAGATCGTTGAAAGACACTGTTTTCAAATCTGCCATTGTCAAATATATTAATCGTTCAGTTTGTATATTAGTGGTAGATGAAAATGAACAGCTGTCACATGTATGATCCCATCTGTGTCGTAGTCCAAACACATTTTCAATTTGTATACCTTTATCTTCTAATACTGCAATCATAAACATAAGAAATTCCTGAGCATCTTGCTGTACATTCTGTGTAAATTGTGAAGAACCAGAACATATATCCAGAAGATTCGGCACATTAGAAGCAGTATGTATTTTCATTTTATCCTTTTTCAACTTTTCAAAAATATAATATAACAAAGAACAAAATCTTTTATCTTGATTTTCCATAATTGCATGCTGTAGATTTTCTTAAAAAAAGACAACATTCACGATTACATTAGCATAGCAGTTGATACCTGAACTATTTTCTAACTGATATCCTCCCAATTATTTGCAACTGTGTTCTCTTCTATTTTCTTTCCAGAATCATCATTCTTTTCATTTTTTTTCTTTTCAACCTCAGTAAAATGTTTATCACATTTTCGTTTTGGAAGTATTAAACGTTTTTTATAAATAGGATATTGACCTAAGCTAGGAGCATAGATTCTTCTTAACCTATTGTACTCTTTTACATAATTTACATCTGCACTAACCTTTTTCTCATCAAAATCAATCAAATACAATCCGCATAACGTTCTTACTCGAGAAATTGCAACATATGCCATACCCTCTGTAAACACAGAACTTCCAATATTTACCAAAGCAGTGTCTACACTTAACACTTAGCTTGCGTCGGATGGACCCAGTCATAAATCAACTGCACCATGGGAGAATTCCCGGTGTGGTCAACAAGTTAAACCTTTAGATTTATGAATGGTCACTGCATATACTAAACAAACAGGAAACTGTTTTCTACGAACATACAAATCTTTTACAAGCAAGAAATGAACAGAACAACATCCATTCTTTTTTACCTGTTCAATCTGATCAAATTTAATCTTTGAGAATTCAATTCCATCTCGATTTGGATAACTAACAAACTCAACAACTTTCCCCATTGCTCCATTTACGAAACCTTTCTCAAAATCTAAATTATGCCATAATATTACCCGGCAGTTTACAGATACATATAAGGTATTTTCCAAACCAGCAGTCTTAGATATTGATTTTTCCAAAGAGCCTAATTTTAACTGTCATTTCTCTGACTCACTTGGAGCCTGGGTGTAACTTAGTAAAGTAAACAATGGCTCCTGTGGATAGATAAGAACTTATAGTAATATGTATCCTGCACAATGGCTGGGGTCCCTGTAAGTTTTTAATTTCACCTTCTCCTCACGGTGCCACCCTTGTTCACTCCTTGAGATCCACAAGCCCTAGAAAGGTGCCCCTCATTGACAAGTCCTAAAGAGAACTGATATCCTATTCAGGTCGAAACGTCGTCGACATTAAAAAGAGACAGACTTTGTACAGCAGTGGTTTATACATTACTGGGTCGTCTCTTACAAATTGAATACAAACCTGAAACCTTGTTTTCCATACAATATTATGTCACATTTTAGTAGTTTAGGTTCTTTTTTGATAATATTCACTTGGGACACACTATTGTTGATACATACCTATATAAACTTTGTGAATTCTAACTGTATATGCGTAGCCTCCTTGTTTTACATCTCTTGTAAATCACCCACATTTCCATTGTGCAGGATATTTATTACTATAAGTTCTTATCTATCCACAGGAGCCATTGTTTCCTTTACTATTTTATCAATGGCTACCATTTTCATTATCGGTACATTCTCTGTATTTACCAACTACCCAAACAAATGGGAACATCTATTATGGATGGCAACCCCTACTGAGGTGATCAGTATGACCTACATATAAAGTATATTTAAAATGTGACTAGATTTCCGCAGGAGGATCATCGATCCATCACTGCTTCAAATAGTTTGAAAAAAAAGAGAACGAAAAAAGATCAATTCTGGGTGTCGGACTGAGACTGATATTCATTTTAGTAACTCAATGGACGGTTTCAGTTGGAGCAATAGACCACAATTGCCTGATGTTGAGAAAGTGCTAGCAAATTGCCTGACTACGGAGCCTGTCACAGTGAACAGATGTTGGTTTTACAGAAAATGATACGTCTTCCGTAGTGTTAAGCCCATTAGGTAGTTAAGAATCCAATTCTAAGATATATATATATATATATATTCACAGAAAAAACCATAGGTTATAGACCATATATAGTTAGGAATTTGCATTTACAAAACCTTGAAAATTCACTGAAAAAACCATAGGTTATAGACCATATATAGTTAGGGATTAGCATTTAAAAAACCTTATTTTATTTGCACAAAACCATTGAAATTCCATATATAGTTAGTTGCACTAACTATATATCGCGGACCCGCAATCCACTGCTAATGATGTCACATATTACATCATTCATGACATGGTCAGTGACATCACTGATGACATCACTGATGACATCTCAAATGACATCACTGATGACATCACTGATGACATCTCAAATGACATCACTGATGACATCACTGACATCTCATTTGACATTACTGATTACATCACTGATGATATCATTTATGTGATAATACATCTTCAGACTCTAATATAACCTTAGATACACTCAGTGTAAACAGGCACTCACAGACTGTCACACATCCATGGAGTTACTTACACACCTAGTCAGTCATGCAAAGAATCAATCACATCTCCATTTCCTCAACTATACAGTTATACACACCTTACTTATTCAAACATATAGTAACACATATTTACTCTCTTATACAATCCTTGATACAAGTTCACAATGATTCATACAGCCACTCACACATTCACTGGCTCTTATGTTCAGTTATTTATATATGTCAACTCTCACATGGAGTGTGTTTTACATATGTACTTACTTTGACATGTAGCACTGAGATATCCATTCACTCACCAATATACTCATGCACACAGTCAACTGTCCATACAGCTGTTTCTACATGCACTTTTGAACCCATACACCTAGGGAATCAACTGCTCACACATCTATGCACAGAGTTATACACCTCCCAGCCACCCACACACATACTCAGTCTCCCATACAAATACTTGGGCAACCATTCAATAACCCATATAGTTACTGATATAGCTACTGATTTAAACATGCAGCAGTTTACAGAACAACATAAATAATGATTGCCAAATTAAGACACTTTAATCACTAACCCATACACTCAGTGAGACACATTTAATCATTCTCTCATACAGTCAGTCATGCACCTACTAAATCCTTCATCCAGACACTTATACATCCACTCATTCTTCAATATGTAAGACATATTTTAACTTTACAGAAACATACAGTCACTGGGTGTTGTCATCAGTGATGTCATCAGTGATGTCATCAGTGATGTCATTTGAGATGTCATCAGTGATGTCATCAGTGATGTCACTGACCATGTCATGAATGATGTAATATGTGACATCATTAGCAGTGGATTGCGGGTCCGCGATATATAGTTAGTGCAACTAACTATATATGGAATTTCAATGGTTTTGTGCAAATAAAATAAGGTTTTTTAAATGCTAATCCCTAACTATATATGGTCTATAACCTATGGTTTTTTCAGTGAATTTTCAAGGTTTTGTAAATGCAAATTCCTAACTATATATGGTCTATAACCTATGGTTTTTTCTGTGAATTTCATTGGTTTTTTAAAAGCTAATATCTATAGCTGTAAAATATATTCTTTATTAAGTGACGTATCACGTAGCCCGTGAGACGCCTCATGATGCATCGCATAACCGTGACGTATCGTCTCTGCAGCGCAAACCAAACCCAAAACGTAAGCGCGCCAGAACACGCTTAAAGATATATATATTTTTTTTTAACCTTAATTAGACAAAATCCACACGTGCACATATCACAAACGTTCAAAAAACACAATATGTCGGACTCCCGTTACGCTGCCGGTTAGCTGCCCGGTTAACGTACAAGGAAGCACCTTTACCGCGAAAAATCGCAATTTTTTTTTCTTTTGCCCCGCAGGGAACTTTAATAGCCCCCTCATCAATCCTAGGGGTTCAGGAGGGGTCTGCCTTACCCCTTTCATTCATTTACACCTTTTTTTTTCCACCTCTTGTCTCTCGATCCTACCGAGAGACAAGATGGCGGCCGCTCTGGACTGTTTACAATGTTGACAGCCAATCAGCTACTCCTCAGGATTTTTTTTTTTTGGGGCCCCGCGTGGTTTTATAATATCCCCCTCATCAATCCTATGGGGTCAGAAGGGGTCTACCTTGCCCTCTTTCCTTCATTTCCCCCTTTGTTTTGGTCTCCTCTTGTCTCTTGATCCTACCGAGAGACAAGATGGCGGCCGCTCCGGACTGTTTACAATGTTGACAGCCAATCAGCTACTCCTCAGACTCCCGTTACACTGCCGGTTAGCTTCCCGGTTAGCTGCCCAGTTAGCTGCCCGGTTCGCTTACCAAGACGCGTCTCTACGGCGAAAAAATCGGATTTTTTTTTTTTTTTTGGGCCCGGCGTGGCTCTATAATATCCCCCTCATCAATCCTAGGGGGTCAGGAGGAGTCTACCTTGCCCTCTTTCCTTCATTTCCCCCTTTGTTTTGGTCTCCTCTTGTCTCTTGATCCTACCGAGAGACAAGATGGCGGCCGCTCCGGACTGTTTACAATGTTGACAGCCAATCAGCTACTCCTCAGACTCCCGTTACACTGCCGGTTAGCTTCCCGGTTAGCTGCCCAGTTAGCTTCCCGGTTCGCTTACCAAGACGCGTCTCTACGGCGAAAAAATCGGATTTTTTTTTTTTTTTTTTTGGGCCCGGCGTGGCTCTATAATATCCCCCTCATCAATCCTAGGGGGTCAGGAGGGGTCTACCTTGCCCCCTTTCCTTCATTTCCCCCTTTGTTTTGGCCTCCTCTTGTCTCTCGATCCTACCGAGAGACAAGATGGCGGCCGCACCGGACTGTTTAGAATGTTGACAGACACCGGAGAGCCAATCAGCTTCGCTTTGCAAAGTTCCGATACGCGAAAGGTTCGCTAACCGGATAGCTGCCCGGAGCGCTGTTACAGATATATATCTTGATTTAAACGTTAATTTCTCAAAATCCACTGAAGCACATATATTGAGACCTAGCAAAGGCACATCGGGCTAACAGTCCCTACAATTTTGCCAAGTTTCGTGGAAATCCATTCAGCCGTTCGGGCTAAAAGTGAGTCCAACCGCCCTATGGAAATTAACATGGGAAAAACGCGTTTTGGGACCCCCCTTTTTTCTCGGCCCCCCCTTGACGAACCCCCCCCAAATTTTCAGGAGCTGCTCAGAAACAAAATGTGCCATTTTCCTGAAAATTTCAGCCGATTCCGTCTACAAACGCCAAAGTTATTAGACATAGAATTTTCAAAAGTCCCATAGGAAAAAAATCCTAACTATATATACCTACTGGCTATCGCCAGTAGGTAATATATATATATATATATATATATATATATATATATATATATATATATATATATATATATATATATATATATATATATATATATATATATATATATATATATATATATATATCTATACTACTATTATAAAGAGAGAACTTGCACCTTTTGGCCAGGTAAACTCGGGAACCACAGCGCCAATCTACACACCCGATACATCTATGAAAATGTCAGGGTGTGTAGATGGATATAGGCTATATACATAAAAAAAGTACATTAAAAAAATTACGTTTGTAAATAAAGTAGTCCCCTGAAAGTAGCGCCGACCGGGACCTAGCGCTGGCCACGACACGACGTGCGTCATGACGACAAGGAGGAGGGCGGTGCAGTAATGCCTCGATTTCAGTCTCTAGAGGGCCGTGTCTCTCTTCTATGTCTACTGCTCTGCAGCAAGCTGTGTGCGAGATGGCGACAACGGGGGAGCCGAGTGCCGGGCTGGAGAGTCCGAGCGACGAGTGAGGTGGAGCTGAGGGTCCGCACTTGAGCGCACTGAACGGAAAGTTCCTCTGCCGCTGACATCTGCCGCGCGGCTCGGAGCTGATGAAGGTTGCGGGATCTTTGCAGGGCCCGAGGAAAGGTGTGGAGGCAGCAGTTTCAGAGGAGGTAGGTGCGCGAGTGAGTCTGGGCGGGAGGGGGCACGAGTGAGTCTGGGCAGGAGGGGGCGCAAGTGAGTCTGGGCGTGAGGGGGGTGCGAGTGAGTCTGAGTGGGAGGGGGGCACGAGTGAGTCTGGTCGGGAGGGGGGCGCGAGTGAGTCGGGGCAGGAGGGAGTCGGTGCGGGAGGGGATCGGGCGGGAGCGGGTGTACTGCCCCCAGCCCCTTTCAGCCCCAGCAACGCTGGGGCGGGCTGCTAGTATATGTATATATCCAAAACCACGTTTCCTCCGAAAAGAAGCAGAACAAGCCACACAGGTAACAGGTCCAGCACGCTTTAATGGGCTTTCAGGGCATGACGCGTTTCGTAGTAAAACTTTCTTAAATGCCTTTCAATCGTGAGTGCTCTCAAATGTCCATCTCTAAATCAGGTTACCCCACTACGATTGGATGAAGTGCTCTGCAAGTGCTAGGGAGTGTCTCAAAACTCGGGGATCCGAGTCTCCAGTTAGGCAGTCAATCAGCGTAGGTACTGCCCAAGTGGGCGGTGACTGCCTGTTCTCTTCTAGCGCCAAGGTCTTACAGGTGGGCAAGCGGCTGTCCTGGACCTTCACCCCCCCCAACATGACACAGCCGTAACGCCGGAGCATCCCAACAGTGCAAGACGCTCCCTTGTGAAGTCACGGTCCCTGCAAAGGGTGGGCTGCAGCTGTGAGATGTGGTGGTTCAGCGTTTCCCCAGTCCATGAGGCATTCCAAGTTTTTGCCACATAACGCTGAACGGCTTGCGGGGTGGGGGCTCGAGTGCGCCGTGGCCGCGCACATAACATCCAAAACCACGTTCCCTTCGAAAGAAGAAGAACAAGTCACACAGGTAACAGGTCCAGCACGCTTTAATGGGCTTTCAGGGCATGCCGCGTTTCGTAGTAAAACTTTCTCAAATGCCTTTCAATCGTGAGTGCTCTCAAATGTCCACCTTTAAATCAGGTTACCCCACTACGATTGGATGAAGTACTCTGCAGGTGCTAGGGAGTGTCCCAAAACTCGGGGATCCGAGTCTCCAGTTAGGCAGTCAATCAGCGTAGGTACTGCCCAAGTGGGCGGTGACTGCCTGTTCTCTTCGAGCGCCAAGGTCTTACAGGTGGGCAAGCGGCTGTCCTGGACCTTCACCCCCCCAACATGACACAGCCGTAACCCCGGAGCATCCCAACAGTGTAAGACGCTCCCTCGTAAAGTCACGGTCCCTGCAAAGGGTGGGCTGCAGCTGTGAGATGTGGTGGTTCAGCGTTTCCCCCAATATAAAGTATACAAGTGGTGAAGAGTTAAACTAGGTCAATGTATAACATATCCATTTACAAAGGGTCTGCAGTCTGGATTTACCAATTATTTACATTTCTAGTTCATTTTTCGCCATCTTAAACCATTCTATTCCCACTTATAGTTTTAGAGATGCCGGTAACTGTGAAGTACTATGTTTGAGTAAGTCCTCTTACATTAATGTTCTTTTGATGTTTCTTCATTTATTATTTTTTGACTTGTTTATTCCAATGTTTTTGACTGTTATGATCTGGTTATTTTTCATAATATACTGTTTACATGATTGTTTCGAGCATGTATTTAGTCCAACATCTTATATTCTATGATGTACATTGTCACTCAATTCCATGTGTTGTTTCGGATAGTATCAATACTTATATGATGTCTCACAAATGTACATGTAACTCAGCATCCAAATTATGGCCAAATGGTGCCTCTGTTCCCATGCTCAAAATCATTCTCGATTCCAGTCGTCTTAGTTTTAACAATTGATCTCCACCCCGTTCCTGGATTTTACTCATCTTAATCCCGGAATATTTTAGAAGGGCAGGATTGCTCTGATGGTATTGAGCGAAATGTGTGGCCATCGGGTAGCACGGGTCCTTGTTTTTTATGGCCCTTAGATGTTGTAGTATCCGCAGTTTTAATTTATTCACTGTGCTCCCGATGTAGTACTTTCCACAAGGACACTGTAGTCTGTAGACCACACATTTTGAGTCACAGGTGATATGGTCTTGTATTGTTTCCATTCTACCATTTTGTAATCTGTAGTTTTTGATGTTCACTCCATGCTCACAAGCTTTACATTTGTGGCATTTCCAGAAGCCTGGTGTTGTTTGCCATGCCTGTTTTTGTTGTTTCTCTTCCCGTAGTACCAGGTGACTCTGTGTTAGTATGTCCCTGAGGGAAGAGGTTTTTCGATATGTGATGCTCGGATTCTTCGTCAAGGTTTCTCTTAAGGTGTTATCTTGGCGGAGGACTTGCCAGTGTTTTTGAATGGCTTTCTTGATATTCATACTCTGATTATTGAAGTCCACTATAAGTCTGGTTACTTCGCCCCCTTGACTCTCCTCATGTTCTTGGTTAGTTTTTGCTCTCTTGGATTTTGGAATTAGTAATTCTTCTCTCTTTTTTCAGATGCATCCTGTTTTGTGCAATGGATATCACTTCCAATGGGTATCTTTCTAAGAATCGGGCACTCATTTCAATTTCCTCTGTTAGGTCTTCCTGTTCGGAACAGTTCCTTTTTGCTCTTAACATTTGCCCGTAAGGGATACTCCATTTTAGTCTGATGGGGTGTCCACTGTTATATGCTGTGGGCTTCCTATGGATTTTCGAACATGGTTTGTTGTTTTTTACGAAAATGTCCACATCTAGGAAGATCAAAGAATGGGAGCTAATTGTTGATGTGAATTGTAGATTATATTTGTTCTTATTTAGAGATCCAACAAAGTCTTCCAAGGAGTTTTGGTCTCCGTCCCATATGACAAACAAGTCGTCTATGAACCGACACCAGAGCTTTATTTTTGGCCCCTCAGGATTCTCTTGATCTTTTTGTATCACATCACTCTCCCAGGCCCCCAGTAGGAGATTTGCATATGTGGGTGCAAATGATGTCCCCATAGCGGTCCCCTGTCTCTGGAGATATGTCTCCCCCAGAAACAGGAAAGCATTGTGGGTCAGACAGTATCGGAGTATTTCCAGTAACATGTTCGAATGTTCCAAGAAGTTCACAGATCGTGATTTCAGTACTTCCTTCACTACTTCAATCCCATCTTCGTGGCGGATTGAAGTATAAAGTGAAGTGACATCAATTGTTGCCATTTGATAAGATTGACTCCATTTACATGTGGTGATTTTTTGTAAGAAGTCCATTGTGTCTCTTAGAAAAGAAGGTAGTTTCGTCACATAATTCATAAGAAAGATGTCTATGAATCTTGATGGAGATTCCAGGAGGGATCCTATGGAACTCACAATTGGTCTCCCTGGTGGACATTCTAGTGACTTATGAATTTTCGGTAGAAAATATATAGTTGCCATGATTGGATTGTCTGTTTTAAGATAGCTATATTCGTCAAAATCTATTAAACCTCTGTCTTTCCAATTTAACAGCATAGTATGGTATTCGTTTGTCCATGTTTCTATTGGGTTTGTTGTTAGTTTTTCATAATGATCCTGGACTTCCAGCTGTCTCCTTGCTTCCTCAATATAATTAGAAACGTTTTGTATAACGAGGTTGCCCCCTTTATCCGAGGATTTAATGATTATGGAAGCATCGTTTTTCAAATCCATCATGGCCTTACGTTCATCCGGAGAGAGATTTTGTCTCCTCATTTGTCCATTTTTTGTTGACTTGTCTGAGATTTTGGCTATTTCTTCGACCATAAGGTCATGGAATAGATCTACTTTGTTGCCTGGCGGGAGTTGTGGACAAAATTTTGAATTTCTTTTAAGTCCGCTATTACCTCCTAGATTTGTAGGTATTCCAATGTCTTTACAAAAGTTCATTTCCATTTCAGGAGTGATCGTATTGTCCTCTTGGCTGGTGGAGGGGGTTTCCTTGATGGATGCTAGAGTTATCATCGCTGTTAGATATTTTTGTGCGACCATTGACATAGTTTCATTAGTTCTTGAGGCAACTATTTTTTTGTTATTTCGATTTTTCTCAGTGAAATATTTTTTCGTTTTACCTTCCTGCAAAACTTGTAAAGGGCAATATGTGTGTTGGGTGCATTTATAGTTTTTGTTGGGCAAAAGGAAAGATCTTTATTCAGAAGTTTCAAGTGAGTATTCAATAGTTGTTTATTCGATAAGTTTATCACTATGTTGTTGGATATAGATGTTTTCTTCTTCAAGGCTATTTTGGCTTTCCTTTGCCTCGCTTTGCTTTTACTTCTTTTTCCACCCCTTCTGGTTTTTGGTTTGTCGGGGGTTTCTTTGGTGGACGTGTTTCCCTTACCCACGTATTGGATCTGCCTATTCCTCTTTGTTGCGTGGTCATGTGCGCTAGCTTGATCTCCCCCCGAAAATCCAATGGAGTTGCGCTTGATTCTCCTTCAACAGAACTTACTTCCGAGCTGTCTGGATCTTCAATTTGTTCGTTGGTCCTATCCATAGTTTTATCCATGGCAACATGACTTCTTAAGGTGTCGTATTTTCGTGCGAATGTATAAATTCGTCCGTTCATATAGTCTAATCTGTCCCTAGTGAACTTATTGGCCTTCCTCTTTTCCACCTCCATTTCATGTTTTGCCACCTTCTTTTCCATATTTTCAATTGCCTCTTTACTTTCATCAGATGTTGGGATATCAGCAAGTTCTGATTCTAAAGCAGTTATTGTGCCCGTGATCTTCTCCAATTTCCTCTCTGCATGAATAATTAGGGTCCTCATTAATTTGAAGGAGCATTCATTTGTATCAGTCTGCCATAATTTTATTAAGTCCATGTCCAAGTCATTTAGGGTCGGCATGATTAGGATTCTCAACCCTCGCGTGATCCTTTTGAATTCAATATATTTTTCCAAAGATGTTTTTTCCCACCATTTGTTAATTTCTTGGATTCGCTGGATTTGTAACTCTCGTACTATGGTGACAAATGTTCTTTCCTTTATTTTTTCTCCTCCATCCCCTTTAGCATCAGAGGGCATTGTAGGTGGACTGTCGTCATTCAAAAGCTCGCTTGCCCTCAATTGGCGATTCCTTGTTTTATCCGCCATTCTATGAACTATGCAGGGTTGGTTATCAAGTTCTTTATTGATACACAATTTCAATGGCCTGGTGTGTGTTGTGTTCCGTAATCTTGTTGAGGACAACCGGCTCCCTTAATCCTAAGGTATGCTGGACCCCAAAGAAACATGTTTGTTGCTCCCTGTTGAACACCCTGTGTTCACTCGGTTTCCAGAAATGCTGCACGACCCCTTTAAGGATTCCTCAGTTTTCGCCGATGACGTACTCTCTCTGCTTCCTCTCCGGGTGCTTTCTTCCCGCTTGATTCGGGTGTAGCCAGACTTTGTACTTAAAGGTGAGCGTTTTTCATAAAGTTTTTAGGACTTAGGTCTCCTATACTTTTGCTTCTTATATACACGCTGCACCCCGGCTTCCCTATATATATATTTCCGCAGCTAATCCTCCTCTCACGATTCAGATTTGAGGTGGCACAAAGGGATTGTTCAAAAACACCATTTATTGAATCCGGGAATGACGCGTTTCGGAAGTAATCCTTTCTCAAACGCCCTTTTGGTATTTCAAAGTGCCACTGTTACTCTAAGTCCCCCAGTGTGTCCATTTATAACATCCAATTCACTGAAGTAGTGTTCGGTACCCAGCAAAATGTGGCATAGAGTCACAACGCTTCCTCCTTGGAACTGCGTCTCCCAGCATGCAGCGTTACCATCACGCTGTTTGTTGATCCCAATTCTCGGCACAGTGTTTATTTTCCAGTTGGAATCCCGAGTGGCAACGTTTCCCAGGTCGGGGCTTGAGGTAATTGTTCTGGGCTCTGTCCGGTGTTGATGACCCTTGCTCCCAGCCCCCCACTTCCATCAGCGGCAGAGATCGGGGATGTTGCTAAAGTATGAACACCCCTCCATTAAGGTATGGACTACCTTTGGCAGCATTTCTCCTCCGCTTCTATCATGCGAGGCAGTTGGGAAGTCTTCCATAGCGACTCCCCTAACACTTGCGGGAGGTGCCTTCCTCGCGTGCCGGTGAGAGCACGCCAATATTTCCGCAGCTAATCCTCCTCTCACGATTCAGATTTGAGACGGCACAAAGGGATTGTTCAAAAACACCATTTATTGAATCCGGGCATGACGCGTTTCGGAAGTAATCCTTTCTCAAACGCCCTTTTGGTATTTCAAAGTGCCACTGTTACTCTCAGTCCCCCAGTGTGTCCATTTATAACATCCAATTCACTGAAGTAGTGTTTGGTACCCGGCAAAACGTGGCATGGAGTCACAACGCTTCCTCCTTGGAACTGCGTCTCCCAGCATGCAGCTTACCATCACGCTGTTTGTTGACTCCAATTCTCGGCACAATGTTGATTTTCCAGTTGGAATCCCGAGTGGCAATGTTTCCCAGGTCGGGGCTGCCCTCCTTCTTTGCCTCCTGGTCTTGGTCCTTCGTTTTTTGATGTTTGTATCGTTTGGGTGTTTCTGGGTCTAAGAGTGTCTCTACGACTCATTCTTAGGCAATCCAGTTCTTCTCCTATGAAGGGTTTCACTGCTCCCAATATTGTTCTTCTTCTAGAATTCTCCATCTCAGTCTCGCTCTCCACCGCAGAGCTGAGATCAGATGTTGAAGTCGATGATGCTTCCCGCTCATGATTTGATTCATGCTGTAGTGTTCTATTTCCTTTCAGGGTTTTATTTTTGTACACATCATATTTACGCACAAAAGTGAAGATCCGCCCATTGGCATAGTCGTCCTTGTCTCTCTGGAACTTGTATATTTTTCTTTGTTTGATCTTTTCTTCCTCTTTGTTTAAACTTGTAGTCATTTCATCATGATATTTTTTCTTTAATTATGTATCTTCATGTTGTTGAATTTCACCACTGAGATCTTCTATCTTTTATTGCAGTTCCAACTGATCCTCCTTCGCATATTTAACCAATATTTCTACTAACTTGCGAAAGGAGTCGAGGTTACACTCTGCCCACTCAGCCATGATACGAGGGTTGGGTGTATCATAACGGAGCTAGCATGATTCTTATTCCTCTTGGGATTCTCCTCTCATGCAAATATTTTTGCAGGGATTTAGCCTCCCACCACTTGGCAGTTTCCTGTCTCATCAATTTCTCAAGTGTGCGAAAATTATCCTTTAACCCCTTTGCCGCCGTTGATGTGGCCACAGCACCTAAGTCAGTAATTTGCTGCTGCTGAAGAGGATTATCCGCAAACATTTCCTCTGCCGCACTTTCCCGGTCTCTAAGCGCTGCGGCAGACATGGTGGTAGCACAAGACTGTACACTATAATGGCAGCTAACAACACAAAAGTCCTGTATTAAATATCCACAGAGGCCGGAGTTGCAGCTTTAACCTCCCCGCCTGTGTGTAACTGTTGCTTTATAATCGAAGAGCCAATACCTCGGTTCCCGGTGTCTGCGTCCCTCAAGGGCAGTCGCTTGACGCTTCTCACGAGCGGCTCAGCCGAGCCGCTGCTGGCGTTCTCCCGCGATACCCCTCTGGTCACAGGCACCCTCCGTGATCCTCTTTCATTATGCTGCAAACACAGGGGGCTCTGTGGATTCCTAACCCGGAAACAATACACAGTCCTTCCGGTGCTCCTTCCCACCGTCACCAGCAGCCAAAAACGCACAGAAGGAATAGACCACCAACCACGGAGCCGTCTCGTGGAGAGGGGGTCTGCTGAGCCGGAGGAGGTCAATCCGGAAACAATTACAGCACACTTGCTTCGATCCTCCTGTCGCGCGAAGAAGGCAAGTGCAGACCCAGTCAATTAAAAGTGTTTTTTATTGTGCTACCACTCTGTCGCCATGACGCGTTTCGGACAGAGACACCCGGCCTTGTTCACTCAACAGCGCATGGGCGGCAGTGTCTCCTTTTTAAAGTGCAAGGTGATACATAGCTCAGCATGGAAATAGAGGACATACTATATGACATAGCTCTCAGTAACAGCGTAAATGCTTTTAAATTTCAAGACCATACATTTAAGTCTTTTAGAATTTTTTAAACAATTCTGTAGATAGCAGCATAATTTCTTTAACAACTCTGTACATAGCAGCATAAATGCATGTAAAATCAATTATTGCATGGTGGGGCAAACAGTTAATAACAAATATCCTCCTAAACAGCACCTATGTTTCTACATATATCCGCAATACTTCAAGTCACCAGCATACAAAGATGAGAAGGCAGACCAACATGTGGTGCAGAAAAAAGGTTTATTCAGAGGACGCCCGCACCACAGCCATAATGCGTTTCAGCCTACTCCGAGGCCTTGATCACATGACGCATTTGGTAAGCATTTTTTCAGTTTTAAAGTGACAGTGAAATGGACACATGTGCATAATAGATATAAAAGTTACACTTCAAACTGACATAGTGAACCTAATGACACAAAGCCTGTAGATAATAGATCCCAACTGTGGGAGTACAATATATAAGTGTAAAAAACGCAATAAATATTCATGTAGACATACATATTTAAAACCAGCATGACAACCTAAATAAATACATTATTAAATAAGTTAAGGTTTGGTTACTTTTGACAATATTCTACAAAGCAACAGTATAAAATTGGTATAAAATTGATCATACAACAATATATACCACATCTCCTATTAATTAGCGGACAGTTTACATCCTACTAAAAAATCAGTCATAAAACCCCTTGATGACCCAGTGGTACAGCTGATCATGCTAACTCTAATTCTGCCTGCAAAAGTGGGTTGCACACTGGCTCTGTCAATAAGGCACAATAGGTTCAAAAAGGGGTATATATTTCCTTTGATAGTCCTTCTCACGGACTGCAATTGAGGCGCTCACCGGAGGGTTGCAATTCTTCTTGATTTATTTGCCACAAACAAAACATACACCCAACAGACATGTTTCGGCTACATGCCTTTGTCGTTCATTTTTAAACAAACAGCCAAACAATTCATCAACAAACAAAGGGGAAGGCAGTTCATTCTTGTTGCATTATGGAAAGCAAGAAAGGATTAACATTGTTCCTTGGTTTGGTTTTCGACGGCGGCCATTTTAAGATGTATTATTTCATCATACATTTCATTGCCACCTACACTTTTCTAACCATGTATTTACACATTTGACATAATCCCTTATTTTATATATGTACAACTATTTACATGATGTACAAACAATTGTTTTCCGTATAACTATACTAATATACAAATTTACACGCTCTCTACCCCCTGTATAGGCAGAAGGTGAAATTAGTTTGGAACATTCCCTACAGTTTCAGATTTTTCAAATGCCTTTATCCAGCCCTGAATGGGCATATTCTATGAACTGTAGTTCTGTGGGAGTAGGTACATATAGTTAGAGATCTCCCTGTTACACTCATTCTGCTCTGGATGGGCTTTCTTTAACATATTAGTTGGGGGGATCTCCTATCAACAATGTATTCTACTCCCACCTATCGTTCTCTCTGTATATTGTAGATGCTACAATCATTATGAGTTTCAAACATGCCCACTACTATTAGCATTTGTTATCCTTCCTTCATTCTGTACAAGTCTAAATTTCAATCTTCCAAATACATATTTTAGCATCCTCATTTGGTATTCTCATGGAATGTGTACCCAAAGTTCCTCCTCATTGTTCAGACCAGAAGGACTTTTAGTTTGTATCTCAATTATATATTTTGATTCCAACTTCCTTAGTTTTCTTACTCTATCCCCGCCCCTCTCATCTTTGGGGATCTGATCCAGGCAAAAAAACTTAAGGAGGTTCTGGTTGAATTTGTGATGCTCTTGAAAGTGGCAAGCCACAGGGTACACCACATCTCTCTCCCTATATAGTTGAGTTCACATGGGCACGACAAGCAATATACAGCAAATTCTGTATTGCAATTCATCAGATTATTAATTTTTCTTTTTGTCGTTCTGCCCGGAATGGTGAAATCCTTGACCTTCTTTCAATTTTTGCATGCCTTGCAGTTCATGCATGGGTAAAATCCTGTTACAACTTCCTTCCTTTTCGGATTTTTAGAAAAATGACTCCTTACGAGTTGATCTTTAAGGGCCGGACCTCTTCTGTTAGTTATCAGGGGGTTCTTTGACATGTGCGGTCCTATGACTAAGTCTGATTTGAGTACCTTCCAATTCCTTCGGAAAATTTGAAAAATCCCTGAGGATTGGGCTGAATAATCTGTTATCATTTTTATGTCGCTCTTTTTTTCCCGTTCTTTCTCTGGGGTTTCCCTCTCTCCCAATATCAGATTCTGTCGTACCAGATGCTCTGCCTTTCTTTCTGCCCCTCTTAACACTCTTTCTTTGTATCCTCTCTCCCTGAGTCTGTTAAATGATTCATCCTTGGATTTTAAGAATTCTTTGTCTATTGTACAATTTCTTCTTATTCTCACTAGTTCCCCATAAGAGACCCCCTTGATTACACTGTCCAGATGGAAACTTTCAGCATGCAACATACTGTTTCCAGCTGTTGGCTTTCGGTATAGTGTTGTTTGTATGTTGTTATCTTCTATGTAAACAAGTAGGTCTAGATAGGGTACTTGTGTTTCACTAATGCATTTGGTGAAAGTGAGATTGCAATTGTTGTCATTGAGGGTCGCTACATAGATTCCCACCTCCTCTTGTGTCCCCTTCCAGATACTGAACAGGTCATCTATGTAGCGAGCCCACAATAGAATATTGGCTAACCACTTCTCGTTGTTCCCTGCCCAGGCCACATGCTTCTCCCACCAGCCCACGAATAAATTTGCATAACTGGGGGTGTCATTGCAGTTCCCTGCTCCTGATGGTACAGTTCCCCTGTGAAGAGAAAAATGTTATTCCTCAAACAGAAAGATGTCACTTCCATGATCATAAGATTGTGCTCATAGAATTTTCCATTTTGCTTCTTCAAGAAGAACTCTATTGCCCGCAATCCCTTGTCATGGTGTATGCTTGTGTAAAGACTTGCTACGTCCAAAGTTACAAGCAGCATGTCCGATTCCCATTGAATTCCTGAGATAATGTGCAAAAAGTCCTTCGTATCTTTAATGTACGACCTCAGGTCTCTGACTAGTGGATTCAAAAAGCAATCTATGTATATAGAAGCATTCTCCAACAAACTGTCCGGTCTGCCCGGTGGATTCTTGTTGTATTTATGCACTTTAGGCAAGTGATAAAATGTAGGGATTTCTGATGCTTCACAATGAATAAATCTGAAGTCCACATCTTTCAATATATTCCTTTGTCGCGCCATTTCACTAGAATTTCATGAAATTCACTTATGCTGTTCTCATATGTAGATGGAGTGACTATCTTGTAGCATTCTTTATTGGAAAGTTGTCTCCATGCTGCTCTCTGGTATTGTTTTTCTGTCCATCAATACAACATTTCCCCCCCCCAAAAAACATATTTATATATCTATATCCAAAACGCCAAACGATCGCATCATATCCCTGCCACTGTCAGCGGCGGGCCTGGACCGGGTTGCGAATCCCAATATATCCACTGGATTGATTATTGTTTCAAGGAACAAAAACAATGTCCAGGCCGCTTGTTTCAATAAAGCGCGTTTACTCAATACCCTTCACTCGACGCGTTTCGAAGGTCACGCTTTCTTTCTCACGAGCACAAGTGTATGTGTGTGGGACATTTAAATTCATGTCACATGACTTACACTTTGGTGAAAGTATGGTGAAGGTATGGGTCAGTGAATGGGTATACAAATGGTTGGGTGTGAGAATGGGCTGATGAGAGGTTGTGTGGGGTATGAGTGAGTGTGTCAGTGGCTCTGTGGAAGATGTCATCAGTGATGTCACTGACCATTTCATGATTGATGTAATATGTGAGGTCAGGAGCAGTGCGGGGGCATAAGTTAAAGTTAGCTCCGGTAACTAACTAAATTTCTAAGACTTTTCTTTTCCTAACTAAAACATCCCTGATATGTTTGTTTTTATCAGTGAGTTTCTATGCTTTTTTAACTGGTAGTTGCACTTACTGAGTGGTGAGAAAGGAGGCAGGGCCTCCAACCGACTCCCAGGAATCCTGCTATGTAAGACATATTGGAGGTAACAGGAGGGCTTCAAGGACCCTCAGCATCCAAGAGGACTTCATCCACCAACCAGTAGTGCTCCAGAAGGTGCATTTGCAGAGTGGTGGAGAAAGGAGGTAGGCCTCTGACCACTCATCAATTGTGCTGTGTAAGACTTACTGGAGGTGACTATAGGGTTTCTAGACTCCAATGACCCTCAGCATCTAAGGGGACTTCATCCCCCATCTAGTATTGTGCCAGGAGGCACGTTTGCAGAGTGGGGGAGAAAGGGTGTGTAGCCTATGAAGACCTCTCAGCAATATCGCTGTGTACGACTTAATGGAAGTAACAGGAGGTTTTGTTGGCCTTGAAGGACCCAAAGGAACAGTTTTTTTTGGCCCTGGGGACCCTATCCCGGGGGCCAGGCCACTTCGTTGTGGGCTGCTGGGAGAACCTAAAAGCCCTGCAGTCCCTGCTTGCTCCCCACGTACTGCGGAGATGGCATGCTTTTGGACAGATGCAGCTGCTAACATGCAGCACACCTTTTTCAAAAGCAATTGTGTTCCGCTTCAAGCAAGCAAGAGCACTTTTTGCTCTCGCTTATTAGAAGTGAAGCAGGCTTGCTATGGCATGCCTGGAATCATGCTCTGCCTCGTCACAGCAGACTGCAATGTCCCGGGGGAGGGCACCCAGGGATATTGTTGGAGCTGGCCCAAGGGCGGTGGTGGTCTCCAAGGCCATATACGGCTGTGCACCTCCCTCCTTTATAAAATAATCACCGGGGAGGTAGTTAACTATGCCTTAGGCAGGTGTTTGTCCACGAGGCTAGGGGTCTACAAGGGACTCCTGTTAATAATGTTTTTGAGTCCCAGGGAGATGGTGGTCCCCGGGACTGCATGGGGGTTCATGCCCTCTCAGGTTTTACTATTTTATTTTAGCCCTGGGAAGCTGGTGGTGTCCGGGTCTGCGGTCGGGGACTACATGTCCTTACCCGTGTTTCTCATATATAACCCCAGAGGTGGTGGTCTCCGGTGTAGCAAGGGCGTCATAAGGCATCCCCTGCTTTGTTTTGGATTCATTTTTATTTTATGCCCCCGAGACCTGACTCACTGGGGTGATTCCTAATAAAGCTCAGGACCTCACACTTCATTTTTGACAGGAGTCGCGTATCCAATGCAACTCTTAGTAAAATGTTTGTTACTTTTTATATACAGCTATTTAATTATTAATGTATTATAGTTTTGAATTGTAAATCTTCACAATTATGTTGATGTTAATCGTATTTTAAGGAACAGCAATACCACAGCTCACGATTATGTTATGTATTTCAGGGGTCGCGTCGGGGTCGCGATTCCTATTAATTTGAAAAAAAGTTCTAAACTTTTATATAGATGTTTTAGCTTACAACAAATCATGACGAGGTTTGTTAATACTACTTTAAAATGTTACATTTTAATAATACATTATGATTTAAAATATTTTACAGAATTGTGCTCCCGGGCATGGTGGGGTTGTGCTGGAGTCAGGTCGCCCATGTGACCAACAAAATGTGATTGGTATAACACCTTTCAACCAACTTCAAACTCCCACCTGTTTTAAGAAATAGGAGGGTGTGGTTCTCATTCTTCTACTAGTTGGGAAGCAGGGTGAATTTTTTGGTGTGCCTATTTTGTTGAATATAAACTATGGCTAGTACTCCCAGGCAACAAGAAGAGGAACAGTTGAGAATGCTTGAGGAAGGAGAGGAAGAAGAGCCAACCAGGAAGAAGAAGGAGACCATTATGTGGCAGTTTTTCACTATTACAGCAGGTGAAGCAGCTGCAGCACCTCCAGCATGTACAAGTATCCACCGAACTGAACCATCCACCCGACTCGCATGGGCTGATACAGTGACGTAGGAATGAAGAGGCTGCCGCTGGAGGAAGTGCTGCCGGAACATCTGCAGGAACTGTACTCACTAATTTTCCTGACACCATCCCTGAAATTAGGAAAATCAGAATATACTGTCCCAAATGCAGTACTTCTGTTGGAGTGGGTGAACACGTTTTTTTAACCCTCATTCAAATAATTTTTTTTATTTATCTTTAGGTAAGTCTTTATTGTTTGATTAATTATTTTCCTGGTAATTTTTATTGGATTTTAGCAAGTAAGTACAAATAATAAGCTACGACAAAATTGCATAATCAGTGATGCAGGTAGGAAGGTGTTGATTGGTTGGTACATTTTACATATGAATATATTGATAGAGCAGTTAAGGCATATAATATGCAGTGGTGCAGATAGGAAGTTGCTGATTGGTTGATACATTTTACATACAACATATATTGATAGAGCAGACAAGATTTATCAGAGCAGCTGAAACACTAGTGAGCATTGATAGGCTGTAGTTTAAATACATGACAATGTTCCATATAAATCAAGCAGAACCATAATCGGTATACTCGCTATAACAACTTACGATTGTTTAATTCATGTATCACCTACCATTGTACTATGAACCAACATAAACAGAAAACCAGACATTAGGAAAGAATAAAGAAAAGAAGAAAAGAAACAAAAAAAGACCGAAGAACAAAACCTAATTTAAAGGAATTATAAAGTTACACTTAGGTGGTCAACAGAGGCACTCCTTGGAAGTCCATGCCAGGATTATGGAGAAGCTCAGCTAATGACTTATGTGAGCAATTTAAGGGTTCTTTTGTTTTGAGAGGAAAGACAATCCTGCAGGGGGGGCTTACATGCCGGTAAAGCAGAGTCTACCGTGTCCCGCATTTTCCTATTATTAGACCTTCTTGGATAGAGTTGTAGGGTTGTATTATATGCACCCCTCAAGAAAGTTAGCCATTCTTGCCATATTTTGAAGGATATTTTTTTTTAAATCTTTCCAGTTACATGCCAGAGTGAGCATTAAGTCAAGCAGGTCATGGTCACTCTTACTTTGTATGGGGTGATATGAAAAATCTGGTTGATACATTCGAAGATTCTGTACCAATAGTTGTGTAGCATTAGACAGAAAAGTAGCATGTGTGCTAGGTCGCCTATTTGTGACTTACAGTTCCTGCATTGGGGAAATTAGATAAGATTGTGTTAATGTAATCGAGCTGGAATCCAATGGTTCCCATTTATAATCATGTACTTTGTTTGGACGAGTGTAGGGGAAACTTTTTTTTAAAGGTATCATATGAATTTTTTACCAGTTAATCTTTATTGCTTTAGCGTTTGGTTCAGTTTCCCATTTTCTTTCAATGATCTTGTGGGATTTACATGGTTTTGGGAGTAAAATCTTATAGATTCTAGATACCATATGTCCCGCAAATGACAATTGGATTAATAATCTGGGAAGTGAAGGGGGTAGTAGGTTTCATAGCTAATTTAGAAATCTGTACTTTAAGTTTCAGGAAGTTATATAGGTCTATATCCTTAAGTCCACTCTTTCTTTTAAGCTCAGAGAAGGATAAGGGGACCGTGTTCTCATATAGATCTTTGAGCAGGTTAATACCTCAGTGTGACCAGCTTTGCCAGTATATTAGTTTATCTATTTTTATTTTGGGATTGTACCAGATTGCTTCCATGTTTGAGGGACATCATTTAGTGTTAGTGAGAGTATCTGGATGATTCAAAGCTTTCTTAGTGTTCTGAATGATGTATTTAGAATATGGTAGGATAGACAAGTGCATTGTCATAATGGCCAGGAGTGGAATGTCTTTTACCAAACTTTTTTAGACATCTATCCATTGGGGTTTGTAGTCAAGCTTTTCCATAAACCATGCAGCCCCTTGTTTACATAGGTAGGCCGTTTGGTAGTTTTTTAAATTTTGCAGGCCCACTACTTCCTTAAGTTTGGCAAGCCTAACTTTTCCTGAAGAGATCCTTGTTTTTTTACCTTGCCATAGACAGTCAATAAGGGCCTTATCAATTTTCCGTAAGAAATCCTCTGGTAAAAGCAAAGGGAACATACTGATGAGGTAGTTGATAAGTGGCGTAATCATCATTTTATTTGTTTCTATTCTACCACACCATGTTTTAAATTTTGGTGACCATCCGTTCAGCAGTTGTAAGATTTTTGCTTATAAATAATAGTTTAATGTTGTTCTAGGGTAGAGAAAAGGTTGTTTGTAAATTTTACACCTAGGTATTTAATCATGTATGTCTGCCAGGTCAACGTGGATTCCCCTAATACCTCTCTACCGCCACACTAGTTAAGTGACTTAACTTCTGTCTTATCCTTGTTAAGGTTGCAGCCAGAGACCTCAGCAAATTCTTGAATAGAATTCATGGGGGCCGGTATAGGCTTTGACTGCGTCTTGTGAGACCACCAGTATGACGTCTGCGTATGCTGCTACTTTGAAGTTTGTTGTGCCAAAATCTATACCAGGTATGTTCTGATTTTCCCTTAACATTGGAGGAATGGTTCAATTGCGAGTAAGAAAAGTGAAGGAGACCGAGGGTATCCTTGTCTGGTGCTTTGATGTCGTGAAAATGAGGAGGAGATACCTCCTCCTGCTTTAACCTTCGCATTTGGATTGTGCTATATTGCCATGATCATATGTACTAAGGAATCACCTCTGTTACATTTTTTAAGTGTCACATTTAGGAATATCCAGTCTACTTTATTGAAAGTTTTTTCTGCGTCTAATGTTATACCAAGAGTCGGTGAGCTAATTAACTTCATGGCGGTCTTTAATTCTTCCATAGTAATTGGGTCATTAATAGAATCCCTTTCCTGGTTGTTTAAAGTATTTAGCGAAATCCCATCAAGGTATTTCTAGATGTTTAGGTGGTTCAAATTGGGGTTTGAGTCATATAGGTTTTGGTAGAAGTCTTGGAAAGTGTTGGCAATCTTCTGTGGATTTATGTGGACAGTGCCAGTATCATCTTTAAATCACATTGATAGCATACCTTTGACTTTAAAACTTTAAATATGAACCAACGTCTTTACTGCTTTATTGGCCTCACATATTCAAAGGCTTTTCTGTTTATTTATCAATACTCCTGCTCTAGTACTAAACATTTTATAGTATTCTTATTGTTTATTTAGACTCTTGTATATGATTTGTGGGTCATTCCTTATAATATGCAGCTTTTCCAGGTTGGAGATATCATTCTCTAAAATTAGTAGTTGTGAGTTAGCATCTTTATTTATATTTGATTTCCTTTTTATGACCACACCCCTAATGGAAGATTTTAATGCTTCCCATCCTATGAGATGTGATGTCTCGTTTTCTATATTTTGCAGCAAGTAGTTTTTAATTGCTTTTTTGATTACTTTTTAATTTTGCAGACATGATAGCACATCTCCATTAAATCTCCATAGCGACTCTTTAAGCGGTATGATTGAGTCTGTGAGTGTTAATGTAATGTAAGAGTGATCAGACACCACTCTCGGTTCTACTGTTGTTTGGTCTATCCTGCTGATTGCGTTTCCAGATATTATCAAGGTAGCTACATCTGGTAGTAATTTAATGTGTTACTCTAAGTCTTTCCAGAAGTCTGGGTCATCTCTTGTAGGGGCATATATATTTGTTACAAAAAGGGCAGAGTTTTCTTTTTCTAAATTTTGAAGTGACCCATCTTCCTTCTTTGCTACCAGCAATGGACACTGACCCTGTTGCTCTGCTGTGATTGACTCTCTCCTGTGCAGCCTCTCATGTACTTGCTGTGCCACCTGCCATGGACACTAGCCCTGTCGCTCTGTTGTAATGGGCTCTCCCCTGTGCCATGGACACTGGCCTTCCTGTTTGAAGTTTTGCCTGTGCAGATTATCTTGCATATGATCAGCATTTTGTGCCTTGCTCTTGTCTACTGTTGTTCTACTGTGACATCTGTGCAATATGTGAATAAAGACAGTTACCCCTGTTGTGTGTTTTGTCAGTGTCCATGCTGATTAAAGTTATTTTGGTGTGTGCATTCGGTTGCCTGGGCCCCATGCCATATGTATGAAAGGGTGAAGGTACCTTCAAGGGATTTTGTTTGTATTGTTTATAACTTTTAGTTATCAATGCTGATTTAAGACCCAAACAAATGTTAGTCTATTGTGCAAATGTGCAACGGTGGTTAATAATTCAATTTACAGGAGTCACAACAAGTGATCCAAACATAGAGAGCAAAGAAAACGGGTGTATATAGAGAGTTTGTATTTAATACGTTTTAAGAATCAAAGATAGGGTACAGAAAATATATATCAACAATGTTGCAAGAAGTACATATTATCAAAAATAAATAAAAACACTTAATTGAAGCAATTGTATGCACTTTTCTTCCTTGGTGCAATTAGTATAGGAAATTTGACAAAGAAAAAGCGTAGGTCGACTTTTCGGTCTCTATAAATTGATTGATGAGACCATCTTCAGGACAAAAACGATATAGCTGAAGACCCCTAAAAATAATATAGAATATCAAAATATTGTTTATTCAATATCATGTCTAATAATAGAAGACTATACATTATGTACATTTGTTTAGACACATATAACACCTGAAATCTACCAACCTTAAACAGGTTGTATGTCATCAAATTCTAACATTTGAGAGCTTATTACATTCGATAGCAGTGGCCCATTATAAACATTTTTAATCTACAGTGAAATTGATCAATCTAAGAAAAAAGCCCATATTTAGTGCAGGCATCCATTTTCAAACTGTAGTATCACTTCTTATTCTTCATACTTATAATGCATTGAATTAGGAATAAGAATAGAACCAAAATATTATATTGATTGGAAGTCTTTGCCTATTGCCTAAAATAGAAGCAATCGGAGACAGAACAAATTGTGTTGTCTAGGACTTGGTAGTAGATAGTCTACAATCTCTATAGATATAATAGTGTTTGATTTTAGTCACCTTGAAATAAACGTGAGGCAAAATTTGTGTAGTGATAGCTGTTGTCTTTGCAGAGATCCCTCTCAGTGTGGGATTCTATGGAATAAAGATGTTTAAAGAGTCTAAGGTTATTCATTATTTCAAAACCAGTGAGACATCGCAATGATAGTCTTTTTATCATATTTTGATTATTCATAAGGTCGCATCTATTCCTAATATGACCTAAATGGAACGATGATAGTATTGCCACTCTCTCTTATGTCTATAGTATCAATATTAATACCTTTTCGGTGCATATGCAGTGGGTAACATCCCACACGAAAACCCTGAACCTGGAACCAAATAAAGTGTGGTCCCAAATGAGCCACACAAACTGCAATTCACAGAATGTGATTTATTTAATAACCTGCAGATGTGGACTCAGATATGTGGGCATGACCACTCGCAAAGTGAGAACCAGGATCACAGAACATCGCAGTACCATGCGATGCAAGAAAAACATCAGTAAACTAACAAATCATTTCATCACGCATGGGCACACCCCCAACGACTTTACATGGACAGTCATTGAACAAATACAAGTCAGTCCCGTCAACAATGACAAAAAACTTCTGAACAAAGAACAAAGATGGATATATCGTCTATCCACAGCTACTGATGGGCTCAATGACGCAATTCCCTGGAACTCCTTGACCCTATGATGCCAGTGAAACCTCCAGGCCATTTATCCTAATGGACCTGCCATAATATCCACTAACCAGGACAGTACGCCCCCTGACCTCTACCTGCCCCAGGTAGGCCCCATCTAATACCTCTGCGCCATCCTGGCACCTGAGAGTAGTTGGTGCAATGAGCAAGTATTAGCTGTGCCACCCATGTGCCACCTATGTGCATTATTGCCAAAACACCCAGTTCCAATAGATACTCCCCCCAACAGTAGATCATGGAGAAGTCCCCCCGTGTTTATGTTACACTGGTGCACTGTCAATTTCCACCCCAGCCACACCACGAAGGATAATTTTCATCCTTAGCGCGAACAGGGATAATCTCCCATTCGCGCACCAGAACACTACTCCTGACACATGCGCGGGCCGAATTCCGGCCGCGCTTGCTCTCCACGCATGCGCGGGCCGCTTTTCGGCCGCGCATGCGCAATACTCAGCCGCACCCGGCACCCGGCAGCTGCAGACGCTTACTCTAGCGCTCCACACCTAACGCGCTCCATGCCTAACGCAGCTGAGTGCTATTCAGACCCTAACGCGCTCCATGCCTACCGCAGCTGAGTGCTATTCAGACCCTAACGCGCTCCATGCCTAACACAGCTGAGTGCTATTCAGACCCTCCCGCGAGTCTTTCTACCATTACTCTCCCAACAGGTGGGGTCAATCACTCAATCTATGACAGCATAAAAGCCGGTCACAGCAGTCATTCTCTACCGGTTCTGCGAAGGAGGCACAACAGGTCCCACGCTGGTGCTGGCCAGAAATCCTGTGAGTATGCTGAGTATCACCACCAAGGGTAAGCGCTCCCCACTTTTCTCCTACAGGTTCCCTAATCCCAATGGTCCTACCTTTCTCTCCCCCAATTAGGGCTTCACCCTGCCACTTCAATAACCTTGGAGCTATCAACAAGCATTGAAAGCGTAAGAAATGTTCCTTGCGCCACAACTCTTCACCTTTCACTGTAAATTTTTTTACCGCTGTTTTAACCACTTCACCTACGAAGTTCTAGTGCGATACCACATTAATGATACCACCAATATCATTACACTTGAGCCGCTCATAGTCTGCACCTTTCGCAATTTATGTCGGCTGTCACATTTCAAGACCAATACTTTCTAGTGACTCTGTTTCTCCCATGTCCGTCCTGTACTTGTCTTCAATGTTAAATGTACAGGTGATCTTGAGAAGGGAATCCCCCCTCTCACAGCTAGATACACTTTAGGGCGTGTAGACACATAGACTACACTACACAACCCCTAATTTTAACCCACACATATTTATTGTCCTGATGAAAGCCAGATTAATATAAGGCACTGGCTGAAACATGTTGACTACTCAAGGACGTAGGAGGTCGTAACCCGCCTCTAACGTCCCACAGCCTTATTTTTAACCGCTGGCAGAGGCCCTTTTAATAAAGTATCCTCACCCCAGGGACCATCTGCCAAGCCGTTTTAATTTCACTTACCTTAGCACCTCACACCGCACACACAGTGACATACCTGCTCCGCTGTAATCAGGCGTCGAAGCACACCCGGGACACGCTAGGTGTCACTGGGTGGGCCCGATGATGAAGCATGCCACCAACTAGGTTGGTGGGTGAGGGCTTTCAAAAGACACCCAAGAGGTGCCATTGCCACCCGGCAAAATACTGAGTCGCTACATAACTAATATTAATCTACCATAACCGTGTCAGATTAATCCATTCTAGAGCTAGTCTCCTATTGATACCGATACATATAAACCGGGGATCTGGACTAGCTTTCTGGTCCTCTCTCTCCCTCTTGATTCTCGCCATTATTGACAGCGCGCAGCTGTGAGAGAATATACGACCATGGCTGAAAACCATGGACTGACTTTCTCTGAAAGTGACTTGACAGACATACTGTCTGACCCGTCATTCCAAACTGATTTTAACATCTCCAACACAATCGCACAGGCCACGGATTGGGAAACCCTAACCGAAAAAAAGCGCAACAGGATACGCACCATCCTCCACGGCACCATACTAGCCCAATATCTACGAACCAACTCTGCACCTAGGGGACTACTGGTATCAAATGCACCCAGGATCTTCCTTGACGACCCCACGTTCAGGAAGGACTGGGCACAGATCGCATGGCACTGCACCAGAGACTGGATGATTCTCATCCTAAAAACCGCTAAACGCTTGTCAGACACCCTACTAATCGAGATAGAAGAGACTGAAAGACACTTTAAAGCCACTATCACATCCTTCAAAAAGAAACTCGATGATCAGAACCGGGAAATAAACGAATATAAAGATTATCTGACCCAGGCGAAACTCAAAAAATTTGAGAAAGATCTCAAAAAATTCTCCTACGCCAAAGTATACCCATACTCAGAAGAAAATTATACCCCCCCAACCAAGGAAACCTCTACACCGAACTCTTCAGGAGACGATAGCTCCATCTCAAGTGACTCCAGTGGCGGATCGCAAAAACGAGGTGGAAGAGGACGAAGAGGACAACGATGGCCCAACCACTGGCAAGGAGGTCAGCCGAACCCTTACTTTGGCTTCCCACCCAACTTAGGCCACATGCCAAACCCCTACTTTGGTTTCCCTAACATGTACCCCCAGGGGCCAATGCCGTTCTTCGGAGGCAACCAGGGTAATACCTATCCTTTTTTAGGACGGGGCCAGAGACCCCGGGGCCGCAGAAGAACAACTCAACAAAACAACGCCCAGGTACACTGGGAAGACGAAAACCCAGTGAGCTCCAACACACGCCAGAAGGCGAAGGAAACAACTCCGGGAACAAGCCGGTAGACAGCTCTACTACCCAGTCATCACTGGTATTCAACCTTTCCAGCAACCCGTTAACCGACAAAGAAGTCGCTGTACTGGAGAAAGGCCTGTCGTTCGTCCCAACCACACGATTAGACAAATTCAAACTACAAGCGGAATTAGCCCAATTCTTCAGGAAACTGAAACTAAAGTCCTTCTTTGAGAAGGCAAACCAAGACACCCCCCAACCAGATGAGAACCCCAATACCACCGGACTCAGGGTGAAATCCACCTTTGTCCCTCCACCCTCCACTGTACCAGCAGAAATAACGACCTTCGAGCAAGCAGTTTACCATGACGTCGAAAAACTCAACCCGACCAACCACTACAACAACATGTCATGGGAAGAGAGGCAGACGATACAACGCCTGCAAAACAACCCCACTTTGGTAATCAAACCAGCAGACAAAGGGGGAGGCATCGTGCTGTTGGACAAGACTGACTACGATGCGGAATGCCGTAGATTACTCAGCGACGGCCGGAACTACCGCAGACTGGAGCAGGATCCCTCAGAACAACTACGCAACTCAGTACACAACCTCGTGAAAAAGGCAGCGGAAGACGAACATATCTCCAAACAGGAGGCCGAATACCTCTGCCCGGACAATACCAGAACCCCATACTTCTACACAGTACCCAAGGTACATAAAGGGGTCATTCCGCCACCGGGCAGGCCAATAGTATCAGGCATCAACTCGATTCTGGAGCCACTTTCAAGATACTGTGACTTCTACCTAAACCCTCTGGTACAAAAAACCCCCACGTACATCAGAGACACGAAACACCTTCTGCAGGTCATCGACAACTTTCCCTTTGACCCCGAAACTCAACTATTGGTAGGACTGGATGTGGAAAGCTTATACACCAGCCTCCCACAAGACGCCACCCTGCAGGTCCTACATGACATCTTGGAAGATTCACCCTGGCCTTATCATACACCCAGAAGTTTTGTTATGAACTGCGCGGCCTTTGCCCTCAAAGAAAACTACTTTGAATATGAGGGCACCTTTTATTTACAAACCAACGGAACCTCAATGGGCAGTGTTTTCGCTCCGAGTGTAGCTGGACTCTACGTCCACCACTTTGAGAGAACACATATCAATACGGAAGCCAACCCGTTCAAAATCCACATACAAAAATGGTACCGATATATCGATGATATATTGGTCATCTGGAACGGGCTACAACCTGAACTGGACAACTTCCTACAATGGCTCAATCTCAGGGACCCCTATCTCAAGTTCACCTGCACGGCCAGTAACCAACAACTCGCCTTCCTGGACCTACAAATAACAGCCAAAGGCGGAACCTTAACAACCACCACATACTATAAACCCACGGCTAGAAACTCACTGCTGCATTTCAACAGTTTCCATCCCCGACCACTAAAAGAGAACTTACCTTTTGGCCAGTTTCTCCGCATCAGAAGAAACTGCTCGGATGTAAAAGACTTCAAAACTCAATCAGCGGACCTAGCCCAAAAACTAGAGAATCGAGGTTACCCAAAGACTATCATCAGGAAAACCCAGAAAAGGGCAAGAAACCAGAACCGTGACGCACTGCTCGAAGACGTTACCAAAGAAAGCGACACACAACCCACCACATGTGTGACTACTTTCAACACTGCCTCTAATGATGTGGCTAAAATAATAAAAAAACACTGGAGAATCATAAATTCTGGACAAAGGAAATGGGAACCCCCGAGGTTCGCCTACAAGAGGTGCCATAATCTCAGAGACCAACTGGTCAACACCAGGCCCAAACCTCCACCCAAACCTGACAATACCATCCTTAGTGCATGGGGAATGCCGAAAGTAACCGGACACTACCCATGTAATGACTGTAGTGTCTGTCATTTAACATCCCACACGAAAACCCTGAACCTGGAACCAAATAAAGTGTGGTCCCAAATGAGCCACACAAACTGCAATTCACAGAATGTGATTTATTTAATAACCTGCAGATGTGGACTCAGATATGTGGGCATGACCACTCGCAAAGTGAGAACCAGGATCACAGAACATCGCAGTACCATGCGATGCAAGAAAAACATCAGTAAACTAACAAATCATTTCATCACGCATGGGCACACCCCCAACGACTTTACATGGACAGTCATTGAACAAATACAAGTCAGTCCCGTCAACAATGACAAAAAACTTCTGAACAAAGAACAAAGATGGATATATCGTCTATCCACAGCTACTGATGGGCTCAATGACGCAATTCCCTGGAACTCCTTGACCCTATGATGCCAGTGAAACCTCCAGGCCATTTATCCTAATGGACCTGCCATAATATCCACTAACCAGGACAGTACGCCCCCTGACCTCTACCTGCCCCAGGTAGGCCCCATCTAATACCTCTGCGCCATCCTGGCACCTGAGAGTAGTTGGTGCAATGAGCAAGTATTAGCTGTGCCACCCATGTGCCACCTATGTGCATTATTGCCAAAACACCCAGTTCCAATAGATACTCCCCCCAACAGTAGATCATGGAGAAGTCCCCCCGTGTTTATGTTACACTGGTGCACTGTCAATTTCCACCCCAGCCACACCACGAAGGATAATTTTCATCCTTAGCGCGAACAGGGATAATCTCCCATTCGCGCACCAGAACACTACTCCTGACACATGCGCGGGCCGAATTCCGGCCGCGCTTGCTCTCCACGCATGCGCGGGCCGCTTTTCGGCCGCGCATGCGCAATACTCAGCCGCACCCGGCACCCGGCAGCTGCAGACGCTTACTCTAGCGCTCCACACCTAACGCGCTCCATGCCTAACGCAGCTGAGTGCTATTCAGACCCTAACGCGCTCCATGCCTACCGCAGCTGAGTGCTATTCAGACCCTAACGCGCTCCATGCCTAACACAGCTGAGTGCTATTCAGACCCTCCCGCGAGTCTTTCTACCATTACTCTCCCAACAGGTGGGGTCAATCACTCAATCTATGACAGCATAAAAGCCGGTCACAGCAGTCATTCTCTACCGGTTCTGCGAAGGAGGCACAACAGGTCCCACGCTGGTGCTGGCCAGAAATCCTGTGAGTATGCTGAGTATCACCACCAAGGGTAAGCGCTCCCCACTTTTCTCCTACAGGTTCCCTAATCCCAATGGTCCTACCTTTCTCTCCCCCAATTAGGGCTTCACCCTGCCACTTCAATAACCTTGGAGCTATCAACAAGCATTGAAAGCGTAAGAAATGTTCCTTGCGCCACAACTCTTCACCTTTCACTGTAAATTTTTTTACCGCTGTTTTAACCACTTCACCTACGAAGTTCTAGTGCGATACCACATTAATGATACCACCAATATCATTACACTTGAGCCGCTCATAGTCTGCACCTTTCGCAATTTATGTCGGCTGTCACATTTCAAGACCAATACTTTCTAGTGACTCTGTTTCTCCCATGTCCGTCCTGTACTTGTCTTCAATGTTAAATGTACAGGTGATCTTGAGAAGGGAATCCCCCCTCTCACAGCTAGATACACTTTAGGGCGTGTAGACACATAGACTACACTACACAACCCCTAATTTTAACCCACACATATTTATTGTCCTGATGAAAGCCAGATTAATATAAGGCACTGGCTGAAACATGTTGACTACTCAAGGACGTAGGAGGTCGTAACCCGCCTCTAACGTCCCACAGCCTTATTTTTAACCGCTGGCAGAGGCCCTTTTAATAAAGTATCCTCACCCCAGGGACCATCTGCCAAGCCGTTTTAATTTCACTTACCTTAGCACCTCACACCGCACACACAGTGACATACCTGCTCCGCTGTAATCAGGCGTCGAAGCACACCCGGGACACGCTAGGTGTCACTGGGTGGGCCCGATGATGAAGCATGCCACCAACTAGGTTGGTGGGTGAGGGCTTTCAAAAGACACCCAAGAGGTGCCATTGCCACCCGGCAAAATACTGAGTCGCTACATAACTAATATTAATCTACCATAACCGTGTCAGATTAATCCATTCTAGAGCTAGTCTCCTATTGATACCGATACATATAAACCGGGGATCTGGACTAGCTTTCTGGTCCTCTCTCTCCCTCTTGATTCTCGCCATTATTGACAGCGCGCAGCTGTGAGAGAATATACGACCATGGCTGAAAACCATGGACTGACTTTCTCTGAAAGTGACTTGACAGACATACTGTCTGACCCGTCATTCCAAACTGATTTTAACATCTCCAACACAATCGCACAGGCCACGGATTGGGAAACCCTAACCGAAAAAAAGCGCAACAGGATACGCACCATCCTCCACGGCACCATACTAGCCCAATATCTACGAACCAACTCTGCACCTAGGGGACTACTGGTATCAAATGCACCCAGGATCTTCCTTGACGACCCCACGTTCAGGAAGGACTGGGCACAGATCGCATGGCACTGCACCAGAGACTGGATGATTCTCATCCTAAAAACCGCTAAACGCTTGTCAGACACCCTACTAATCGAGATAGAAGAGACTGAAAGACACTTTAAAGCCACTATCACATCCTTCAAAAAGAAACTCGATGATCAGAACCGGGAAATAAACGAATATAAAGATTATCTGACCCAGGCGAAACTCAAAAAATTTGAGAAAGATCTCAAAAAATTCTCCTACGCCAAAGTATACCCATACTCAGAAGAAAATTATACCCCCCCAACCAAGGAAACCTCTACACCGAACTCTTCAGGAGACGATAGCTCCATCTCAAGTGACTCCAGTGGCGGATCGCAAAAACGAGGTGGAAGAGGACGAAGAGGACAACGATGGCCCAACCACTGGCAAGGAGGTCAGCCGAACCCTTACTTTGGCTTCCCACCCAACTTAGGCCACATGCCAAACCCCTACTTTGGTTTCCCTAACATGTACCCCCAGGGGCCAATGCCGTTCTTCGGAGGCAACCAGGGTAATACCTATCCTTTTTTAGGACGGGGCCAGAGACCCCGGGGCCGCAGAAGAACAACTCAACAAAACAACGCCCAGGTACACTGGGAAGACGAAAACCCAGTGAGCTCCAACACACGCCAGAAGGCGAAGGAAACAACTCCGGGAACAAGCCGGTAGACAGCTCTACTACCCAGTCATCACTGGTATTCAACCTTTCCAGCAACCCGTTAACCGACAAAGAAGTCGCTGTACTGGAGAAAGGCCTGTCGTTCGTCCCAACCACACGATTAGACAAATTCAAACTACAAGCGGAATTAGCCCAATTCTTCAGGAAACTGAAACTAAAGTCCTTCTTTGAGAAGGCAAACCAAGACACCCCCCAACCAGATGAGAACCCCAATACCACCGGACTCAGGGTGAAATCCACCTTTGTCCCTCCACCCTCCACTGTACCAGCAGAAATAACGACCTTCGAGCAAGCAGTTTACCATGACGTCGAAAAACTCAACCCGACCAACCACTACAACAACATGTCATGGGAAGAGAGGCAGACGATACAACGCCTGCAAAACAACCCCACTTTGGTAATCAAACCAGCAGACAAAGGGGGAGGCATCGTGCTGTTGGACAAGACTGACTACGATGCGGAATGCCGTAGATTACTCAGCGACGGCCGGAACTACCGCAGACTGGAGCAGGATCCCTCAGAACAACTACGCAACTCAGTACACAACCTCGTGAAAAAGGCAGCGGAAGACGAACATATCTCCAAACAGGAGGCCGAATACCTCTGCCCGGACAATACCAGAACCCCATACTTCTACACAGTACCCAAGGTACATAAAGGGGTCATTCCGCCACCGGGCAGGCCAATAGTATCAGGCATCAACTCGATTCTGGAGCCACTTTCAAGATACTGTGACTTCTACCTAAACCCTCTGGTACAAAAAACCCCCACGTACATCAGAGACACGAAACACCTTCTGCAGGTCATCGACAACTTTCCCTTTGACCCCGAAACTCAACTATTGGTAGGACTGGATGTGGAAAGCTTATACACCAGCCTCCCACAAGACGCCACCCTGCAGGTCCTACATGACATCTTGGAAGATTCACCCTGGCCTTATCATACACCCAGAAGTTTTGTTATGAACTGCGCGGCCTTTGCCCTCAAAGAAAACTACTTTGAATATGAGGGCACCTTTTATTTACAAACCAACGGAACCTCAATGGGCAGTGTTTTCGCTCCGAGTGTAGCTGGACTCTACGTCCACCACTTTGAGAGAACACATATCAATACGGAAGCCAACCCGTTCAAAATCCACATACAAAAATGGTACCGATATATCGATGATATATTGGTCATCTGGAACGGGCTACAACCTGAACTGGACAACTTCCTACAATGGCTCAATCTCAGGGACCCCTATCTCAAGTTCACCTGCACGGCCAGTAACCAACAACTCGCCTTCCTGGACCTACAAATAACAGCCAAAGGCGGAACCTTAACAACCACCACATACTATAAACCCACGGCTAGAAACTCACTGCTGCATTTCAACAGTTTCCATCCCCGACCACTAAAAGAGAACTTACCTTTTGGCCAGTTTCTCCGCATCAGAAGAAACTGCTCGGATGTAAAAGACTTCAAAACTCAATCAGCGGACCTAGCCCAAAAACTAGAGAATCGAGGTTACCCAAAGACTATCATCAGGAAAACCCAGAAAAGGGCAAGAAACCAGAACCGTGACGCACTGCTCGAAGACGTTACCAAAGAAAGCGACACACAACCCACCACATGTGTGACTACTTTCAACACTGCCTCTAATGATGTGGCTAAAATAATAAAAAAACACTGGAGAATCATAAATTCTGGACAAAGGAAATGGGAACCCCCGAGGTTCGCCTACAAGAGGTGCCATAATCTCAGAGACCAACTGGTCAACACCAGGCCCAAACCTCCACCCAAACCTGACAATACCATCCTTAGTGCATGGGGAATGCCGAAAGTAACCGGACACTACCCATGTAATGACTGTAGTGTCTGTCATTTAACATCCCACACGAAAACCCTGAACCTGGAACCAAATAAAGTGTGGTCCCAAATGAGCCACACAAACTGCAATTCACAGAATGTGATTTATTTAATAACCTGCAGATGTGGACTCAGATATGTGGGCATGACCACTCGCAAAGTGAGAACCAGGATCACAGAACATCGCAGTACCATGCGATGCAAGAAAAACATCAGTAAACTAACAAATCATTTCATCACGCATGGGCACACCCCCAACGACTTTACATGGACAGTCATTGAACAAATACAAGTCAGTCCCGTCAACAATGACAAAAAACTTCTGAACAAAGAACAAAGATGGATATATCGTCTATCCACAGCTACTGATGGGCTCAATGACGCAATTCCCTGGAACTCCTTGACCCTATGATGCCAGTGAAACCTCCAGGCCATTTATCCTAATGGACCTGCCATAATATCCACTAACCAGGACAGTACGCCCCCTGACCTCTACCTGCCCCAGGTAGGCCCCATCTAATACCTCTGCGCCATCCTGGCACCTGAGAGTAGTTGGTGCAATGAGCAAGTATTAGCTGTGCCACCCATGTGCCACCTATGTGCATTATTGCCAAAACACCCAGTTCCAATAGATACTCCCCCCAACAGTAGATCATGGAGAAGTCCCCCCGTGTTTATGTTACACTGGTGCACTGTCAATTTCCACCCCAGCCACACCACGAAGGATAATTTTCATCCTTAGCGCGAACAGGGATAATCTCCCATTCGCGCACCAGAACACTACTCCTGACACATGCGCGGGCCGAATTCCGGCCGCGCTTGCTCTCCACGCATGCGCGGGCCGCTTTTCGGCCGCGCATGCGCAATACTCAGCCGCACCCGGCACCCGGCAGCTGCAGACGCTTACTCTAGCGCTCCACACCTAACGCGCTCCATGCCTAACGCAGCTGAGTGCTATTCAGACCCTAACGCGCTCCATGCCTACCGCAGCTGAGTGCTATTCAGACCCTAACGCGCTCCATGCCTAACACAGCTGAGTGCTATTCAGACCCTCCCGCGAGTCTTTCTACCATTACTCTCCCAACAGGTGGGGTCAATCACTCAATCTATGACAGCATAAAAGCCGGTCACAGCAGTCATTCTCTACCGGTTCTGCGAAGGAGGCACAACAGGTCCCACGCTGGTGCTGGCCAGAAATCCTGTGAGTATGCTGAGTATCACCACCAAGGGTAAGCGCTCCCCACTTTTCTCCTACAGGTTCCCTAATCCCAATGGTCCTACCTTTCTCTCCCCCAATTAGGGCTTCACCCTGCCACTTCAATAACCTTGGAGCTATCAACAAGCATTGAAAGCGTAAGAAATGTTCCTTGCGCCACAACTCTTCACCTTTCACTGTAAATTTTTTTACCGCTGTTTTAACCACTTCACCTACGAAGTTCTAGTGCGATACCACATTAATGATACCACCAATATCATTACACTTGAGCCGCTCATAGTCTGCACCTTTCGCAATTTATGTCGGCTGTCACATTTCAAGACCAATACTTTCTAGTGACTCTGTTTCTCCCATGTCCGTCCTGTACTTGTCTTCAATGTTAAATGTACAGGTGATCTTGAGAAGGGAATCCCCCCTCTCACAGCTAGATACACTTTAGGGCGTGTAGACACATAGACTACACTACACAACCCCTAATTTTAACCCACACATATTTATTGTCCTGATGAAAGCCAGATTAATATAAGGCACTGGCTGAAACATGTTGACTACTCAAGGACGTAGGAGGTCGTAACCCGCCTCTAACGTCCCACAGCCTTATTTTTAACCGCTGGCAGAGGCCCTTTTAATAAAGTATCCTCACCCCAGGGACCATCTGCCAAGCCGTTTTAATTTCACTTACCTTAGCACCTCACACCGCACACACAGTGACATACCTGCTCCGCTGTAATCAGGCGTCGAAGCACACCCGGGACACGCTAGGTGTCACTGGGTGGGCCCGATGATGAAGCATGCCACCAACTAGGTTGGTGGGTGAGGGCTTTCAAAAGACACCCAAGAGGTGCCATTGCCACCCGGCAAAATACTGAGTCGCTACATAACTAATATTAATCTACCATAACCGTGTCAGATTAATCCATTCTAGAGCTAGTCTCCTATTGATACCGATACGATGATAGTATTGCCACTCTCTCTTATGTCTATAGTATCAATATTAATACCTTTTCGGTGCATATGCAGTGGGTAACAGACATATATATTTCGAAAGGTCAAGTCACCTTGGTTAGTATGGATCAGCTTGTCACAAAAGTTCTGGCTGTAGTCAAAAATATGTTTCAACAAAACAAGGGAACCCTAAAGGTATTGCATAGGGACCTTGGGCATTGCATATTACAAAGAACAGTGGTCCCTATATAGAAGCAATATATACACAACACAATGATCATACACTTAATAAGTCATATGTCTTCTGTCCGTCCGGACAGGATTTTTATTTTCTAGTTAAGTTTTGAATTTTTAAGTATCTTGAAAATGTCAAGCGGGCACAGCCGTGACCTTTAACATACAAGAGACAACAACAAAAAAAAATTAAAAAACACACAAGATCTGTCTGTGCACTTGCATTTCAGTGAAACAGGCTTAAGATGTTCAAAGAAACCACACCATTGCATTATTCTGTATTATATAGAAAATTTGCATATGGGGTTAAGGGTCGACGTTTCGATGCCTTTCTTAGGATATAGGCATCATCATCAGGACATTGGATGACAGTATTGTTGTCATGGATGATTAAAATTTAAACATTTACTTTACAGACATATTTACATTGGGGAGAAAAAAAAGACAAGAAAAGATAACATAAATAACAGGCATATAACACAGATCCTCTTTTTGTTGTGCATATAGTGAATTAAAGTGCCGCAGTCTTTAATGGTCATTTTAAAGACAGTGTGGTATCATATTTGGTAAAATGACAGCGAGGTGAATGTGGAAGTAGGTGACATCGGTACCATGCACGATAGCGATTTCATGGGGGCATTTTTTCACACGAGAGAATATCTATTAATTGTGGCATTTGTGCGTTACATGTGCTTAAAAATAGCTGGGAAGTGAAAGGTACAACTCGTGTTTATCATGCGAAAGGACGGCGCAGTGGCTGTGTACAAGTGAAACAATCTTATTTCTAACGCATCCTCTGATGTCGTAAACATTGAGCAGGGTCGGATTAGAGACCTATCAACCGTTTATTGTGAGTTGAAACGTGCACAACCGGCAATAACAATGCTTGTGTTCAGCGAGGAATTTGACAAGTTTAAAGAGACCTACGTGGTATATGTGACTCGCTTCGGTCAGCGGTTTGGGGAAGGTAAAATATCGCTGAGGCAGGTAATCTAGGGAGAAAAGAACTGCCCATTATATTTTTTGAAAGCGCCTAGCATGCACAGTGATCGGGCATGAGTGGGCGAGCGTGTTACCTGCAAAGCCGGGTTTTTTAATATTAATCCGGTCACGCGAGCACCGCACAAACGTATACACTGATACGCGGAGAGCACAATGGCTATCTGCATAAAGGAATGCAGAGGTTACCGGCGGGGGTACAATAACATTATTGCGGTTGTAGTTTAAGTACACGGAAAGTGGGGGGATAAATAAACTTACTTTGAAAACGGCTTACAGCTGCCACGGGTCTGGCGGTCTGATGCTGTGTCGGCTGAGTTTCCCGGGTATTTAAACGCGTAGACAGTGACCGCGAAAATGCTAAACAGCGTGAAAGGACTGGATAGTGAAAGTGAGGTGAATGGCAATATTCGCGGCGTCCATTTTAAAGTGGTGATTTGTGCTATGGTGAACATGCGATTTAACACAGGGGGAATTTACAATTTCTGCATTTTCTTAAAATTTGTATCACAAGAAGTAAAATTCAGGAGAATTACAACAGGGACGTCCAGTCTTCCAGTCGGTTTAGCCCATTCCGAATGCTGTTGGTGCGCAAAATCCAATGTAGCTCTTCTTTATTCAACAGTTGTGCCATGTCTGCTCCTCTAGGTGGTGGTTTGATAGTAGTAATCACGGTCCAGAGAAAGTCTTTTTCACTGTGTCCTTTTGCGCAAAAATGTTCCACCAATGGTGCATTAGCTGTTTTACATTTTATTCTGCTCTTATGTTGGCCAATCCGAAGTTTTATTTTTTGACTAGTTTGCCCTATGTAGATGAGCATACAAGGGCACAGGATGCCATACACCAAGTTCGCAGAATTACAATTGGAAAAAGTTTTTCGATCAAATTTAATATTGCCATATTCAAATGTTTTTCCTTCTATAGTGGTGTCACAGCAAATACATCCACCACATTTGACATGACCTATTAGAGGTGGAAGGCCCCAGACATCATTTATAGTTGTTTTTTGCACTGTTGGGGGGAGAGCTGCCCTGACAAGATGATCCTTAACATTCATAGCTCGTTTGAATGCAAACATGGGTTTTTCTAATGTTAATTGCCCCGCATTAAGGACTGCCCAGTGTTTAAGCACACTTTTTCTAATGGAATTTGAAGCCGGTGAAAATGTGGTGACACAGATTAGTTTATCCTGTGTATTCTTTTCTTTAGGTTCTAAAAGGGTCTCTCTTGGACAGTACCAAGCCCGTTTGAGAGATTTTCGTACCAGTTTGCGGGAATAACCTCTATTTCTCAGTTTCTTACTAAGGATTTTTGCCTCTGTAAAGTAATCATCCCTGAAGTAACAATTTTGCCTGATGTGGAGGAACTGGGAGAATGGTAAGGAATCACGTAAGGCCCGGGGGTGGTTGCTAGTGTATTCAAGCAAAGTGTTGCGCTCAGTGGGCTTACGGTGCAGTGTGGTTATGAGACGACCTTCTGTATGTCTTATTTGTAGATCAAGGAAAGGGATGGAATCCTTACTGGTAGACAAGGTGTAGCGGAGTCCTCCGCTGTTGTTATTTAGCCAGTGTTGGAAGGCTGTGAGATTTTCAAGGGAATCATTCCATAATAGGAAAATATCGTCGATATATCGTTTCCACAAGGCAATGCCATTGTGGAACGGATTCGACGTATGGAGAATGTTGTTAATTTCCAAATGGTCCATGTATAGAATGGCCAGGTTGGGAGCAAAAATTGCTCCCATGGATGTCCCTTTGACTTGACCATAGAATTGTCCTTCAAAAAGAAAAAAGTTTTTTGTTAAACAAATTTCAAGTAGTTCAAGGATGAATATAGAGGGCACATTGTGAGGGTGTGGTCTTGATTCAAGAACCTTCTCTATCACACAGAGGGATTCAAATTGTGGGATATTAGTGTACAATGATTCCACAAGTGAAGCCTAGGATCAAGTCATTAAAAATAAAATTATACCTCAGGCTCGTGAACGCAAAGTCATCACGGATGTCAGAGGAGGTTGACGGTCTTTGCGCCTGTCAAAGATGAATAAAAATAGCTGTAAAGCCATGTCAAGCGGCCACGAGGATCTATGAAAGCCCCAATATTAGAATCGAATTCAGGCAACCCCATTTCGGCTCACCTTACGTAATGGAGAGTGTACGGTTGTGTCATCCACCGGCTCGAAAAGTAGCAAGAGACGCTAGTCAAGGCCAAACTCAATTTATGTTACCGTTTGGATCACGAAAGAGGACAGACTCGACTTCGGCAAATCTCGGTGGCCGCATTGTATCGAAAAGTGATGGCACAGATAGTTTTTGGCCATATTTGAGTTTGCATTTGATATAGCGTGATGTAGTTCGTGGATAGTCAGCATATTAAACATAAGATGAATCTATTAAAAGTAAAATAAAAAAATTAATCACTGGAAACCGGTATCGTTGCCACTGATTACCAAGTGCATAGATCACAAAAATTATTATTAGGGACATTGTTTTAATTACCATCCTAGATCATGCCTAACTCTCCGTGTATATAAATCCCGAAGTTTTAAACAAGTTTGCATTAATAATTTATATAAAATATCAACATTCGGCTCCTGTTGCAGCATGCATTTTAAACAAATGAATGCTGAAGTTCGTAGAAATCCTAAGGCATGTATATTGCACATTGCTAATTTGTTGTGTTGGAAATATATATAAAGATGCTTCATTGTTGCATGCTGTGACCGATTGCTTCAACATTAACTTTATTATTATGCACCCGATTACTGAGCTATTGAAAATAGGATGCAAATCTAATATGAGTCATATAATTCATATGCGAATCATTCATTTCAAACAGAGAACAATCAAAATACATCATGATCTAGAATATGCATGATTTTACAAAGCAAACATTGTAGCTGAATAAAATAGGAGTATATGTACAATGACAGGTAACATTTGGAGTGGATTAACATAATCCATTGATCATTAGTGTACAATAGATATTCACAGATAGTGTATGTGGTTAGTGTTTCATTTGTAGACATATCAGAATCGCTAAGATATAACTCATTGTCCTAGCAATATGTGCAATCTTTTTTATATTTAAAGGCCTAACAGTAGGTTATGAACATACTTCATTAGCAATTCAATTTGTTCATCCTAATATTCCTATATGTGGTCTAAATGAAGAAAAATATCATCTTAAACAGGATCATAGGCAGGCTAAAGCATGCCATTCAGTTGCATTGTTGAGACCCCTTTCGATGGTGTCCGCAATGCAGATTAGTTTCCCTTCCCTCATTGTGAGGATCCTGTCTACATTGTGTTGTCTTTTAGTTGATTTAATGACGTCGATCACCCACCATGTCATTTGATTACAAGTATGACCCAAGCGGTTAAAGTGTTCGACAAGAGGGGCGTTTTCTGTTTTGCATATGATGCGTGAGTGATGTTGCAAAATACGTTTTTTGACAGGCTGGATTGTTTTGCCGATGTAGTGCAAATTGCAAGGGCATTTTATACAGTAAACCACATTTGTGGTGTTACAATTGGAAAATGACTTTAAAGTAAGGTTGACACCATTAATTCTGCAGGTTTTGACTGTTTCAGTCGTGTGACACGCAAGACAATTATTGCACTTAAAATGGTCTTTAATTGGAGCCAGTTGTCTCATGTTATCAACTATAATCTGTTCAGTCTTGTTGTCATAGGCATGAACAAGGCGATCCTGAAGGTTAGTCCCTCTTTTGAATGCAAACATGGGTTTTTGTGCAAACTCTGGAATAGATACAAGAAGGTTCCATTGTTTGAGTAGAATTTTCTTGATTGCATTGGTGTATGTCCCCAAACATGGAGACGCAAATCAAGTTATCTTTCTTAGGGCGATCTTTAACCATTAGAAGGGCATCACGGTTGTTGTACCATGCTCTTTTCATGGACTTTTTCAAAAGCTTGGCAGGATAACCTCTTGCCTTAAGCTTCTCTTTTAGATTTTTTGCTTCACAGAAATAGTCCTCTTTCAAAGTACAATTTCTGCGTAAACGCAGAAATTGTCCAAAGGGAAGCCCATCCTTCAGGGCCTGGGGATGATGGCTCTGGTAATTTAGTAAAGTATTTCTGGAAGTGGGCTTGGTATAGAGAGTTGTGTAGAGATGGTTTGATGCATCGTTCTTTATGGTGATATCTAAGAAATTCATTTCATTGTTATTATGCTCCAAAGTAAATTTAATATGTTGATTTCTTGTGTTCAGCCAAACATGAAAGTCCTGTAGTTCGATGTTTGTACCATGCCAGACGATAAACACGTCGTCTATATATCGCAACCACTTTCGGATGTTGTTCGAAAAAGGGTTGGATATATTGAAGATATGTTGACTTTCAAAATTGGACACATAAATATTGGCAATATCTGGGGCGTAAATAGCGCCCATAGCAACTCCTTTGAGTTGCTGGTAACATTTATTTTGCCGCGACTGCAGCGATTAACATCTATGCTCCTCCTACGCGTCTTTGCAGCTCTAGGAGCCCTGACGCACATAAATGGTTTACACCTGAGCTAAAAAAACTGAAATTGGAAGTGAGGCAAAAAGAAAGAACATGGCGCTCCCAGTACTGCCCTTTAGCCAGGGCCACATACTGCTTAGCTAGGAAGACATACCAAAAAACTCTACAAAACCATTAAAACTACCTATTACTCATCCAAAATCTTAAACTCCACCAATAAGTCAAAAGAAATTTTCAGGATAGTAAACGATCTTTGCAATAACGATAGAACTTCCCCTCCGGCAGTTCCCACACAAGCGCTATGCAACTCCCTGAATGACTTTTTCCGCGATAAGATTTTATTGATTAAACAGAACATCTCTACACTTCCAGCTTGCACCCCAGTGGATGACATCTATTTTAATCCCTCAACTTTACATTCTTTCCCCCTTATTGATTTGAAAACTTTTTTGGAATTATTGTCTAGAGTCAAATCAGGCTCCCCTATGGATGTCTGCCCCCCCCAAATCATGAAAGAAGTCGGTCGAGCCATGCCCAACAGCATGATATCCTTGCTCAACGACTCCCTTACTTCAGGGATAGTGCCTAGCAGCTTTAAGCAGGCCTTACTGATTCCCCTTACCAAGAAACCTGGTATTGACCCGCTGGACCTCACGAACTACCGGCCTATATCCTTGCTGCCCTTTCTAGCCAAAATGTTGGAGGCGCATGTTACCAACTGCCTCTCTAATTTCGTGGAGGAATCGGACTATCTCCAACCCAACCAAGCAGGTTTCCGGCCTGGTCACTCCACTGAGGCAGTAATACTGGCCGTCCAGAACACCTTGAGGTGCAACGCTGACAAAAACCTTCATCAAGCCCTGGTACTTCTTGACTTGTCCGCCGCATTCGACACGGTTGACTATTCTATCCTGGTCAACCGTGTCGAACAGGCGGGCCTTAGAGACTCTGCCCTAGCCTGGTTGAAATCGTTCATTTTTGAACGTACTCAGTCTGTCCGCTTAGGCGCCTCTTCTGCTGCCAAAGTCAAGTCTTTCTGTGGGGTGCCCCAAGGCTCTTCGTTATCTCCCCTATTGTTTAACTTGTACATGCGGCCCCTTCTTTTCGCCCTGAGAAAGCACAAAGTCACTGTATACAATTATGCAGATGACTTGCAGCTAGTTTTCGTTCTTAATTCCCCAAATGCTGTGGAGGACTTCCAAGCCACTATGACTTTAATCCAGAGTTGGATGTCCTCAAATCACCTTAAATTAAACCCAGGGAAAACTGAGTTGATCCTGCCCGGCAAGAGCGAAATCAGTTGGAGCCCTAACTTCTGGCCTGCTGATATGGGCCTTCCCCCTAAGAAATCCCTGACTGTAAAAAGCCTGGGGATAACCATCAATGAGGACCTCTCGCTAAAATCCCAAATTGGAACCGTGGTTTCCTCTGGATTTTTCCAATTGAGGAAAATTAGGAAAATCGTCCATTTCCTCACTCCTTCCGCCTTAATTCAGGTGGTCAAGGCCCTAGTCCTCTCCCACATCGACTTCTCAAACAGCCTATACCTTGGCCTACCTGTAGGACAACTTAGAAGACTGCAGTACTTGCAGAATCAGGCCGCCAGGCTGATCTGCAATGTACCCAAATGGGAATCGATCAAATCAGGCCTAGAGACCCTGCACTGGCTACCCGTGGCTCAAAGAGCCGAATTTAAAGCCGGGTGCATCATCTTTAAGGCTTTACAAGGCAAGGGACCTCTATTCATCAGGCAGCTGATTGGAAGATATGTTCCCTCATGTAACCTGAGATCAGCCCATAAAGACCTACTTGAAGTACCTCGATTTAAGAAAAAACGACAAGGTGGCAGCAGCTTCCATTTCTTAGCAGCTACCCTATGGAATTCTCTGCCACTAGCCCTCAGACAGAGTAAGGCCCTCCTTGCCTTTAGAAAGGCATTTAAGACTCACCTCTTCACACAGGCTTATCCGAAATAAAGATTCCTGCAGACTCTCCCCTTGTTATGTTTTTTATTTTTTTTTCAGCGCCAAGAAGCCTTCCGGCGTATGTGCGCTTTATAAGTTTTTAATAACATAACATAACATAACATTTTCAAAAATAAAGAAATTTTCGCAAAGAGAAATGCGTACACATTCGATGATAAATTATGTAGGGACTTCCTGGGGTCTCGGTCTACTTTAAAGGAGTTCAGTAAGGATTGATAATACTTCCTGTTGTGGTATATTCGTGTACAAGCTTTCTATATCCATGGACACGAGCAGTTCATTTACTGAGTCAAATTCATAGTTTTCTATCACATTTATGACTGCTAATGTATCTCTTATAGAAGAGGGTTGTTGTATGGCAAAGGGTCGAATAAAGTGATCAGAGTACTGCGTTAGAGGTTTTAAGATTGAGTTGCAGCCAGAGACTATCGGCCGTCCTGGGGGGTTGGCTAGATCTTTATGGACCTTTGGTAACAAATAGATGGCAGTCACCGTTGGTACTTTGTTAATTAAAAAGGCCGCTTCTTTCTCATTAAGCCATCCACCATCAAAGCCTAGCGTGCTGAGAGCAATAATTTCTTTAGTTAGTCTGGGTGTGGGATTGGTCGATAGCTCTTTATAATGTGTTGATACTGATAATTGTTTTAGCATCTCTTCAACATTGCCAGGCTCTTTGCCTGCATCACATTTGTAGACAGGGGTGACAGTGTCTTCAGTCTATTCAGACACTGATACTAGTGTTATCTGTGATGGCTCTTTTACCTGTCATGCAGTACTCTTTTTAGTGGTTTGCTATTGTTGGCTACATTGTTGTCATGTCAGGTTGGGGGACACTGCCAGCACAGGGTGTGATGCTGTGCACATGTTTGCATGTAGGCTGGGCAATGTCATGATGTATGTGTGTTCTTCCTGTATATGTGCCCAGCTGTGTATGTCTATGGTCATTTTGTGTTGGCCTTAGTCCTGGTCCCCTGGCCTACATGAGATGTGTGCTCTTGGGTGGTCAAGAGGTGTGCAGTGTGAAGGGTGTGACTTTGTAGTGGGTGTGGATGTGTGTGCCCCTGGATTCTGATAGACACACGTGTCACCCAGGAGTTGTGTGCCTATTGTTTGGATTGTCCTGCCCTGTGTAAATGATTGTATGCACTTGTGTGAGTTGTCTGTTGTGCACTGTGCAGTGTGTTGGTGTGTCCATGCAGTTCTGTCTGACTCCTCCTTGTTATTTTGGTCACTTATGAGTGTGCAAAGTGTGTGACTTGCACATCAGTGTTGTGTTTGTGTGATAATCAATGTGTCTTGAGTGTGTTTGTGTTGACTGTGTGGCCCTGCTGCTCCTCACTGGCATTGTGTTTGTGTTTCTCATGCATTGCAGGCACATGGTGCCTTTTCTCCTCCTGTATGGCATGGTGTGTGTGGCATGGTGTGTGTGGTGTAATGCCATCCCCTATGTGTGCCACTTGTGCCTAGCCATTGTGTGTCTGCACTCCCTCTATTTGTTTGTGTATGGTACAACCATTGCATGTCTACTACTGACCTGCAAGTAGGGTTGACTTTGATGTCAGATGTCCCCTTGATTTACACGTGTATGTGCCTCCCCATCACTTCATTTGTGACACTGTGCCTTGTGGTACAGTTCCTGGGCCAAGAGTGATGTTCCACTCTGGATTTTGCACCAATGGTTTATGTGTGGTGTTCTTGTGCTATTAATCAGCGAGGATTGCTCATGTGCTCTTCAGCTGAGTGTACTACCCAGTGCTCTGGTGAAGATAGTTCTGCTCTTGTATCTCAGAGTGGTGCATCCTGTTGTTGTTGTTGAGTTGGATGTATGTGTGTTGGCTGTGGTATTGCTTCACTTCCTGGGTGTGCTGCTGTATTTGTGCTGTGCTGATTAGTGTTGTGTGTGTTGAGGTTGTGTCAGTCATGTCTGTGTGTTGGTGTATTGCTTGTTGTGCACACACTGCTTGTTGTGCATACAGTGCTGTGTGTATGTGGCCTTGGCATTTCCTGATTTGCATCCCCTGATCTCCTGTAGTGTTTGTTGATTTTTAATTTCATGTGCATCTGTGGTTGGTTTGATGTGGCAGTGTAGTTCTTTGCAGGTGCGCTTCTTGTGTGATTTGTGGTATGTTGTGTGTGTTTTGTTCCTGAGTGATGATGTTGTGCACTCATGTTGTGTTTGTGCTTCCATTGCCTTTCCACAGTTTGGCTTACAGGGTATGTCTGTTTCTGTTGGGGTTCTGTGTGTGTTCCTGTGGTGTTTGAGTGTTGCTTTTGGGAAGGCATCTGTCAGGCTTCCCTGTGTGTGTGTTATGTTTGTGGCTACACCCAGGGTGTATGTTTGTTTGTGTGTGTATGTACTGGCAAGTATTGGCAGCCTTCAGTGTGTGTGGCACTGGTGTTTTGTGTTCCTTGTCAGCCACTCCTGCAGTGGCTGTCTCCCTGGTTGTTTGTTGTGTGGTGCAGGGTGTGTATTGTGCTTGCTTGTTGCTGTGCTTGTTGCTTGTTGCTGTGCATGGGGGTGCACAAGATGGGCACCTGGCCTGTGACTTGATGGGATGTGTTGATGTGTGGTTGGGGGTGGTGTGTCCCTGTGGTATTTGTGCCCTGCCCATGACTTGGAGTGGCTCTGCCTTCTGCATTGTGTGCATGCGTTGACTGCTGTGTGACGTGACCGGGATGTTGCTACAGGTTTGTGGTCGATGTGTGTCCAGGATGCAGTGGGGTGACATGGTGACAGGTAGCTCTTGTGGATGTGTTGTTACCCCCAACAGGGTGTCTGTGGTAGAATTGCACACTGTGTCAGCCTGTGTGTTGTATTTGTGTAGTTGCATACCTGTGGTGTCGTCCGCGGTGGCCCATTTCATAATAGTACTGTAGCAGGTACAGCACCGGATACACATGTAGAGCTGGGTCCATGGCGGTCGTGACCGAGTGGTGTGGACCGGGTCTCTGCTATCGCGCTCTGCTGCTGAGTTTCCACCATCTCTGGTTGGGCAGTATCTCCGCTGCGGTGCGTCTGCCTGTTTGGGCCATCCTAATTTGTGGAGCGGGGTGAATGTCATTCCGCACGGCGGAGAGTCTCCATTGGCTCCCACTGCCGCGGTGGTGGGCGCACTTTGATGGCGGTGTGCGGCGATCTGCGGCGGACGGGAAATGACCTTTGTTTTGCTATACTAATATGGCGGAGGTGAGTAACACTGCTCGCGGGCAGAAAAGGTGTTTTTCCACCCCACCAGCACCGCGGTGGTGCCACCGCCCAACATCCTAATGGACCCCATAGTTTCAATTGGTCCACTTCTATATATTGCACCAGGCTTATCTCACCCCGGCGAAGATCAAAGCATATTTCCTTACGGAGACAGATGAATGTCCACGCTGCAGAGGGTAGGGTGCGGATTTCCCTCACATGATATGGGAATGCCTGTCACTAACAGACTATTGGATGGAGGTGGTTGACTTGCTGAATGTAATAACGGACAGAGGGTTGGAGCTGGTTTTCGGAACATGCATCTTACACTGGTTTCCCCACACAGCTAAGACCAAAGTCACTAGCAAGTTCATAGATATGGGACTATTGTTGGCCAAAAGGAAAATCACGAGGCACTGGAAGGTGAGAGTATCCCCTGGAGTGGCTAGGTAGAAGAAAGATTTACTTAAATGGGCAGAATATGATGGGGTAATTCGGCTCCAGCTGGCAAAAAGACATTGACATTGATCCACATTCTGTCCATCACCTGTTTTGTTTGCAATTGCCGCCATAAGTGCGCTGGGGATGCTCAGACGTGGGTCCCAGGCACTCCACACCACTGGAGTCAAGCTAGCCGGGCTGATGAGAGGTGTTACCTCGAAACCGGTCCGGTCCTCGGATGCTTGATTCCGTTCTGGGAAGGACATGGGTTTTGTAGTTCGGACTGGACTGTTCCCAAGGGGCACAGGGTCAGAGCTGATTTGCATATCGCCATTGTCTAACCCAGGGTGGTGTGGAGTGCAAAAAAACGATGGGTTTGGGCCCAGATCTTTGGACTGGGGTGAATGTGTGACATTGATCCACATTCTGTCCATCACCTGTTTTGTTTGCAATTGCCGCCATAAGTGCGCTGGGGATGCTCAGACGTGGGTCCCAGGCACTCCACACCACTGGAGTCAAGCTAGCCGGGCTGATGAGAGGTGTTACCTCGAAACCGGTCCGGTCCTCGGATGCTTGATTCAGTTCTGGGAAGGACATGGCTTTTGTAGTTCGGACTGGAATGTTCCCATGGGGCACAGGGTCAGAGCTGATTTGCATATCGCCATTGTCTAACCCAGGGTGGTGTGGAGTGCAAAAAAAACGATGGATTTGGGCCCGGATCTTTGGACTGGGGTGAATGTGTGACATTGATCCACATTCTGTCCATCACCTGTTTTGTTTGCAATTGCCACCATAAGTGCGCTGGGGATGCTCAGACGTGGGTCCCAGGCACTCCACACCACTGGAGTCAAGCTAGCCGGGCTGATGAGAGGTGTTACCTCGAAACCGGTCCGGTCCTCGGATGCTTGATTCCGTTCTGGGAAGGACATGGCTTTTGTAGTTCGGACTGGACTGTTCCCATGGGGCACAGGGTCAGAGCTGATTTGCATATCGCCATTGTCTAACCCAGGGTGGTGTGGAGTGCAAAAAAACGATGGATTTGGGCCCAGATCTTTGAACTGGGGTGAATGTGTGACATTGATCCACATTCTGTCCATCACCTGTTTTGTTTGCAATTGCCGCCATAAGTGCGCTGGGGATGCTCAGACGTGGGTCCCAGGCACTCCACACCACTGGAGTCAAGCTAGCCGGGCTGATGAGAGGTGTTACCTCGAAACCGGTCCGGTCCTCGGATGCTTGATTTCGTTCTGGGAAGGACATGGCTTTTGTAGTTCGGACTGGACTGTTCCCATGGGGCACAGGGTCAGAGCTGATTTGCATATAGCCATTGTCTAACCCAGGGTGGTGTGGAGTGCAAAAAAACGATGGATTTGGGCCCAGATCTTTGGACTGGGGTGAATGTGTGACATTGATCCACATTCTGTCCATCACCCTTTTTGTTGGCAAAAAGAACCGGGCGCAAGAGGGCACTGCAGATGGCAAGAGCCTGGGAACACCTGGTAGGTTTGTTAAAGGACCCAGACGTGGATAGTGACGATGACACAGAGCGTACGGGACCTAGATTATCCTCACGAAGACTCATAACAATAAGGACAGGGATGCACTTACTGCCAGAATTGTAGGCACTCAGGGTGGGGTTATACGCATGCAGGAGTCCACAATATTGGGTTATGGGTCTACTCCAGCTTTTCTGATGTTTACAGACTAATGAAAGTAATGTGTAATTCTAGGAACGACATGCCTGGAGGTGGGGTGAGGAGGAGAGGGTAGTTACGACTGTTGTTGGGTTAGTTTGAGTCAGTATGGCTATGCTGAGGAGCACATAAAGTACAGTTACTGCTTAATAGAATGTATAGAATTATGGTGGGGTAGGCTATTGATGAGGGAAGCTGGGAGGTTAGGAAAGGTGTATTACCGACTGGGTACTGTTTGAAGGCGATGGGACTTGTGATCTATTTATTCAAGAAATGCCATGTCTATGTATCTATTGAGACTAAATAGGAAAGTAGAAGAAGAATTACAAGGGAGGTGAATAAATTGGAGATTAGTAGTATTTGTATTTTTTGCCAGGGATGAATTGATACAGCAGTAGGACCTCACTCAACAAGTATATGTTGTGAAATTTAGGAATACTCACTTTATTTCTAACCTGAGTTGTGCAGAATATCAATGGAATCACTTACATTACTTTCTGGGAGAAGCAATTCATTACATTAAAGGTATCATCCACTGAGCTTCTGAAAGGCTTAAAGGTACAGTTGTGTAATTTCATTTAGTTGTGAACACTATATTGAAACTGTGGATGTAGAGACAGATTTGGAAGAAACACTTGTAATTCTAGTAAATGATGTGCCTACGAAAAAAACAAATAAATCTGGCAGGAACTAGTGATAGTAAATAAGGTGAAGAAAGCTACATTCCATCTTAAACACAATATTGTGTACTATAAAGATGTAGATGTTCTCAAACATGAACATTGCATGATGGAAGACATTTTGCCTACAAGTGGACAGTTTACAAAAGTGTTTGATCTGAAGAAATACATGAGCATTAATTACAGTTTTAATCTACTACACTCGAAAGAGATTATGGGGTTCCATTGAACTGTATCAGATTAAACAAGCTAAAAGAACTCCAATAAGTGTGAGGAGAAGAGGTTCCTCAAGTTGCTTCTTCTCAGTCCTGTTAAAAAAAGAAAAATTATAAATCTGTTAGAGGCACCTTCTTTGAAAAAAACAACAGTACTTTTAATGAACACTTCAAAACTACCCCACAAAATCCTCCCAGTAGTAGTCACACAGTTTCTGACTAACTCAATCTCAACATGCACTCCTTTGGGGGTTAATTCATACTTACTGACAAGGACCTCCTTTATAGTGGGATCCCTCAACTTCTTCCACTTCTCTAGAGCCATTACGTTATCCATTCTATCACCAGAAATATGACTTCAAAGGCACCTCTACAATCCTCTTAAGACATCCTCAGTACAACTTCAGTTACTTCTTATGTCAAAAATACCCTGTCTATATCAAACCCCTTTTAAATTCAGGCACCAAGTCTCTGCATATATGAACTTCTTCTGCACTGGACACAGTAGTGACACTCACACTTTTTTGCTAGACTCTAATAGCTATTTGGCCTTCAATAGCACTTCCTTAACACTCCAGCCAGCAGGAAACATTTCTCTAAGGTTCTCCTAACCTCACATTTTCTCTCCTCTGCACCTGGCTGGCCCATCTGTGGCCTTGGGTCCCACTCAGACTGTCTGTCCTGAAGGTCTTCAGGGGAGTGGGTTTGGGAGGAGACAGTACTTCCTGTACCATATCCAATAGAAACGTTTGTCTCTGGAGGATCCCCTCTCTCACCTGGAGACTTTACTCACTCATGTCTCCACCCCTCTCCCTCCTTCTGAAAGCCACTACTCTTTTGGGCCCTCATTCAGAGGTCAACTACAATCAGGTTTATCCCTTTTCAAGAGTTCTGAAGTAGACCTATTCAAACTCTTCTTGTGGTGCTGATTGCATTCTGTGTATGTTATCCCAGCTCTAAGGGTGAGCTAATTCTCATACCAGAATGTAAAGGTGAGTAAATCGGTGTGTGAATGGTTTTATGCGTGTGTGACTGAGTGTTGCAGTCAATGTCTGGCTATATGAATGGTGGGTACCTAAGTGATTCTGTGGGAGTGTACCTGGATGTCTAAGTGCCTGCCTGTCTACCTGCCTATTACATTACATACTGTAAGCAAACACCCAAATCTAATTTCAAACACATTGATTCATTCTGGCTTAATAGAAATTACTATACTTCCATCTTCTTTCCTGGTCACTGTATTTTTTAAGCTTACATACAGTCACAGTGTTTTATCTAAATATACTTTTATATACTAGAACCTAACTAACAAACCTGCTGTTCTCCCAGTTCTATTTCTATCTCTGGTAACATCTGTTTTTATTACAAATCTCAAGCCAGAACTCCGGCAAACTACCTCCACTCTGAGAAAAAAACAAGTAAAATGGTTACCCCTAACCATGTGCTCTTAATTGTGCTGCTCTAGTTAACAAATCACAGGATTCCTTTCCTATTTCTTTTCTGTTATACCACTTCTAAATGGCCAGTATTTCGGTTCAGGAGGATCCGTGCCCCTAGATATACCAATGTGGTTTTCTTTTAATATCTAAAAAACTACTGAACAAATGTACACCAATTCACAAAAGGCTAGCTTTCTAGACCAAGAGCTAGCATTCTGCCAAATTTGGTGTAATTCCTTTCAGCGGTTCGAACTGCAGTCTTCTTCAAAGTTTCTTTGGGAATTAACATCTGGAAAATGTATTTTGGGATCCCCCATTTTTCTTAGCCCCTTGACGGATACCCCAAGCTAAAATCGAGGTAAAAGTGCCTGTGGCACGCCGCAGCACAGGACATAATTGTGTTGGAGGGACTGACCCCTACTGCCCACAAGGACTCCTTGGGACTCCAGGATCCAACTTGCAATGCGCCAGGAGGTAAAGTTGCAGCTTGTGTCATCCTGAAGTACGGAGCCTCCATAGACGAACGTGCTAAAATCACTCCTGACACCCCGCAGAGTGTGGCACATGTGGGCCGCACCCAGGCGATGCCTGAGTCAGGGGTTGGCCCGTCCTGCATCCGTCAGTGACAGGAAGAGGCAGGCCATCCACCTTGGTCCTCAACCAAAGACTGAGTGACACTGATACGCCCTGCTATCTCCCCTGGAAGTAATGGTACTAGCGTGCATTTTCTAACTTCTTCTGTTTTCTAGAAAGCATTTAGGGGAGGGAGCTTGTTCATAGGCAATACAGCTGCCCTGGACATTATGGGAAAACATAAGACCACTATATCTCCCTTGGGAAGCACAGTGATCACCTTGCATGGGTTCTTAAAACTGTCTGTTGGGATTATTTCTAAAGAAACTGTGTTGGTTGAACACTGTCTAACAGTTTCATCACCCCCACCCACTCCAGCCATACCCAAACACCATTAGCTGTACCCGCCACAGATACAATAGGCAATGGGATGGCATCAATGGACCCTCATTTGGCCATTCTGGTAAAAGATGTAACTTCACTTAAGGCTTCATCTACCTTGTCTCTAAGGGAAGCCTCTAATATCAACAGGGGGAAGTCACTGTTAAGAAAAGGCCCAGCTGCTACTATGAAGTCTAAAAGAGCAAGCACCGTAACTCCGATACATGCACTGGGAACTGAACCATCAACATCTCATTTTGACAAGAGACAAAATACCATCTTTGGTGACCTCAAAAATGTTATGACAAATCTAATATTCAGCAAGCTCGATCTCATATACGCCCACCTTGAGGAAATCGGAACAAAACATAGCTCAATAGCTTCCTGCTGCCCCATTCTCAAAACATGCGGGTGTCACTCTCCTGTGATCCTCACACCCAGGGGCTGATGGTCACCCCCGTGGCCCCAGTTCCCCTGACCTCCCTATTTTTCCTGTCCAGGGGCATGGGCACACAACAGGGGCCACCCTCTTGTGTGGCTGCTCCTGGTAATATCCCAAAACAACCAGGCTTAAATCCTGAGCAACAATCTAGTTCAAATTCTCCCCCTAGCACTTCAAGAGCAAACCACCTGAAAGCAAACCAGCAAGCAGGTGGGGGGGAGTCACTTGGACTGTGGCATAAATGTACTAATTAATGATCCATAAAGGCCTGTTCTCCCCACCTCATCCTGCAGCTACACTCAGAAAGTTCTCCTTGAATTTTGGTTCCAACAAATTTTCTGACGCAAGCCATGAGGACTTTTACACTTTAAAGAATAAAGTAATCTTTTGGCTACAAAGTAAGGCAGGCTGGTGTCAAAATGTATACTCAAAAATATGATTATAAGAGTAACCCCTTGGCTGGGCCCTGAAATCAAGGAGTCTAAGGAAGATTGCCTGATAGTAGCCTTTGGATCCCCCAGGGTGGCACAGTCACTCCTATTCTTTTTCAAAAACCGAATCCAGCCCCCAGGATCTATTCAGGTTGAACCTTTGGGCTATTTTTATAAACTGTCCGTCCAGCCCCAGGCCAATAGTGGCAAACTTACCAGCCACCCTCCTAACCCAACCCCAAGGTATGACATCCCCATGATCAATGCATTTGATCCACTAGCCACCCTAGAAGATACTGACCGATGCCACCCAGAAATGCCACCTATATCTTAAGGAACAGATGACCTGTGTGCACCAATGGAATCTTTATTCACATCACCGAGCAGCGAGTCCTGTCTTTCACATTCCCCTCAACTTGACCCTAACTTTGAGCCCTGATTTCCTGGCCATGCTCAGCCTGAAACGGGTCCACCGCAACCCAGCCCCAATTGCTCACAGATAATATACTCAGGATTATGTCTTGAAATATTGCGGGGCAGGAACCAAAATCTCAAACGCAGCCAAGTTAAGGCTTATAAATCAGCATGACATCATCTATTGCCAAGACACCTGGTAATTATCAGACTTTCATATTGTTGGGTTTTAAGCCTACTATGAACCTGCAATCCATTAAAAGCCAGGTAAGAGGGCAGAGGACTTGGCAGCTTTTTTCTGTGAAAGCTATGGACTTAAAAGCACAGAAAGGTTGGCCCTTCCCTCACTTTTTGGTTTCCCTTTTATCACTCACTGTTGTCTTTGACATTTTATTAATTAATGTTTATTCTAATAGAAGTAATCAATGGAATGGGGCTATTATCATCCAACTCAATGATTTCCTTCTGTATCTTTACCAAAAAACCAATGTCTTGTCTACATCGTTTGAGCTGGAGCTTTTTAATATTAGTATATTTAAATAGCCTTATTCATGGCTGTCTGGTCTGTGCCATGAACAAAATGAAAATGTTACCCATTTTTCCCACTCTGTCTATGATGACGTTCTTAATGAGGTACTAATGAAGCATGATTTTTTTTTTCCTGTGATGTTCGAAACCTCAGTAATCTCTTGATCCCCTGAGAACCATTGTCGTAATTGGCCCTTTTGGATTAGCGATTAGCTGAACCTACACGTTGTCCTCCTTAACTTGGCTATATACGATAAACGCCATTTTGAATGTCGCAGCGGCCATCTTACACCATGAGCGGCCTCGTGGCCGACGTGCCCTTTAGTCCTTTGTCCGTTCCACTGACCACTCTCATCTGCCCAGCAACAGGCTATTTTTAGTACTGGTCAAGCCACACATGCGCAGTTTTCACTGACCCGTAAACCTTCAGGAATGTGCCGCTAACTGACCAGTGGGTTTGAAACTCTCCAATGAGCTGGCAGTATTCCAAAACATGACCATATATGTCTCTAAAACTGTGTCTTAACTTGTGCCGCCTAAAACTTTTATTGCCCCAAAACTGTATATAAACGGGGTCACACCGGTGTTCGGTGTGATACCTCTTGCATTACCGAAGGGTGCTGTTTGAGTGTACCACCACCCCATGGGGTTTTAATAAACTTGTTCTTTGCATTTTACAGTTTCCGTGCCAACAGTTCTTGTGTAAATGGGTAATCTCTGGAGCGTGTAGGCCTTGGGAACCCCGAAATACTTCAATTGGCGACCACGAAGGGACTCATCGGCGACTCGGATGCCCGAAGGAGAGGTCGTGACGAAGGCTTGGAAATCCGCCATGGGCGCGCGCTGCCACGAGTGACCCGAGTCTTGGCTGCCACGGTGTTTTTTCCTTTCCTTCCGATCTGACCTTCCAGGTGGCGTCGGTCTCCGACTGAGTTTTCGAAGTGTCCGCATCGCTGAGAAAGTGCCGTTTGGCTGATTTGGCTTACAAGACCTTGGCAGTTGGAACCTGGATCTTTGGGAATTTGGTAAGCTTTGTGTTCGGTAAGGTAGTCTTTGGACGCTTACTGAAAATTTGTGCTTTGTGATCGGTAAGGACGCTTGCCGAATTCTATGAACTTTGATTTGAGTTAGCTAACATAGTGAATTTGTGATCTTTGAACTTATATGTGTAGTGCACTTCACATAGGCAGGCATGTAGAGATGTTTCTCTAACTTTGTTTTTTCCCTTTGAGCGGCACAATCGTGAGAAGAACTGTAAGTGCCATTTTGCCCGGTGTCACGCTTTCGTGATACTTTTTGAACATGCCTGTTTTTAGCACACTCCGGGGAATGTGTTGTTTTGGAGACGGTACCTCAATTAGGTTAGCGGAATCACAGCCGGCTCCCCCAGAGGGGACACCAAATAGGGAGATGTATATCAAATTCGGCCTTCCACCTATTATGTACAGTAAATTATGGCATAAGTACACTAAGGCCGATCCCGAATTGCAATGGCCCCTACACGGGTCGTACGATTTGAGCAAAATCCAATTTGTAGAGCAATGTATGTTTCAACGCAGGTCTAGACAAAACATGTTTGATTGCGTGCGAATGTGGGAGAAAGCGGCGCGTGAGCGAATGAAGCGTGAGGTTGCCTTGGCGGACAAAGAGCAGCGTAAGGCTGCTCGGGATAAGGCTTTACAGCTTGAGGAAAAGGAGGCTCAGGAGAAGAAAGAAAGGGAGGAACGGGAGCGTAATTTGCAAACTGCTGGTCAGTTTCCTATTCGTCGACCACTTTATCCTGTCCTTAATAATGAAATTGATGATTTTTCTTTGTTAGATCGGTCACCGCCTCCGTACGTTACGCCGACGGCTCCAGCTGTGGATTTTGACGATGACGGACAGGATAAATCGGGCAAGAAGGGTGTATCCGCTCTCAGGTTAACTGCGGAGAGGTCCGCTCATCTACGTAGTTGGGCACGCAAAGTGAATAAGCGTACTGTTACTCAGGATCAATTGGTATCAGAAAAAACAGGGTGGACGAATCTTGAATTGATGTATTTTTTGTCTTCCTTGGCTGATGAGGTTGTGAGCGCATATCGTGATCTCTCTGATACGTTAGAGCCTAAGGCGTTGTCAGTATATCGTGAAAATTTGACTAAAGGTGATTTTGATCTTTCAGATGTTGATGACCTGTTTACGCAATTGATCAAGCTGCGGGATGAGACAACTCGATTGCGGGAGGAGCGGAAAAGGAAACTAAAGGAGTCTGAATCGGAGCATGATGGGCAGGCCAGAGGGTGTTCTCTCCGTGGTTCAGATAAGAGTTCTGCGTTGCATGTTATGCCTATGCGTGAAGCTGCGCCTTTGTATGTTCCACCAAAAGGGGAAGGTACGGATGATGATAAATTGTCAAAGGATGCGAAAGGGTATTTTGTGTATAATTGGGTATATACGCCATGGAATAGAGCAGATGTCATGGCATTGAAAAATTCTTTACCTGATCTCCGAAAAAATCCAGCGGCATTTTATGAGGGGGTGGAGGGGGCTATATCGTCTTGTGTGATGACTCTTGTAGATATAGATTTGTTTTTTGGGTTGATATTACCCCCTGATATGTGGCGGCAGATTCGTAAAAATAATGATGAGACAATATTGGGAGGGACATGGAAAGAAATAAATGCTGCAGATTTAGACAGGGCACCAGCATGCAAGCCTTGTCAGCTAATCCTAGAACTCCCGGCAGCTATTTTGCGTAAATTAAAAACGCTTGTTCCCGCCAAAAAGATTGATTGGACTATGTTAACGTCGTGCAAGCAGAAATCCGATGAAACGGTTTCTGATTTCTTTACGCGCTTCGAGGAGGCCTTTCATGATTACAGTGGTCAATCTTTAACAGATGATACGGGTCGGCATTTGTTTGTAGATAAGTATGTGGCTAATCTCCTACCAGAGATTGCAAAGCGATTGAAGTCGAGTGAAAGTTCCTGGGCCACGGCGACCCCTGCGTCCTTGTTAACTATGGCTCAGTATTATGAGCGGCAGGAAGTGGAGGCTAAAGAAAGTGTAGAGAAAAAGACGAAGGAATTGAAAACGAAGGTGATGTTGGCGCAGGTTCGGGGAACACAGGGTAGAGGGAATGAGAGAGGTAGACGAGGTGGAGGTAACGCATCGTATGGTCGTACGGACATTGCGGAGGATCAGTGTGCTTATTGTAAGGAGTTTGGGCATTGGGCCGAAGATTGTCCGGTACTTCGTGAACAGCGTAGTCAGCGTGGTCGAGGCAGTGGAAGGTCAAGAGGAGGTTATACGGGAACAAGAGGTGGCGGAGGAGATCGTAGACAGGTTGAGGAGAGGGGCCGTGGCCAGGACGAACGAAATACGTTTGATAGACGGAATCAATATCAGATTTTGGAAGGCGAGAATGTGGAACATCAGGATTATGTGCATGCATAGGATTGCGTAGGATGGGGTAAGGAATCAGTTGAAGTGCCAGTAGATCAGCAAGGTCCATATGTAACAGCGGGTATTTTGGGTTCTACTGATCAGTTTCTAGTCGACACAGGAGCTACTCGTAGCGCTCTGTCGAAAAACTTGGTTCCGAGGGCTCCCCTGTCTGGCGAAATGATTACGTGTGTAGGGTTTGATGGCACACCCTCCCCCAGCCCATTGTCCAAGCCCCTTGCACTATGCATTGACAAATACTTTAGTTTTGGCCAATTTTTGTTATCGCCCCATACCCCAGATAATATCTTGGGCATTGACTTGCTTAAATATTTTCGAGCAACAATACGCTGCGCTCCAGAGGGAGTGCGGGTTATTCTGAATGACAACTACCCTGACCCTGATGATTGCCCTGATCCTGACAGATTTTGTGTCATTTTAGATATTCCCGCTTTGGCCTCTCTGCCGCACACGTTGTGGGCGACATCAGATACGGATGTGGGAGAGATGCGCATTCCACCAATACACATTACTGTTAAGGAGGGGGCCCCTCTACCACGAGTGCCACAGTATAAGATCTCGAAGGAAGGTGAAATTGCACTGACGCATATTGTTCAGGATTTGATTTCTGCAGGGGTGGTGGAGGAGGTCCCTTATAATGTTTGTAACAGCCCTATTCTACCGATTCTTAAGAGAGACTCAGATGGCAAGATCTATCGATTTATTATTGATTTGCGTGAAATAAATAAAATTGTCATTCCCCAATACCCAGTGGTGTCTGACATCACGACTTTGCTTACTTTGGTTCCACCGACAGCCACCACTTTTAGCGTTATTGACCTAAAGAATGCGTTCTTTTCTATCCCTGTTCACCCAGATAGCAGATATCTGTTTGGTTTTACGCTCAATAATAAATCGTATAGATTTTGTCGTGTACCCCAAGGATATACTGAAAGCCCTAGCATCTACAGCCAGGCTTTGAAACGTCAACTAGATTCCTTTAAATTGCAGTCTGGCGTGGCGCTCATCCAGTATGTGGATGACCTTCTGCTTGCCGCCGACTCCTATGCACAATGTGAACAGAGTACGCTTGCGTTGCTTTCCTTTTTGGCACAAAACAATCACAAGGTTTCCAAGAAAAAGCTTCAATACTGTAGACCCCAGGTGACCTACCTCGGTCATCTGTTGTCTAAGGAGGGGCGGGCATTAACATCTGATCGAATTCAGGCAATTTTAGACACACCAGTCCCCCGCACGCAGAGAGATGTGCGCGCCTTCATAGGGTTGACATCTTTTTGTAGACAATGGATCATGGGTTTTTCACATATCATAAAACCTTTGCTAGCATTATTGTCCAAAACTACACCGATGCCTCTTGAGTGGACAGACGAATGTCAGAAAGCCTTTGAGCAGTTGAGACAGGCTCTTTGTTCTGCACCCGTGCTAGGAACACCAGATTACACGAAACTTTTCACATTGTATGTGCACGAGAATGATGGGTGCGCGTTGTCAGTGTTAGTGCAGTTACACGGGGATAAGCAGAGACCATGTGCATACTTCTCTGCCATTCTGGATCCTGTAGCACGAGGGTTGCCTGGGTGTTTTCGAGCGGTAGCGGCAACAGCAGTAGCCATACGACAGAGTGAGGGCATAGTGTTATCACACAAACTGTTGGTGTTAGTTCCTCACGCAGTAGATGCCCTGTTAAACCAAACAAAGACCCAATACCTCACGAGTGCACGACTTACAGGATACGAGCTGACACTTTTAGCGCCACACATAACATTGAAAAGATGCGCTACTTTGAACCCCGCGACTTTATTGCCCTATCCGGCCGAGGAGGGTCAGGAAGAAAAACATCATGACTGTGTTTTCCTGACTGAGGAACAGACAAAGGGTCGTGTTGACTTACAGGATGTGCCACTTCCTGATGTGGATGGGGAACTGTGGGTTGATGGATCGTGTTTGAGGCTACCAGATGGTACGACTTCCGCAGCATATGCGATCACGACTCTTAAGACGGTGGTTGAAACAGCTAGGATACCACAAAAATCGGCTCAGGCAGCAGAGCTGATAGCTTTAACAAGAGCCTGCGAATTGAGTGCTGGCCTATGTGTGAACATATACACAGACAGCCGGTATGCCTTTGGAGTGGCCCATGACTTCGGGCTCCTCTGGAGGGAACGTGGGTTTCTGACGTCACACGGGGAGCACATTATGCAAGGAGAGTTAGTGCGTGATCTCCTAAACGCGTTGCTTTGCCCCAAGAAAGTAGCGATAGTGAAGTGCAGTGCCCATAAAAAGATCACGGACAAAGTGGGTCAAGGAAATGCCTTTGCAGACAGCATAGCAAGGCAGACGGCTATGTCCCGAACTAGCTCCCCTATGTACGTGGTACAATCACAGGCTGAGAGATGGAGTGATGCTAGAGCAGAGATACGGGATATTAAAAAATCAGCTACAGAATCTGAACTTGCGGCTTGGGCAGTAGATGGGGTACTAGATGACGAAGGTTGTTGGAGAAGCAAAGACATGGAGAAGTGGAAATTGCCTGCGGCTTACTTACAGGCGATGGTTCAGATGACACATGGACTGGCCCATGTCGGAGCTCTTGCAATTACTCGGCTTTTAACACGAGTTTGGGAACATTCTGAGATTGCGAATACTGCAAAGAGAGTAGTGCAGACCTGCCTGGTATGCTTGCAACACAATCCTGGAAAGGGGACCCATACTCCGAAAGGAGGGTTCGTTCCACCTTCAGCACCGTTTGAAGTGCTTCAAATGGATTACATCCAACTCGAGCGCTGCAATAACCTGAAGTACGTCCTAGTGGTGGTGTGTGCCTTTAGCAAATGGGTTGAGGCCTACCCCACGAAAGACAATACGGCTTTGACAACAGCTAAGGTGTTGCTTAAGGAGTTCTTTCCTCGCTTTGGAGTTTGCAAATTTCTGTGGAGCGATAATGGGCCCCATTTTGTTGGAAAGATTGTGGAATATGTACTGAAGGGGTTGGGGATTCAGCAAAAGTTCCACGCTGTATTCCACCCTCAGTCAGCAGGTTTGGTCGAGCGGTACAATGCAACGTTGAAACTTAAGTTGGCCAAGATTGTGGCGTCTACATCGTTGAAGTGGCCAGATGCGTTGCCGCTAGCACTGCTCTCTCTTAGATCAGTACCCCACTCACGAACTGGCCTTACGCCCTATGAGGTGGTGTTTGGCCGCCCTATGAATATCTGGGGGGTGCCCAAGCCGCGACTAATACATGATGTGCCTTGTGTTATGATGAATGATTATTTGGCACGATTAACAAATGATTTGCTCTCTATTCATCAACAGGTTCGAGAAGCGCTCCCTGATAACTCCACTGGAGAGGGCCACGATCTTCGTCCTGGGGACCACGTGATGATCCGCTCGTTTGAGAGAGCAAGCAGTTTGGAGCCCAGGTGGAAAGGCCCCGAGCAGGTCCTCTTGGCGACCCGCACCGCAGTACGAGTAACGAACAGGAAGCGGTGGGTGCATTCGACCCATTGTCGCCGTGTTTCTCCGGACCTGGTGACTCCTGCTGTGCTGACTGACTATAAGGAGATCTTGGAGAAAGAAAAGAGTCCAGCTGTGACGTCGGCCGAAGTGGAGGGAGCCTTCCCGGACCAATCTGCTACCGGAAGAGAGCGCTACAATCTACGCCCGCGATAAGAAGATTTTTGTTCTTTTTTTTATGACTGGTTGGTTACCGCTCCAGGTTTGTGAAACGGAAACCGGGAATTCCAAGGGGGGGGGATCAGTTCTGCCAGAGTAGCGACACCCGTCTTGGCCCGGAGAAAAAAACAACGGCTACCTCGGAGTTCAGCACCGCATTTTTCCTTTTTTTAGGTATACACGCACGTGTATCTGGGACAATTTGTGAACAGTTTGTGAACAATTCGTGCTACTTGAGACTCGGTACAAACTTTCTTGAACTATGGCATCAACGACATCTCGTGACAAGAAAATATTGGGTGCCCTTCTCTTTGTTCTAACCATTGTGGTGATAGCTGTTATAGCCTGGGTAGTCGAACTTGTGGTGCCTGTACGAGAACATTTGTTGCCGACTACCCCGGCACCGTCTGAACATTTCCATTTTACATTGCCATTCCATGAAGAACGCCATCGCCAAACGTACTTAAATAATAGTTTCATTCAGATTCTTCACCACACGCATAATATGACCAATACCTCTAACTGCTGGGTGTGTGGAATGTTGCCTGGGCACCAGAAGAGAGGGGGCACCCCACTTATTCCACTCCCGTTTTCGCACAATGGGTCATGCAATGCCTGGTACACCCTCCTCTTTACTTTGAGATGGCCAACCAAAGGGGGAGTGCTTTTCCGTTTGAATAAAGTGTGTTCCCATGATAAGGATGGGTTTCCCCGGGCTGAGGGTACCCGTTTTGAGTGGGAAGAATACAGGCCTGATAATGTATCTGCTCCACGAATATATAGCAATCAGCGAAATGTGAATGTATCCAGTGCTCATGTCATAAATGTCATTGCCACAAAAGCCGACTTATGTATCCGGAACAAGGGCACGATTGCAGTGGGGAAAAGCGAATGTAATATTACTCTCACGTTTGATAGCCCGAATGGCATTTCATTTGTTGCATCTCGAAACACCTACTTCATCTGTGGAACGAAGGGATACCATCAGCTTCCAGTGGGGTGGTTGGGCACATGTTATGTATCGTTTGTGCTACCCCCTGTGTTCATTGCCCCTCCGATGTACCACAACGACTACACTCTGTACCACGATTTTGTTTTGAACAGAGTTAAACAAACTGTTGCTCTAGAGGACATTGATCAAACGGACACTGCATTACAACAGTATGTGGATTTCAATCTGGGACTATTCTCCTTTGTGGGGGCTGCATTGAACAGCCGGAAAATCAGACGGCTGACTCGCGTTGTCGAGGCTGTTGCGAATGACACTGCTATTGCCCTGGGGAATATTACCGAAGAACTGCAGATTTCCAGAATTGTCACCCTCCAAAACCGGATGGTGCTGGACGTTGTTTTGGCTGATCGGGGGGGGGCATGTAGAATTATCGGAAGCAGTTGTTGTGTTTATGTCCCTGATAATTCTCCATCTGTGTATGATGCGATTTCCAAGCTACATAAAATAGCTGCCGAAATACACCCGGACAATGGAACTTGGACACTTTCTGGATGGTTTTGGTCCATGATTGTAACTTGGGGATGGAAACTGTTGACAATTCTTTGTATACTTGTGGGAGCAATGTTCTTTATATGCTTGTTTATCCAGTGTGGCCCTGCCTTATGTTCAATGTGTCTATCAGCTTGCTTACCATCGAGGCGAGTTCTTGCCCATGACAAAATGATGCTACACCAAGAGGTGGCACAAATTATGTTAATAGACATCGAGGACGAACATCCAGAGTATGTTCATTATGAGGTAGATTCAGCTAAACGCTAAAAGGGTCGTCTGTCGTAATTGGCCCTTTTGGATTAGCGATTAGCTGAACCTACACGTTGTCCTCCTTAACTTGGCTATATACGATAAACGCCATTTTGAATGTCGCAGCGGCCATCTTACACCATGAGCGGCCTCGTGGCCGACGTGCCCTTTAGTCCTTTGTCCGTTCCACTGACCACTCTCATCTGCCCAGCAACAGGCTATTTTTAGTACTGGTCAAGCCACACATGCGCAGTTTTCACTGACCCGTAAACCTTCAGGAATGTGCCGCTAACTGACCAGTGGGTTTGAAACTCTCCAATGAGCTGGCAGTATTCCAAAACATGACCATATATGTCTCTAAAACTGTGTCTTAACTTGTGCCGCCTAAAACTTTTATTGCCCCAAAACTGTATATAAACGGGGTCACACCGGTGTTCGGTGTGATACCTCTTGCATTACCGAAGGGTGCTGTTTGAGTGTACCACCACCCCATGGGGTTTTAATAAACTTGTTCTTTGCATTTTACAGTTTCCGTGCCAACAGTTCTTGTGTAAATGGGTAATCTCTGGAGCGTGTAGGCCTTGGGAACCCCGAAATACTTCACCATGCTGGCAGGACTGTAGTCCACAGTTTGCAATCTTCTGATTTACTGTCCCACCTGACTGGCTTTGAATTCCTTGAGTGCTGTATAAGTGACAATAACCCTCTTTACATTACCCTGTATGCCCTCATACAAAAAACAAAAATCCAAATTAGGAGATAATTTGGCTATATTGCGAAATAAGGGCTTAAAACTAAAGTGGAATAAAGTAGACCCATCCTTATTCAACCAAACCATAGTTAATGACTCCATGGAGTCCATCATGACTTGCCTAACTGATGGCTTGGGGCCTTCAATAAAGTCAATAGATCTATCTCAAATAAATTTACACTTACAACTCCCCGCACAGAACCACTATCTTGCCGCTGGTTTAAGGCAGCATGCTCTGCACCCCACATACCACTATTGGTAGCACAGAATAATTGACCGTGTGTAGCATTCGGTGTTAGGCCGACTAGAGCAGACTATAAAAAGGTGCTCAAGGAAAGGCAAAGGGAAACTAGATTAAATGGCTGGGAAGATCTCAAAAAAGCTGGGAACTGAAGGAGGCCAGTACATTTTGGGAAGTGATTAACAGACCTTTCTTTAGGGAATACAATTCCCCAAACATAGATACTACCATCGAGGTAGAGGCCTGAGTGTCTCTTTAAACTAAAATCTTCTCTCAGGGTGAAGAACCACGCCTGCCCCCCTGCCTATTATCCCCCGCCTACACTGGCTGCTAGCAAATTTCAAACCCCTATTTCTGTCGGCAAAGTAATTACTGCTATAAACAAGTGTATTCCTGGCAAGGTTCCAGGACCAGATGGTGTCCCAAGGACATCTTTAAGTTTAACATCCCCTTATGAGCCCCACTACTGATTAATGTACAAAGATCAGTAACTCATGGCCCTATACCAGATTCCTGGAAGACTGTGCTATTGTCCCAATATTTAACAAGTTTTGAAAAAAATATTATTGTCGACGGGTGCTTGTGGAAGACAATTTCTATGGACTGGAATCTAGAGAGTGTTAAAGTGATTCTGGGATTTTACTGACCTCTGCTGGTCGTTTTCTATCAAGGCAGTTAAATACAGGCAGTTGCAACAAAAATGTAAACAAGCATTTCCAATGCAATAGGTCTCGCAATTGCAAGATTTTGAGCTATTGGCATTGTAAATGACAATGCCGTTTATCGGTGTTAAAAAAACCTGCAATAATAAAAGGCATTGTCATTTACAATACCAACAGGTTAAAGTTTCTAAAATGCAAGACCTATTGCATTACAAATGCTTATTGTTTACAAGCGCCCTATGCTGCACTTAATAGAGGCCATGCGCCTTTCTTTAGACAAGCCGTGCCTAAAGAAAGGTCCGTGGCCGCTATTAAACTGAAAGCATGGTATGGGGTGCATTTACCCCAAAATGCATTTGTTTGTCAAGTTGACAAACAAATGTTTTTTTTGTAAAAGCGCACAGTGAAAGCGTGCATGGTATGCTGAATTTTGCAGGAAAGCATGTAGTGACGGGGGTACGAGAAACCATCAAAGAAAATAGTGCTTACAAACTAAATAGGACGCACTGTGTAACAACCGAAGTAAAAGGGCCAGTCCTCATGGGAGGTTACAAATGAAGACAAGGCGGTACTAAGGAGGGACTAACAATCCTATTACCGTATCAGATGCCAGCATTTATGAAGGACAATGACACTAGCAAATGACAAATATGGGCAGAGAGTGGGCGGGGCTTCAAGTCCATACTCTAATACAGCATGGCTCACAAAGCAGCGCATGCGTTGGCCAGGTTCGACCTTCAAATAAAGACTTTTTGAGCTATTCATGCATTCACAAGGGAATCTATAGTGCTCCTTTTGTAGAATTTCTGGAAAGGTTCTGCTCCAATATGGCTCCTCACGTGGCTGAAAACACTTGGTTGGTTGAGAAATCAACAGTGAGGAAATATACATTTTTGGTCATGTTATGTTCCCTAGCGCGTACCCCACCGACTCCATGTACCAGCTTAAAGTGCATGTAACTTCCCTCCTGTGCCAGCTATGAAGACGCAAATACATTTGCGTCCACCGTTAACATGTCTTCTTTCAGATCCACCCTGAATGGATTATATAGTCCGTTCCTAAGTATGCCATGCCACCGTCTTTTTGTAGTACACTTTAGATGTTTTTCCTGCTCTGACAGAGTAGGCCCTGATTTCTGCCATCGAGCCTCTTTTTGGCTTCCTGACTCTGACAGCCTCTGCCCAGGCTACCTCTGTACCCGTGAACTCTGACTTACTTTCAGCGCGGCCCCTCGCGCTCAGCTCAGCCTGCTTTCTGCCAAGATTGACTATAACCTTCGAGTTATCTGTTCCGCTCCTCGAGAAATACATTCCTGCCTACTAGTTTCTGTAAACATCCTCTCCAGCTGCAGAGCCAAAGGGCCGACCTGTCTCAATGCAAGTAATTCATAGCCTCTGTTACCATGCTTCCATGGAAGGCCCCGTGCCCCCACGCTTCTCATGTAGACACTTAGGCGCTTATACACGCATCCACAGTTAGCATAGAATAGCTTCTGCCCTAGAGACCTTTCCGCCCAGATAGTATGGTTCCTAAACATCAGATATCAGATACGATAAAAGTACAAGTTGATCTGACATGTCAGACTTCTGTCTCTTTCCGTCAGTGTAAATGTCAAGTCCCCTGCACCCCGTCAATCACACGTCATGCAGCTGCGCGCGCATCCAAGCTTCCGATTTCTGCTGACATTGCAACACTTCTGCTAGCACCACCCCTTGGTGCCACCCACTTGCGTCACCTATCAGTGACGTTTCTAGCACACACCTCTGATTCACGCCTAGTTTACGCCTCTTGATTACGTACTAGTAACACGTGTATACTGTTATCTTGTCTTCTCTCAGCTGTTACGCCTCTTACATTACTTCTTATGGTATAAATCAAGTATATAAGCTATGTATTGTTAATAAATGGTAGCGCTCTATCCCTTCTGACACCCCTGTGGTGTTCAGAACATGATATCCTGGTCTTGACCATTCCTTTATGAGGAATAAAACCCTTAGAAACTCTAACACCACGGACTCTGTCTTTTTTCATTCCGATTGAGTTGCTATTGATTAAGTACTTACCTGCATAGAAATTAAGAGAGTAAATTAATTATTTACATCATTTTGGCGCCCGAATAGGGACCCCTCCCCCACCTCACGCGCCGGTTGGTGCGTTGCAAGCTGTGTCCCCTGCCATCAGTTAGAAGGAACCTACGCGTACTGGCAGGATTTCCTGCATCTCCCTCTGACTCAAGGAGGTGACGAAGACTGCGATCAGTGCCCAGACGAGGCGGTGAGGAGTGCGGAGGATCCCGACCAGAGCCTAGCCGAAAGAAGCAAGGTCCGAGGTGTCAAGAGGCCCACCAGGTTTCCGAAGTTTTCCGAAGTTTTCCGAAGTTCTCCGAGGTTTTCCGAAGTTTTCCGAAGTACCGAGTCGAGTCCAGTCGAGTTTTCCGAGGCCTTCTGTTTCCATGCTTCCCGGTGAGTACCATTGCTGGGTCGTATCTAGACGGGTTTGGGTACGCAAGTCCGGTCTGCACTGTTTTTAGGCAGTGTATCTGTACTGTTTAGCAGTATATCTAGTATTCCGAAATTCTGCACTGTTACATCAGTGTATCTGTACTGTTGAGCAGTACATCCAGTATAGGGGGGTAGTCATCTATGTTTTAAATGTCTTCTTATGTGATTAATGTCGTGGTATGAATGTGACTGTTTGAATGTGTACTATTGTGTTTCTCGTATAAACTAGCTATCAAGAGTATTAAGGAATAAGGATCGAGCATTCAGTAATAAGTAAGCAAAATGCCGTTTTTCAACAAGTTAAAACAGATAGGAACTAGGAAAGGGATACTGGAGGAAGAAATTCCTATTCCCCCTAGGGACACTCCAGGTAACTTTATGTACCACAAGCATGGCATAGATGCCATATTATATCTAGATTTATGGGCCGATTACACCAAGCACTTAGACGAAAGACACAGATGGCCCGTTACCGGAACATGGGATGCCGAGTGCATCATGAAGGTAGAAGAAGCATTATGGAAAAAGAAAGCTAGACAATCCCAGAAGGACGCCATAGAATTCTGGCGTAAGGAATCACATAAGCGTGCTGAGAAAGCACTCCGTAGAGAGGACAGACTTAAAGAATCAGAAAAAGCCCAAGAAAATGAATTAGTTACTGAAGGGATCCGAGTAAAAACAGAACAAATAGACCGTGCCCGAAACAATCTTGTAAACGGTATGTATCTCGCGGCCGAGGGCACATCTGAAGGCCTATCAGAAATACCGAAAAACTTACCGCCACCATTAGTTCCAACTAAAGTAATGCATAAAACTACTAAAGACATATTCTTAAATTCATACTTAGAGGATGTAGCACCGGCTTACACCAATCTGCCTGTTCGTGCCCTGCCTACTGACAGGGATGGGGGTGGCACTACGCCCCCAGATCATGTTCCGCCAGTACCGCGACAGACTTCCCCTGTTCCGCCAGCTCCACCACTTCCTGCGCTCAAGATTGACCTACCGAAACAGGTCCTACCCGATCCTACTAAACGACAAATTCAAGTTCAGATACAGACTCCGCGGAGAGATAATACCCAAGCATCCGCCTCAGGAGGTGCGACTGCGGGTCCTCAGACCCCGCCATTAACACACAGATTCAATTTAAGGGACACGCAGAATCCTTTCCAGTCTCCCCGTCTTGACGCATTAAAGGAAAACATGTCAGTTTGTAGATATGATCCAGTACCCGGAAAAAACGATCTAATGATATTGGCATCACTACGGTTAAGATCTGCCACTGATACCTTGCTATGCTATGTAGGAATGAAGGAGCGTCTCGATAGAATATACGAGTTTATACAGACAGGGAAAGACCCTGACAGTATCAAGGATGCCATGGATAAACAGAAAGTTGACATTCAAGCACAGATATTACGATTTTTCATAAATTGTCTAATAAGGGAACGAGACAGGCCCGAGACAGATCAAAGTGAATTAGATGGACTAACAAAGTGGGGTCAAAATATAGCCGAAGGAAAACATGACAAGGGGGCTTGCATAGCCAGTATGTACCAGAAAATTAGAAGGGCAGTGATTACGGCACATCAGAAAGGGAATGATAAAGCTTCCTCCGAGGAGGAAGAAGAACTTACAGAACAAGGAAGGACTACAGATACTATAGCGTATGTAGGTAAGGGAAACTACCTTAGGAAAGGCATCCGTCCGGAAAGCAAGAGAGTTTTTCTCTCTGCTTTAACAAACCCGAATTCTTCTGAACATCAGTTCCAGGAAACTGATAAAAGGCTTCGAGACCGAATGGGGTACCATGTACTCAATTCTATGGATGAACAGGAACTAGCCCGGTCAGCCGTGTTATGGGCCGAAAACGCAGACATATATAATGACGATACGTTAGCACAGACATTCTTGAACCTTTCCCCAGACGAGCAGAAATTAGCAGGTGTATACATGATTCAGCACCTCCTCATCAAGTTCAGAAACAACCATTCTGATCCAGGTCCCTTACACGAAACATTAGAAGCACTACTCATGGATAGATGGAGAGGTTTCAGTACCAAGTTAATACAAATAATTCTAGAACAACGACGTAAATATAACACTTTTATAAGTCCTGAATATGTTCCCGCCCCGCCTCCAGAAAGAAAAACGTACCACATGCAATGCCTGAGTGGCATTGAAAGTCAGAACCCCTTACGAGAAGTACACCCAGTTATGGGTACGGATCAAGTCTTGAGGCGTGTGTATGTTCACACACCACTAACTAAGTTAGAACTGTTAGAAATGAAGAAATTAGTCCCGTGTCATGATAAAGACCCTGCAGGTTTTCACAGAGAGCTTAAAGACATGTTGTTAATGGGGGATTATACGTATGATGATATTATGAAAATGTTAAAAGTACTGTTGCCCACGGGCATTTACGAGAAATTAAAGGAAAAGGATTGGGAGGTGGGAGAGTCTAAGATAGCATGGGCAGAAATAGAAGACGAAGAAAGCAAACGAATCCCAGGGTTAGGCCTTGGGGATAAGACTAAAGCATTGCCCGGATTAATAGTACAGGTTTTGCCAAGATTATTGACAACTAGAAAGGAAGATTGGGACGCCATCTCGTCCTGTAAACAGAAACAAGATGAAGATACTAGTGACTTCTATTCAAGATTCGAGAAATGTTTTATTATAAATAGTGGCCTACAACCAAGTAGCGAGTCATATCCACACCTTTTTGTATCAAAGCTAGTCGAGAATTCCCTACCATTAGTTAAAAATAGAGTGTACAAAGTTGAAAGTACTTGGCAGGCAAATACGCCATCCCAGATGTTACAAATGTTACAATATCACCAGAACAGAATTAGGGAAGAACAAGATCAGGAACAGAAGCGTATGAAGGACACAAAAATGAAAATGTTAGTAGCTCAGACGGTCCCCGCCGACGGTCAGAGAAAAGGTGGGGCCCAGACAAGTCACAATACAGCTCCCGTTAAAGGGACATGTAATTACTGCAAACAGCCAGGTCACTATGTACATGAATGCCCAGTCCTAAAACATAACATCTCAACAGGTAAAACTAAAGAAAGACCGCATCCGCCTAGACAAGATCAGGTCCAGCAACAGACCTCACAGAATGTACAGCCAATGCAGAATACACAGCCTATGCATGCTTCATCTCACACAGCACAGACAGTAGCAGTACCACAGCCACAGCCCATTGCCGCGACTCAGCAAGTCTCACAACAGATGTACCAGTATGCCCAATCTGCATATCCAGATTACCCCCGATATACATGAAACAGCCTAGAGAGGGAAGGTGGTTTGCCTCTTATTGAAATTCCTGTAGATCAAGAAGGTCCTTATGTACACAGTCACGTATTGGGAAAAGACAGAAAGTTTTTAATTGACACAGGGGCAAGTCGCACTACCATCAGTCACAATGAAGTCCCAGGGGCACCCCTCTCAGGCTCACAGAATGTTTCCCTTGGTTTTTCAGGACAGCCTATTGTAAATGAAGTATCGGAACCAGTACCACTGGCTGTGGGTCCATTATCCCGAGTTACAGACTTGTTACTTACGAAATCATGCCCAGAAAATCTGTTAGGAATTAAAACACTGAAGGCTCTAGGAGCTATAATATGCTGTTCCCCGGAGGGAGTTAGACTCTTTCTGCGGGATTTCAAGGGTCATTATGTTTTGCGCGATTTTGATGTCAGATTGAAAAATGTACCAGATCACTTATGGGCAAAAGGCCCAGCTGATGTAGGTTGTATGCATATCACTCCATATCGTGTTACACTCAAGACAGGAGTTGTTCTACCCAGAATCAGACAATACAAGTTACCACCCGATGCTGTAGTGGCTTTACTGAAAATCATTGAAGAGCTTATTGCCCAGGGAGTGGTCGTAGAGACCGACTCCAATATCTGTAATTCACCCATCATTCCAATTCTTAAACGTACAGACCCCAATGCACCGCCAGTATATCGGCTGGTGATTGATCTTCGAGAACTGAATAAATGTATTGTACCACAGTACCCTGTGGTCCCCGATATCTCTTCCCTATTGACTGCCATTGATTCAGAAGCAACGTTCTTTACCGTAATTGACCTCAAGAACGCTTTCTTCAGTGTACCTATTGATCCGGAGAGCCAATATCTCTTCGGATTCAGTTTAAATGGACGAAGCTTCAAATTTTCCCGCGCACCTCAAGGATTCACAGAAAGCCCCAGCATCTATAGTCAAGCACTGAAAAGACAATTAGATTGTATTCAAATGCCAGTTAACACCGCTTTATTGCAATACGTCGATGATCTACTGATCACCGCACGAAGTGAGCCCGAATGTGAACAAGCATCATTGACAGTTTTACATTTCCTGGCCGACAAGGGACACAAGGTGTCTCCTTCGAAGCTACAATTCTGTGTTCAGCAAGTTGTGTACTTGGGTCACTTGCTGTCCAAAGTGGGGAGACAGCTCACTCCCGATCGCATTCAGTTAATTGTAAATATGCCAAGACCCCAGACACAAAAGGAAGTGCGGGCCTTCATAGGCCTCACCTCGTACTGCAGACAATGGATTCCTCAATATGCATTTCTAGCTAAACCACTCATCCAGTTAACGACACAGGAGGCAGCGACTTCGACTGTCCTCCCTTGGACTCAGGAACACACACAAGCCTTTGAGGAATTAAAGAAAGCATTATGCCAAGCACCAGTTTTAGCGACACCATGTTACAGCAAACCGTTTACACTTTTTGTTACAGAACGTGACGGTACAGCATTGTCTGTCCTCACTCAAGATCAAGCAGGTTCACATAAGCCTTGCGCTTATTTTTCAAGTACATTGGATTCAGTAGCCCAAGCACTCCCTGCGTGCTTAAAGTCAGTAGCAGCAACAGCGTTAGCAATCAGACAAAGCGACTCAATTGTTCTAGGTCACCAGTTAACAGTACAAGTTCCACATTCTGTAGAGGTTCTTTTAAACAGAACCCAAACTCAACACTTGACTATAGCACGACTGACAGGTTACGAATTGACACTATTCCAGCCACACATAGAAATCAGACGCTGCAGTATCCTGAACCCAGCAACACTGTTACCTACAGTTATGACAGATCCAGCTCCGCATGATTGCATAGAAATCATTAATGCAGTAACAAAGCCCCGACGAGATTTAACAGATGTTCCATTGACAAATCCAGACCTGACACTTTATGTGGATGGTTCATGTATGAGAACAAGTACAGGAGAGTTAGTGGCCGCGTATGCCGTGACCACTGAAACTGAAGTTAAAGAAACACATCGTATTGATACACTGTCTGCTCAAGCGGCAGAGCTCACCGCTCTGACCCGAGCCTGTATTCTAGCCAAGAACAGAAATGTCAACATATACACTGATTCCCGTTATGCGTTCGGAGTCGTACACGACTTCGGCATGCTGTGGCAAGAACGAGGTTTTCTGACCTCTCATGGTGCCAAAATCCAACACGGTCCTCTCATTCAAGCACTGTTAGAAGCGATACATCTGCCATCAGCCATATCCGTCATGAAGTGTAAAGCACATACTAAAGTCACAGATTCTGTTTCCCAGGGTAACGACCTGGCAGACCAGACAGCAAAACATACAGCACTGACTCACACTCAGACAACTGATACGACAAAGGCAATAGGACCGACAAATTGTATGACAGTCAGGGATCCTGCACTAGATGTTATCGATATTCAGACACATGCTACTCCAGAAGAAATAAAGAAATGGATTGAACTAGGAGGGATCCAGACAGATCAAGGTTGGATGACGAAGGGAAAATCTACATGGTTTCTCCCTGACTCTATGGTTCAAGTCATGATAAATACAGCACATAGTCCTGCGCATCTAGGAGAGAAAGGGATGTTAGACAGTTTACAAAATCTCTGGAACAATAAACACTTACGAGCAGCAGCAAAACAGAAAGTGCGTACTTGCATGATCTGTTGTCAGTTCAATCCAGGAAAAAGCGTCCCTGTAGAGCAAGGTGGATTTCATCCTCCCGATCACCCTTTTGAAGTCCTCCAGATGGATTATATCCAGATGGACCGTTGTCGAGGATTTAAATATGTTCTCGTAGTTGTTTGTGCTCTGTCCCGCTGGACCGAAGCATACCCAGTCCCAGATTACACTGCTCCGACCACTGCCAAGCAGCTGGTTCGTGAATTTTTCCCACGATACGGCCTGCCTCGTGTCGTGTACTCAGATAACGGTCAGCCATTCTCATCTGCATTAATGAAAGAAGTTTCCTTATTACTGGGATACCAGTGGAAGTTCCATTGTGTCCGACATCCCGAAGCAGCAGGCCTTGTAGAAAGGCATAACCAGACACTAAAGATCCGCCTTGCCAAAATATGTCAGGAGAAAGGGGTCGACTGGATAGTCGCCCTGCCAGTGGCACTATTCTACATGAGAATGGTCGCCCATTCGAGATCAGGGCTATCCCCGTACGAGGTGGTCTTTGGTAGACCACCGAATATGTGGGGGACGCCCATTCCGAAAAAGATTACTGATGTTGATTGTAACATGTTGACAGATTACCTTGCCTCCTTGATGTCTGCACTCCAATCATGTCGTTCACAGGTTGCCGCAGCCTTCCCTGACAACACTGATGTAAAGCCACACGAAGTCCGTCCTGGCGACCTTGTGTTCGTCCGCAACTTCGACAGAAAGAGTCCGCTGGAGCCCCGCTGGAAGTCCCCGAAGACCGTTCTTCTAACAACCAGGACGGCCGTGAAAATAGAAGGAAGAAAGGGGTGGGTCCACACGAGTCATATAAAAAAATTCTCTGGACTGAAACCTGACCGAGACTCGTCCACCCCCACCAAAGACTGTGTCGAACAAAAAGACTTTACAGAATCTGAACGAGAAAAGACTCCTCAAGAAAATTATCGCATGAAATTACGATCTAGCAAGTCAGACAGTTTAATTGTTTAAGTCCTCCCCTAGGTGAATCGGTTAAATAGTCTCTGACATGTATCCCCTAGATCGAGATAGAGAGAGAGAGAGAGAGGCCAAGAAACGTACATATTGTAAATCACTTCGTAGTCACTGTATAGTGACACTATTAATCATGTTTATTCTTAGTATTCTAATTATTGTTGTCAGCATCGTATTACCCATCTATTATCCTATTTTCAAGCGTGAACATTCTGCCTATAATGTATCTGCTGAACACACTTTTAGTGAGTTACCTCCACACGAGCTTTCCTACAGACTTGCGCTGCGCAACAATACATTCATTAGTATGCTACATCATTCTCATCAAACTAATAATGCTACAAATTGCTGGATATGTGGCCGACTCCCTCCCTACCAGAATTACAAGGGAGCCCTGCCCCTCTTTCCGTATCCGTTCACTCACAATGGCTCCTGCGGAGCATGGTTCAAAATAATTAATTCCTTAGATCCTGATATTGCTGTTTTCGATGGGGGCTGGGTTTGGGGAAATCTGAACTTGGTCCTGCTAGACGTCTGTTACCCAGATAAGGAGGGACTCCCCACTAGAATAGGAACTGATCTAGAAAATGAAGTATATGGATTAGGTAATTATACAATTAGCCTTATGATTCTTACTGTCGAGTCCGAAACTACGCCAGTTCTACCCATTATGTCAGTATTGCCAGTCACTGGTGAATTATGCATCAAGAAGAAAGGTTCAGTACACTTAGGTCATAGTAAATGCACTACTGTGGTCGAATTCAGTGATCATGGAAAATCGTCTTTTAAAGCTATTAGTCACTCTTACTTTGTTTGTGGTCATACCGCATACATACGTCTACCTCCAGATTGGGATGGTACCTGTTACATCGCATTCCTTCTGCCACCTGTTTTTCTAGCTCCTCCTGATTACCACAGAAATACCAACCTAGTAAAGAATAGACACAGAAGAGATATCCCACTTGTCGACTACACAGAAACGGCATGGGAACAGTACACCGACTTTAATAAAGGATTCTTTTTCTTTTTAGGACCTGTTCAGAATAGTAAACTAATACGCAGATTAACTAGAACACTTGAAGCAGTAGTAAATAAAACTGCCTCCGCCTTAGGTAACTTAACCGAAGAGCAGTCCGCCATGCGGGTTGTTGTCCTTCAGAATCGTCTTGTTATTGACGTCATCTTGGCAGATAGAGGTGGAGCCTGTAAGGTCATCGGGTCAAGTTGCTGTGTTTTCATACCACAAAACGCACCATCTGTATATCAAGCTATCACCCGTCTCCATAAAATTGCAAATAAGATACATCAGAATCCAGGCACCTGGACTTGGTCCGGTTGGTTCTGGACAACGTTAACAGCTTGGGGATGGAAGATCCTATCCTTCCTAGGCATTGGCCTAGTCCTAGTATTCAGTTGCTGCCTGTGCCTGCAGTGTGGGCCAGCGATTTGTGGACTGTGTGCCACGTCATGTATTGAACATTCCAGTTTTCTCTCAAAACGTAAACGAAAGAAAGAAGAACAAATGATGTTACAAGAACAATCTGATCGATTTATGAGGATCGATATATCATGAAGGGTCCGTAGGGAACAAGGAGGGAATGAGGAAATATAAATTTTTGGTCATGTTATGTTCCCTAGCGCGTACCCCACCGACTCCATGTACCAGCTTAAAGTGCATGTAACTTCCCTCCTGTGCCAGCTATGAAGACGCAAATACATTTGCGTCCACCGTTAACATGTCTTCTTTCAGATCCACCCTGAATGGATTATATAGTCCGTTCCTAAGTATGCCATGCCACCGTCTTTTTGTAGTACACTTTAGATGTTTTTCCTGCTCTGACAGAGTAGGCCCTGATTTCTGCCATCGAGCCTCTTTTTGGCTTCCTGACTCTGACAGCCTCTGCCCAGGCTACCTCTGTACCCGTGAACTCTGACTTACTTTCAGCGCGGCCCCTCGCGCTCAGCTCAGCCTGCTTTCTGCCAAGATTGACTATAACCTTCGAGTTATCTGTTCCGCTCCTCGAGAAATACATTCCTGCCTACTAGTTTCTGTAAACATCCTCTCCAGCTGCAGAGCCAAAGGGCCGACCTGTCTCAATGCAAGTAATTCATAGCCTCTGTTACCATGCTTCCATGGAAGGCCCCGTGCCCCCACGCTTCTCATGTAGACACTTAGGCGCTTATACACGCATCCACAGTTAGCATAGAATAGCTTCTGCCCTAGAGACCTTTCCGCCCAGATAGTATGGTTCCTAAACATCAGATATCAGATACGATAAAAGTACAAGTTGATCTGACATGTCAGACTTCTGTCTCTTTCCGTCAGTGTAAATGTCAAGTCCCCTGCACCCCGTCAATCACACGTCATGCAGCTGCGCGCGCATCCAAGCTTCCGATTTCTGCTGACATTGCAACACTTCTGCTAGCACCACCCCTTGGTGCCACCCACTTGCGTCACCTATCAGTGACGTTTCTAGCACACACCTCTGATTCACGCCTAGTTTACGCCTCTTGATTACGTACTAGTAACACGTGTATACTGTTATCTTGTCTTCTCTCAGCTGTTACGCCTCTTACATTACTTCTTATGGTATAAATCAAGTATATAAGCTATGTATTGTTAATAAACGGTAGCGCTCTATCCCTTCTGACACCCCTGTGGTGTTCAGAACATGATATCCTGGTCTTGACCATTCCTTTATGAGGAATAAAACCCTTAGAAACTCTAACACCACGGACTCTGTCTTTTTTCATTCCGATTGAGTTGCTATTGATTAAGTACTTACCTGCATAGAAATTAAGAGAGTAAATTAATTATTTACGTCAACAGCATGGCAAAACCATTAAATTATAGAACCGGTCTGGATTACTTGATGCCTTGTACACCTTGGTGGCCCATCCACCACTACATATGACAGTTCACTGTGAACACCATGGCAAATCACTTAAGGTCCCTGTGCCTAAAAATGTGAAATGTAATGTATGAATTGTGGGGCATATTATCAGGGGGGTTAATCTCCGCTTTTTTGGCTTTAAAAGCCAAGAAAGCGGAGATAAAATTATCTCCCTATTACCTAGCTGTCGCTAACACCAGATAGCGACAGCTAGTAGGAGATAGCGGCCATCTTGGGCCCCGCTTTGCATGTCAGTGAAATTTATCACTAATGACATGCAAAGTGGGCGTGCCAAGATGTTCGCGACTGGAAACAGTCACTAACATCGCTATCTCCTATTACCAACTTTTGGAGATATTCGCGCTAAGCGTGATTATCTCCAAAAGCTAACACCTGCCCCTGAGCAGTTCTTAGCCATGTTATCCAATGGTAGGTGAATAACATGGCTAAGAGCATTAGCTCGGTAATGCATGAATATCGCCGAATTTTCAGCGATATTCATGCATTCCGGACGATTTTTATTGCTTAGGAGATAAACCTTGATAATAGCAAGGTTCCTAAGCTATAAAAATCGCCGCAGCTCGGCGATAAAAATATTGCCGCTAAGCCAACATAGCGATAATTATCGCTAGTTGTTGGTAATATGCCCCTGTATTTGTGAAATCTCCACTTAATATACAGCCTTGTAGATCGTCTGTAACGGACAGTACTAGATTTGTGTCATATAATGCCAATGGATTTCCAGTGTCACATATATTTGAATTTCATATTTAGCTTTGTTTCCAAATCCCACTGTGGGGTGACACTAATCAGATTATAAGACAAAAACCGGTCATGCAACTTCTTTTTTTGTCCTTTCTACTCTCACCCCTCACATATAAAACTAAAATGAACTATAATAACATTGCCGTAATATCAAAGTGGGATAGACTTTTATACAGTGAAGTAAAAAAAATACTGGGGGACCACAATTGAGAAATGTAACTAAAACTGCAACCAACCTAAATTCAGAAAACAACATCCATTCGTGTTTCTTAAAATTCTCTAAATTAGAACTTCATTGTTTCTTTGTATTTTGTTTAAACCTTTAAAAAAATAGGTTCCACGGTGACATTGCGAGGAACAGAAGTAATACGTGTTGTTTTGAAATATTCATCACATTCTGCTAAAGAAATTATCTTTTCACGCAGAACGATGCAGTCAGGAATTGTAAACCTTGGGTGTATGATTGATGCCAACATTAAGAAACTCCTAAGATAGAGAGAAATGGATGAAAAGTTGACTTGAGATAGCTAAAATAATATTTCTTTTAAAACATTGATGGACTGTGTTATTGTTCATACAAGGAGAGTCCTCTGCGACCAATAAGACCCGTCGTTATACGTCATAACTTAGCTTATCTGAACCCTGGTGGGGACTTCCTTTTCTATTTTTCATGGTACACACTCCCCCTAGGCAAGCACACAGGCCCTCTTTTAAAGTATTTCTAATATTTTTATTTAATATTGATTTATTTATGCGTTTTTATATAACGCGGACTTTACCCGAAGGTGTCAGAGCGCTTCATATAAGGAGCAGAACTGATAAATGAGAACATTACAAGTGAGCAAATTACAAAAGCAAACGTTACATTAAATGAGGCAAAAGTGACAATCGTGAGCCAACAAAATACAAGAGGTAGCAAAGGGTGCATTACAGGAGGAAAAAGTGACATGTGTGCAGGTTACAAAAGCGTACAAAGTACACATAGAAGTATAATACTGCTGTATATGACGAAACTGCAGGAGGGCGGCGACGGTACTGATGAATACCCCCACAACGGCTGCACTCAAAGACACACGCTCGTGAAAACAAGCGCTCTGACACCTTCGGATAAAGTCTGCACCATATCAAAACGCATTAAATAAATAACAAAAAAAGAGACAGCAGCCACCGCAGCGAGCACGGAAGACCACTACTGACAACAAGCTCAGTATCCGGGCTGTGAGGAGTGGGAGGGCCGGGGCTGCCTGCGCATGCGCGCCATTCCTAAGTTTCGTTCTGAGGAGTGAGCCCCGGCGTGAAAGTGAAGTGAGGCAGCTTAAGTCCCGGGTCCCAGGAGGGGGCCCGGGTGAAGACCAGAGGATAGCACTGCAGGGCTCCCATGCCTAAGGGGAGAGCTTGAGTGCTCTGGGGGCTCCCATGAGAAGCCCGGCGTGTGCCAGATGGTGCGAGCCCGGTGAGGGAAGGAGGGGGAGGGGTGTGTGCCTGTGTGTGTGTGCCTGCGTGTGTGTGCATGCGTGTGTGTGTGTGTCTGTGTGTGTGCATGCGTGAGTGTGGCTGTGTGTGCGCATGATTGCGAGAAGCTGACTTGCTGTGAATGTGGGACAGGAGATGTACACGTGCGCACCCACGAGGTGAAATCGCTGAGGGAAAGCGCGTGCCCATCCCCTATCCAACTTTCCCGGCAAGTCGGCAACAATAGGTCTTTCGCTGACGCAAGACCTAAAAAAGAAAGTCCCTCAGTAGAAAGCAATTCCGGTATTTTACTGACCTCTACTGGTCCTTTTTTTATTAAGATAGTTAAATAGAGGCAGTTGAACAGAAAAAAAGTCCCTAAGCGGAAGCAGACAAGTCCTAGGGCTGATCTCCAGAGCCCACATACTACATATAAGTATATAATAATATATAAGTATATACTGAAGTATATACAAGAGGTCTCAAATGCTCGACCTACAAAGGAGGACAGGTCCCAACCAATATGTTACCACCCAATTTTGCACATCAACTATAGTGTAAAAATTTGGGGTTGAATTCTACTGTCCCACAAAGAGAAATGGGCCTCAGCTAATAACATCTTATTTAAAGCCCAATTTGGTTTCCGACCTTTGAGCAATGGCTGGATCTTTATTTAATCCTGGGGAAAAACACAAAGGTCGAAAATGAATAAGTGCACCTGGCCTTTATCGATCTGTAGAGTGCGTTTTACCTTGTGAACCATGATAAGCTGTGGGGCATAATGGAAGAGATGGGTGTGGAACCTGAACTTTTAATACCCATACATCGGTTCCACAAGGACCTGACAGTAAGAGTCTGTTATGGCCCCTTAGGTGAATGCTCCTCATATATTAAGCCTTCTCAGTGTGTCAGGCAGAGCTGCATTTTGGCCTCCTTCCTGTTTCTATTATAAAGCTAAAGTGCAATGAGGAGAAGCCCGAAATCCTCCTCTTTGGAAAATTCTCTCCTAACTTCCGAGAATCTCTTTGGCCTCCTGAGCTCCCGGTGCCTACCTCTCCAGGGAAGCCTGCCAAAAATTTGGGGGTATGGTTTGATGAGAGTCTTTCTTTCTCATACCATATTAAGAAGCTTGCCCGTAATTGTTTTGGTCTCCTCGAAACTTTGAGGAAGTTTTTCCCTCTTCTTCCCCAAGCAGCGAGAGAAACAGTGACCTGTGCACTCATTTTGTCCCGTTTGTAATATGCCAATGCACTATACATCATCATTCCGGGCTACCTGCTGAAAAAGCTGCAGGTAGTCCGCAATGCGGCTACACTAAATACTGCAGCGAGAGTCACCTATTTACCTGCACTTCACAAGACTATTATTTAACAATGCGAAAGTAAACAAGTCTTTTGACACTCAACTTGGAGTGGTCCACCGCAAAGGCCACTTGAACAATTATACAGATACACAAAACCAAGGAGTATCATATATTCAGGAATATATTTTCAAAAGGCCCGATGTAGGCACAGTTCATATTCAAAGAAAAACTCCTCAGAGCAGGCTTTGCTTCTTCTTTTTTAATTTTTATTCGTTCTTATTTTCTTCAATCCAAAACAGTCACTTCAAAGGTTGATCATGTATGTTATTTTACAGCATTACAGCCTACGCGTTTCGTCCTCACAGGGACATCATCAGGGCTGTAAAAAGTGAATGAAAGAAAAGGAAACTATGACTAACTGTTATTCATGAACAAAAAAATCCAGATTTTATTTCTAGCTTGCTTGCTAGAAAGGTTTCTAATACATAAATCATTCCCCAATAGTTTTCCAGCCGCTAACTGTTAATACTCTTAAATCATTATCAAAGTGAGCCTGCCTATTTGACATTCTACTCAAAAGATAAATAAATCAATTGAAACAAATGACAGAACTCTATGTACATACATTCAACAACAAAAATTACGTTATATGCCTGTTCATTGCATTGTTGCCATGTGCAAAAGAGAATGAATTAATTCTCAAGTATAGCCAGTGTGGCTGTGACCCCCATCCACAATGCGGCAGCGAGACTGCTTCTGGGTATCTCTGCCAGGAGCCGTGTGCAACACCATCTTCATTCACTGCATTGGCTCTCTGTTGCGGAACGGGTAAAGTTCAAATCATTGGTTATAGCTCGCAAAGCGCTGCATGGGCTTGGCCCATTATATCTACAAAAAGTTTTTCTTTCTATGTTCCATCTAGACAGCTGCACTCCACGTCCCTCCACTTTGTGCAGGTTCCTCGATTTAAATACCAGAGGCTTGGAGGTAACTCAGGCTACTGCTGCCTGGACGTATTTGTCCCTTGCCCTACACAATATTCAGGACCAGGTGGTATTCATGAAACATTTGAAAACACATCTCTTCGCCAAAACTGACACTTTCCCCCTTTGTTGGTTTCGCGCCAGGCCACTCATGAGTATCCGTGCGCGCTATAAATAAAAATAACATAACATAACATAACAAAACATAACATATATAAATGGGATGAATTACTTCTTTGATGGAGAATGGGAAGGATGTGCAACACACTGGGAAAAAGGCTGTTCGCATCTTGCTTTACGCAGACGATGCTGTATTGAGCACCTGCACAGCAAATGGGATTCAGACTCTGCTAGATTTATATCTGGCCATCATGAAAGACTTAGACCTCCAAGTTAACTTCTCAAAGTCTTTCATTATTACTTGTGGCTAAACCAGCACACAATCCCTGTCCTTCAAAATGGGGGACCACACCTTAGTAATAGTAAAGAATTTCAATTACTGGAGAATTTGTTTAAACCAGGCACTCATTTCGCCCCCCACCTTTTAACAGTAAGATTTCAGTCCTTTCATGGGAACCTAGGAGCTATAATCAGATTTGCCATAAATTGCAAAATAAGCCTTTAATTAAAATGATGATTCTCTATGAGAGGAAGTGCACCTCACTAGGAACTTAGGGCGCCGAGCTGTGGAGCCACAACAAAGTTGGGCCCCTACAAAAAGAAGAATATAGTTTTACGCTGCAATTGCAGTCAGTCTGGGTAGTACACCTATCTCAGTATGTCACTGTTTCAAAGTAATCCTGTATGCCTGTGTACCCCTATTGTTTTGCTGACTGTCCGGTGGTAACTCTGACTGTCCCTGGGCTCTGTCTGACCAGGCCCAGGGCCAGTGCTTCTCTGAAAACATAGTAAAAACATACACATACATGAGGGTACATGAGGGTGACTCATTGTCAGTGAAATTGCTCTCCCACCCTCGCAGCTCCACCATTAAGTCGGACCTGCCCCGAAGCCCCTGCGCTCTCGAGTGGTCGTGTTTCGAGGCCTTCCTCCACCCGCAGGTTTAACTGCACCTCATCCCTGGTGGTCCAGTGGACCTCTGTCTGTTTTCTCTCGCTCCACTTTCCTCTCTGTTTTCACTCGTTTTCATCCTCTTTTCTCTTGTCTCTGCACTTTTCTGCTTTCTGCACTTTTCTGCTGTTCTGCGCATTTTCACTCCCTTTTCCTTTATTCTTCCTTTTCTTTATTCTTTCCTTCGCTCGCTCCGCTCTCCTCTGTTTTCACTCATTTTCACCGTAATTTTTCTCTGCAAATTTCTACTGTTCTGCACATTTCCATTCTATTTTCCTTTATTCCTGATTTTCCTTTATTCTCTCCTTGTGCTCGCTCCGCTCTCCTCTCTCTTTTCACTCATTCTCACCCTCTTTTTCTCTTTTTTCTGCAATTTTCTGCTGTTCTGTTTTCCCCACCGCTGCTGCCCCTCCCCCCCAGCAGGATCAGCGCGGCTGGCCCCATCCATCTCCCCTTCCCGATCCCGTCTCCCAGCTGTCCAGCCCTCCCCGACACCTTCTGAATAGCGCTCGCTGCACCTTCTGACCGCGACCAGCACCAGGAACCCTGGACCTCTACCCCACCACGCCTACAATACGACCCAGCGGCACTCCATGCACTCAACCCAGGCCGCAACAGCAACTGCAAGCTAGCGTCACCAGCTGACACCCATGGACCCTTTTGCTGTCACAGCTGCCGGCACACATACAGCACCACCAAGAACACAGACCCAGCAAAACCGGCTCACAAGAACACAACCGAACCAAAGATCCTGCAATGCAACCTCCTCAATGTCCGATACCTCTACAAACACACCACCGAAATCTTGGACCTCCTCGACACCACCACACCGGACGTAGCGTTCCTCACCGAAACCTAGACCAACACCATCTCAGGACCGGACATCGCTATCATCATCCCCCAAGGATACAAGGGCTCTAGGAAAGACTGCCCCACCCACCCAGGAGGAGGAATCACCATCATCCACAAATCCACCCTTCGCCTGAGCACACTCCCCAACGAGCACACAGACCTGATTGAACACCTTCACTTCAAAACACTGGCCAGCCCCACCATCACCCTCTGAGGAACCCTCATCTCCCTCCCCCATGGGCCCGTGGAGCATTTGCCAACTCCATCACAGACATCATCTCCCCGCAGGCCATTGTATTCACCAACTACACCCTGCTGGGAGACCTCAACTTCCACCTCGACAACCAACTGGACTCAACACCACATCCTCCTGGACAACCTCCACAACATTGGACTCCGCCAGATCATGACGCACTTAGCAGGACACACCCTCAACCCCCTCTTTACAACAGGAAACTCCATCACCTTCAGCCGCACCACCGAACTCCCATGGACTGACCATTGATGCGTCCACTTCACCTTTAGAACACCCACCATCCACAGACACCAGCACCTTCTCCCATGTAGAAACTAGACCAGAATCACCAACGACCAGCTCACCTCCTCACTCAGCAACTCCACCCCAACCATCGCAAAATACGACAACCCCATCACCGCAGCCTGAACCCTGCACAGATGGTTCTGCGACAGTGCTAACACCATAGTCCCCCTAAACAAAAACAACAACACCCACGCCAAGAATGCCAGATGGTTTACCACCGAACTTCGAGAGTCCAGACGCACTTGCCACCGCCTCGGAAAGGCCTGGAGGAACACCAGAAGAAAGAAAACAAGCAAAGCCACCAGTGAACTAGTTGAGTAGTAAATATGCACCTCTTAAGCACCCACGCCCACCACCAACTTACCAGAAAAAAGAGAAAAAAGTGATTGAAGACATAATCTCCACATACTCATAAAACAGCAGAGAACTCTTCAACATTATCAAGGAGTTCGCCCAACCTCCCAGCAAGTCGACTGACTTCCCTCCCTCACAAGACCTCTGCGACAAACTCAGCACCTTGTTCCAACACAAAATCAAGAGCTTCTACGACAACTTCGATGAAGACAACCAACACACTGAACCCTCACCAACCACCCCTGACACACTGAAGCCAGCGATTGACAACTGGACAGTCATCACCACTGAAGACACACTTAAGACGATGAAGTCAATCTACTCCGGGGCCCCCATGGACCCCTGCCCTACCACATCTTCAACAGAGCCGCCGACACTATCTCACCCATGCTCGGCCACACCATCAATCGCTCCCTGGCGACCGCCTTTTTCCCGGGTGACTGAAAACATGCCTAAGGTCAACCCCATCCTGAAGAAACCCCTGGTGTACCCTACTGGCCTAAAAAACTACAGACGCATGTCCCTGCTCCTGTTCCCAGCGAAAGTCATCAAGAAAGCTGTCAACAGCCAACTCGCCACATTCATCGATGAGCACAACATCCTCGACTCCTCCCAATCTGGCTTCAGAAAAAAACACAGTACAGAAATTGCCCTCTTCGCCGCAATGGACAACATCCGCACCGCACCCTACTGTACAAAGGAGAAACAGTAGCCTTCATCCTCCTCGACCTCTTAGCGGGGTTCGACACAGTCTCTTACCGCACCCTAATTTGCAGACTTCATAATGCAGGGATCCAAGAAAAGGCCCTCGACTGGATCCGCTCCTTCCTCTTAATTCAAATACCACCCAAGTAGAGTGCCACGGTCATCGGAGGCCAGTCTTCTGGTTTGCCCCCGCTCTTGCCTGTCCTTCATTGGAGGAAGAGCGTTTTCCACTTGCATCCCTCAAATCTGGAACAAGTTACCTGAGAATGTACGAAAGTAACACTCTCTGCTCCCGTTCAGGAAAAAGCTCAAGACAATACTCTTTCAGGAGGCATGGGGCACACTGTAATTTACTCCACTCCCACCCGGGCTAAGGCAGCACCCTCTCACAGGGCTTAGAGACCATATAGTGATAACGCGCTCTACAAATAACAATTTACAAATTACAAATTACTCTACGGCAGAACGCAGCAGGTCTCTTTTCTCTCGGACCCTACACCAACAACCTGTGGAGTCCCCCAGGGGTTCTCCCTCAGCCCTATGCTCTTCAACCTCTACATGGCGCTGCTCGCCCCATCATCAGAACCTACAGACTCAACATTGTGTCATACCCGGATGACACCCAACTCATCCTCTCCCTATCCATTTAACCCAACACCGCCAGACATAACTTTCGAGAAGGCATAGAAGCCGTCACCAAATGGATGAAAAATAGCTGCCTACAACTAAACACCAACAAAACAGAAGTACTCATTATGGGCCAGAACCCCAATGCCTGGAACAACACCTGGTGGCCCTAGCCCTCGGAAGCCGGCCCAACCAAATGGACAACGCATGCAACCTGGGAATCATCCTAGACTACGAGCTCAAAATGAACCGCCAGATCAACTCTGTCTCCTCCTCCCGCTTCCACACCCGCCGCCTGCTACGTAAGACCTTCAAATGGATCCCCCTCGAACACAAAGACTGTCACTCACGCCCTGGTCACCAGCAGACTCGACTACGACAACACACTCTATGCGGGAAAAAACAAAAACCTAATCCACAAGCTACAGAACATCCAAAATGCAGCTACACGACTGATCCTCAACCTGCCAAGACACTGCCACATCTTTCAGGACGTGCGCACACTCCACTGGCTCCCCATCAAGAATAAAGTCACCTTCAAGATACTTACCAACGCATACAAGGCCCACCACGACACCAGACCAACATACCTGAACAGCTGACTCAAATTCTACGCACCCCAAAGCACCCTACTATCAGCCCAGCTCTCCTACCCTGTAATCCCCCGCACCAGAAAGACCAGATCGGGATGCCACTCCTTCTCCTTCCTGGTGGCCAGAGCATGGAACGCCCTTCCGCTCCACCTCAGACAGACCACATTGCTCCCCATCTTTGCAAGAAACCTCAAAACCTGGCTCTTCTACAGAACCCCTCCTTGATGGACTAGAAACTGCACCCCTCCACCCCCAGCGCCTTGAGACCCTTACGGGTGAGTAGTTACACTTAAGAAACCCATGTTTAATAGATTAATTGATTACACCATATATTAGGGTACACTTAAAATTGGCAAGACCCAGCCTGCAAGTCTCTAGTAGATAATAGGGCAGGGAGATTAAAACTACTTGTACATCTCTTGTATATAATAGAGCATGGCAGTTTAGAGGCCAGCAGCCCCTTCTGCACTTGCCTGTGTGCACTGCTGAGAGCCTGAGGTCATTTTAAAAGCAGCCCTATATTTCAGCACTGCTTTTAAAAGTAAATTGTGCCCACTTTGGTGGTAGGTGCACTTAAAAAGTGATAAACTACAATATTGTAGCATTTTTGGTACCACCAGAGTTTCCCATAGGTGTCCCAGGTGTGAGGGGTCATGTCATTAAAATGAGGGCCCTTATAAAATATGTTTTATATGTCATGGGGGATAGAGAAATTGCACATTTCTCTTCCCCCATTGTACTAAAGTGCCTCCAAAAATCGAATTTGGTGCTAGGAGCACTGTGGAGTGAGAATATACACTATATTTGCATATTCAGGAACCATAAAGTCTTTCCTGTGTGTCTCAGGGGTGGTGGGGGGTAATGTGCCTATAAGCCGCCCCTTTATAAAAGGTGTTTTATATGCCCTGGTGATGGAGAACTTGCACATTTCATTTTCCCCTTTGTAAATACCTAGCTCCATAGGATAACATTGCAATAGTTTATGAACGCATAACTATCGCTAGGAATTGCATTAAGATATCATTCGAAGGACTTCAGAGAATGATATTGATAAATCCAGTAATATGCCATTGTAGAATTGATCTTTTCTTGTGTGTAAGCCAAAATTCAGCCTTCCTGCCCTCTTCCCTGATTGGTCAGAGTTAACAGTATTAGCCAGGCTGCTTTGATGAAGAGATAAATGTCTCACCCAGGGAGAAGCAATCTGGTAGACAAAGCTCTGCTACACAGGAATGCCAGCAGGGGGAAGGGGTCATAAAGCATGAGCTTCAAAGGGGAGATAGGACTGGCTGGAAATGCCAGGCCCATCCCCCCACCAGCCCCTCTGATCCACCCAGATGACAGGCTTAAGGCAGGAATTTGCTTATGCAAGGGGTAGGAGAGCTATGGAATTGAGCCACACTGGAGGTTGGTTTAACCAGTTCTTGCTCCTCTGCTGAGAATTCAGCCTTACTGAATTTTGGAGGAATAGTGCTTTCTAGGAGTAGATATGCCACACTAAATACATATGTGACAGGAGCTGAACTTCTCAGATCTGCTGCTTGAAACTGAAAGGAGAAGAAGGCTTGCAAGCTGGAAACTTGATTTTCACCACCAGGTCCAGCATTGTAACTGACCAAGCCTGGTGCATTATCTGAAACTACGGCCCTTTGGATGTACCCTGCTTCATGAGGAATACAGAGTGGACTCCCTGCAAGCTACAGGTTAAAGGGGTTTACCTGGACCATAACCACCAAGAATCCCCTGCCTGGAGTGCATCTAGAGGATTTGTAAGGATTTTGTTCAGGTGCATTGTGTACATTGTGCTCCAAACCTTTCAAGAATGATCTTGGTGCTCCCAGACCATTTGATTGCATTTTGGACACTTTTGACCCACTAGAGGAACGTCAGTAAGAGGTTCCAGAAGTTTGGTACAATTTTGTAAAAAAGCTCCATAAGGGGACTGAGTCAACCACAAGAGCCAACCCAATCATCTTCAGACACGAGCTGGACTGACCTGCTGGTTTATCCCCCTGTAAAGCTTAGGAAGTCCAACTTACATAGTTTGACTGGAAGCTCACTGAAAAGCAAGCTCGCGAATCCTTACGGAATCCAAACTAGTGAAGAGCATCGAGGGACCCCTGCAGAAAAAGCTCCAGAAATGTCTGAAGGTACAATTTTGACAATGCCTACTGCAAAGAGTATTCAAGCAGATGCTCCAGAGGCACTGTATAGTGTTAAATCTTTAAAAAGTCCTATCTATGGTTCCCTACATAGGATTGTTGTCGTTTTGGTGTCATATTAAAGACAAAAATATGCCCTTTGTCTATAAAGTGTGTTGGATTCTTATTGCGCATTGTGTCTTAATTATTGACTGAATTGGTGCTTTTAAATGCTTTACATACCTGTCTCTTAAGTAAAGCCTGCCTGCTAGCAGCCAAGTTACCCAGGGTTGAGCATGGGAATAAATGATATAGCCTGTACCGAGCCCTAGATTGTGTTAGTGGCCTTATTGCCAGTGGCAGATGCATATTTACCTCTACTAATAACCGACTTTCCAACAGTCACAAAGAACTGGGGTTGACATATCTGGAAGATATGATCGACCTGGCCCCCCTATTGCTTTGGGTAAAATTTTGTAAAACCCCTGATACAGCAGTAACCAGAAACTGCATAGCTTACTGCTTGACAAAGCTGATCAGATTCCATGGTTATCCTTAGCAAAGAACACATTAAATACATAAGGCCTCACCGACCTGTTCGATGAAACATAAACATAAACTGCATGTCAAACTGTGTTATTTGGAGTACTTGTAAGTGAAAGGCAAGGGGAGTACTGCCAAAGCACACATCTGGAATCTGTCTAAACTAAAGCTTCCATCGTTAGGTATGCCTCTGTTTCCACAACACATAACATGGAGCTATACTTAGGGTGGAACTAGAATCCAACCCATCGGTGTTGGCCAACAATCTATAGGTTAGAAACGGATCACTGAAATAATATCGAGGGACAAAATATCGACTTGCCAAAATATCGTGGACAAAATATCGACAGTCAAAATATCGAGTTTGTATCTACAAACAGGTAAGTACAAAAATATCGAGTACAAAATATCGTTAACAAAAATATAGATGTAAAAAATATCGACTTTATTAAAAACAGTGTTAAATTAAATTAATATTACATTTTAATTACTAAAATATACTTAAAACGACTTAAATTAAATTATAATAATTAAATAATAAATGAAAATAATAAAAACAAAAAATTAAATCTTATTTGTTGACCCTGAACCCTAAAAATACCCCTTTACCCAAAAACCCAAAACTGACCCTGAACCCTAAAAATACCCCTTTACCCAAAAACCCAAAACTGACCCTGAACCCTAAAAATACCCCTTTACCCAAAAACTGAAAACTGACCCTGAACCCTAAAAATGCCCCTTTACCCAAAAACTGAAAACTGACCCTGAACCCTAAAAATACCCCTTTACCCAAAAACTGAAAACTGACCCTGAACCCTAAAAATACCCCTTTACCCATGAACTGAAAACTGACCCTGAACCCTAAAAATACCCCTTTACCCATGAACTGAAAACTGCCCCTGAACCCTAAAAATACCCCTTTACCCATGAACTGAAAACTGACCCTGAACCCTAAAAATACCCCTTTACCCATGAACTGAAAACTGACCCTGAACCCTAAAAATACCCCTTTACCCATGAACTGAAAACTGACCCTGAACCCTAAAAATACCCCTTTACCCATGAACTGAAAACTGACCCTGAACCCTAAAAATGCTCCTTTACCCAAAATGTATCAATATTATTTAATTACCAATTAATTATTAATTAACAATAACAATAAAGTAAATATATTAGAACATTAGCTGTAATTATTTTAATAATTAATATTATTTTTTCAAAATTAATTACTTAAAAATAACACAAAATTATATATATTAAAAATGTACTCTAATTAATGTAATTAACTAATTACAATTAATTAATTAACAATTATTTACTAATACAAAATATGTTCAAAATTATATTAATTAATTAACTAATTAATATTAATTAATTATCAATTAATTATTAATTAAAAATATTAACAAACATATATTAATTAATTAATTATTATTAAATTACTTCCCACCCTATTCCCCTATAAACCCACAACCCGCTACAGAATTACATTACGCAATTATTATAAAAACAAAATTCATGTAATAAAATATTTTATAACATTAATACACACTATTCACACATATTATTACATAAAAATACACTATAAAATATTATATATTATTAAAAAATCGATATTTTTGCTATCTATATTTTATACAGTCGATATTACTTCACTTACCTGAAAAACGATATTTTTGTAGTCGATATTATGTCCAGTCGATATTTTGTCCAGTCTATATTTAAAACTCGATATTATGTCCAGTCGATATTTTGGAGTCGATATTTTGTCTCTATACCGTTAGAAACACTGCATTTTAAATTTGCTTTCCTTATAGCAGGGGTTTGTTGGAATGGAGATCTCACCCCCTTGTGGGTGCGACGGCACCTCAATGCAGAGCACTAGTCACTTTTATTTTGCAATTTATACACTGAGCTGAGAAGCTCCTTCCTGGTTCCACTCTTCTGTAAATCCAAGCGGAGACTTTACAAAGTAGGGCTAACTCACTTGCAATGCTTAGGCGCACGGGAACTGTGCTATCCTTTATTACATTTGATAAAAACTACTTTTTATACTCGGAAAAGATATGCATCATATTATATTAATCACTGAGTCCAAATCAAGGTTTTTCATGTCTTCTAAGATATGCGCATGGCACTTCTAAAAATGTTGGCTGGTGTACATTTCTTATAATTGGATTGAATATCTTATTTTTGTACTATGTTTTTATCCTTGTGTCCTGATTTTATGGCCTTTGGCCGAATAAAGTCTTAATTGATTGATTTTTAGGTCTCGCTAGAGACAGCTCATGCGCTGCTCTTACGAGACATTTAGTAGCTGCTTAAAAAAGCGCTACCTTGCCGGCTGCCAGCTTGCTAGAACACGCAAAATCGAGCGCAAAGTGCACAGCCCTTTTTTCTGTCACGCACGCTCATGCGCACCACTTGCATTTCTTTTTTTTATTGCCATGCGGTGTTACTTTTACGCCACGCCCGCGCGGCTAATGCTTCTTGTTCTCGCTGACTCAACCGTCCCCTTCATTTCAGATCAGTTGTGCACCGCTTAAAAGTTGACCTGGGAACAACTCGTGTCCAAGCTCCTTTGCCTCTTCTCGCGCCATCACAATTAGGGCCTACAGGTCCTCGTCGGCGTCATGCTGTTTCCCAGGCCAGTGAGTCTCCTCCTATGCCATCTGGGTGAGCTCCTCTTCCTTCACCCTGTATCGTGTGGGTTTCCGGTGCTTCTTCCTAGCCTCTGATTCCCTCCTCACCCTGCCCAACATCCTGCTCGTTCTTTCCTGCTTCCGCCTTCTAGCCAACTACATCTGGTCCCACTGTGTTACTTTGTTCTCCCGAGCGCCACACCTTTCCATGTAAGAAGATGGAGCAGTCCATCACAATAGCCCACTTCCTTACTTCGGCCCTCACATTCAGTAATGTCCAGCCCTCGTGTCTCCTGAGGTAGCAGCGCTGCTTCTGTGATGCCGCTCCACCTCTGCGGGCTGCCATGTGTTGGCTTCTGGAGTCCTGCCTTTCAAGCCTCCTGTACTGCCTTCAAAGTTAGTAAAGTCATGCTTCCTTGATGCCACTGCCCCTCTGCCTGCTTTTGAGCCCACTGTACCAGCGTTAACGTTAGCAGGATTGGTGCACTTTGGCTGTACTGTGCAGGTTGCATGACAGCAACCTGACAGCAACTCTAGCGGCTAGCTGCGATTTCCAGCGGTGTGCAACTCAGTAATACCAATAGCGATGATCTGTAACAGCAACATGCCTGCCGCAGAGCTGTTCCCTCCTATGTAAAGACACTCAAGAACAAAATAGAGGTATTCTGCATTATAAGATAAGTGTTTGTGGGAATCTAAATTACTGTTTTTACTAGAGGTCTTCCGTGTGTAAATACACTTTGTGAAATTTTTCAAAGTGTACAGTGCTGGCTGTCAGTTGTGGAGACAACAAGGGCCTGTGGTCTGTGTAAGTATACAGTGCCATTTTTCCCAAGTGGAAGCACTCATTTGCTGCAAGGTTCCCCCATTTTGCTGTAGAAAGCTTCTGGTGATGGTGGATTTGATATTGCTCGAAAAAAGTACTTAATTTCCCGATAAAGAAACCGGTAAAAAATGAATTGTGTTTTTTGTTACTCCAGCAATGCCATTTGTCTATCTGTACAACTTTACCTAGGAGCTTCAGTTAAAGACTGACACTCGCCCACTTACTTAAAAACGTTAATAAAGCCCATAGCTCTGTCAAAACCCTTATAACGCCCCTAAGGCGAGACCTATTGGCTATGCCAATGCTTGTTAGATATGTGTGTATGTCGTGTGTTGTGTGTGTGTTTTGTGTGTGTGTAGTGATTTAGCATTGAATATATTTATACGTATGTACGTGAATTGGAATATCAAGTGCAGGAAAGCAGCACAAATGTGCTTTCTAAAATTAGTTGCTTAAAATGGGATTTGATTAGTGTCATACATGTCTCCCTTAACCATCATATGTAAACATGCTTTACCAAGTGTTTGATTGAGTAATGCTTGTTTTCTCTAACTAGAAAATTCGTGTTTAATGCATAGAAAATTACATTCACTACATTTAGCATAATCTTTCCCTCATGCCGACGAACTCTAAGGGGCAGATTTATGGTGAACTTGTGCCGCCGTTGCGTCACGCAACGGCGGCGTAAACGTGGCGCATCCCTGCGACCCATTTACAACCTGACGCATCTAGGCAGATGCGTCACGTTGTAAAGCCCTGTAAAGCCCTGCGCCACATGTGGACCTTCTGGCGCAGGGTGGGTGTTCCGTGGCAGGTGCACCTCGCAAAAGTGGCTGAGTGAAATCTACTTTTAGGCCAATGCTGCGTCAAAACCCTGCGCCTGCTTGAAGCAGGCGTAAGGCTTGACACAGCATTGGACAGATAGGGCACCCCCGAGCCTTGCTGGAGCTGCATCGCGCTTGCGACGCAACTCCAGCAATGCGCCACCTTTACGGCACGAATGCGTCACGCATCTGTGCCGTTTTTGCCCCATGGTGCGCCGCATTGTAAATGCGGCGCACCATGGGTGGCGGAGCTGCGGCGCACAATAACTGGCGCATCCCTGGGGATGCGCCAGTTATTGTAAATCTGCCCCCAAATCTCATGATTTTGGGCACAACTTGCAATGAGCCTAGTCAGAAATAATGATAGTTCGTTGAATATGTTAGCATCTTACTGAGTTTTGCATTCCCTCTGATTCAACCCAAATGTTATGGATGTTCTGTTTGGGAGCTCATTGACTCGCGTGGGTAGACGACAAAAGAAAAACCTTCAAAGCAGCTATACATTACACCCGCAAGAAATTAGGAAACTTTCCGGAGTTCAGTGACAGGATCAGTCACATACTTATGCGGATGAGAGAACGACAGCCGCATCAGTTTCTCTGAAGATGGGAAACGGAAGCACAGGCCTTCTGATCTCTTTCCAGTAAAGTTGCACTTGTTTGTACCCATGGCAACAAGTCTCCGAGACGGGTGCCACCTGCTGTGCCTAATGAACCTTGGTGCAAAGGATATCTGTTATTAGAGTATAAACATGCTGGATTGAGGCATTCCCCAGATTTCACTTGTCTGATTGTATGCCTTGAAGAACCTAGATTTACGGCAAACGTTCTATAGGTTTCTCAGCATGTATTTACAAATGCAAATCCTTTTTACTTTCAAAGATGAAAGCTCGAGGCACAGTTCAGTCAGTCAAATGCATGTTGTTACTTGTCTCAAGACCCTACCTGGTCACCTGAAAAAGTTTAGCAGAAAAAGGAAACTAGTCTCTCGTGTTACTTAGCTTGGGGACAGCATTTGTTTCGGCATTTGTCTCTTCCATTCAAAAGAGTACTTTTATTGCACCGGAGTTATTATTATTGGAGAAGAGGCAGTTTTACATTGCTTCAAAGGGTTCCTGGTGTTAACCCCCATTTGAAACAAGCATTTGCAATGCAATAGTTCTGGCATTTACAAGAGTTTGAGCTATTGTCATTGTAAATTACAATGCCTTTTATTTATGTGTTTTGAAAACCTGCAAGCCGTGCGTAAACACTCACTTTGTACTTAGTCGTTGCTTTCGAGAAGCAAGGAGGACAGTAAGTGCTCCTGCTTTACTGCCAGCCTTGCTTCTCATAAGCAAGGACTATAAATACAAAGGGCATGTTTAAGCACCACCTGCAGCTTTTCAAATCACATAAATAAAAGGCATTGTCCTTTACAATGCCAATAGCTCAAACTCTCACAAATGCGAGATATATTTTATTGCAAATGTTTGTTTTAATTAGTTTAAAGTACTCATGGACTGCATAAGTGAACGTTTGTAATCTGCCTGGGAAGGTTAACAGGCAGTGCCAGCCCTGTGGGAATGTCACCAGCATCTCTCTGAAGACCATGTGCATACATGGCCATTTCTACAGGGGTTAGTTCTGATTTGAGGGAAAGGAAGCGACCAAGTAAGCTTGCACTGATAAAGCCAAGAAGTCTAGATTTTATGTGCAGCACGGACACAGAAGAACAACACACATGCAGATATATTGCTACATACACACACACTCACACACACGATGTACGTAAGCAAAGATCAAAAGGCATACACATGAATCTCCAAGCACACAGAACAGCAGCAAACCAATAAACTATTCACCTGTGGATACTCATGCACATAAACAAAAACAAACACACAGGCACCCACATATACATAAACTCAAACAGTCAACACACAGACACACAAATGGAGGAACCGACTATCAGACCGAAAAGTGAACAGATAGACAGATAGATAAACCACTAAGCTGATAAGTAACGGAAAACTACAAGCAGCTTTAAGTCCTCAAATTAGTTTTAAAGCATTTGAAAAGAGTGGGTCAAACGAACAAAAGCTGTAACCAGAGAGGCCAGAAGTAAGACTGTTCCTGAACACGAAGCCTTCTATTCACTAATTTTTACTAGTGCTTAAGGTCCCTTTGCAGGGATAGCGTGTTGGGGCATGAAATTAGGGTGCCACATGTTTCTGAAACTGAGCCCCCGAAAACAGTTCTTGTGCTACTCATAAACAGAACCCAGTGCCCTGAAAATCAAACTTGGCTCTTTTCCTTGCAACATCAGGACACAACACCGGACCTCTTAGCTGCATCAAAGAAACCACTGCCCATTAGCAACCAACACACCTCCATACCAACCCTCGTGACCTCCTGAAAAATAATACTAGTCTGAGCCCCCTCTAACCTCTCCCTCCATAAGGAACTTCAACCCCACCCACCCCCAGGGAGTGTACACAAGTACTGGGGAAGCCAACATACTTGGGACAAGATCTGGAGAAGGGGTGGTTACCTAGGGGGAGCCGCCTTCAGTGCCATAGGTTGGGGTATGTGCAGCCATCAGGGCGAGTGTGGTCCGCAGGACTACTAGCCCCCGGTGGGAAGCCTCTCTGAGTACCGGAGAAGGTGACTATGCTGCCGGAACAGCGAGCGCACCAGAGGAGAACCCATTGTTAGTGCAAGCCACCGGAAATCAACCCTTCACAGCCGGTCACTTCCTGTTGCACTGCTAGCAATACACTCGCAACCTAATCAGAAACACACTCAAACATGGCTCCCACTCCAGGTGCTTAAATGCAGGCAACTAGCAGCTGCTGCCCATCGCCCGAAATATTCCAGACCCAAAGCAATGAGACAAACATCATTGGGAGCATAAAAGGCCACTTTTATTCGATAGATCAGGCAATTTCATAAATATCCGTAAACCTTCAAACAGTTGTAATTTTACACTTATCTTCAGAACCATTGAATTTGCATATTGTACCAAAACCATAACATTTATTTCTGCACTTGTTTGTTTATAACTGTATTGTTCCAAAACCAATATAACTTCCTTTTTCTTGAATTCACCACCATGTTTCAAAATCTTTCACTTTTCCATCTTTTCTTTCCTTTTCCCCCATCCTGTACCTCCCACCACCCTCTCTCATGAAGGACGGTCAAGTCCGCTCTAGATCTTGACCTCCCCCTATTCCGCCACTCCCAGATAATAGGATACACATCAATTGCCTGACCTACAGTGGCATATTGCATGTTTAACATCTCTGTCTTTCCATACAAAGCTTGTTAACAACATAAACAATTTTAATGAACATCTTGTCATCAGAGGGTGGGTGTGCGGGCCTCGCCTAAAAACTCCTGCCTCCTACGCCTGTAAACTCCCATGGCGCCTCTCCCCTGACTAAACTCCTACGCAGTAATCTAACGCGCGCGCCCTGTCCTAATGCGTCATTGCTCCAGGTCCGTCCACCCGGGCGAAAATCCGCGGGGGGAGACCTCTTCGCTCTGCTCCCCCCGAGGATCACATCGCCCGAAATAATCCAGGCCAAAAGCAATGAGACAAACATCACTGGGAGCATAAAAGGCCACTTTTATTCCATAGATCAGGCAATTTCATAAATATCCGTAAACCTTCAAACAGTTGTAATTTTACACTTATCTTCAGAACCATTGAATTTGCATATTGTACCAAAACCATAACATTTATTTCTGCACTTGTTTGTTTATACCTGTATTGTTCCAAAACCAATATAACTTCCTTTTTCTTGAATTCACCTTCATGTTTCAAAATCTTTCACTTTTCCATCTTTTCTTTCCTTTTCCCCCATCCTGTACCTCCCACCACCCTCTCTCATGAAGGACGGTCAAGTCCGCTCTAGATCTTGACCTCCCCCTATTCCGCCACCCAGGAAAAACCTTGGATTTTTTCTGACCCCACCCGAAAACCAAAACCATTCTTATGTTATTTTGTTGTTACTCAGTTCAGCATGCTTTTCTCGTTTTTTTTTTTTAAAAAAAAACACCCACAAATCCACTTTCAAAAGTTTGTATAACATGTTTCCAATTTCAATTATGTAATACGCCATCCCCAATTGTGTGAGGAGGACCCTGTCTTCCCTAAACAAATGGCCTTCCTTCCCAGCGATGCTGTCATGTGCAATTGTCTGGATCCCCAAACCCACACATAAAATCTGCATAGCCTTGTTTAACTTTTCTTGCTTTTGCCATGGCGCTATGGCACCTTGCATTCCTCCACTGTTGTCTAAACACAAATTCGTTCCACACTAGACTGGTCCCTAGCTAATTCTCAGATATCACAGCTAAACCTAATTGCATGGCTTTGATTAAACTTAAAACCGATAATGCCACCAGGTCATTCTCCCCACGATGGAGGATTAGCATATCAGGGCCACCAATGTCATACCCGATCTTTGCCAATAGAGGGAACAAAATCTCCCAGCGCATTCCCCCTTTACCGCACCAGTAACGTTCATGTCCAGCACCGGGGATACCCAAATTCCTTCCCTAGCTTTGGTGGTCAGCAAAAACGCAGCCCAATTCACAATTGAGTGTCCCACGATCCACATTTGTTTTGTTGGCCAAACTCAAGCCCCAAATGTCACTTAGAAATTCATGTCATGCAAACTACCGGCGAATAGAACTGGAACAACCATCAAACTTCCAGAACCAAGTTTTTTTTTTTTTTTATATCCCAACCATGAATGGTTCCATACTATAAGGGATTCTGGCCCACTAACGTCCACAACTTTACGGAAACACCACCAGCACAAGAAAAAGATGATATTGTCCCAGTGTGCAGGACAAAATCCCTCCCTTGCCTGAAATGAGGTGGTATTAAAAAGGATTCCCATTCTTGCCGTGGACAACAAACCCCAATACCACTCCCACTCAGTGAAAACATACCCACCTGCCCCTTTGATCTGTTTGTACTGTAACGACCAAAATCACAATTTACCTACCGGAACTTATACAGTTGTAGAGTTCCTGCCCAAATGGACCCCTTAAGCCCATCAAATCTGAAAACCGAAATGCCCCAAAGAACCAATATCATACGCAGCCGAACACGACTAAGCTCCCACCCAGCAAAACAGCAAACTAACAAGTACCGTAGAAACTGTTGTAACCAATCAAAAGAAATTGGCTCCCGCTAAAGCAAAATGAATAAGCCCTCCCCTTACTGAAACTTGGAACCTTCACTTCAAGAAAACCACACCCTTCAACTCTCTACCCCACCACTGCCCTTTAAAAGAAATCCTTAAAAACTTGCCAGCAAAACGTGGTATAATGACAAACCTTTGCACGCTACATGTCATGCCCACACAGCCAACTAGCCATTACCTATCTGCGTTAGCTGCGCAGCCCGCTGCTGAAAATCTTGGGGATCATCACGCCCACGATGTCCCACTCGCTGACCCTGATCCGTCGTGAAATCCGCTTGTGATCTCTGAAAAAAAATACTGGCAGACGTGCATCTACCCTGAAAAAACCCCCACCCCCAATTCCGGAGTGACTACTACCGGAACCGCATTTTCAATATAAATCCCATATTATTTACACCACTGTCCATTCATAGCCAAAATTTTACTCCGTTTGATCAACCAGAAAAGTGTCAATATTATCGTAGTATTTGGCAATTCACCATCACTAATTTGCCATCATACACTATCCAGAGGTCACAGCTTGCATCGCAACTGTTAAAAATACACCTTATGACCCGCCCTAGGAGCAAGGTCCTCCACCAATTTCTAACCGCTCCAGTTAGAAACCGCCATATACTTACCCTTCGCAGTAACCCTGCGAAATACCTTTCATCACCGCAGTTCACACATCTGAGTGTGTAACCCCACTCCCCGAGCAGCCACATTGAAGATTAACAGCAGAGACCACCGCACTAGTAAAGTCTTGTGAATACTGAGACCTACGCAAAGCTGCTCCTGCTTCGCAAATGTTGATAAAGAAAAACTAGGACCTGCCCGAGGAACAGGTCCGCCACCAAATTTTAACCGCTCCGGTCAAAACCGCCATATACTTACTTCCTCACAGGAGCCCTGCTGATACCTTCCGTCTCTGCAGTTGTTACAAACCACCCCAATTGAATCAGAGTCAAAGTCCACTTGAGGGTGGCAGGTGGATGACGGGGTTCCCTCTTGACGCTGCACTCCGTGGCCACTTAGCTCCACCGTCTTCATCCATAACCGAGCCCGTCCGAAGCAAGTCAATGACAATGGAAATGCCTTCCCCGTGTGTCCTTGATGTTTGATAGACTGCCATTATTGTAGTACTACCCTTAACCTGTGTTCTGCACTCTTTGGTAACCTGCACATACCACTGTCCTTCTTGTAACGCCATCGTCTGCCTCCTGCTTTTGTTTGCTGTCGATACCTGCACAATTGCCGCCACTGCCTATGTCATGAGCATTCCCATGTTTGCGTGCCCCCCACCAGCTGCAGCAGTATACCTCCACTTGTACGTAGTACGCTTCGTAACCTGCTCATGAGACAGTCTGTTCCTCATGTAATGCACTGCTTGCCACCCCCTGTACCCCGTTCTATCACGACCGCCCCCGCCCCAATCAATGCCACCCTCGCTTATGCCAGTTGGTCAGCTGCAATGCTCCCCCACATCTCCAGCTATATGCTTCTCTATGTATATAGAGCTGACTCTAATCACTAGTATATGCAATAGACCTTTGTACAATCTACCCTGCCTATGAGGCTCTTAGAGTATAACCATGTGTATCTCCTCCTTATGTGACTTTAAATCTTGTACAATTGCAGTAATAATTATTATTTTTAAAAAAAATCTTGTATGTAACGCATGCAATCCAAAGTCCCTAAGTTTCTCAACCAGCTCTCAATGCAAAGCGCTCGACACCTCCGGGACAAGTTTGCGCCACACAAAATCGCACAAATAAATAAATAAATAATAATTCAATGTTCCCCCTGTGAAGCACTCCGACTTCCCCTGACAAAGTCGGCGCTGTACAAAAAACACACAATTAAATTAATAATTAGCGACACACCGCCCTGCCTGCAGAAGCGCTCTCCCCGCCTACCACCAACTTGCTCTTATGTCATGAGAAACGGCTCCTCATAGTGCAGGCTCCGACTCCACCTCCGCGGCGCACCTTCCTTGCCTAAACCTCGCCTCGCCTCGCCTAAAAACTCCTGCCTCCTACGCCTGTAAACTCCCATGGCGCCTCTCCCCTGACTAAACTCCTACGCAGTAATCTAACGTGCGCGCCATGTCCTAATGCGTCATTGCTCCGGGTCCGTCCACCCGGGCGAAAATCCGCGGGGGGAGACCGCTTCGCTCTGTTCCCCCCGAGGATCACATTAGACATAGACAATAACTAGAAGTTTATCTGTAATAAGTTGGGTGAGCTGTGCGCTGAAGAAACAAAAATGAACACAGCTGACATTTCTCACGATTAGGCATTGCAAGTCCCGCTGACGTGCTGCTTTAAAAAAAGCTGCAATATTGACATGCGCTAAAAGAATATAAATGAGCACGGCTGCTTTTGATTACCTTCTATATTAACTGCAACTGAGTATGCTGGGCTGCAAAAAAAAGTAAAAGAAAGTCCCCCTCAAACACACATCAAACACAAAAGCTAACGAAAACAGTAGTTAGGCGCTGCTGCTTCCGGACTAAACGGAAGTCAGTATCGGATCAACAGCCAGTAAAAACCCAGCTAACAAGAGGTATGCCAACGTTACACAAATGGCGAGCAGTAGGAGACATTACCCGGCAATAGGTGGAGTTTCACCCAAAATATAGATTACTTGATATCTTGGAGAGACAGCACATGCACTGACTAGGCGAGACATAAAAAATATACATAAAGCTACACACTTTGCTCAGCTTCCCCTAGTAGAAAATGTGGAGTTGCAAGTCTTCCTCAAGAAAAATATGCCTTCAGTCCTCATTTAGGCAATAATAGAGGCCGTATTTCGAGTTCAAGGAGCGCCTCAAAGCCCTAGACCGCTGCCACGAGGCTTACTCCACTATTAATAGCTACACCCAGAGAGGGACAATGCTTGTAAATATCATTATCCATGGTGCAGTGTCGCCGATATCCCACTAGCCTGATCCTCAAGATGCAGTAACTAGAGCTAAGATTTAGACCCTGTTAAGGTAATATTGTTTCCAAAACCAGTAACATTACGTGAGGACCATTACATGGAAACCATGTTAAAGGATGTTTTTCACATTTGAAAGTGCTAATTTAGCACTGTTTTTTTGTTTGACATGCAGTTATACTATATTTTGAAGAAGTATCATCATTTCACTCTAAATAGAAAACATTATGTTATATTTGCTCAAGTTCACTTACCTAACATTTAATAAAATGCTATCCACTTTGACTAAAAGAGAGTGTTATTGCATCATTCAGTTCTCCTGACAGTGAAAGAGGGGAAGAAACAAACACAAAGTTACATGAAAAGGAAATGATAGGATAGGATAGTGGGAAAAAGGGAGAGAAATCACAGAGCGAAAAAAAAAGAAGAACGAAAGCAAACTCACAATGTTGGAAGAAAGAAGGGTGATTAAAAAGGAGGGAACAAGGCGTTGAAGCAATGTAGGAGGGAAGAAGGAATGAATGCAGAAGGAGGGAATATGGATGTCCAAAAGTAGAAAAAAGCAGCAATGAAGGAAAGGAGGGAATGAGGGAAGTTGGAGGGAGTGAGTGAGAACGTTAGTGAGGTAGAGAAGAAGGGAAGTGAGAGAAAGAAAAACAACAGGGATGGTGTGAAGGATGTATAGTAGAGAAAAGAGAGGAGGAAAGCAAGAAATAAAGAAAGGGAGTAGAGAACAAAACAACAGAATTTAGGATAGAAGAATGAAGAGAGTGACAAAGGGAGGTCAGGCAGTGCTAATTTCAGCCAGCAGTTGCAGCTAGGGCCTACCGGCACTCGTTTTTTGGGAAGATAGTTTATTTTTCATCTTCAGACTTTGACCCAAAAGAAGAAAGAGAGAGGTGGGAAAGGGTGAAAAAGAAGAATGTAAAAGATAAGAAATCAGTGACAAAGAGAGAAACCTGCAAGAGTGAGATAAAGGGCTGGGGAGTATACGGTGGGTGGTAGATGAAGGAGTCATAATGTCAAATCAAGGCTGAACAGCTTGGTATTTGGACACTGTGACATTCGTCAGCTCAAGCCATGAGGTGCTAGAAAAACCTTATCCACTAGCACATATTATTTTACAAGCTAAGCACTGAGGGGAGGCAAGAGGGATCAAAGGAGGAAAAGAGGGGTGAAGGAAATATGAAATAACTGAATGAGCATGGAAGTAAGGAAAGAAAGAAGTAGGTAAAGAAATGCATGCAGAGGAAAGGAAGGAATCAAGGAAGGGCACAAGGTAGTGAGGAATTATTTATGTAAGCGGAAAAGGTTGGAAGGAAAAAGGGGAGGGATGGAAGGAAGGAAGAAAAGAAGGAAGGAAAAAAGGAAGAAAACTAGCTCCAGGAGATGGGGCATAGATATTGGAAGTCAAGAAAATAGAAAATTAAGGAACTAAGAAAAGATGTGAAGAAGGACGGAAGATGGACAATAGCTAAGAAGGAAAGAATGAAGAAAACTAACAAGGTAAGAAGGAAAGAAGTAAGGGAGTAAAGAAGGGAGAAACATGTAGGAAGGAAGAAAGAAGGGTAGAAAATTAGTGGGAAAAAGGAGGAAATAAACAAGGAAAGTGTTGAAATCTTAGTTGATAAATACATAAAAAAGAGACAGAAGGCTCTAAGTGATGGAGGAGAGGGATGGTTTATTTCCATTTGTAGAGACTGCAACACAATCACCTTGTAACCGTGAATCTGGCAGATCACTATGTCTCCAACTCACAGGATACAGTCTTCATTTTCTGTCCCAACGGTGGGGGTCTAACGGCAATGGTTAGTCCACCATATTCTGAGTTGTATGTATTGGATTTGGGAAGACCACTGCTAAACCGCCGCCTCCACCAGCAGACCGCCGGGCTCACTGTCGTTGATAGGCAGCCTCCATAGGGGGGTTCAGGTGTGCAACACTGTCATCTGTATTATGAGTTGGCTTTCCAATGAGCCGATCATGGCTGTCGGAAAGCCGCACAAAGATTGGCAGAGACGAAGGATTTGGGGTGAGTACTCACCTCTTTCCTGTTCTTCCCAGCAGATTTCGACGTGGATCCCTTTTGCCAGGTCTCCCCTACACAGCAGATTCTTCACCCCAAGGAATACGACCCTGTCTACGACGAAATGCAGGTAAGTGCTCTCCATCCCATATACCCATTACTCGGAGTTCCCACATATGGGTCAGACTCGGGCAATGGGTAGGTGGAAATATTCTACATATATCATGTATATGTGTGCATTCAACACATATGCAGCCGGAATGTACACACATGCATTTGCATATATAGAAATACGTTGCCTACCGATGCAAGACTGATCAGCCCCCCTTGCAGCCCCTGGGAAAATTCATAATACGATGGTCTGAAGGCCAAAGGTGCAGCGGCCTCCTGCTGAACTCGTAATCAGGCCCTAAAAGGGGATGGTACCAGAAGGTGTAGATTTAAGGGGTAGATAAACAGAGAGAGGGGAGACTGACACAACAAATGTACATTGAGGTTAAAGAATAACCAATATGATAAATGAGTAGTATTAATTACAAATTAAGGAAGGAAAGGAAGAAAGGATGGATGGAATAAGGTATATTGAAGTGAAGAAGTGTACATAACATGAATAGTGTTTAGAACAAAGGATGGAAAAGATCAGCAGAAGGTGATATAGGAAAGAAGAATGGTTGGAAACTTTGAAATATTGATGTGTAGAATTGTATTAAGAATGGAAGTAAGGAATGAAAGGGAGAAATAAACAGAACTAAGAGAGGCAGAAAGGAGGTGATGAAGGATGCAAATAAGCCACAGAATTTGGGATTGAGATAGTGGAAGGCACGGAGATAGGAAATTAGGAACTGAGAAATTAAGGGAAAAATTAAAGATGCTTTGTAGGAAGGAATCAAGGGAACAAGGGATCAAGGAAACAACATAGGAAAGGAAGAAATGTAGAAAAGAATGGTCCAAAGGAGGGATGCAAGGAGCAAAGAATGCAGGAATACAACAATGATCAAGAGAAGACATATTGAAGAGAGGAATTATATTAAATACAAAGAGTATTTAGCTGAAAGCTTAGAAAAGAGCAAGAGAAAATTATAAAGGAAAGAAGAGTGCATAGAAACTTAGAAGGACAGAAGGATGTGAGGAAGGACGTAAGTAAGAAAGGAATCAAGGAATGACAGTAAAGAAGGAAGTGGGAAAGAAGCAAGGAAGACAATCTCTAAAGTGTGGAACTCAGATGTGAAGGGCAGGGAGGAAGAACTTAAAGAACTGAGAAAAATTGTGAAGATGAAGAGATGGAAGGATTTCTAGATGGAAGGAATGAAGCAAGGTAGGAAGCAATGGCGAAAGGAAGGCAGATAATGAAGGTAGAAAAGAAATAAGCAAACAAGGGCAGAATGAAGCAGGAAAAGATCAAGGGTCAAAGAAAGGGTATATTGAAGGGAGGAAGTATACTTCATATGATGAATCTTTAGAAGAAAGTGTAGAAAAGCATAAGAGAAAGGGATACAAGAGTGGATGGAAGTTCAGAAAGACAGAAGGAAGTAAGAACGGTAGGAAAAAATGAGGTAAGGGAGGCCAAAAGGGAGATGCAGGGATGTGGAGAGAGAGGAAAAGGATATAGAGGGAAAAAAGAAAGAAAGAATGAGAGAAGTCAGGAAAGAAGGCAGGATGTAAATGTAAATGTAAATGCAATTTATATTTATATAGTGCATTATCACCAACGGTCTCTAAGCGCTTGCTTTGGGAACCCGTCCTGGTTTTTCCCTGTGAGATAACCCGTACTGGGCACCCCCAAGGTGAAAGTCAGGCATCCCGCCGCGGGGGGCCATAGTGGAGATTAAGCAAGCTATTGCCCGAAGTTGCAGAGTGTGAACCCGTGATTCGAGCAGGCAGTGAAGCAAGAATTATCGAGTCCATGGACATTTTTGGGCTCAAGACCCTGCCGCGTCGGGAATTGAACCCTGGTCCCGGGTCTGACCTCTACTTCATGTTCTGCCTCCGCTAACCATTGAGCCACACTTCTCCACTAATGAGAGGAGGAGGAGGGAAGCTCTGGGAGGTGGTATAAGGAGGATGGGAAGCAAGGGTGTAAAACATTGGGATAATAGAGGAATGACATAAATAAGGTAAAATGGAGGCAGGGAAAAAGGACAGAAGAAATGAAGGAAGAATGAAAAGAGGGAATGCAGGAAAATGAAGGATGAATGGATCATGGGCATGGAAAGAAACTGAAGAAATGAATAAGGATAAAGTGTATTAAAGGAATGAAGTCAAGAAGTAAGAGATGAATGAAGGAAGAAGTGGAGGAACAAACAAACCATCTTCCAGGAGTGGGACATAATATGTAGCGGGCAAGTAGTAGGAAAATAAAGTAGTTACAGAATGCCGGTAGAAGGGATGTAGTCACGTAAGAAAAGAAGCTAGACATATGGAAAAGGAAGGAAAAAAGAAAGAAAGAACGAAAGAAAGAAGGAAGGAAAGAAAGAAAGAAAGAAAGAAAGAAAGAATAATATAGAAGATGGATATTTGTGATAAATCACATACTTAATCCTTTTTCTTTTTTGCAACATGCGCATTCATTATTTTAATAGACAGATGTACAATAAGATTAGTGTCTTGTGGCCTGAAGCATTACTTGCTTTTTGATATGTTACATCAGAACCGTGATTCCAGCTGGCATTGCACACACTTGCATATGGTGGCACAGCTGGAATAGGTCTTCAGTATGGATAGAAAAGATGTTTCTAAAACCAAGCATTATCTGTGGCATTTCGAAACACATTATAAGAGTTCAGTGCAACACTTGTAGCCAGATGAATATTTTATGTCTGTTTTGTTGAAGTTCTGTCTTGAAAGATCAACTGCTGTGCCGCACACAGAGGTCTCTGAAGGAATCAGGACCAGGGGCGTAGCTAGATCTTGTGGCGCCCGGGGCTACCCCTCAGATTGCCGCCCCTTGGGGTGGGGGGGGGGGGGGGGGGGTGGGGGGAGGGTGGGGGGTGCTGGGGAAAAATGACGGGGAGCACTTGAAAGATGTCCGAGAGACACGTAGTATTGCTGCTAATAGTAGTTACCTCGATCATGCAAGTTACATGCACATATATGACACGATCAAAGGCTACACAGTTGAATACACCAGTGACTGGCAGTACAAAAGAAAATACACAGACTGCATGCTCTATCTGGGGACTCAAAAAAAACGCATGTGACATCCATCAGAGAGCTGTGTGAACAATTAACCCTCAGCACAATGCAAACATGCACATACATGACACTGTTCAGGGATCCATCATCTACAGCGGACATTAAATGACCATACATCATAGTCCCCCCATTAAAGCAGTGGGGACCTGCACAAACATGATGTGCTCTGGGGACCCAAAACCAACTTAACAGTGTCGAAGCCTGTGATTCTTTACCTTTCAAAAACAGCAAATTAATTATTCACAGGGAATAACTCACTGTGTGCCCTTAGAACTAAACACAGCACAAAGGGGTCAGTCAGTCAGCTCCTCCCTTGCCAACACAGGCTGGATACAGTGACAGCCCACTCTGGTGGCCCAAAGGCAACAACCAGGCATCGCGCCCTGTCATTACTTCTAAGCAGTAGCAACCAACTACCTGGGAATGAAAAGACGTGTGCTCTTGGGACACAAAACCAGCTTGTAATAGTGCATCTCTCCTTCAGAGCAGCCTCAGCACAAACACTAAGGTTAATATGACTTTATTGTTAGGTCTGACTTTTAATAATATAATAAATACATCCAAATTCTCCACTGTGCACTAGATGCAGATTCAGAAATGTTTATAATGTCCATCAGAAGTGAGACCAGTTGCATCCCTGGACAGCCAACACTTGAATGTCGCTATAACAGCAGAAATCCTTTCTACGGATAACATTAAGCCATAGCAGATGTAAATAACCATTAGACACACTGTGCAATAAAAAGTTCCTACAATGAACACTGGGCTCGGCTCCCTTTTAAAATAATCCCCTAGAGCAGTGCAAACATTCACCCCCCAGTCACAAGGATCTGGGTTTAATCCATTAGTTCTTTTGCTCACCGCACCAACCCAGTTTGGACCCAGCCATATGCAAATCTTGAGCCTGTTCATTATGGGAACAGTCCACCCCGAACTGCCAAGCCAGGGGGTGAATGTATGACATTGTCCTGCATTTTGTCCATCAATTGTTCTTTTTACATATACAAGGCACTTACTACTGGGGAACTTACTGCATCCCTCCGGGAGTCCCTCCTCATATCCTCCTCATCTCCCTACTCAAACTGGGCAGGGACCCTACCCACCTGTCCTCTTATCGGCCTATAGCCATTCTGGGCACTGGCATTACTGTGCTCGTTACAGTTCGTTTTTACTCGCTAACCCTAATCAGTGTTGTTTCGATTGTGCTTTAGCACTCTGCGTTTCGAGAGAAGCTTCACTCCCACCCTCTGCAGCCTTGCAGTAGAGCTACTACCTTGGAACCGCGGCCTGCAGTGCTAAGTTAATTCCTGGGGCCTTATTTATGAAGGCCTTGCGCCACCGGTGCGTCACTTTTAAAATGGAAAAAAGTGACGCACCGGTGGCGCAAGGCCTTCATAAATAAGGCCCCTGGAGTCTCGCTGTATCTCGAGGCATGGAGAACAAACCTACTGTCTGCATGCATTTACGCTGTGATACCCCACCATTCAATATTATTGAGGGCAACTGTCCCCAGGGTATTTGGGTATTTCATTTGCCTGGTTTTCAATGTTTTAGTGCTGTCAGTTGCATAATTTAGCGATGGACTCCTATCCTATCATAGTGTAGACCCAAGGAGAGGATGTATCTTAACGGTCGGAGCTGCTGACATTTGAATGTAAGAGCTGGGTTCTAAACTCTATGTTGGCTCAGGGGATTCGGGGCAAATAATGCAATCTCTCCATGCATACCGAAAATGAATGTGTCCTTGTGTAATATGACTGCTGCTCATATAAAGCGCTCCAATATATTTGGGTCGAGTTCGCGCTATATAAACTTCAAACAAAACCTACGTTTTATTGCCTTCTGTTATTCACTGAGGAGAGGTGTTGGGTGGGGGCTTGTATTCATGTCTGGGCTGCGGCCCCCGGTTGCTCGCACCAAGGCTGCCTGGCGGTGCTGCGGGTGAGGGAGGCAGGCTGGCAGTGAAGGAAGGCAGCAGCAGAGGGATAGTATGCCTGCCGGCGTGCCCCCACCAACAGTACGAGGTCGATAGATAGTGGTGCAAGGTTGACGGCAATGTGCAGCGTGCAGGGCAGGATAAAGTCAGGGGCCACTCGCAGATACATCGACTCACAGGGGTCTAAAGGAAACGACCAAACTGTGACAATCTGGTGTGCAGCACCCCAGGGGGCAAAGCTGCAGTTATGTGCGATCAGTAAGCATCCAGATGCACCCTCAATGTACGTAACCTCTCCCGCTGCCAAACCCGGCACCCATTGCCCCTTTTACATGTGTCTTTACTTTGGGGTTTGTTTATCGTGTCTTCGGCGCAGTATTTTATTTTTTATCCCTTCAATAGTACCGCGACAATTTGTGTAGAGCCTCTTCGTCAGTAACGCATTGTATTTTGTTCTATTCACCCTCAAAGGTGGAGGTAATAAACCAGTGTATGGCAGTATGAGATGAACATGCTAGGGTGTTCGGGGAGCTATATTAGGTGCTTGATGCTCTCAAATAGTAATGGTATTATTACAATAGGGTTCCGGTTTACAGATGACCTCTAACTTCACAATGTACCATGTAAGTAGGTAATTAAATTTGCTCACCTCTTCTTTCAATTTACGACCAAGTATAATTAAAAGCGCTCAGCACTGCCCGCCATTGACTCTCTCCTCCTCACGACAGTGACGACGAGAGGCGGGAGCGTAGTGGTGAGTGCGTAATGCGTCACCTATCACGATGCGAGGCCCGAGGGGAGGGCTGGCCAAATGTCCATTGCAAGGCTGTCATTTGTAGAGCTAGCGCGCGCCACGCACGCTACAACTGATTGATGACGGCCCTGGCATTGGCTAGACTGTTCGAGGCTGGGACGGGACGGGGTGGGTGGGTAAGCCTTAAGTTACGGACCGTTGCCGACCGTCAGGTTGACATGGGATAATGCAATGCAACTGTGGGAGGCAGGGGACAGCTTCACTGACTTTTAGCATCCTTGCTAGAGTGGCAATAAAAACGTGTAACTTAGACCACGGCGAATAAAGCACGTGCACCACGGCACTGGAGTCCCGTAGCGGCCGCCTCAAAAATGGTGCCGCCTGGGGCGGACCGCCCCCCCCGCCCCCCCCTAGCTACGCGTCAGGACCCTCCTCTCAGTAGGATAGAGGAAGACAGGACTCATCTGGGTACAACTTAAAATACATCTTGACGAATTCTAGTATTGAGAAATCTCCATTTATACAACAAAAGGTAAGATTACCGAAAAACGTCTGAAGAGAAAGAGTATCTGCTGATAATTCTTTATGTTGAAAGGAAAGCGTTATAAGTTGGACAGAATGAACGTTATGGATGGAAATGTTTAAATTGATCTGCATTGCTAGTTATTATGTTAGGCGCATTCCATTCTGTCATTTATTAGCTTGGGTGTGCCCTTGCTAAAGACAACTCATTGTATGAAAATCAGTCTTTGCCCTGCCCAAAGGGGACGGAAAGGGTGGAGGGCAGAGAGGATGAAAATAAAGAGGCTGAGGAACGGCAGAAGCCTGTAATCAGGTAATGAAGGAGGTCAAAAAGGATGTAAAAAAGAAGGAAAGAAAAGTTAAAAGGGAGGATGAAACATTCTGCATTGATAATTCATGCCGAGCGGTGTCTTGTGTGAAGTATAACACACGGAATCGAGGCAGTGGCTCGATAGATTTTATCTTTACATTAAATAAAATCCACCAAACAGTGCTGAGCTCTTTGCATGTGCATGGACATACATTCCTGTGCTCCTGCGAGGAGCCAGAAGCTGTTTGGAAATTTTTCTTAACCTAAGAAAAATTCCAAAATGCATTGACTCCTTGTTAGGACAAAGGCTCACCGGAAAGTACAGACAAGAGGGAAAGGGACTAAGAGCAATTCTATTCTGCCCCTTACCAAACCACAAACTCCTGTGCCATTTCTTCTGTTGGTGTTGTGTACAAGCACTTGGAGAAATTAGTCCCCGATTAGATGGACATATTTTTTTTAATGGCCACAAAGAATGGGGCACTTTTGGAACATTGATGTATACGTCAGTCACAAGAAAGTCCTAGACAATAACTTTTCGGGACTTCAATAGGGCAGCAAAAGTGTTAATGATTCTGATAAGTACCTCTACACATATCGCCTCCTTTTATGGGGTAATCTCCACAAAATGGGGAATGACTGTGTGGACCCAGCTTGAAGGGGTGGTATGGGATAGGGGCAAGGCTGGGGAGAAGGTGGTAAGGAGGGTTGGATAGGGAAAGGGAAGGATTACATGGTTGCCCTCAGCCTTGGATGAGATTTGTTAAGGAAGCCCAAGCCCAAGGCAATATGACAGTCATATTTTCTTGCAGGTAAAATTTGGGTCTGCTGTTCCCACACCTGTGAAATCTGGCACACACATAGGAACACCGGGCCTCATTTATGAAGGCCTTTCGCTGCCGGTGCGTCACTTTTTCCCATTTTAAAAGTGACGCACTGGCGGCGCAAGACTTTCATAAATAAGGCCCACAATTTTTAATTCAGAGGAGTGGAATTTCACCCAGCAACTTCACTTCATTCACCTCATAATCGGGGTCCTGATAGAATTCATTTGAGGGAGAGTTTCATAAAATTGCAAAATAATAATGTTTATAATGAATGTGCAGTATTATCGTGCAAGCATCAATGAAAATGCTTTTAAAATGTGAAATTTGCACAAGGCTATCATATTTACATGTACTAGGCCTCAAATGGCTAAACACTGCTTGAAAAGTTGATTTGCTTAGGATGCTTAAACATGAATAAAAAGTTGTTTTTTTCTTGACCAGGAACTGACATGTCTAAAGAATGAGGATATAACAAAAATGTTTCACTATTGACCTTTTCAATGGAAATACTTTTCATAATAAGTAAAAGTTACATGAAGTTGAATATATTTTTGCAGCATGTTTCTACTTATACAAAGCTCACTGTTAATGAGTAGAAATTAGTTTAATGGGGAAATGAAGAATTCGTACATGTAGAATCAGCATTTAAACGTGTACAAAATGCTGAAAAATGTTTTCTTTTTGTAATACAGATGTTTCAACTTCTACAAAGACCATTGTTTAGCTATTCAATTTTAGAAGGTTAGAAGAGTATTCAATATGTGGGAAAGTGAATCTGAATGAGAAACTGACCCACATTAGGTTATAACTGCTACAACATATTTACAAATTTAACACTGCTGTTTAAAGACAATTGTATTCTTGGTGAAAAGAGGAGGAGTGATCCTGTTCCTAGGAAAACATGAATGCTGATTGGCGGAAGTAAGATTGAAGATACAAATGTTGCAGAAGCCTAGTGAAATATCTAGTTTATATAAGTGCATGTTCCTATAGTAGACACAGGCTTTCTTCTCATTTACCCAGGCCGTTTGCCAGGTTGCTCTGAGACTCTACTGAGTTCCTTGAACCTCTCTTTTTGGGAAGTTCTGCTTTTATATTTGTGATCTATTGAGCTGATTTATTGCTGAAGCTTTATGCTTTTAATTCCTCTCTCTTGTACTAGTACTCTTTATGGGTTACAACTCACTCTTTTTCTCCAATATTCATAGAGTAGGGATTCTTTCCTTTATGGAATGCGCTTAATGCACTTTATCATTATTACTGTTTATTGATTGATTTTAACAAGATTCTAATGAATGAAACCTGATGAATGGATACTGTATATTACATAAACGTGATCTACTAAAAGAATTTGATTAATAAAACCCTTTAAACTCATACCAAATCTCTTGACTAAAAATAGACTAATAATTGTGGTCATAATTTATCTGATGCATTGCTCTCCTCTTCTCTAAAACAACGGCAAATATCCATGCGGTCCCAGGAGGGAAACAGAGAGGGAATTAGCCCAGAAGATGGGAAACTGACTACCCTTAATTTAAACTGATTCTTCCTCCAGCAAATGTGGTAGCAGTGAGACAGTTTACCTCATGAGAAGAGGAGCTATAAATAATTACCCTGAATTAGAGTAATGACGAAATCTTGTTGCCCAAAGCTTAGAATCTGAAGACTGACGAGGTACAATTTCGAAGGCGGTTGTTGTATTGGTGGTGCGGGTATCAATATGGTTAAGTGTCATGAATATTGACTATTGTTGTGTTCTATCTCATGAGATATTGCTGTGTGCGTGTTTATTGAATTGGTAATGTTTATGTGCTTATTGTGAAGAAGTTGAAAAAATTATCAGGCTTGACATAGCCTAACATCCCAGGATAGATATTCAAAGAAGTGTAGAATACACTACATGGTTTTCTTATCTGCTAGAGATTTGTGCTGTAGATCGTGAGGTACTGTTGTCTACACAATTGAGATAGGGACTGTAACTATTTACTATGATTGCACTGATATTGATTGATTCTAGTGAAGCCTAATTGTGCAAAGGTGGAATGCATTAATTAGGGGGATTTCCTGCTGGTCAAGATTTTATTTGTGTGAGAAAATCTTTTTGTATGAAAAAGTCGGAGGGTGGTAATACATTATACCGATTTTTTAATTGCATTTGCTCTCTTTATAGTAGCAGAAAAAGATGTTTATTTTGCATTTGCTAGAGTCATAGAATTGTGTGTATGAGAGAATTTGTAAAGGAGGGTGAAATTTTGTGAGGAGTGAGATCATAGGTCATAGTGTGCCACGCAGCAATTGGTTGGTTGGTGTACTCTTACTCTGCCATTGGTTGATAACAGCTCAGAGTGCTGCGCTGTTATAGGTTAAACTGTGGGTAAATGCCAAATTGAGATTTGTTAACGAGTCTTTAAGGATTAAAACATTAACAGGATTGGAGAAAATAAATCTGAGGTTTATGGTATAGAATTCAAGCATTTGTGAATATATACATTAGCATCATAGTGCCAAATTATTTATGGGCTGAGCTGAACCAACAAAAGATGTCCTCACTAATGCTAAAATAGTCAGTGCATGATTGCTATGAACATTTGCTTCAGGCATTTCAACAATATCCCGAATCGAGTGATATGAGTTTTTTTTGTGTCTCAGTTTGATATTGGGTTAAGACCAGAGATCAGCATGCACTTACAACAGCGTGTGATTTTCTGGCAGACAAAATCATGGATAGATATCCTGTGATATGCAAAGTATTGCAGCGATGAGCAAGAGATGAAGCTTAAGGAGAATGTCATGTTAGCTCAGACAAAGTTTGCTCAGAAAGATGCTCAGAATCAGCCATTTGCAGGAAATGTTGGTGGTATGCAAGATGTTGGTTTACAAGCTGGAGTAAAAGGAACTCTAGGAGAATTTGGTGTTTCACAGGGCAGAGGTAGAGTTGTTCTGGTTGATCCAAATTCTGGAGTAGATGTTGCAACCATGTCACCTCTGTAATAAAATCGAGCATTAGAAGATAGAGTGCAGGCTTAATCCAGACAGAATGAAATGAAATGGTTAAATAAAAGGAGGAAATCAGATGCAGGTGCAGAATGTACCAGTTCAGCAGATGCAAATACAAATGCCTATGCAGAAACAAGTTCCAATGATGCAGGTTCAACAAGCACAGATGGTCACACAAAACATGAAAAACTAAAGATTTACCATAAATGAGATGCCAAAAAGCAAATTTAAATTGATTTCAGAACCACAAAGCATTTCAACAGTTCCCAATATTAGATAATGACAGTTTTGGCTCCAACAATTACCAATGACGGTGCCTGAGGGAGGGAGGAAGATTGGGTGCTTGCCTCAGCCTTGGAGGTAGACCAGCGAGGACGATCTGTAGAAGGAGAAGTTTCTGGCCACCAAGGCTCATTTTTTATTGACACCAGTGCTACCTGATCCACTGTTAGAACAGTGGAACTACCAGACCTATCCCTCACGAGAAAGAAGATCCAAGTTTTAGGGGTTTCAAATAAACAGAGACAAACGGTTGCAGAAAAAGTCCCATTCAAAATCGGTTCATTTGAGGAAAATCATCAATTTGTTGTTTCCCAAGCGCCGGCACTGAAATCAGCTGCCGTGCACCATGGAGACACTTTTGCACCATGGTGCAAGAGTGTCTCCGTGAGTCTATTACAGGTTTGGTACTGGAAGGATATTCAAAGAGGGAAAATGGCATAGACTAGCCTAAACCATTTTCCCTCTTTGTATGTGTGCTGAACAGTGTAGCACACATACAAAGTGGGAAAAGGAAGGAGAAATTAAAACATTTCTCCTTCCTTGCGCCTATTTCAAAAGGTCAAATTTTTCTGATGCTAAACACTGTTTACTTTATTTAGTAAATTGGGTTTAGCATCAGAAAAATTGGTTGGTTGCATGAGAACACCCATGCTCCAGCAATGGTACGCCCCCTTGGTGCTAAGTAATACAAAGCAGCGCTATGCACTGCTTTGCATTCCTTTAACATTAATTCCAGTGCTAAACAAGTCGTGCTGAAAGTAAATTGTAAAAAAGATCTTGCACCGATTTGCATCACTTTTGTGACGCAAACACAGTGTAAAATCTTAGTAAATTGCCCCCTTAATGTTAACATGTCCCTACAGTGACAAGGTTCAACAATCTATTTTCAGTGTGGTGGGCCCAGTTGTCCTATGTACAAAAAATAGAATGCAGATGACAATGCTAATACTGCTAACTCTGGAAAGGGACCAGCTAGTTTAATTAAACCACTATTTTATTAGCTTTCAAGAGTATACTTTCCAATAGTTCTTGAGCTACTCCCTGCCAGTGCTTTGCCTTGACCGAGGTGTGAAAGAAGTATTACATTCCTCCCAGGAAATGAAATAGGCTTTGAGCTCAATAGAATATGCATTGTGGGGGCCGTGCCCCTTCTATTGATACACAGTGTCTAATACTGCATGACATGATTTCCTGATGCACAGGTAAAAATGTTGTACCCATTGTAAGGATGCAAACAGGATACTCAGACAATTTTTGTGTACCACCTATCTAGTTGCTGAGGGACCCATATTTTCTCCTATAAGAATTATGTCTCTGTGTTTGTTGTTGATACAGTCTCTGCTTCAAACTAGATTTTAGTGATAGATGTGGGATGACACTATGATTATCACTGCACACTCCCCACTCATAGCCCAGCCTCAGAGCCCAGGTTGTATGTGGCTGAAGTCTTTAACTATCTTGGATTTGTCTTGACACCTTGCCTTTTGGGCCTGTTTGCAGTAATGCCATTAGAAACTGCTGTAAAAGTAGGTAGGTAAGGGCCTGCAAACTTTAACTCAATTGATCAGGGAGAAACAAGAAGTGTCTTAGGGTGTCCCCCACCCACAGGCTAGAGAACCATAATAAACTGAATACTCACACAGTCTTCCTCAGAATACTGCTGGATTTGAAAAAGGGCACCAGGCAGCATGAAACTGCTGCACTTGGCATCTGTAATCTGTAAGAAGGACCTTAGAAGGTTGGATATATTCCGCTTGAATTCCAAGGACAGAAAGTACTCAAAAAATCATAAGGCTGATCCCCTGAGTGGGCCTGGGAATGTCACAGAAGAAAACATTCCTGCGAAGAATCCCAGCCGACCAATGGCAACTGGACATAGACTGGGCTTTGCGTTTGCCCCCTGCCTGACACTCCGATAGTCTCTAAGTGCTTTCCCTGGGCTCTTGAGGGCCTTAGAGGTGTGTCCATGTGGCTGTTTGGACACCAAAAGAAGTTTGGGAACCTTTTTTGAAACTTTTGACTCAGAGCTTCAAGGGACCGACTTCAAAAAGGTATCCAACTGCATTTCAATGGCATTGGACTGAATTTCAGGTTTATCCCACATGGACAAGAGTTTTCCTTCAGAAAAACAGCAAACTCCCTCTGCAGATTGGGACTAATAAACCTTTTTGTACTTCCCTATTTCCAGGCATAATGGGTCTAAACTACTTGATGGATGAGGCCCGTGATCCATAGCGTTCTAACAGGACCAACTATCATTGGCACTTCCTCTTTTGGCACTATTTTCATTTAAATATTTTAAAATTCATACCTTCAATTCCCCTTACAGGAATGTTCTCATTTTGCTGTAATTTCGTTTAATAAATTGCATTCTATTTTTCTAAAATTAGAGTGGAATTTGTATTGCATAGTGTTTTTGATTCTTTTTACTTGTATCAGGGCTTTACACATTTTTGGCATAGCTACCAGGGGTTGAGCCAGTAAGTTAAATGCTACTAGTGGGCTGCAGCACTGAATGTGCCACACACAGACGTAGCCTTTCAAACCTGTTCCATGCCTGCCACTGCAGTGCCTGTGGGTGCAGTTTTACTACCATTTCAACTTGGCATCGAAGAATACTTACTAAGCTCCCCTTTTGTTACATATGAGTCAACCCTAAGGTAGGCCCTAAGTATCCCTAAAGGCAGGGTGCTATGTAAGTAAAAGGTATGGCATGTACTTTTATTCTTTACATGTGTTGGTAATGACAAGGAGCCTACTTCACTTTTCACTATTGTGAGGCCTACAATTCTCATAGGTTGGCAGAGGGAATTCCCTCAATCCTTTTCAAGTGGTAATTCCTAATCAGAGAGGAGTAGCTTCTTGATGTTTCATATGTTTGTAATGGTACTGATAAATCCTACTTACTGGTGAGGGTAGATTTAACTTTACTATTTTAGAAATGTCAATTTTAGAAAGTAGACATGTCTCTGCACATACCGCTCTCAGTGCCTACAACCTGTCTCCAATATACGTCTGGGTCAGGCTGGGTGACAGCTAAGCTTGTGCATTCCCTCTAGAAAGCCACAATACCGGCCAACCAACTGCATTTGCATGTATCTGCATTCTGATAGGTCTTCCTGGGCTGGGAGGGGTAGGAAGGGCTTGCCCTCCACTTGAACACTTCTGGCCCCGGGACCACATCCCCCAGGGCCTGGCCACCTCGTTGGGGACCGTGGGGGGAGCCCCATTGCCCCCACGGTCCGAGCAGGCTCCCCACCTCCTGCAGGAGACGGCATTGCTTTTCCACAGGGGGAGCGGCAAAGATGCAGCTCCCCGTGTGGAAAAACAATCTGGTTTGGATTTTGGAAGAGAGAGCAGGTTTCCTGCTCTCTCTTCCAAAATCCAAACCAGTGTTTGCTATGACGGGGGGGGGAGCCGCGAGTCTCCCGCCCTGTCATAGCAGACAGCAGTGTCCGGGGTGTGGGCACCCCAGGACACTGCAGGAGTCGGCCCTGGGGGGTGGTGGTCCCCAGGGACATCACAGGCTCCAGGAGGGGGGCCACGCGTCCCCCCTCCCAATATCTACACAGCCCCGGGGAGGTGGTGGTCCCCGGGGATCGGGGTCCTTAATGGACCCCCAAATTTACATATTAGTGCCCCGAGGAAGTGGCGGTCCCCGGGGCGTGTGGGGGGGCTCGACCCCTCCCATACAGGTATTTATTTTCTCGCGATTTAAAAAAAATAAAATGCTTTTTTGGCCCTGGGGGTCCTTGCTGGACCCCCTAAGCAGGATTAGGGGGTCAGGGTGTTTCTACCTCGCACCCTTTTCTTGTATTGCTCCTCAGTTTTTCTGTTTTCTTGTGCCTTGGATCTACCGTAGAACACAGGCAACCATGTACTACATGTAATATAGTGCAAGGGTGCCTGCATTGGCACTTGGCAGCCAAAAGGGCACCAGAGTTGGGGAAAGGGCAGGAATGCACTGCATTCTTTAAAATATGGTGCATTCCTGCCCTATTTCTGTGATGCAGTGCAGCACCGCAAGGTGGCTTGCTGCATTGCACTGAGTGAGAATCTCATAAATCGGGCCCTAGATGTATACAACGTTGTCCTATTGTTATGCTATTACACATACTTTAGGACCACTAGAGAATAAAATTGAAGTGCTATTTATTTTCTGGGTTATTTGGCAGTGCAATTTAATTTCAGAAAGCTCAGTATTCGCGGTTGGGGGGCGCGGTCTGCTGTCTGGGCACTAACCTCAGCACTAGTGTTTGCATATGTGGAATGAGATGCCATTTTACAAATATCCTTGCAGGACCTTTAACATCGGTCAGAAAGATGCCAGTGTGTGCTTTGCTGTAGGAATGCACATGTGCTGAGTATTTAAAAGGAAAGACATATAAGTAGCTGCCAGTTGCAGTAAGCAAATCTTTGCAGCAGCAAAGCCACTGAATATTTCAGAGGCTTCCAGCTAAACTGTTGTTCAGCGGATTTACCCTGATCCTCAGATTTCACTTAGCAAAGCTTCAATAGCTCAGATGAGTAGCCAGCTCATCCAGCCTGCTTTGCTTCCTCGTGGGTTAGAGAAGGAGTTTACAGAGTTCAACATGTACTGCAGCAAGCTTTAGCTTCGAGTGATGCTCTACTAAAGGAGCAAGGGTTGTGCACATGGTATAAGTTTGGATACTCATCCTGTGCAGCAGACTTTTAGTGCACAGAGAATCAGTGGCACCAACCCCAAACTAGTCCTCATACAGAGCCAAACATTCTTCTCAGACAAGTAAAGTGAATGAATCCCTGCGGAGTCACCCTCTGAAGGCTGATTGTGCCATGCGATGGGAGAGATTATTGAAGACCAAGGGTGTAGCTTTGTTGGAGGTGGGTGGGCGTTTGGGGTGCTACACACCCCTACGAAATGCATTATTTAAGAGACCTAGGACTTTGAAATGCTCACTCAGACAAAGAAAAACCACACACACACACACTCCTCTGTTTTGAACTTCTGAAAACATGGTTATTTTATAAAAATACTGGGCCTTATTTATGAAAGCCTTGCGTCAGTTTTGCGCCGCCGGTGCATCACTTTTTGTGACGCACCAGCGGTGTAAAAAATGCTCCTCCTTGCGCCATATTTAAAAAGTGACGTATCTAGGTAGATGCGTCACTTTTAAACCCATGCGCCACATTATACCTGCGTCAGGTATAATGTATTCAGAGGGGGCGTTCCCCCGCAAAAAGCCTCGTAATAGTGACGCAGTGAAATCTATGAGATTTCACTGCGTCACTTTTAGGACGCTATTGCGTCAAAATCTTGCACCTGCCTCACAGTAGGCGTAAGACTGACGCAAGCCCTTTCACATGGGGCTTTCCCCATGTGAAAGGACGCATTGCTGGAGTTGCTTCACTTTTGTGACACACTCCAGCAATGCGTCACTTTTGCGCTTACAGATACGTCAGAAATACTGACGTATCTGTCACTCCTTGCGACATGATGCGTCATACATTAAATATGACGCATCATTGGTGTCGCAAGGAGTGCGCAGTGAAAAGTGACGCATCGCTGTTTTCACGCAGCGATGCGTCACTTTTCATAAATAAGGCCCCTTGGACTTTGAAATGCTCACTCAGACAAAGAAAAAACCTCCACACACACACTCCCCTCTGTTTTGAAGGTCTGAGAACATGGTTATTTTATAAAAATACTGTGATTTAGGTCACCTATTAGAATCCACACTCCTTCCCCTTTCCACTAGCCCTTAAGCCTCCTCATGCCCTGCTTCCCAGACAATGATTAATATGAAATGCCAGCGTGATTTTCGGAAAATCTGAACCTCCCCCCTCCCCCCCCCCCCCCCAGTCTTACTGACCAAGCGACGCTCCGAAGGTCAGCATATACAATCTTTAAATGTAATCCTAAATTACAAAAGAAAAGGGATTGACAGAAATAATTTTGGGGAAAAAAATTCACAAATGTTTTATTACAAACAATTTTTATATGTAAATGAGAATAGACTAGCCCATGAAAGACAGTGATAAAAGACATATTCCAAACTAGAAACATACAAAACGTCATCTACACATAAATATGAGTAACACCTCTTGAAAAATGCAAATGAGGCTCTAGGTCAAATTGTAGAGAAAATGACTCAAGCGGTCTGTAATGCTTTTTCTAGTTGTGCTAGTTTGCGTGATTTCTGGAATGCAAACCTGATATAAAGTGTTATGCTCGGATTTAGATTTAATAGCAAATGTAAATCACAATTCATGCTGGACAGCTTCCCAAAGTAACACAAAGTTGTGCTATGCGTTGCTTTGCATTACTTTGCATATTAGAAAACAATGGTTCATCGTAGTCTCATTTTTTAACAACTGTTTTCTTGCGTATGCCAACGCTATCCACAGGTTAATATACAAATCACAACAGAATATATATACACAGTATGGAACCATGTAGTGATCTTCAATAAAAAAAAGATTCAAACCTGAAAATTGATCACAAAAATAATACAATGTATTTCTCTGAATTACGATAGTTATAGGTGATCCAGTGCTCACATCCGTGAAGAAAGTGCCAATGTGAGTAGCAAGTAAAAAAGAGCATCACAAATACGGATAAAAATAAAAAGATATATGAGTCTTGACTCTTTCAGTTATTTCTAGATTTGGGTTCAAAGAGTATCTATACTACTATTATAAAGGTAGAACTTTGAACCTTTGAGGCGGGTAAACTCGGGAACCACAGTGCCAATCCACACACCCGATACATCGTTGAAATTGTCAGGGTGTCAAGATGAACATATGCTATATAAATTAAAAAAATATAAGTGATTTAAAAAATGTACGAGAAAAAAAAGTAGTCCCATGGAAGTAGCGCCGGCCACGATGTGCGTGCTGACATCAGGAGCGCGGGGAGGAGCGGCGTCCAGGAGCACGAGGAGCAGCGGCGGACATGAGAGCGGGGAGGAGCGGCAGACAGGCGGGGAGGAGCGGTGAGGAGCGGCAGACAGGCTGGGAGGAGCGGAGAGGAGCAGCGGACAGGCGGGGAGGAGCAGGGAGGAGCGGCGGACCGGTGAACTCAGGAGCGCGGGGAGGTGCGGCGCATGAGGTAAGGCTCCGGGGAACCCATGGAAACTGTTGGGGCGGGCGGGGGCCCTGAAGCCAAGGTCGGGACGGGCTGCTACTCCGGGGGACCCACGGACAATGTTGGGACGGGCGGGGGCCCTGAAGCCTGATTGCTCCCGGACAAGGTCGGGACGGGCTGCTAGTCCTCTATATAAATATATATGTCCCTAGAAGAGGGCATTTCGCCCTCTATTTATTGGGCGGTCATCATCAGAACGGAATGGTGAGCTCCAAGTATCTAAAAAATGTATATACATATTAGTTTCATTATAATAAGAGTCCTGGATAAAAAAAATCAAAAAGGTGTGATATTTTATTGAAATCTTGCTCTGCTTGAGTCACGTTGCTGAAAGGGAAGAATCAACCTACAAAAACAGAGACTTCTAGGAATTGGGGCCCTGTAAATATAATTTACAAATAAACAAAATTTCTGAAAAAAATTGGGAGGGGAAAGAAGGAAGGGGGAAATAATGAAAAAACATACACAGTGAGGAATCCAAGATTATTACTGGTGGTAACCAGTGCTTCAAGAGGCCTTCCAGCCTGATAATCATATATTATAATAAATTAGGGTGTACAACTGTGCATGCTGGATCCTAAATGAGCTACACAATTTTGCAAACAAGAGACAGCATGTCAATTTCAAATCTGTCCAGAAGAAATCACAGAGCGAGGTCCGCACGGTGTGGCTACTACACGCACTGATGGAGAGAATTCAACCGCGAAGTACTAGTTGCTGTCTTAAAAAATCTCCATGCAGCATGAAGGGAAGATAGTGGTGCCCAGTAACATGTATGCTCCAATTTGATTGGACACGTAGGGGACATGAGCTGGAGATTGCAGTGTGGGCATGCTAGCGCTTTGGCTCACAACTGAGGCGGAAAGACTTCTCTGCAGTTAAACTAGGGATGTGGGGGGAGGCTAGGTAGGAAGGGGAAAGGGCTGAAACATCACAATGAAAAAAGGCAACATAAATTTACAACTGTACAGCATTGCATGACAAGTAGAAAAATAAAATGAAAAAAGAATTAAAACAGACACTTCTCCAATAACTCAATGAAAAAAGCAAGATAAATCATAAAAGTGAGACTATATAAATGTTTCTGAAAAATAAGCAAACGTAATGTAAACAAAAGATACATATATATATATGTGAACAAGGGTATCTCTACCCGAAACGCGTCATGGCGGATTGGTGCTGGGCTAAACTTTAAATAAAAATCGTATTGCACCATTTCTGGGTCTCGCCTGTTCCTGCTTGTCGTTGCGGCTTACTGCGCTGCGCTACATCTGCTGAGAACTGAACGTACCTCATATATATATATATATGTATATATAAATTACACGTCTACAAATTATTTACAAACATCCTATATATAGTCGGGTAAGTAGGCATTGCAAAAATGTAGTGTAATGACAATTATAATATTGCATTCCATTGCTCCATTGTATTTAAACCATTAATGATTGATTGACATTGAAAAATCCATTTTCATTCCAATCTATTTAGCTAGAATTCTGGGTCCCCACCCTTAGATTGGGGTTTTACCATGCCACTGGCTTGTGAAATTATTTTGCTGTGCATGAAACTTATGACAATGGTGCAGTAGTTACTCTGCAGCAAATTCTGATTTTGTGTTGTCAACTAAATACAAGCCTTCACATTCTGTGTAATCTAACCAATGTAAATTAAATTACAAGAACAACGAATGCAATAGTTCAAATTGTTCAATCTGCAGTTGGAAAAGAAATCCAGACTATGTTGTATGTACTTATGTTGAATCAACTTGGTGTAATTACAAACAATCAAATTGCAACATTTATAGTGTCCTTGAACAGGTGAAAGTTGCATTAAGGACTGGATGGCATTACTATTGGATTTAGGTTTGTTGGCCTTTACCAAATTACGAACTTGTTTAAAAGAAAACAGAGTTCTCTCTAATAATGTGTTAGCAGTGGTTAGTACGGTGCTGTGTTTAAAAAAAAAAATACTTTTCATTATTTTATTGGAATATGATTCAATGGCTCATAATGTTCAAGGTTATGGATCTGCCTATAAACATGATTGTCATATTTCACCTTGACCTGAATAACTATCCCACATCCCTTATCACAAGGTTTGATTATGATTTTATCATTCTTTTTCAATTCTAGGAGGGCCTTTCATTCTGATAGACTGATGTTATATGGGACCAATCTGAAGTCCTCTTTCAAGGAATCAAAGTCTTTGGGCGCTATCTTTTCAAATGTGATTATCTCTGATAGCATCTGGTTAGCTGTAGGATTAAAGGTGGAGTTAGGGGTTAATCCTGTAATGTCCTTGGTCTGATTGTTGTTTTGATTATAAAATTAATATATGAGTCTTACTTTTCTGATAAACTTAAGCAGTTCTGTGTAGCTCATGAATCACTCAGGTTTTTCTTAATCACAAAAGACAGTTCTTTACTCAGCAGCAAAATTTCTGTAAAGGAGAGGTGGTGCTATGATAAATCAAAAATGGGCATTTCAGAACACTGATTGGCCATTATTGGGGGCCCCACTGGTAGAACTTCCGCAAGGTTTGATTTTGCCTGGCGGAAAATTGCTCTTGTCCCTCCCCTTGCCACTTCCCTTTTTTTGCTTGTTGGCCTTTGGCCAAAGGAATGTGGCTGTTGTTGTGCCTGGACTGAAGTGCAAGGTCCTATCCCTGATTGGAATTACTGTCTGCTAAAAACTCTGAGAACATGACCATATGTTGGTTTTTGAATCTCCCCCATGATCAAGTATTTCCCCTTTGTGGCATATGGAAGGGGTGGTGAAAAATTCATCTAACAGATATGGATGGTATTTCTCTATTATAGTTCTTAATGTCAAGTAAATTTGGTAGCTTTTTTCTGGTTCTCAAATTTGTTGAAGTCTGCAACTGTTTTTAAAGTTTTTGTAAAACACTTTTCCTAGAGTATTTGACTTTAGAATGGCGTTTTCTAATTGTAAGATTTCTCCTAATTCTTGTTTACTGTGTTCCAGTGCAGTGTCGATCCCAAGAACTATCCAATACCTAGAGCAGATGGTTGCAATGTGGCTGAAGCCATTCCTAATTCTTGTATCATGAATGCAGATTTCAGGTACGCTACACTCTTGCAGACCCAATATTTAAGGTTTTCAGTAGATATACTGGATTGTAATTCATTGCAATCGTGTTTCATTTTACACTTTTACACATTTTGCACTTTAATAACTAATAAAGTTTGACCAATGTTGGTAGAGTCGTTTTACTAGTGGATTAATTTGGGTCAAGTGCAGTCATACTCAAAGTTTGACCCGGGGGCTGCCTGTGGCCCTACAAACCTTCACATGTGGCCCCTAGGTTAACAGCAACACTGGGCTGCTGTTTAATTCAGAGAACACTAGCATTCAGAAATATGTTAAATGACGGAGGAAGCTTTTATTTGCAAGCTAACCAAAGTAAAGGAAAACTTAAAAACAGGAAGTATCCTGCACCATTAACCCCCAACAAATCATCACTCCCATCCCGTTAGCATCAAGGCGCCCCTCAGGCTCACCACAGAGCATGCGTTTTGGTCCCTGGGAAATTGTTTGTCAGTATCTATGATCTAGAGGATACAAGGACTTTCTAGTCAACCACTTTTGGGTTTTGACGAAAATCTGTATCTTCAAACATTGGCAGATAGAGATGTGCGCCAAAATGTTACACCTTCTCGAGGCAGGTCTAACAACAGAAATGTTTTAAATTTTCTTTGCTTTTCCTACTTTGCATTCATCATTGTACAGCATACATACCAAGCAGGAACAATGTTAAAGGATAGTTTTTGTACTAAAAGGATCCCCTGACACTGCTAAAACTATTCCTTACAGAATGCACATACCCTTGCACTATGGCACACACAAGGGCGTGTGTGTTGCTGTTTAGCAGCCTAAACTGCGTCAGTGCAGGGAGAGAGGAACACAGCACCATATTTAGTAGAAATGGCACTGTCAGCTGTCAACCTTTCGCACAATGCACCACAGCAAATTTAGTTAATTGCATGAATGTCACGAATTGAAGATGTTCAGTTTTTATCTGAGATCGCATTTGACGCCTCTTGTGCAACAGTGACATCATGTTTCCTGTACCTTCGTAACTGCCAATCTGTAAACCGCTCTGATACCCCTTGTGGTCTTGTTTGTGCTATATAAAACTTTTAAAATAAATAGGAGAAATACTTGGACGAGGCAGTGAAAATGTAATGCTGCTCAAAGATCAATCAAGTCTTTACCATTCAGTGGTACACAGCTTTTTGAATCACAGTTGGATAAACTATAATTAAAAAGATGTCAGAAGGCAAATATTGTTGCAACCCATTAGGGCTCAACCTGTAAGGAGAAAATATTTATTGTTTCATAGAATTCAACACTCTTACTAAACGGGGAAGTAGAACATTAGAAGACCATTTGTGCGCTAGCTTGTGGTCAGGAGCCACCTATGATGACATTTCTCAAACCACCAACATTACTGCACTTTCCCGCCCATTTAAATCATTACTATATAGAGCCACGTCTAATTCCTGTAGGAGAAAGGCTTATTTCTTTTGTTGCCCACAGGATAACAAATGTGACAGATCAGTGGGCGTTACATGTTGTCAAAGGGTTATCAACCGTTCACACTTCTACCTCTAGTGTCCTGGTTTCAGCGCTCAACTTTTCCTGTGGAACCCAACAATGAAGAAGCATTGTTACAAGCTGTTCAGGTTCTTTCCCAGAAAGAAGGCCATGATAAAAGTTCCCCAAGAAGAGAGAAGGATTGGGGTATCTCGAAATATGTTTTCAGTAAAAACAAATCTTTCTAGAAAGTTGAGACCAACTCTGGAAAAAAAAGGATCAATATGTTCCTGATTTTAAGAAGTTTCAAGGTGGTGCTATTACAGACTGTTATTTGCCTCATAGCAACTTATGGGGTCCTCTCCATTTGTGATATGTACAACTATTATTCTCCTAGTCCCATTAGGCCTTCTTGTCAAAAGCTCCTAAGGTTTGTCCTGCACTTTAGAGCATCATGTTCCCCACTTGTCTTCCAAAAGGAATTGGCACCTCTAGTTGCAATTATTCAATTAAAGGGTGTTTAGTTGTTGTCATACCCAAATGACTGATTGAGACAGTGTCTCCTCTTTTAAAGGTTAAAAAGAGAATTGCACTGGTGAGCAGACCCCTCCTTGGGATTTGGCATAAATTTGAATATGAAGAAGTCACTGTTGAATCTAGCTCAGGAATAATAATTCAAAGAGCCTAGATCGAACCGGGCATGAGCTTAAACTTCTTACCAAAAGATCGAATGACTCCCTTGTAAGTTAATTTATTAGCCCTCCTAGAAGCCGAATTCAGATTAACAAGAGACTTTCTTTGAGTACAGGGTCACTTATCAGCAACAACAACTGTAGTACCATGATTGTGTTATTTTATGTTAATTTGTATGGCTCACTAATCACCCAAGAGGGTATCCCGGAGCCTGGGCAAGGTGTGCACGTTTGTGGTCCCAAGGTGCTTACATAAAGAGCCAGGTCTTCAGCTTCTTGCAGAACCCAATAAGTGAGGAGGAGACTCTGATGTGTTGAGGAAAGTCATTCCATGTTTTGGGTGCAGTGTAGGAGAATTAGCGATCTCCAGTATTGCTTTTGCGGATCTAGGGCATGTGTGCGAGTGAGAGTGATGCAGAGTGTAAGTGTCTGATAGGTTAGTGATAGTTTATGCAGCTGTTCAGGTATTCTGGTCCTGTGTTGTGTTGGACTGTATGTGTGTGTGAGAAGTTTGAAATGACCACATGTGAATGGGAAATCAGTGAAGCTTCCTGAGGTGCGGTTTGATGTTTGTGCAGCATGTGGCGTTGAGTATGAGTCTTGGGGCTGCGTTCTAGATAGTCTGGAGTCTGTGTAGAAGTTGTTTGCAGATTATGACATAGAGAGTGTTGCAGTAATCCAGCCTGCTGTCGATAAGTACTTGTGTGATGGATTATCTGGTGTTTTGAGTCAACCATTTGATGATCTTTCGCAGCATGCATATGAGGTGCACACTGTGTTGACTTGAGCCATCATATTGAGGTTGCTATGTAGGATGATCTCTAGATTTCTTGTGTGGTCTGTGGGTGTTGGTCCTATCTCCGACGGCCACCAGGTGGAATCCCATGGGGAGATCTTATAGATGAGGGCCATACTTCCATCTTGTCGAAGTGGAGCTTCAGGAAGTTGGTTCACATCCAGTCTGCTACCACGCCATGCAGTTGATTAAGTTGGTTCCGGTGGTGTTTGTCTTATCCATTAGGTAAAGAATGAGTTGGATGTCATTGACATAGGAGATGACAGTGATTTCTTGTGATCTGATGCTGTTGGTGAGCAATATCATGTATACATAGAAAAGAGTGGCGCTGAGGGATGATCCCTGCAGGTCACTGCATATCAGTTTGTTAGTTTCTCATTTGAAGGGTGACAGCGAGAGCCTTTGGGATCTTGCTGGAAGAAATTGTGGTTACACCTAAAAAAAGTAATTAAATCAACAACTATTAGTTTACTGTAACCCATCCATACAGGATATGGAGGTACAGGCTCCTATATCTTTGCACCTCCGACAAGCGATGGGCTGGAATTATAGGACTCTCATTTCTTTACAAGGGTGTTTCTTGCTTTACCTGTTCTTTGAGCGCCAACAACCAACAATGGTGTGATATTCTGGGGTGCAACATTTGGGGGCTATAGAACACAAATGTGTCACTGGTGGAAGCAGATCTATCCAAATATTGGAGAGAGTTAAGACCAATATTTCTAGCTTTAATCTTTTTCCACCCTTCTGTTCATGATACCAACAACCATTCAAGGTAAGTTAACCATGATGGAGGAGATAAATCCTCCATTTTAGCCGCTCAAGGATCCCACTCACTAGGGTTAAGGGCAGAAATACATTTACCATTCTAACAGCAACTTATAGTGTGAGAACCCAGAATGTGGGTGCAAACCGCTGGACAGGATCATCCTATTGCCCATAAATTTGCATTTGAGAAGGGAGGTATTTAAAACACTAACAGTCTAAATCGACCATACAATCTGTTAATTGCATCCAGAGAGAACGCTGCTCTCCCTGTTTTGTAATCAGTCCACCCCTTGATGTATAGACAGTTGATGTGCTATCCATCCAGTGGTCAGCAGGGCTGCTTTATGCTTTTCAAAAAATTCTTCCTGAAGTGTTCACAAGGAAGCAAATGTAGAATGCATTTATATCACCATTTTTGACAAGGAGGCCACGGTTTTCACATTTTTGTCAGTTGTGTCAATGCCATCACAATGCCATCCAGCTCACCTTCCAAAGGTTCCTTGTCCATTAATGTGGTGGCTACAAATATCTGATCCGCCCCTGTTCCATTTAGGGCTAATAGCCTGAAAATCAAAAGGTTAACACTTCAAAAATGGGATGTTTGAAAGGGTAGCATTTTGAATTCAAAAAAGGTGTCTTCTTTATAGAAGAGCCTTCATAAGCTAAGCATTGGGGACATTTTATAAAATTAAACCAAGAGAAAGGGCTAGAGATGATTTCATATAATCTTTTCAGGATCTTAGACATCTTATGGGATGTTTTGTAAAGCACATATCTACAACTGCACTTAAGATTGGGTGAACAACCTTTAAACTCTTAGGAAGCTGGCAAATTCCTACTTATCTTCAATAAAGGAGTTAGCAGGACAGCTTTTACGAAGTTGTGAATAGAAGCAACTAATGATGTACCCCCCATACCAGCATCGGTGTTACAATTTGATCCTGAAAGCTTTACAAAGCTTTCCTTTGGAACCTTTAGCATCAGTTAAGTTTTCTTTACTACAGCACTTTTGCTGGATATTATGTCTACTCACCATTTGGGGGAGGTAGGTGCATTCATTATAGATTCCTCTCATCCTAAGGTTTTGCCTGACAGATAATGTTTCTGCTTATGAAACTGTGAAACAAAAGGCGACATTTGCACTTCATGGTACCTCTAATAGAGGGATAGCATCCTCCTGGAAAGAAGCAAGGGCATATTATCAAGAACAGCATTAAACTTATTACCGGTTTAGCAGCAGAAAACTGCAGCTAAAGCAGCGATAATGGGCTTGATAATATGCCCTGGAGAATTCCAATAAAAGCCAATGTTCATACAGAACATGGACTTCTATTGGAATTCTCAAGGGCATATCATCAAGCCCATTATCGCTGCTTTAGCTGCAATTTTCTGCCGCTAAAGTGGCGATAATTTTTTACGCCTATTTATGCCCCCAAATGTATTGTTAGCAGAAATATGTAGAACAGCTACATGGTCTTCTACACATACATTTTTTAATCATCAGTTATAAGTGTCAAATGATCATTCTAAATGCTCTGTGAAAGGTGTTTTACTTTGTGTTTAGATGGAGGAGTGAAAACGACCTTACTTAATTCTTTATAATCTGGGACACTGGAATTATTCAGCAGAAGAAGAACAAATACCTCTTTTCTGCTGTTGGGCTGCTGTTTGTGAAGACTACAGTTCCCATCCACAATTGCTGCCCCAGAGGAGGTGCTAGGACAAGACCGGTTCCTGCCACATGGGCTGCAAAGCGCCTCCTGTCACCCTGCTGCGCAGGATGCTTTTCTGCTATTGGACTGCTGTTGGTGGGATTATAGGTCCAAATTACTTTTGCAGCCACAGTGGAGGAACAAGGACACAACCGGTTCCTACTACATAGTGCTATTAGCAAAAGACACACAACTGATAGACGGAATGCAGAACAAATCAAAACATTCACCCCGGTCAAGAGAACTGGTTAAATCCATCATTCTTTTGCTCACCATCCACCCCAGTTTAGACCTGGCCATATGCAAATCAGGCTTGAACCTGTGCCTCATGGAAACAGTCCAGCCCGAACTGCCAAGTCAGGTCTTCCCTGGACCGGAAACAAGCATTCTAGGACCGGTTTCAGGGTTTCACCTCTCTTCAGCCAGGATGGCTTGATTCCAGTGGCACAGTGAGCTCAGCACCCACGTCTGGGCATACCTGGCGCACTTAGGGCGGGAAAGCAAAAGACACACAATTGATGGATGGAATGCAGAACAAAAATCAAAACATTCACTCCCAGTCAAAAAATCTGGTTTAAATCCATCATTCTTTTGCTGACCATGCCACCCCAACTTAGAACTAGCCAAATGCAAATCAGTCTTGTCCCTGTGCCTCATGGGAACAGTTCAGCCCGACCTACCAATCCAGGTCCTCCCTGGACTGGAAAAAAGCATCCAAGGACCAGTTTCGGGGTTTCACCCCTCTTCAGCCAGGATAGCTTGATTCCAGTGACACAGTGAGCCCAGCACCCACGTCTGTGCATAACTGGCGCACTTAGGGTGAGAAAGCAAAAGACACACAATTGATAGACAGAATGCAGAACAAATCAAAACATTCACCCCCAGTCAAGATATCTGGGTTAAATCCATCATTCTTTTGCTCACCATGCCGCCCCAGTTTAGACCTGGCCATATACAAATCAGTCTTGACCCTGTGCCTCATGGGAACATCCCAGCCCGAACTGCCAAGCCTGGTCCTCCCTGGACCAGAAACAAGAATCCTATGAACGGTTTCAGGATTATACCCCTCTTCTGCCAGGATAGCTTGATTCCAGTGGCAAAGTGAGCCCAGCACTCACGTCTGGGCATACCTGGAACATAGGGCGAGAAAGCAAAAGACACACAATTGATGGACGAAATGCAGAACTAATCAAAAGATTCAGCCCCAGTCAAGAGATCTGGGTTAAATCCATCATTCTTTTGCTCACCATGCCACCCCAGTTTAGACCTGGCCACATGCAAATTAGTCTTGCCACTATGCCTCATGGGAACAGTCCAGCCGGACCTGCCAAGCCAGGTCCTCCCTGTACTGGAAACAAGCATCCTAGGACCAGTTTTGGGGTTTTACCCCTCTTCAGTCAGGATAGCTTGATTCCAGTGGCACAGTGAGCCCAGCATCCACGTCTGGGCATACCTGGCTCACTCAGGGCGAGAAAGCAAAAGACACACAATTGATGGACGGAATGCAGAACAAATCAAAACATTCACCCCCAGTTAAGAGATCTGGGTTAAATCCATTATTATTTTGCTCATCATGCCATCCCAGTTTAGTCCTGGCCATATGCAAATCAGTCTTGACCCTGTGCCTCATGGGAACAGTCCTGCCCCAACTGCCAAGCCAGGGCCTCCCTGGACCGGAAATAAGCATCCTAGGGCCGGTTTCAGAGTTTCATCTCTCTTCAGCCAGGATAGCTTGATTTCAGTGGCACAGTGAGTCCAGCACTCACGTCTGGGCATACCTGGCTCACTCAGGGCGAGAAAGCAAAAGACACACAACTGATGGACGGAATGCAGAACAAATCAAAACATTCACCCCCAGATAAGAGATCTGGGTTAAATCCATTATTGTTTTGCTCATCGTGCCATCCCAGTTTAGTCCTGGCCATATGCAAATCAGTCTTGACTCTTGACCCTGTGCCTCATGGGAACAGTCCTGCCCGAACTGCTAAGCCAGGGCCTCCCTGGACAAGAAACAAGCATCCTAGGACAGGTTTCAGAGTTTCACCCCTCTTCAGCCAGGATAGCTTAATTTCAGTGGCACAGTGAGTCCAGCACTCACGTCTGGGCATACCTGGCTCACTCAGGGCGAGAAAGCAAAAGACACACAACTGATGGACGGAATGCAGAACAAATTAAAACATTCACCCCCAGTCAAGAGATCTGGGTTAAATTCATCATTCTTTTGCTCACCATGACACCCCAGTTTAGACCTGGCCATATGCAAATCAGTATTGACGCTGTGCCTCACGGGAACAGTCCAGCCCGAACTGTTAAGCCAGGTTCTCCCTGGACCCGAAACAAGCATCCTAGGACCGGTTTCGGGATTTCACCCTTCTTCAGCCAGGATAGCCTGATTCCAGTGGCACAGTGAGCCCAGCACCCACGTCTGGGCATACCTGGCGCACTTAGGGCAAGAAAGCAAAAGACACACAATTGGTGGACAGAATGCAGAACAAATCAAAACATTCACCCAAGTCAAGAGATCAGAGTTAAATCCATCATTCTTTTGGTCACCATGCCACCCCAGTTTAGACCTGGCCATATGCAAATCAGTCTTGACCCTGTGCCTCATGGGAACAGCCCGGCCCGACCTGCCAAGCCAGGTCCTCCCTGGACCGGAAACAAGCATCCTAGGACCGGTTTCAGGGTTTCACCCCTCTTCAGCCAGGATAGCTTGATTCCAGTGGCACAGTGAGTCCAGCACCCTCGTCTGGGCATACCTGGTGCAATTAGGGCAAGAAAGCAAAAGACATACAATTGAAGGTTGGAATGCAGAACAAATCAAAACATTCACCCCCTGTCAAGCGATCTGGGTTAAATCCATCATTGTTTTGCTCCCCATGCCTTCCCAGTTTAGACCTGGCCATATACAAATCATTTAACAACAAGGGGTGGTGATGGACAGAGTCTCTGAATTAAGCAGAATACTCTCACCCAGTCAAGAGATCAGGGCTAGATCCAACACCGTTTTTTAGCTCACTGCACCATCCCAGCTCAGAACCTGGCTATATGCAAATTAGTCTGTTCCTGTCCCAGTGCATGATGGGAACAGGGCAAACCAAACTACCAAGCCAATTCTTACACTGGGAAGGAAACAAGATTCCGGGGACCGGTTTCTGGCATTTCAGCCGTCGTCGGCCCGGCTTGCTTGAATCCTGATGGTGCAATGAGCAAGGGACTCACATCTGAGTATACCCTTCCACGCTTAGGGTGGACAAAATATTTAACAACAAGGGGTGGTGATGGACAGAGTCTCTGAATTAAGCAGAATACTCTCACCCAGTCAAGAGATCAGGGCTAGATCCAACACCGTTTTTTAGCTCACTGCACCATCCCAGCTCAGAACCTGGCTATATGCAAATTAGTCTGTTCCTGTCCCAGTGCATGATGGGAACAGGGCAAACCAAACTACCAAGCCAATTCTTACACTGGGAAGGAAACAAGCTTTTTGGCATTTCAGCCGTCGTCGGCTTGGCTTGCTTGAATCCTGATGGTGCAATGAGCAAGGGACTCACATCTAAGTATACCCTTCCACGCTTAGGGTGGACAAAATATTTAACAACAAGGGGTGGTGATGGACAGAGTCTCTGAATTAAGCAGAATACTCTCACCCAGTCAAGAGATCAGGGCTAGATCCAATACCGTTTTTTAGCTCACTGCACCATCCCAGCTCAGAATCTGGCTATATGCAAACTAGTCTGTTCCTGTCCCAGTGCATGATGGGAACAGGGCAAACCAAACTACCAAGCCAATCCATACACTGGGAAGGAAACATGCTTCCGGGGACCGGTTTCTGGCATTTCAGCCGTCGTCGGCCCGGCTTGCTTGAATCCTGATGGTGCAATGAGCGAGGGACTCACATCTGAGTGTACCCTTCCACGCTTAGGGTGGACAAAATATTTAACAACAACGGGTGGTGATGGACAGAGTCTCTGAATTAAGCAGAATACTCTCACCCAGTCAAGAGATCAGGGCTAGATCCAACACCTTTTTTTTGCTCACTGCTCCAGCCCAGCTCAGAACCTGGCTATATACAAATTAGTCTGTTCCTGTCCCAGTGCATGATGGGAACAGGGCAAACCAAACTACCAAGCCAATTCTTACACTGGGAAGGAAACAAGCTTCCGGGGACCGGTTTCTGGCATTTCAGCTGTCGTCGGCCCGGCTTGCTTGAATCCTGATGGTGCAATGAGCAAGGGACTCACATCTGAGTATACCCTTCCACGCTTAGGGTGGACAAAATATTTAACAACAAGGGGTGGTGATGGACAGAGTCTCTGAATTAGGCAGAATACTCTCACCCAGTCAAGAGATCAGGGCTAGATCCAACACCGTTTTTTAGCTCACTGCACCATTCCAGCTCAGAACCTGGCTATATGCAAATTAGTCTGTTCCTGTCCCAGTGCATGATGGGAACAGGGCAAACCAAACTACCATGCCAATTCTTACACTGGGAAGGAAACAGGCTTCCAGGGACCGGTTTCTGGCATTTCAGCCGTCGTCGGCCCGGCTTGCTTGAATCCTGATGGTGCAATGAGCAAGGGACTCACATCTGAGATTACCCTTCCACGCTTAGGGTGGACAAATTTGCATATAGCCAGGTTCTGAGCTGGGATGGTGCAGTGAGCGAAATAACGGTGATGGATCAAGCCCTGATCTTTGGACTGGGTAAGAGTGGTCTGCTTAATTCAGACACTCTGTTCATCACCACGCCCTTTTCTGAATCGTTTTTGGCCACTATAGGTGTGGCAGGGTATACTCAGACATGAGTCCCTTGCTCACTGCACCATCAGGATTCAAGCAAGCCGGGCCGACGACGGCTGAAATGCCAGAAACCAGTCCCCGGTAGCTTGTCTCCTTTCTGGTGAAGAATTGGCTTGGTAGTTTGGTCTGCCCTGTTCCCATGATGCACTGGGCCAGGGACAGACTAATTTGCATATAGCCAGGTTCTGAGCTGGGATGGTGCAGTGAGCTAAATAACGGTGATGGATCAAGCCCTGATCTTTGGACTGGGTAAGAGTGGTCTGCTTAATTCAGACACTCTGTTCATCACCACGCCCTTTTCTGAATCGTTTTTGGCCACTATAGGTGTGGCAGGGTATACTCAGACATGAGTCCCATGCTCAGTGCACCATCAGGATTCAAGCAAGCCGGGCCGACGACGGCTGAAATGCCAGAAACTGGTCCCCGGTAGCTTGTCTCCTTTCTGGTGAAGAATTGGCTTGGTAGTTTGGTCTGCCCTGTTCCCATGATGCACTGGGCCAGGGACAGACTAATTTGCATATAGCCAGGTTCTGAGCTGGGATGGTGCAGTGAGCTAAATAACGGTGATGGATCAAGCCCTGATCTTTGGACTGGGTAAGAGTGGTCTGCTTAATTCAGACACTCTGTTCATCACCACCCCCTTTTCTGAATCGTTTTTGGCCACTATAGGTGTGGCAGGGTATACTCGGACATGAGTCCCTTGCTCACTGCACCATCAGGATTCAAGCAAGCCGGGACGACGACGGCTGAAATGCCAGAAACCGGTCCCCGGTAGCTTGTCTCCTTTCTGGTGAAGAATTGGCTTGGTAGTTTGGTCTGCCCTGTTCCCATGATGCACTGGGCCAGGGACAGACTAATTTGCATATAGCCAGGTTTTGAGCTGGGATGGTGCAGTGAGCTAAATAACGGTGATGGATCAAGCCCTGATCTTTGGACTGGGTAAGAGTGGTCTGCTTAATTCAGACACTCTGTTCATCACCACCCCCCTTTTCTGAATCATATACAAATCAGTCTTGACCCTGTGTCTCATGGGAACAGTCCCGCCCGAACTGCCAAGCCAGGCCCTCCCTGGACCAGAAAGAAACATCCTAGGACCGGTTTCAGGGTTTCACCCCTCTTCAGCCAGGATAGCTTGATTCCAGTGGCACAGTGAGCCCAGCACTCACGTCTGGGCATACCTGGCACACTCAGGGCGAGAAAGCAAAAGACACACAACTGATGGACGGAATGCAGAACAAATCAAAACATTCACCCCCAGATAAGAGATCTGGGTTAAATCCAATATTGTTTTGCTCATCATGCCATCCCAGTTTAGTCCTGGCCATATGCAAATCAGTCTTGACCCTGTGCCTCATGGGAACAGTCCTGCCCAAACTGCCAAGCCAGGGCCTCCCTGGACCAGAAACAAGCATCCTAGGACCGGTTTCAGAGTTTCACTCCCCTTCAGCCAGGATAGCTTGATTTCAGTGGCACAGTGAGTCCAGCACTCACGTCTGGGCATACCTGGCTCACTCAGGGCGAGAAAGCAAAAGACATACAACTGATGGACGGAATGCAGAACAAATCAAAACATTCACCCCCAGTCAAGAGATCTGGGTTAAATTCATCATTCTTTTTCTCACCATGACACCCCAGTTTAGACCTGGCCATATGCAAATCAGTATTGACCCTGTGTCTCACGGGAACAGTCCAGCCCGAACTGTTAAGCCAGGTTCTCCCTTGACCCGAAACAAGCATCCTAGGACCGGTTTCGGGATTTCACCCTTCTTCAGCCAGGATAGCCTGATTCCAGTGGCACAGTGAGCCCAGCACCCACGTCTGGGCATACCTGGCGCACTTAGGGCAAGAAAGCAAAAGACACACAATTGGTGGACAGAATGCAGAACAAATCAAAACATTCACCCCAGTCAAGAGATCAGGGTTAAATCCATCATTCTTTTGCTCACCATGCCACCCCAGTTTAGACCTGGCCATATGCAAATCAGTCTTGACCCTGTGCCTCATGGGAACAGCCCGGCCCGACCTGCCAAGCCAGGTCCTCCCTGGACCGGAAACAAGCATCCTAGGACCGGTTTCAGGGTTTCACCCCTCTTCAGCCAGGATAGCTTGATTCCAGTGGCACAGTGAGTCCAGCACCCTTGTCTGGGCATACCTGGTGCAATTAGGGCAAGAAAGCAAAAGACACACAATTGAAGGTTGGAATGAAGAACAAATCAAAACATTCACCCCCTGTCAAGCGATCTGGGTTAAATCCATCATTGTTTTGCACACCATGCCATCCCAGTTTAGACCTGGCCATATACAAATCATTTAACAACAACGGGTGGCGATGGACAGAGTCTCTGAATTAAGCAGAATACTCTCACCCAGTCAAGAGATCAGGGCTAGATCCAACACCGTTTTTTAGCTCACTGCTCCATGCCAGCTCAGAACCTGGCTATATGCAAATTTGTCTGGTCCTGTCCCAGTGCATGATGGGAACAGGGCAAACCAAACTACCAAGCCAATTCTTACACTGGAAGGAAACAAGCTTCCGGGGACCGGTTTCTGGCATTTCAGCTGTCGTCGGCCCGGCTTGCTTGAATCCTGATGGTGCAATGAGCAAGGGACTCACATCTGAGTATACCCTTCCACGCTTAGGGTGGACAAAATATTTAACAACAAGGGGTGGTGATGGACAGAGTCTCTGAATTAAGCAGAATACTCTCACCCAGTCAAGAGATCAGGGCTAAATCCAACACCGTTTTTTAGCTCACTGCACCATCCCAGCTCAGAACCTGGCTATATGCAAATTAGTCTGTTCCTGTCCCAGTGCATGATGGGAACAGGGCAAACCAAACTACCAAGCCAATTCTTACACTGGGAAGGAGACAAGCTTCCGGGGACCGGTTTCTGGCATTTCAGCCGTCGTCGGCCCGGCTTTCTTGAAACCTGATGATGCAATGAGCAAGGGACACACATCTGAGTATACCCTTCCACGCTTAGGGTGGACAAATTTGCATATAGCCAGGTTCTGAGCTGGGATGGTGCAGTGAGCTAAATAACGGTGATGGATCAAGCCCTGATCTTTGGACTGGTTAAGAGTGGTCTGCTTAATTCAGACACTCTGTTCATCACCACCCCCTTTTCTGAATCGTTTTTGGCCACTATAGGTGTGGCAGGGTATACTCAGACATGAGTCCCTTGCTCACTGCACCATCAGGATTCAAGCAAGCCGGGCCGACGACGGCTGAAATGCCAGAAACCGGTCCCCGGTAGCTTGTCTCCTTTCTGGTGAAGAATTGGCTTGGTAGTTTGGTCTGCCCTGTTCCCATGATGCACTGGGCCAGGGACATACTAATTTGCATATAGCCAGGTTCTGAGCTGGGTTGGTGCAGTGAGCTAAATAACGGTGATGGATCAAACCCTGATCTTTGGACTGGGTAAGAGTGGTCTGCTTAATTCAGACACTCTGTTCATCACCACGCCCTTTTCTGAATCGTTTTTGGCCACTATAAGTGTGGCAGGATATACTCAGACATGAGTCCCATGCTCACTGCACCATCAGGATTCAAGCAAGCCGGGCCGACGACGGCTGAAATGCCAGAAACCGGTCCCCGGTAGCTTGTCTCCTTTCTGGTGAAGAATTGGCTTGGTAGTTTGGTCTGCCCTGTTCCCATGATGCACTGGGCCAGGGTCAGACTAATTTGCATATAGCCAGGTTCTGAGCTGGGATGGTGCAGTGAGCTAAATAATGGTGATGGATCAAGCCCTGATCTTTGGACTGGGTAAGAGTGGTCTGCTTAATTCAGACACTCTGTTCATCACCACCCCCTTTTCTGAAACGTTTTTGGCCACTATAGGTGTGGCAGGGTATACTCAGACATGAGTCCCTTGCTCACTGCACCATCAGGATTCAAGCAAGCCGGGCCGACGACGGCTGAAATGCCAGAAACCGGTCCCCGGTATCTTGTCTCCTTTCTGGTGAAGAATTGGCTTGGTAGTTTGGTCTGCCCTGTTCCCATGATGCACTGGGCCAGGGACAGACTAATTTGCATATAGCCAGGTTCTGAGCTGGGATGGTGCAGTGAGCTAAATAACGGTGATGGATCAAGCCCTGATCTTTGGACTGGGTAAGAGTGGTCTGCTTAATTCAGACACTCTGGTCATCACCACCCCCCTTTTCTGAATCATATACAAATCAATCTTGACCCTGTGTCTCATGGGAACAGTCCCGCCCGAACTGCCAAGCCAGGCCCTCCCTGGACCAGAAACAAACATCCTAGGACCGGTTTCAGGGTTTCACCCCTCTTCAGCCAGGATAGCTTGATTCCAGTGGCACAGTGAGCCCAGCACTCACGTCTGGGCATACCTGGCACACTCAGGGCGAGAAAGCAAAAGACACACAATTGATGGACGGTATGCAGAACAAATCAAAACATTCACCCCCAGTTAAGAGATCTGGGTTAAATCCATTATTGTTTTGCTCATCATGCCATCCCAGTTTAGTCCTGGCCATATGCAAATCAGTCTTGACCCTGTGCCTCATGGGAACAGTCCTGCCCGAACTGCCAAGCCAGGGCCTCCCTGGACCAGAAACAAGCATCCTAGGACCAGTTTCAGAGTTTCACCTCTCTTCAGCCAGGATAGCTTGATTTCAGTGGCACAGTGAGTCCAGCACTCATGTCTGGGCATACCTGGCTCACTCAGGGCGAGAAAGCAAAAGACACACAACTGATGGATGGAATGCAGAACAAATCAAAACATTCACCCCCAGATAAGAGATCTGGGTTAAATCCATTATTGTTTTGCTCATCTTGCCATCCCAGTTTAGTCCTGGCCATATGCAAATCAGTCTTGACCCTGTGCCTCATGGGAACAGTCCTGCCCGAACTGCCAAGCCAGGGCCTCCCTGGACCAGAAACAAGCATCCTAGGACCGGTTTCAGAGTTTCACCCCTCTTCAGCCAGGATAGCTTGATTTCAGTGGCACAGTGAGTCCAGCACTCACGTCTGGGCATACCAGGCTCACTCAGGGCGAGAAAGCAAAAGACACACAACTGATGGACGGAATGCAGAACAAATCAAAACATTCACCCCCAGTCAAGAGATCTGGGTTAAATTCATCATTCTTTTGCTCACCATGACACCCCAGTTTAGACCTGGCCATATGCAAATCAGTATTGACCCTGTGCCTCACGGAAACAGTCCAGCCCGAACTGTTAAGCCAGGTTCTCCCTGGACCCGAAACAAGCATCCTAGGACCGGTTTCGGGATTTCACCCTTCTTCAGCCAGGATAGCCTGATTCCAGTGGCACAGTGAGCCCAGCACCCACGTCTGGGCATACCTGGCGCACTTGGGGCAAGAAAGCAAAAGACACACAATTAGTGGACAGAATGCAGAACAAATCAAAACATTCACCCCAGTCAAGAGATCTGGGTTAAATTCATCATTCTTTTGCTCACCATGACACCCCAGTTTAGACCTGGCCATATGCAAATCAGTATTGACCCTGTGCCTCACGGGAACAGTCCAGCCCGAACTGTTAAGCCAGGTTCTCCCTGGACCCAAAACAAGCATCCTAGGACCGGTTTCGGGATTTCACCCTTCTTCAGCCAGGATAGCCTGATTCCAGTGGCACAGTGAGCCCAGCACCCACGTCTGGGCATACCTGGCGCATTTAGGGCAAGAAAGCAAAAGACACACAATTGGTGGACAGAATGCAGAACAAATCAAAACATTCACCCCAGTCAAGAGATCAGGGTTAAATCCATCATTCTTTTGGTCACCATGCCACCCCAGTTTAGACCTGGCCATATGCAAATCAGTCTTGACCCTGTGCCTCATGGGAACAGCCCGGCCCGACCTGCCAAGCCAGGTCCTCACTGGACCGGAAACAAGCATCCTAGGACCGGTTTCAGGGTTTCACCCCTCTTTAGCCAGGATAGCTTTATTTCAGTGGCACAGTGAGTCCAGCACCCTCGTCTGGGCATACCTGGTGCAATTAGGGCAAGAAAGCAAAAGACACACAATTGAAGGTTGGAATGCAGAACAAATCAAAACATTCACCCCCTGTCAAGCGATCTGGGTTAAATTCATCATTGTTTTGCTCACTATGCCATCCCAGTTTAGACCTGGCCATATACAAATCATTTAACAACAAGGGGTGGTGATGGACAGAGTCTCTAAATTAAGCAGAATACTCTCACCCAGTCAAGAGATCAGGGCTAGATCCAACACCGTTTTTTAGCTCACTGCACCATCCCAGCTCAGAACCTGGCTATATATGCAAATTAGTCTGTTCCTGTCCCAGTGCATGATGGGAACAGGCTAAACCAAACCACCAAACCAATTCTTACACTGGGAAGGAAACAAGCTTCCGGGGACCGGTTTCTGGCATTTCAGCCGTCGTCGGCCCGGCTTGCTTGAATCCTGATGGTGCAATGAGCAAGGGACTCACATCTGAGTATACCCTTCCACGCTTAGGGTGGACAAAATATTTAACAACAAGGGGTGGTGATGGACAGAGTCTCTGAATTAAGCAGAATACTCTCACCCAGTCAAGAGATCAGGGCTAGATCCAACACCGTTTTTTAGCTCACTGCACCATCCCAGCTCAGAACCTGGCTATATGCAAATTAGTCTGTTCCTGTCCCAGTGCATGATGGGAACAGGGCAAACCAAACTACCAAGCCAATTCTTACACTGGGAAGGAAACAAGCTTCCGGGGACCGGTTTCTGGCATTTCAGCCGTCGTCGGCCCGGCTTGCTTGAATCCTGATGGTGCAATGAACAAGGGATTCACATCTGAGTATACCCTTCCATGCTTAGGGTGGACAAAATATTTAACAACAAGGGGTGGTGATGGACAGAGTCTCTGAATTAAGCAGAATACTCTCACCCAGTCAAGAGATCAGGGCTAGATCCAACACCGTTTTTTAGCTCACTGCACCATCCCAGCTCAGAACCTGGCTATATGCAAATTAGTCTGTTCCTGTCCCAGTGCATGATGGGAACAGGACAAACCAAACTACCAAGCCAATTCTTACACTGGGAAGGAAACAAGCTTCCGGGGACCGGTTTCTGGCATTTCAGCCGTCGTCGGCCCGGCTTGCTTGAATCCTGATGGTGCAATGAGCAAGGGACTCACATCTGAGTATACCCTTCCACGCTTAGGGTGGACAAAATATTTAACAACAAGGGGTGGTGATGGACAGAGTCTCTGAATTAAGCAGAATACTCTCACCCAGTCAAGAGATAAGGGCTTGATCCATCACCGTTATTTAGCTCACTGCACCATCCCAGCTCAGAACCTGGCTATATGCAAATTAGTCTGTTCCTGTCCCAGTGCATGATGGGAACAGGGCAAACCAAACTACCAAGCCAATTCTTACACTGGGAAGGAAACAAGCTTCCGGGGACCGGTTTCTGGCATTTCAGCCGTCGTCGGCCCGGCTTGCTTGAATCCTGATTGTGCATTAAAAACTGAATAAAAGAAACCATTAGAAAATGAGCTGTGATCTAAATTATTTATAAAGGCTTAAAATATAGGACAAATATCCAAATCTCCAAGCATGAGTAAACAGTTGCTTGACCTGCGCAATTTCAGTGCATTTGTTCTTCCCCATGGGATCTACTTTAGACAGGCCCCCTGGATGTGCCACATGCAATTTAAGAATTGTGATACAGCAGAGACAATTGGTGGATGGGTGTCATACTTTAAAACTCTGTGGGCCTCTCTGCAGTGCACAAAGCACAAATTCTTGCATAGCTGGAATAACCAGCACTTGCACAGCAGTCGATAGGCAGGACAGAGGAGCATGACATTTAGTTGGGACTACTCCTTATAGTTACATGCAGGGCTTTCCCCCCTTTGGTCTTTCACCCATTTGCTAGTGAACGCTAGTAGTGGAAGAGTCCCTAGTCTTAATTGCACATACAATTTCCTGGCCAGTGGGAGTTGAATGGAATCCAGGAAGTTTTCCTTGCTGTAAACATCTTTTACTAGCAGGAATTCTGCTGTCAACCGACCACATGAGGTACTTTCTTGAATGGAAAATGCATTGGCTAGACAATAGCGTTTGACTAGTTCCAACTGCTTGGCAATCGAGAGCTGCATTGGGGGTGTTGAGCGGAAAGATGATTTGCAGATCGTCTGCATAGTTGAATACGGTGACATTCCACCTCTTCAAGGAAAAAATGAGCGGCTGAAAGTATAGATTAAAAAGCAGAGGGGACAGGGAGGATCCCTGAGGCACTCCGCAGATGGATGGGACCTGCGCGGCTGTGAAGGGACCAAGCCGGACCGCCTGCATTCTGCCTGACAGGATGGATTTGAGCCAGGCAGAAGCCAGGCCTCGGATGCCGGCTTGCTCGGCACGGTGGATAAGGATGTTGTGGTCCACCGTGTCGAACGCAGCCGACAGATCCAGTAAGACGAGCGCCTGTGATGTCCCTTTATCGGCATTAGCCCTAAGCGTATCCATAACTGCCAGGATCACAGCCTCGGTGGAATGGGCTGGTCTGAACCCAGCCTGATTAGTTTCGAGAAAGTTGGAACACTCGATGAATTCAGATAGGCAGCTAGTAACGTGTGCCTCCAGGAGTTTGGATAGATAGGGCAAGAGAGAGATAGGCCGATAGTGTGCGAGATCGTCCGGGTCAGCTCCAGGCTTCTTCAGTAAGGGCACAAGGACAGCCTCCTTGAAGGAATTAGGCACTGCTCCTGCCTCCAGTGAAGCATTTAATAAAGGCAAGATGCAGTCCGGTAAGGACAGGCAGATGTCACGAAAGACAGAGGGAGGGCAGCAATCGTTGGGAGAGCCGGATTTGACCCGAGCAGCAAGTTTAGCCAAAGTACTGGGGTCGAGGGCAGGGAAAGAGAGCAAAGAGAGCGGGTTTTCAGGGGGGAGGCTGGCATATCATCAGGAGGAACTGAAGAGATAGTATTCTTGATCTTGGCGATTTTTTCGATTATGAAACTATTTAAGGCATTGCAAGATTCTTGCGTCGGAGTCTAAGAGGGGAGAGTCCTTGCATCAGACGTGAGCTCCCTCATGATTGAAAAGATCTCCTTAGGTTTATTATGAGCAGTGAGGATCCTTTCCGAAATGTGAAGAGCTTTTGCTGCCATGATTGCATCTTTATATGTTTTTTCTCGCAGCAACATATAGCTCTCTGTCGATGGGCAGGTAATTGCGTCTCCACCTATGTTCCGTTTTGCGCAGTTCGAGTTGCTGAGCTTTCAAGGTGGAGTTAAACCACTTGTGGGACTTACTGTGCCGGGAGCGAGGAAAACTGGAGGGAGGGGCAAAACGATCACTGGCTTTGATGATCCAGCCAGTAAGATCTTCCTCCAGAGTATGGACAGTTGCAGTATTAGACAGCGAAGGACGAGTCTCAGCCAAGAACGAGAGGAATGCCTGAGAGTCAAGAGTACACGGGCAGTCCCACCGGCCATGGGAGAGACCTTAATGCAACCCCTGGCTGTGATCACTGTATCGATCAAGTGATGGCCGGACCAGATACAAGGGGTGATCACAGGATAGGAGGGAGTGAGATTATGAGTCCAGATATGATCTAAGATGTGGCCCCCATTATGGGTGGGAGAAGTAACATGTTGGTTCATGTTGAAACTGGTGAGGACTTCAAATAACTCAGCCGCATGAGGACCAGCTTCATTATCATTATACCAATAGTTAAAGTCGCCGAAAATGGCGACTCGAGCAGATGAAGTAAGTAGATTAGCTAGCTGTTCACTGAAGGCAGCAGGGAACGAAGGCATAGGGTAGGGAGGACGATAGAGGATGACAGTGGTGAGAGCTCCCTCTCCAGTCTCTAGCTTAATGATGAGATTGTCCACGTCAGTAAGGGTGAAAGAAGACGTGGAGATACATTTAAACTCCTTACGAATGACAGCCTGCACCCCACCGCCGGCACGACCAGAAGGTCGGTTCGTGTTGAGCAGGTAATATTCGGGGGGCAGAGCTGCTAAGATGTCAGGGAGAGAATCATCAGTCAGCCAGGTCTCGGTAAGTAAAAGGATATCAGGCCTTTCGTCGGTGAGAAGTAGAAAGAGATCAACCTGATGCTTGACCAGTGAGCGTGTATTTAAGTATAGGACCCGGATACGCGTTTCAGTTGTGCTGGGATCAGATGACTGTTTAGTGCAAGGGGAGGGGAGAGGTACATTCCGCGCAATGCCAAGTGCCGAGATAGAATCTAGGGTCCTCGGGGGTAGTGCAACAGATACACAGTCCAGGTCCCTAAGAGCCTGAGAGGAATAAACAAAGGGAGAGGGGGACTCCTGCGCCTCCTTAGCGTGGACGGGCGCAGACGGGCAGGACTCTGGCACGACTTCGGCGCAGGTCCGGCACGGCCTCTGCCCACGTCCGCTGAGCGGATGCATGAACGTCCCCTTTTATGCGTGACTAGAGCACGGGGGATTGAAGCCACACCCAATATAGCCGCCGCTTGTCTGAACCTGGGACCAACTCCACAGCGTCGATACTCGGCTGGGAATGGCGCAGGGCAATAAGGAAGAGGGGAAGGAGTCAGCAGTAAGAGCTTCTTAAATCAAGCTGATGGGGTAGTGTTGCAGCAAAGTTTAAAAAACGCTGATTTTTCAGTAATTTTAAATTTCTAATCAAGTTAAAAACACAGCAGCACAACCTCCCGGCTTCCGCCTCAGGAGGCACACAGGAGACACTCAATCAAACGAGCAAACGGCCTCGGGGAACCCCTTTTATGCGCGACTAGAGCGCGGGGGATTGAAGCCACACCCAATATGGCCGCCGCTTGTCTGAACCTGGGACCAACTCCACAGCGTCAATACTCGGCTGGGAGTGCCCCAGGGCAACAAGGAAGAGGGGGAAGGAGTCAGCAGTAAGAGCTTCTTAAATCAAGCTGATAGGGTAGTGTTGCAGCAAAGTTTTAAAAACGCCGAATTTTAAATTTCTAATCAAGTTAAAAACACAGCAGCACAACCTCCCAGCTTCCGACTCAGGAGGGACACAAGAGACACTCAATCAATCAGAGGTATCTGTTTGGGCGCTGCCAAACACCTAACAGGTTTCCTCCTCGGTTCACTTTCTCTACTTATGTTACCCCGTAGAGAGGGGGATATAACATCAGGGACCCCACTTGATTTAGTTCTCCCTCCTTCCTGGGCAGTCCCCTGAGGGGTGCTTAAACTATTACCCCCAGTAGTTTGTTTTGGGCCATAGCCCTCTATGCCTTTGGGGTCATATCCTACCGTTTGTGAGTTCCCACCCATAGATGGTCCCTCACCAAGTCAATCTACTTCCTCCAGAGTGGCGCATCTGTTATTCACTGGGATATTAAATGGGGAAGCCTATTGTGTGCAACCCAGCTACTGTCATGTGGGAGCTCTGGGCCAATTGCTGGCATTGAAGGGGGTACCCGGCTTCTTGGGTGTGTTTGCTGTTGTAAATAGAAGAAGTCCAAGGGGAGCAGGCTCATGCTTGTTGGAACATTATGGCAGTCAAGGCTGGTTTTAAGTAGGCTGGTAACAGTGTAGGGATTTTTGAAATTGATAACTAAACACTTACCCAAATCACTTTTTCTATGATTTCCTACCCACCCCACTCTACAAACCATTATAATCTCCCCTGCTCTGGCATAATCAAAATGCTTATATCTTGAGAGCCAGAACAGGCATTTGTTTCTCAACTCAAGTTGGCTTTCCTTTGTATTGGGTTTGATGGGCGGAACACCTGTTAGAATAGCTCCGTTCGGAGAGCAAGCAGGAGGAAGATTTATATGTGGCAGGTTTGAGCTTGGGCAAGCATTCCTCCCCTAACTATATTCTAGTATTTGTCTGTTGGTGATTTGGGCTGGGGGATAGGTGTGACTCGATTCCTAAGAGGGGATGACCTGTTTTTAGCTATTGACTCAGGGCCAGCACTCCTATCTCTCTGGTGCCTATGAACACTCTGGTTCCCTGTCTCACGGCTAGTCGAGGGACCCTTGTGTGTATGCATCTTCAACCCAGGCTGAGGTATTAGACCCACACTATCCGCCTGACAACCTTTATCAATCCCTCCTATAGACTTGGCGGTGTAGTGATTCTGTGAGTCAATTGGTCCGGCCTCCCCTGCTGCCACTATTTTCTCCAGTTTATCTAAATGACTGATAAGGGGGGGGGTGGCAGTATTCCTGTGTTACTGGCCCTCGGGTTATTCTGCAAATCTGCCATTAGATTCAGGGCCCACAACAAATAGGACTTATCCAGGCTAACTTGTGGTGGTCTCCCCAAGGTATGTTCTTGCTCTTCACCCCCCTCTGAACTAACTATATTGCCCTCATAAAATTTCTTCTTTTAATGTCCAACCTCAGCTGTTTGTTTGACCTTTCCATTCTTGGGGCTGCTCGTAGTATCTCTACTCTTGCGCACTGCTTTCTTGTGAGGAACAACCACAGGAGATGGTAAACGTATGGGTGAGTTTGGGACATATTTGGTAGCATGATCAAATCAGATGGAGGAATAAATAGATCTGGGGTACTGAAATCCACCTTTCCGTTCACTCAATTTCGGTATCCACCACCTCTATGGCCCCCGGCAGCATTTTTTCTATTGATGTTGGAGGGAGTGAAGATGTACTAGCAGTTTTGGCTCTAACTGGGCCTGCCCTCCTCCCCATTGTGTTGACTACTGTCGATCTATAACCCGGCTCACACACACTAGTTCTTAACGTCGCCTCGGCTATCCTATAGCACCTGTGTTCTGTTAACAGCTAAACAAAAGGGTCAAACGACAAAAAAATACAACAAGATGCTAACCACCCCAAGACCACTCCCACTATAACATGACCAGCCCATTTACTGTTTGGTCTGAATGTCCACTGATCTTTGTGACTCCACAGTTCGCAGTACGGGTGCCTTCTGGTGTCAATAGAGTCTCAGTAGGGTGGGCTAGGTGCCGTAACAGCTAGACAGGGCACAGGAAATGGTGAAAGTCCTACCCGCTGAGGCTTCTAGAGCATAAGTCGCAGCAGCTAAGGGGGATGGCCCCGCCCTGCCTCTTCCTGTCGATGACGGGTGCAGGACAGGCGCTGCGGGATGACTACAGCACTAATGAGGGCTCAAGAGGATCCCCCCTCTCAGGTGGCAGCAAGCAGGAAGCTCACAAAGCACTCTGGAATTTGGAGTCCCACCAGAGAGTGTGAGCAGGTGGAAGAGCTTTTGTTTTTGGTGAGACCGGGGCGCCCCTTGAAAGCTGGATTTGGTGAGCACAAAATGGAATGACAGCCCACTTTAGGGCCTCAGCAGTTTCTCCGGGTGTGCCCTGCAATTTGTTAGTGCGTCCCGCGCCGCGGGATGACTTCAGCACTAATGAGGGCTCAAGAGGCTCCTCCCTCTCAGGTGGCAGCAGGCAGGAAGCTCACAAAGCACTCTGGGATTTGGAGTCCCACCAGAGCGTGTGAGCTGGAGGAAGAGCCTGCGTTTTTGGTGAGACTGGTGCGCCCCTTGAAAGCTGGATTTGGTGAGCACAAAACGGGATGACAGCCCCTTCTAGGGCCTCAGCAGTTTCTCTGGGTGTGCCCCGCCTGGCCTGGTAGTTCGGGCTGGACTGTTCCCATTAGGCGCAGTGTCAAGACTGATTTGCATATGGCTGAGTCCAAACTGGAATGGCATGGTGAGCAAAACAACGATGGATTTACGCCCAGGTCTCAGTACTGGGGTGAATGTATGACATTGTTCTGTATTACGTCCATCAATTGTTCTTTTTACATAGTACTATAAAGTGCATCCCGTCATCCTGTAGCAAAGGAGGCTTTTCTGCTGTTGGGCCGCTGTTTGTGAGGACTTCAGGTTCCAGCCTCCTTTGCTGCCTCAGTGGAGAGGTAATGACACCACCGGTTCCCACCAGATAGCGAAATAAAGCGACTCCGGTAAGCCTAAGGCGGGACTTGCACAGGCAAAGCCCAGACATGTCCAGGCCTGTTCATGCCTGCTGGAGCCTGGAGGAGGGCTTGGCTGGGCCACCTTCCTTGGTTCTCTTCCCTAAGGTACTGTGTGGTCTCTTTCATTTTATTTTATTTATACAGTGGCTCTTTTTGGGCTTCTTTTGGGCTTCCATGGTTCCTACTAGGGGAGCCCAGTTATATATATTGCCCTGTCTCCGCCCCCCGGCCACCATTTTAGGCTGAATGACCTGGTGGCCGGGAGCTCATTAGATAATTTAGTTTAAAAAAATTTCCCTCCCTCCCACCCTTTATCTGTTTTTCTAGCTTTTTTAGCTTTCCCCAGGGTTTTTTTATATATTTTCTTTTTGTTTACATTGGTCGTTTGTCGGGACAGGTGGATATGGGGTATATATTTTGTTCATTGTCGCTTGGAACAGGTGCCGTGCGGAATTTGGGGGTTCTTTGTCAGCAGGGACATGAAGGTTGTTTGGATTTGTAAATGTAAATGTAAATGTAAATGTATTGGCATTTATATAGCGCACTACTTACCCGTAGGGTCCCAAGGCGCTTCGACCGCTGCGAAACCCTTCCTGGCTTCCCTGAGAGATGGTCCCTTAATGGGTATCTCCAGGGTGAGACCAGGCATCCCCGGCGGTCTGGTGGGGCCGTTAGTGAAGATGAGGCAAGCTAATGCCCAGAGTTGCCGAGTGTGATTGCTGATCAGAGTGGGCACCGAGGCGAGAGAATTATCGAGTCCGCTGACCCTGGTCCAGAAACCTGCCGCGCCGGGAATCGAACCCTGGTCCCGGGCCGTCCTCTGCTCTTGGGTCTGCCGCCTCTAACCAGTGAGCCACACTACTTCACTCATTTGTAAAATTGGGCTATGGCTGGAGAAGTTTAAATAGTTGTTTCGTGGGGTGGTTATACTGTTTTGGTTAACGTAAGTTGTTGGTGGGCAATTTTGGATTGTGATGTTATGCTTTTGGGTTGGGATGATGTTTAAATGATTATGCAGGTTTTGTATTGTTTGAATTGTAATTATGTTGTGTAGGGTGGGGGCGGGGTTTGCGACGTATTAGGGGCGGGCCTGACGTTGTGCCCCTGCCTTTACTTCTCTTTTCCCGGCCTAAACCTAAACACTGTTGGCGCTTACAGAGGATTTTAAATCTGCCTTTGTTTTGCTACTTTTGCTGGATTAATTGAGAACTAATGAGTAAACAGGGTCTAAACTTGAAAGAGGGAGCAGCAAATAGTACAGGCAATCTTGATGGTTTCATTGAGAAGGCGGTCGGTGCACTTGACAAAGAAATTTCCCTGGCTGAGAAGTCCTCTCAACTACTTTGTCACTGTGTGCCTCCGACACCCACGTCAGCCATGAGGAACCGGACTGTGGGGACTTAAACTGCAGCTCTAATCCTGATTTGCCCCCCACTGGCCAATACAGTTGACTTAAAATTAACACCCATGGCGATGCAGAAACAAGGCCCTGCTTCCAAAAATCTCTTAACCCCTTGCATGCAGCGCAAATTTTCACACTATGCTGGCGTTTTACTAAGTGGGCGGGATTGGGAAGGCCGGGGGCCGTCCTGCGCACATGCCCACCGTGACGCCTTATGCCCAGGAGCCGTCACGAGCATGCAAGGGGTTAATAGTCATAAGAGCTCCAAAGGTGTTGCCCCTTTGGCCCGACAAGCGCTGATATTTCCCTTCTTAAATAGAATCTTTAGGACATGCTCAGACAATTGCAGAAAGAAATTGTGGATGTTATCGATTTGTAAGATGTTGTGGTTGCTTAATCAATTGGGGCAAATTGAGGTCAAACTAACAGATTTGAATTGCAGAAGGGGTGGGAGCAGCGATGAGGGTAGGGGGTGGGGTGAGGGTGTTAACGCTACGGTTCATAAATTATCTGGCCCTGCTGGTCGCAGTTCTGATCGAGACCTACAGGCTGGGCCGTCCTTGACTGAGGAATTGGGCCAGCTTATGGAGAATGCACCAGGCAGTGCCCCCTGCCTGTCCCAAAATTCTCTGATGCACGGGGGTAAGCAGGAATGCTCTACTGATGACACCAGGCCAGAGCACACATGCGTTGGTTATCTCCCCACCCAAAAATCCTCTCCACCCAGCTAAGGCAGTAGGGTCAGCACATGCTAATTTTATGTTATGTTATAGATTTTGAAAGGCGCATAACTGCCCCAACAATGGGGCATCCCAGCAGTAGTCTCAGAAAGAACAACCTGTAGAAAAAAGACCGGGCCACAGGAAAACTTAAACAGAAAATAACCAGGTCTTCAGGGTTTTCCTGAAAGACAGTGGTTCTGGATGCTCCTAATGCATAGGGGAAGTGTGTTCCAGAGGGCAGGAGCTTTGACGCAAGAGCGGCCTCCTGCACTTACTCTTTTAACACAGGGCACATAGGCCAAATTTAAGTTTGCTGAGCCCAGGGGCCGAGGGGGTAGATACGGAAGTCGCAGATTGTAAAGAAAAAGGGCCCCCTGGGAGAAGATCTTGTGAGCCATGCACAGTGCTCTAAAGTGGACACCCTTATCCACAGGGAGCCAATGCAATCTGAGAATAAGGCCAGAGACCTGTTAAAACTTCGAAAGAGAAAATATGACCTTTACAGCGGCATTAGGGGTTAACAAAGCAAACACAAGGAGATGATGGACAGAGCTCTGAAACGTTTCTGACATTCACCCCAGTCACAGACCTGGGTTGATTCAATCATTGTTCTTTAGCTCACTTCACCACCCCAGGTCAGACCCAACCCAGCTATTCAAACCAGTCTTGACCCTGTGCCTCATGTGAACAGTCCAGCCTGAACTGCCAAGCCAGGTCCTCCCTGGACCGGAAACAAGCATCCTGGAACCGGTTTCGGGGTAACACATTTTTGGCCAGCTGAAGTCTGCTAACACTTCTAGCTGTGAATTTTCCCTGGCCACTTGCCCCAATGTGGCCATGCTACAGGATGTCCCTAAACTGCTTCCTGGAACCTGTGATTCCACAATAGAGTTAATAAATAAAGTAGCCCACTGGGTCAAAGGGAACTCTAGGCCTCATGGTTGTCTGTGCCCGAAATTACCTATGGTAAGATGGGTGGGTTGGGAAAATGCGGAAGGAATTTGAGGATGACTGTATTATTATCACTTTTCTGGATCCCAGGATGGATAGGCACCAGATTGGGATACCCAAGGTCGGCTATTTACCATTGAATTAAGATTATGGTTTTTCCACTGGGCTTTTTCTATAGCGACCCGGCAAGTAGGCCGTATCTTACTCTCATATAGTTAACACGCAATGCTGTGCCAGTCTCAAACTGCTTCTCCCGTTTGGGTTACCTTTCTGAGATTGATTGACAATAATGTGTCAACATAATGTGTCAACTTCCCCGCACCGTAAGGAGCCTGGGGTCCTCATTAATACACCATGCACCCTGATCTCAATGTTGTGCCCAAAAGAGATTAGAGAGGGTCAAGCTACCCAATGGGTTTACTCAAACCCCCAAGGGCACCCAGAAGGTAAGTATGAACATTCTCTTTTTGAATGTGGCAGCTCCAGCCAGCAAATTGGCCCATGATGGTTGGGTGCTTTATATACATATGCATGATATAGCTTGATTTCAGGAGACCTGGGCTACTGAGGAATTCGTTCTGGATGGTTATCATTCCTTCTTGGTCCCCACAGCTTATTTGGCTGCTGGCCGAGACAAGGCAGGCTTAACCTGCTGGAGCAAAATCACTACAGATTGTAAAGGTACTCTAATCCCCTCTGATAGCTCCTTAATCCAAGCCCTTTTCACCACATGGCCTATTGGTTTATGCATCATTCTAATAAATGTTTATGATGACTTTTTGAGGAAGATCACATTACCAACCTTAAAGTGCTGTCTGAATTTCTATGAAGTCTGAAGGAAACCTTTGCAACCCTGTATAATGGAAACAACATCATTCTTGGGGGTGGTTTAATGTATTGTATTGTATTGTATTGTATTTTTGATTTGTAGAGCGCCTTATCACCCAGGGGTCTCTAAGCGCTTAGCGACGAGTGGACACAGAGTTGTTAAGGAAAGGCTAGATGGTACCCCATGCCTCCTGGAATAGCACGGTTTTTAGCTTTTTCCTGAAGGGCAAGAGATTTGTTTCTTTGCACAGGTTCTCAGGCAATTGATTCCATGCTTTGGGAATTGTGTAGGAGAACGTGCGTCCTCCTAGAGAGGACAGTTTGAACCGTGGGCAGATCAATAGTGCAGCCTCTGCTGATCGTAGGTTCCTGCTAGGGGCATTTGGGACCAGACGTTTCTTAATGTATTTAGGGGCTTGCCCATATAAGGCTTTCTGCGTGATGCATAGGCCCTTGAACTTAGCCCGTTGATTCACTGGCAACCAATGAAGTTCACGAAGAAGGGGGGTGGCATGGGTTCTTCTTGGTTTGTTGAAAATGAGTCTGGCCGCGTCATTCATGACAATCTGAAGTCTGTTCATTAGTTTTTTCGTAGTGCCGAAATACAAGACGTTGCCGTAGTCCAGCCGTGCCAGGATTAATGCTGATACTGCTCGCCTGAGAGTATCCGCCTTCAGGATGGGAGACAGTTTGCGCAGTTCTCTCATTAGGCCTACACACGTGCCCACTACCGCTGAGACCTGGGCTGACATAGTGAGATTGGCATCTATAACTATGCCCAGACTTTTTACTGTTTCTGCCGGTACTGGGGGATTTCCTAATTCAGTGGGCCATAGGAGGTCGCTCCAAGGGCTAGATGATGTCGTAATTGCAAGCACCTCCGTCTTATCAGGGTTAATCTTTAGAAAATATGCCGTCATCCAATTGACGGTAAATTTTAAGATGTTTTGCAATTTTTGATCTGCTGTTGGAGAGTTACCAATTTGAATGATGATTTGAGTGTCATCAGCATAATTCTATATACTGCAGTCCATTTGGTTCAATGATGCAATGAGGGGCTGCAGATATGCATTGAACATCAAGGGAAATTGGGGTCTGCATAAGTGGAGAATGCACAAAATATGTTTGACAGCCTTTTTATTGGGAGCAACAGACAACCTAATGATAACAGGGCCAGGCTCTTTACCAACTCATTAATTTAGACAATCTCCTGAATGTTCCTGAAATCGACAATCCCCTATATCTAAGTAAGGCAAAATTTGAAAGGGGGGGGGTTCTACTGTGACAGATTATATTTTTGCGAATTAGGAGTTGGATGCTTGGGTTATGGGAACCGAAATAGACGAAAGACCACAACCACATGTGTGTGGAACTATGTTTCCCAAAGAAGGAGGGTGGCCTGCTGATTTTGACCTCACAGTCCCTACAAGTCAAGATGGGCCGTGCTTGGTGTGAAGGAATGTGGACAAGTGACCAATTTAGTGAAATTATGCTCTAACCACTTACCCCTGGTCTTACCTGTCTTAAGCCTCCCAATTGTTTCCAGGTAGTGTCTACCAATTATGTAGAATTAGGTCTCAAGGTGAGTGGCCTGTTCACTAAACCTAGTAGAACAAGGCCTGCTGCATAGAAAAGATCCAACCAGACTTCTATAAAGGCCTCAAAGTGTCTGTAAAAGGCCATATAAGCCAAGCCTAGGCATGCGCTAAAAGTACGCAACTGCGCCTTTTGATGGCGCCTCAGAGACGTACACAGAAATTGTGTTTGTCCTTATAGAAATCAAGGTGTGTGGTGATAGTGAGGTAGGGAGAGCCACCCCACTCCCTAATATGTGGTCAATGACAACATTGCAATGTACATTTCATCCTAAAAAACACGCTAAGTTATACATTCAATATAAAATCAAAGGGGCATATTCTCAAGGAACTATCGCCTCGTTATCGGCACTTTATCACAGCCAAAGTTGCGCTAAAACGAACTCCCTATTCACAAGCTGGTAGTCGAGTACCCCGCACCTTAAAACTTGACCTTCCACAGGAGCAGACGACTATTCCCAGAATCCCCACACACCACTGAGAACGGACTAAGTCCACTACCAGTAGAGAGGGGGAAAGGGGGATGGGATAATAGAGAAACTCCGCTGCTTGTACCTCTGCTGCTCAAGATTGGGGTTCTTCCTTCTTACTTAGCGAGGCATCTGTAATACAAAACATAACTATTACCTTTTTTCCTTAAAACATAACTACATTTCCATTTCAGCACTCCCCATCCATCCAGTTGTGTCTACTATCTTAATCAGGGCAGTGATTAGCATCTCTCTTGTGGACCAAAAGAAGTTGTAGAAAAGAATGAAAAATAAGTTCATAAGTTCCAAGTGATAGCTGACTCTCCCTACTAGGCGACTAAAGAATATGGTGGTAGGCAAAATATATATGTATATATATATATGTATATATATATATATATATATATATATATATATATATATATATATATATATATATATATATATATATATGTATATATATATATATATATATATATATGTGTGTGTATATGTATGTGTGTATATATATATATATATATGTGTGTGTATATATATATGTATATATATATATATTGTTACTTACTGAGTCATTGGAAAGCTAATACTTCAAGAAAATACTCAAAAGAGAAAAGAATCTACAGCTGCAATTCTAGTAGTTGAGTCTTCTGCTTTGCGCTGAGTTGAAAGTTCTAAAAGCTACGCCCAAATCAAAATTGCTAGAACTGTCTCCATGTTCCAATAATTCTGGCACTTGAAAACAAGTATATATATCTCATGGCATACGTTCTATTAATTTTAATGCTGCTATTTAATTATTCTTCATTCCCACACCCTTTGGTAGTAGGAAGTAGGTCATTGTTTTTCAACAGTAGTGTATTTCATTCCTTTCCTGGAAAAAATAGCTTAGCTCCTGACCTAGCTACAGTATTTTTGTTTACAAAAGTCAATTTTGCTTCAGAAAAGAATATCGCTGACTGTGGCTTCTAATTCATTTCTACTTTTTGGAACTTGCTACTATAGCACTTGGTTTATATATCCTATGAATCAACTAGTTTCCACCCACGAACGGATGGGCAAAGCAAATGATGCAACCAGATTTTCAAGCAATACTTGTTTTTTGCTAAACCATGAAGGATAGTTAGTCTGGTGGATACTGATACTTGAGTTTTTATAAAATAACTCATGTCATTCATTGGTAGGTTTTCTCTGTTTTCTGTATGTATGGTTTTCATCTACAGACATTGGCAGCACCTTTTTGGAACACTTCAGTTCTGTTGGTAACTTCATTTTTATAAATTCTCATCTTAGTCCAAAAAGGAATTGCCTACATCCTCACATGGGATGAAGATGTTTAGAGACCCTTCCCAGATAGACTTTGTAAGACAGCTCCGTCCTGTAAGATGAGGGATGCAGTATAGTTGTTAGCCGATGGTTTGATTACCTGGATTTTATCCTAATTTTATTTTATGTTTGGTGGGTCCTTTCCAGGTCCTTTAGAGAGTGTGTCTAATGGCAGTCCAGTTATCCCTCCAGAGTACATGGAAGGTTCATCAGGTTTCTGATGCCTCCTGGTGAAACCTGAAGGATTGAGGGAAGTTACCTCCTCATATCTGGTTGTTGTGGATGGTTCTTCTTTTGTTATCCTCCCAGGTCTAGCCAGTGTCTTATCGCTAAGAAGGGATATAGCATGTCTTAGAGGTGCTAAGAGCCTTCATGCTTTGTCCATCTTCCTGTCTTCGTGAAATTGTTTCACTGTTGGAATGCACTTCTGGATTCCTGGTACACTGGCTCTGGGGAGTTGTGCCAGGGACAGATTTTGGAGAAAACCGTGAAGATTACTCATTTGGGTTAGCCCAATTCTGTAAAGAATGCTTCTCCACCTGAAAGACTCACCTCACATTCAGATCTAGGCAGACAGGCCATCCAGGCATGGATTCTCAACCAGCACAAAACAATATCAGTTCTGGGAGATTTGGGACTCACTGGCGGTGTGCGCATTAGAGTCATTTCCAGGCTTGATCTTGGAACTGTTGTCACTTTCAGATCACTGCAGGCAGCGCCTTCCCAAAAGGCACTGTGAAACAGTGCCCGGTGCATGGCAACTTTTATGTTGCGTTTGGTTTTCATGAGAGTTGCCACCTGTTCCCACTCCTGCACTTCAGTTCCCTTGGTCCTCCCAGTGCCTATAAATGCTCATTGTCAAACTGTGTCCTTAATGTATTTTGACCTGACTTCTTCTCCTGAACTGAAACACCAATTCAACTGTTCAAGTATTCTCCAGTGAAGGCATTGTCCTGGGTCTCCCACATTCTTTCACAAGGAACCTGTTGACTTAAAATTATTTTCATCTGGTTCTACTGTGCATTGTTATTTGCTAATTGTTTAAACTAGAAGAGGCCTAGCCACTGAAACCTCTAGCTAGGCTCTAGTCAGAAGTCTGGCTCTGTCACAGCTTGAGGTTGAGTTGGAAGCTCGAGCCCATAATGAGAGTAGCTCTCATGTGCCTTCTGCCTGTTTCTCTCCCTCTTCCAAGGATCTGGCCTCTAACACGGATTACGGTAAGAGCAACCGATGGTAGAACTGGGGTTAGAGCCTTGACATCAACTGAACATCTTGTTGAGCAAATACTCAATGCCTATAAACAATGCTTGTGACCGTGTGTAATGCAACTAGTGCTCATGTAAAGTGCTCAACCAGTCTGTGCTGTATTTGAAAACCGCAGAAAGATGAAGTAAGAGGTAAAAACTAAAGGCTTAAGATCAGGAAAAACAAATAGATACACATTTATCACTGGTTTTTACAAACTGAAACCAGAAAACCTTCATAAATCACAGCCTCCTCGCATGAACTGTGTGATTCTAGGCAAAGATTTTATTTCACCAAACTCTTTTATCTATATTATTGCGCATTAAAGGACTTTCAAATATGTGAGCTCAGACTACCAATTGTACAAAACTATCACTTTTAGATATACTTTTTAGTGCAGTGCTATACTCTACCCTATTTATGTCAAAGCTTCCACATGTTAAAGAAATACACTTTTTGGAATTGTGAAGAAACTTTGTCATATTTTTCTTGATGTTTATTATATGACTTACATAGCAAATATTTTCAGGGCTGAGCTCTAAAATTCACACCAGATACTTAGCTTGGCTCAACTCTTACTGTTATTTTGTTGGCTCTCCTACCTCTAGTTTATATTTATGTATTCTATGTGACAGGTTTGATTTCTGGATTGCTGTTTTCAAATGTAATCCAAATCATGTCAGTGGGCTACTCCAGTGTTCTTTCCCTCTACTCATTCCCCTTTACCCCGTGAGTTATTACTCCCTGGGGGATATTCTCAAGAACGCTTGATAACCATTGCAAAATTAACTTAACGCAACTTCCAACATCGCAGTCTATCACGGGAAAACAACTCTGAGTTAACTCAGTATTAATAACAGGGAGGTACAATGCAATAGGCCCATCACAATGCATCAAATGTCCGTGATAAAAACCAAACAATGCTGCAAAAATGCGAAACGACAAAACAAAAAATGTTGAGATAAGGCCAACAGCGATACAAAAAGCAGGGAAAACCGGCGATAGGCCTGAAAATCCCACACGTCAGGTGGGGAAATGCACTATAAAAGCAACAAAAAGAACACACCAAAAACAATTCAAACTGCGTAGCACCATGGATGCACCCAGACCCAGTGCAGAGGCCAACACCAACCCCGCAAGCACCACAGACCACCAGCAAGGAACCTCTGCGTAGGGGGAGGCCAAGGAGAAGAGGAAAACTAAGATGGGGTGCACTCCGCAGCAAAACCAGATGTGCGTCACAGAGGTGACAGTACACTGCCATCAACTGACCCACAATGAGACTAACATGAAAGGAATCGGAGTGTCGAGGAGGGCAAGAGGTGCTGTCATGATGTGAAAAGCCACACCAAGCACAAAACCGCTGCCAACTGGATAGCAGCAACGGCGACAGGAGGTGGGAGTCCTGCACCACAGGAGGAGCTGGAGGAAAGGGAGGCCACAGTCATCAGGGTAATGACGGTGCAAGGAGGTGGGATCACTGACACAGCTTGAGAGGACCTGACACAACATCAACATATTGAGCATTGAATAGGGGCTGGGGGCGCGGGGGGAGAAGGGCACAATGACACACATGCACAACGATGTGTAGCACACTGCACACCCACAATGACCCTGGATCATGTCCCTGATCCCCGTGGCACAATGCACACACACATAGCAATCACAGCACATCCCACAACAATGTGGTACAAAGTGCAACACCAACACTGCAGAACAGGGGACACAACTGGGTCCGCTCAAGCTTAGAAACAGGCCGAACAGAGCAGGAAACTGCTAGATTCGTATGTATGTGTACAACCTGACATCCGTCACGTAGTCCAAAAGTCCACTGTCCGCATCAAATTGCCAGCACCGCCCAAAAAGTCACAATGTGCATTGTTATACAGTCTGCATGTCAACAAGAACAACGCAGCACCATACATGTCAACACAATGTCAACACTTTTTGGAAATAAAGAAAATCTTACTGCGAGTAAGAAAACATGGGGGCCCCTACTAAACAAATGAAGTTGCCATGCGTAGGGATAGAAGACTAATTATATAAAACAGAAATAGCAAACATATATTTTTTCAATTAAGAGTACAGGTATGTTCTAGGTGCAAAAATAGATAGTCTACAATATAATATACAAAAACATATATTTATTTTATTTTCATTTCTTTTTTATATTGATTCATGATGTAGCTCATTCTTTTCTTTTTCAACTGTGTAAATTCAACAATTCTTTAAAATTTGACATGTATATTTACATTTTATATTCACAGATTGTATACATGTATATTTAGCTCAAATCAGAGAAGTATGATGATTGGTAAACAATAATTTTATAGGAACAACTGATAATTTTATGTCAGCAAGCGGCAGAATAAGTACTACGCGCATTTTGGCACTGCTGCCTTCATCAGGAAACTGTCTATTTGCACAACTATTCAATGAAAAGGAAATAAAAAATGCAAAACAACACATTATTCATTTACACAAACTATCATGGCACCTAGATCATTTATTATACATACTATTTACATTGGTCAATTTATATTTACACTATATATACGGCATCAATTTCTCACAAATTTGTTTGACTGTAATCTGTAATCTCATTGTTGATCTCATTTCTATTTGTCTGCATGGGGAACTTAGACAATAACATTGAACCAAGATGAAAGAAAAAACAAAGAGATATATCGATTAAGAAAAGGAAATAGATAAAAGGAAATAAACAGAAAGAAAAATTAACTGTTAAAGCAAACAACATAGCCCATGAAAGTGGGTCTACCCGGAATATTGATTAAACTTTTGACTTGAATCTTTTTATCCTAAATGTCTCTTAGATTTCATTTTGTTCTTATAATTAAATAGTATAGTTTATTCACATATGTTGACTCTAGATACCAACTGTTGTTATAAACATATCTAGTGAGAGTCCTGTATTGGGCTCTTATAATGAAGATTATTATAGAACCAAGGTGGTTAAGTTAATTCGAATCACCTTGGAAATGTCTATTACTTCATCCAGGGTTCATCATTACTTGTCCACATATATGGGGCTTTTACAAGGGGTTTATCTTTACTTACCCACATATATAGAGCTTTTACAAACTGGTAAGGAGCTTCGATAATATTGCTTCTGACTCGACGAGGGTTATCTAGAAATGGGGACCAATAAGGAATTTCCATATTAAGCATATATCCACATTCAGATGTTATACAATCTTCCTTAAATGATATTTGGCCAGTCCTATTACTTCCTTATTAACTGAATAATCACACAGGGATATATATATATTTAATAATTGTACTCCAAAAATAAGAAAATTACCAGTCACATCGTTAAATTAGAACTTGAAGTAAGTAGCAGTCAAGCGTTTAATAAATTACCAATGCCCCATAAACAACTTAACTTAACCAGCTCTGCATAGACTGTCAAGCTTGTCTTACAAACCCCCTCCCTTTTTCCTTTTTCCTGTGTGATCATTCTAGCATGGAAACACATTCTCCCATTGTATAATTATACTCGGTTCACTACAAAAGAGGCCAGAAGCATCTACAGCATTATATGCAGCTTATTCATTTAATAGGTAAGTAATAGGACTGCCAAATATCATCCCAAACAGGAGCTCCCAAACAGGAGCTGCACAGAGTTAGTGGCCCCGGATGCACAGTGGCCAGCACAGGCACACCGCCACGGGATGGTGAATTGCGGTCCACTAAGGACGGACACGCACACTGAGCGGGTCCTCGACGATGTCCAAGGGGACTGTGGCGGAGGTTCACGGGGACTGTGGAAGGTGTCCTCCAGGGCATGATGCATAGGGAAGTAGCCGCCCGGAAGCAGCAAATGGAGGAGTGGAATGCTTCAGCCTTGTTTTCACCAGCAATTTGGTATCAGCTACATGAGGATGAAAACAATCCCCTAGTCCTTAGACTCAGACGCCACCAAAGTTCGACCAGAGAGAGTCCATGAATGTCAGAGAACAAACTTAGTGGCACTGAGGGGGGATGCAGTCTGAGATGATGCTGGTACAATGATATGAACTCCACCATTGCTAAATCGAGACTCAGTCCCAACTGTGTGACCTACTCAATGGCAGTGTAGGCCAGAGGCAGTGGTCAGCAGTGGCCCACAGCCAAGTGTTGTTGGCTCGTGATGCACAGAGTTAGTGACACCAGGACATTTGTCAGTAATGTTTGATCACCTTCGTAACGATGATCCTTTTTTCCTCCCGACTGCAACGCCTCATCCTCTTACACCTCTCCTTGCGTGCAATGATATGTACTCTGCCTTTGTAAAATCGATGCTCAGTTCCAATTGTGTGACGTACTCAAGTGCAGCGTAAGCCGAGGGCAGTAGTCCGCGTGGGCCCACAGACATGTGTGGTTGTAATGCTATGCACAGACTTGGTGACACCACATCGAAGGGAGCATAGTGACATAAACTCTACCTTAAATATTGTTCACTGCCATAGTGTAATCAAGACTCAGTTCCAAATGTGTGACCTACTAGTGCGCTGTGTCAGCCGGTAGAGAACGTCAACGAGAAAAGAGTACTCTGGGCCTTGCTTTCGGAGGCCGTGATGGTTGTAGCAGGTTGCCATGCCGGGTGCTGCGGGCATTGAGCTTGCACCGGCAAATGGTGGTGGGCCCTCTTCAACACACACCGGTGTCGGCAGGTGAACACGGAGGTCCGGGTGCGCAGGGGTGGGCAATACTGGTTCGGGTCCCAGCGTCCCGGGGTGCAGCAGGTGTTCCATGTCACAGGCAATACCGCTCGCGTCGATGGCATCGGCCTCGTGGCGGGGCGAAAGGCGCCGCTCTGGCACAGATTTTGGCCACTCTGGAAGAGGACCACACCCATAGTAACATGCCTTTCTTTATTTTACAGATAAATAAAAATAAGTACAATTGTTTGACTAAATTATTTAATTAATTTTTTTATATTTTATTTGTGTAATGAAGGGTTGGATGATATGTAAAAATACAGTTCATGTTACAGATTCATTGTATTCTATATTTTTCAACATGAATATTGTATGGTATTTGTAGCAACATTTAAATTTTCTGGTTAAAATTACTTATTAATTGTTCTGTATTTTCTTTCTATCTGCTTAAATGTGAATGTTACTCATAAGTTAAAACAGGATTTTAAAACCCATACACTTAATGTTGTTTCAAACACTTTCCACACACCTGGTAAATAAATGAGACATTATTTACTCTGCTGTACCCATCTCCACCAGAATCTTGTTAGCCCAATAGCCAATCACAGCCTGGCTGAATACATAAAAAAGAAGCAAACACAAACAAACTGTTTCAGAGCTTTTGGCATGTCAGTGAATGTGTTTGTGGGTTTGCCTGTTATTTTGCAAAGGAATGATCTTAGGATGGGGAGAGCATTTCATATCTTTGTTATGTCGACTTCTCAACTGATGTCATCGTTGACATGGTTTCATAGTGGGAGCAAGATCTTGATTTAGATTCATGCCACTCCGAGATTATCCCAAGCTATGTGAAGATATTCGCTGCACGAAATGTTTAATTTGAGCAAGTTGTTTCCAGTGCTCAGCACTGGCACTTAATAGTCAACACCTGCACTTATGACAGTTGTCCACATTGTAGCACTGTTTGTCGAAATTAGAGATAAACACAACAACAGGTATTTATGAATTCAATATAACACTCTCTGCCCAAGCCATTTTTCCAGCTTTGGGGGCCCGAATAGTCTGAACTGTTACACGTGTAGGGTGTGATATTTAGTAGTGGTGTTGGTCTTGCTATTGGCGGGGCTGGGAGGCGCGATGGAATGAATGAATGAATGAATGAATGAATAAAACTTTATTTGGTTACTCAAAACCATTAAGGAATACAAACTTTGGTAGGCATTATTTTCATGTCAGAAATAAAATAGTGAAAAAGAAGAGAGGAAAGAAACAAAAAACTTAAAAATGAGTAAAAGCATGGTTAAAAGAGCTGTATTCATTAGTCCATTTCATCATAGGCTGAAATGTCTCATATCAGTTGACGGCCGCGGGCCTAATTTAGGTTTTGTAAATTTGCACTTCTAGATCCCATAACTCGATCTAGGACAAGTACCCACTTGTTTTAATATAAGATCTCCACCATTTTCATTAAAATCTTTACTGGTGTTGACCTTATTTGTAACAGTTTTTTACTTTTCTTTGCACTGGTTTCCTCTTTTTTCATCTCTGGACACTGCAACCTAGACCAGAGGAGCCTCAGGTTGAGGCAGGCACCCACACTTTCTATGGTATCCGATGATAACTGCCGACAAACCACAATGTAGGGGCGGATGAACGATATATACCGCAACACCTGTACACATTGGGTCTTTTGAGGATACCATAGTTTTTCTAACCAATGGTCTAGAATTGTCACAAGTGTCCATTTTTCTACTTGATTAACCTTGATACTTACCTGGGGAAATAAATGGACATGTATTCCTCCTCCCCCTTCTGATTACCCTTGTATTAAGCAGCGGACAGCTGCGGGAACTTTTTCAAAACAGTGAATATCACATTGTTTCTTTCTTCACTCTGGAGCATAATCATGGAGGGTAATGTTGGACTGAGCTTTGGTGAGAGTGATATAGAAGAAATTCTAGAAGGTCAATCCCTTCTTCAGAATAAAGATCTTACTGAAGCACTGGAACAAACAGACAACTGGGACACACTCTCCGAAAAGAAGAGAGAACAAATACGGACTGCGATTCACGGCATTATTATGACCGAATACCTCCGACAAAAAACAGCTCCGAGAGGCCTTTGGGTCAGCAATGCCCCACGTATCTTCCTACACGACTTGGCCTTTCGTAAAGACTGGTCGTCCATCTCCTGGAAATGTACCCTTGACTATCTGGTGCTGATCATCAAGACAGCAAAAAGACTCTCAGAAGCATTACTAGTGGAAATCCTAACTCTTGAAAATGAATTAAAAAAAGGAATAAATCCACTAACCTACAAAAAGAAATTAGATGAACTCACCAAAGAAATGGAAGAGACACAAGAATTCATTATGCAGAGCAAATTACTGAAACTGAGCAAAGACTTGAAGAAGTTCAGTCAAGAAAAAATGCATCCCTATACTAAAGAGGACTACGATTCCAACGACCAAGGCTCGGATAATGAATCCTTAGGGAGAGCCTCTTCAAACAACTCGGTGAGCAGCTCTGAGGAACACACCCCCAGAAGAGGTGGGTTTAACAATCGATCTCAAAGATTTAGGAGGGGAAACCAATGGCAAAGACCCTTCTACCCTAACATAAACATGCCTCACTTTCAAGCCTACATGCCACCATATGGGGGATGGATGACACCATATAATTATGGCATGCAACAAATGCCTCAACTGGGCAATGAACAACACCCAGGACAACAAATACAACAACAACAACAACAGCCGCCATTTTTAGGCAGGGGCCAAAACCAATTCAGAGGAAGAAAGAAGACCATAGTCTGGCAAGATCAGCAGAGGAACGTCCAAACGAGAAGCATGTCGTCTGCCCAACCGAGCACGAGCAAAACAAACACTCGCTAGTAATCAATATTGCTAATATTGACTTAACAGAAGACCAAAAGAATGTCCTGGAAAAAGGGCTTGGATTTGTCCCCACACCACCAATAGACAATTTCAAGCTAAAGTGTGAATTAGCAGAATTTTGCCGCACCTTGAAACTTAAGGCATTTTTTGCGGACAAACCTTCTCCGCCATCTGAAGGAGACACCAATCTTAGAAAGAAATCTACCTTCAATCCTCCAGCAGGCAGTATACCATCAGAAATCCAAACTTTTGAACAAGCATTACTAAAGGGCATAGATGAAATAACAACCAAAAAGAAACAACATTTTCAAAACTTGAGTAATAGAGAACGACAGGCTTTAAAAACTCTTGAATCAAATGCGGATATTGTCTTCAAACCAGCGGACAAGGGGGGAGGTATTGTGATCCTCAGCAAAGAGGGTTACAACTTACAATGCCTCTCCCTCCTATCAGACACAAAGTACTACAAGAAAATCGATGAGGATCCCACAGAAAGACTTCGGAACATAATTAACATAATGGTCCATGAAGCAGAAACCAATAGGTGGATAACAGGGAAGGAAGCTGACTACCTGTGCACTAAGGAACCCAAAATCCCTTTATTTTATTCCTTACCCAAGACTCATAAAAATAAATCACCTCCACCAGGACACCCTATTGTGGCTGGCATAGGATCATTGCTTGAGCCTCTGTCCAAATTCGCAGATGAATTCCTTAAACCACTAGTGCAGAAGACACCGACCTATCTTAAAGACACACGTGACCTTCTAGTGCAAATCAAGGACATACCTTTCGATCAAAACACCATGCTTCTGGTAGGTCTTGACGTGGAGTCACTGTACACTAGCCTGCCCCAAGACGACACCCTGCAAATGCTGGAAGATGTTCTTTACAGTGAAGATTGGAACTACCACACTCCTAGACATTTTGTCTTACAGTGTTGCCAACTAGCACTTAAAGAATTTTTTTTTTAATACAACGGAACGTTGTATTTACAAAATCATGGAACCTCGATGGGCAGTGCCTTCGCCCCTTCGGTGGCTGGACTGTACGTCAGCCATTTTGAACAACAACATGTACTAAATGAGGAAAACCCGTACTCTTCCAGTATCCTATACTGGAAGAGATATATTGACGACATCCTCCTCATTTGGGATATCAAACTTGACCTGGATCTTTTTTTGAGGTGGCTAAACGAAAGGGACCCTTGGCTTAAATTCACACACATGGCCAATAACACGTCTATTGACTTCCTTGATCTTACAATTTTTGCGGAAGACAATCAACTCAAAACTAAAACTTTTACCAAACCCACTGCTAAAAATAGTCTACTGTCTTATAAGAGTCATCATCCAAAACCACTGAGGGACAATTTGCCCTATAGTCAATTTTTACGTTTGAAACGGAACTGTACCAAGACAGATGACTATAAAGCACAAGCTAAGGATCTATGCACCAAATTAAAACAAAGAGACTACACGCAAAGTACCATCCAGAAATGCATGAAACGTGCGAACCATCAACCCAGGGAATGCCTCCTACAAACTTACCCTAAAGATCCCATACCGGATCTTATGACCTGTGTAACTACATTCTGCCCATCTACCTATGAGGTCCAAAAACTGGTCAATAAGAATTGGAAAATCCTTAATACTGGGAAATTTAACTGGCCAAAACCACGTTTTGCCAATAGAAGAACTAAAAACTTGCGAGACACATTGGTTCATACACGGCCACGACAAATACATAACCAAGAAACTATCAGAAACATTTCCATGTCCCCGGTCAGTGGTCACTACCCCTGTGGAAATTGTACAGCCTGCCAATTTACCACCCATTCAAAACAATTACAATTGTCAGAGACTCTAATCTGGACCCAAAAGCAACACACGAACTGTAACTCTCCCTATGTAATTTATATGGTCAACTGTCCATGCAAAAAACTATACATAGGTATGACGTGCCGGAAAGTAAAGATCAGAATAGCGGAACATCGTAGCAATATTCGCTTGAAGAAGACTACAACCAAACTGTGTGCCCATTTTTTAGAGAAGGGACACTCTTGTGATGACATCAGATGGACTGTCATCGAGATGCTGACGGAAAAAACCCCCAACGCAGAGAGAATTCTGCATGAAAAAGAACAAAGGTGGGTGGACCGTTTAAAAACTAATATCACAGGCATGAATGACAACGTCCCCTGGCACCAGTTTGCGGTCCATTGAATGTACACTCTTTACCATCATTCAGATACAATGAGGTAACTGGATTTGTCCATATTCAATTACGTCTGGTAACCCTTGCACCTCATGAAAAGTACTTTAAATATTGCTAAACAGATTGTAACTAACATAATAATTTCGCCGTTTTGCTTCCACAAATGATTTTTCACTAACAAGCATTACGGGTTTACACAATATAGTATCCTATTGCTTAAGTTTCCGTGTTACATCTAATAAAGTTGGGCTTTCAAAAAAACCCCGTCAAAAACGCTGCCCCGGACACCAGCTCGACATCCGGGGGCAGGTCAGCACAAGCGGCGTAGGATCCCACACACGCGGGTAATGGCGGAACGTATCAGTTAGGGAAGCTTTCTCTTCCCGTGAGGTAAGGTGATTCTGACCGTGTCTACCTCTTCCTCACAGCTCTGGGCCTCCCCGAGGATAACAAAAGACTCCACATTCGGGGGTAAGTCCACAACTAGACTGTTAACGTTTTTTAACGTTCTTTGCGCTGCATCTAATTATCGCAAAGGGGTCAGTTACTCCGCGTTCGGCTCCACAAACGCTAATCCTCTTTTATGAATCTCAACATATTTACTTTTTACTCGTCCTCCTTGAATAATAGACATTGGGACCATTTTGTAATCATTACTGTGTTTTATTATCGAGATTCTGAACGAGTGACTGGAACTACCTAGGTCCTTTGCTTGATTATTTTATACATGATGCTGATATACTACAGCTATGTTAGAATCACACCCTGCTGCCTGAATTCACAACACAGCACCTTCTTGCTCACTTTTGCCTCCCTCTCTCCTCTACCCTACCAGGTGACACTCCACTGTTTAGAATTAACGCGCTATTTTTGCTAACATGCATCATTGTAGTAGTCTAGACGAATGCTTACTACTGTGCCTACCTCCACTCCTGCAATATTGTGAGAATGTATACCACCCCTGCACAACATATTTGTGTGTATTGTTTTTTTCAGGTTGATAAGACTTGAGTGGCTAAAGTTGACCCTCACTACTTCCATTGAACTCCACACAAAAAGTGTGAGTAGATTCTCTATGTTTGTTTGTCCTTCTGTCCTAACGAAAGCCCCATAGACTCCGTTGAGCCGAAGGGGGCTGAAACATGTCGACATTTTTTGTAAATTTGCACTTCTAGATCCCATAACTCGATCTAGGACAAGTACCCACTTGTTTTAATATAAGATCTCCACCATTTTCATTAAAATCTTTACTGGTGTTGACCTTATTTTTAACAGTTTTTTACTTTTCTTTGCACTGGTTTCCTCTTTTTTCATCTCTGGACACTGCAACCTAGACCAGAGGAGCCTCAGGTTGAGGCAGGCACCCACACTTTCTATGGTATCCGATGATAACTGCCGACAAACCACAATGTAGGGGCGGATGAACGATATATACCGCAACACCTGTACACATTGGGTCTTTTGAGGATACCATAGTTTTTCTGACCAATGGTCTACAATTGTCACAAGTGTCCATTTTTCTACTTGATTAACCTTGGTATATATTTACTGAACACAGCCATATTTTTCACTAAATCCATTGTGAATAGGTAGTTCACCGCCTCCTTTGTCGTTCTAATTCCTTGTCTGAGTAGAATTGGCTTTAGATAGCGGTTACACTCGACAATCAGCCCCGGGCAGCAAAACAGGATGCGAGAGAAGCTCTCTTGTTTATACTTGCATAAGCGGCATTCAGAATGTGTTATCTCAAGTCTATTCGTGGCGTAAAGCTCTTTAAGGGGCAGCGGGTGTAGTCGAAACGCTAAAATCCTATTGACTGCCACCTTGCCCACAGCTTGGATAAGGTGCTGTTTCGAGGACTGTGCCCGCTGCGGGGGTGTTAGCGATTCGTGTAAGCCTCTTAACTCCAATGCTTCCAGGTCAGTGATGCGCGAACAGAGCCGGACTTGTCGTTTCGTTGCGCTTTTAATGGCGGCATAGTTAAGTAACTTAGGGTCCCAGTTATTTACAGCAAGGTTCAGAGTTTCTTTTGCAGAGGCAAGTGTATTTGACCACGGGTTCTCTTTTTCCAGAAAAATATTCTTTATGCTGGATTTCAGCAAGTTTTCTGGGGCTGCAGTTAAAAGGTAGAAATATTTACTAATTGCGGCCAGTTCCTCAAGCTTTTGTTGTGTCAAGCCGAATTCGAGCCGTATCAGGGTGTTTCTGGTGCTAGATGGTAGGTGAAATAATTTTTTATAGGTCGAGCAGTGGATTTTTTCCAGGGTGCTTGATAGTTTGCCTGGAAAGGCCTGCTGCGCATAATTTAATTATGGTATTAGTTTCGCCCTTAATACTCTTTCAATTGCTGATGTTGTAGGGCTGTGTAGAGTTGCATGCAGCTTCCCCAGGGCGTACAAAATATTTTTCCCTTTTGCCCGTATTTTCTCGAGGTGTGTTCCTGGTCGCCCTGTTTCATAAAACCAAACTCCCAAGAAGTTGTATTGACGTGTGCAGTCCAACATCAATTGTCCTATCTTCCATTTTAAGGTTTTTTTGGGGGGGGAAAAAGGCCAAATATTATTATTTTTGATTTGGTTGCATTCACAATCAGTTTGTTTTTTGCATTGTAGGTGCCTAATGCCATTAACGCTTTTTGAAGCCCAATTTTAGTGTGGTCTAGTAATACCAGATCATCAGCATACTGCAGTAATTGAATCTGGGTATGCCCAAGGCGGGGAGTAGCTAGTGATGCTCCCATGTCTGCGGTGTATATATTGAATAACATTGGGGCAAGTACGCATCCTTGCTTCAGGCCATGATTGGTGTCAATTTTCTCTGAGGCTGGGGTGGTTGACAGTTTGATTCTGACCCATGTGTTTGAATATAAAGATATAATTGCTTTAAGTAATTGTGGGTCGATATTCCAGGTAGCCAGTTTTTGCCAAAGAATAGAGCGGTCGACACCATCAAAGGCCGCAGTATAGTCGATAAAGCATGCAAAGATGGGGAGTGATTTTTGTGCCACTGCCTTATGTGTTAGGTATGAGAGGGCTATGATGTTGTCCACTGTTGAAGCACCTGGTCTGAACCCTGTTTGATAAAATGGCAGGAGGCCTTCCTCACTGACCCAAGATGAAAGTTCTATTAATAGAGTATTGGCGTAGGCTTTTCCCTTGATGTCAAGGAGTGCAATCATCCGGTAATTTTGTGGATTTGATTTCGACCCTTTCTTATAGATGGGATGTAGGAGCGACCCGCGCCAAGAATCCGGTACATTGCCTACTAATCGACATTCCGCATATAACACGGACAGTTTGTCGGTCCAAAAGTCTGTGTCTTGTCTAAAGAGGGAGCCCAGCAAACCGTTGAGTCCTGGCGCTCCGTTGGGTCTGATTTTTTTTAGTATTGAGTTAACTAGCTTTTTTTCCACTATGTATGAATTTTTAGGGTTAGACAGTTGTGTTACGTAGTATAATTCTGTTTTTGGTTGGTTTTGGATGCCTTCCTCCTTGTATAAAGATGTCACGTGGGCTATCCAGGTGTTGGTGTCAATTGAGTTTTCTCTCTGCTTATTCCCTTGATTTAGAGTGTTGAGGTATTGCCAGAACTCTTGCGTTTTGCTGGGACTCAGCAGTCCGAAGATTTTTAGCCATTTTGCTTCAATTTGTTTCCGTTTTTCCGCCCAAACTTGTTTTGAATGTAGTTTCGCTGTTTCCTGCAGGAATTGTTTATCTTTAAATGAACCAGTTTTCAGATAAGTCTTTCGGATGTTGCGCACTAGTTTCGCGCTCTTTCGGATTGCAGGTATGTCACCGAGGTTTTGTCTCGGGTGATAGTTGGTCGCTCTTATTTTCCCTTCTTGTAGGTGTGTGACCAGATTGTGGACAAGCTGGTCCCAGCCTTTAATTGTGCCCCTATTTGATTCCTCTGAGATACCGTCCACCCAAACTTTTTTCCATTCCTCAAACTTATGTATAGGGCCTGCGTCCCATTTAATCCTTCTTACCAATGTGTGCTGTTCAATGCCGGTTGTTGATCCCAGTAGATTAGGTATATAGTGGTTATCCGCTGTCAGATTTAAAGTTGTTATTAGAGCCGCATGATCACTTTCCTTCCGTTGCACAACTTTGTACCCTGTCATCAGACTCTGTAACCGAGAACTTAAAAGTATATAGTCAATTGTGGTAAGATTGTTATACGTTGGTGGGCAGAGGTTTCCTGGGGAAGTCTTTAAGGATAAGGAATGGGCTGATGCCAACTGGCATGCGTGCAAAAGGGCGTTGAATGCTACCGTCGCGGGGGAAGTGTGGCTTTTTACTAATTTATCTCCAATATTGTGTGTGTTGAAATCCCCGAGTATTATTGAGTCCATCTGGGCAAATTGTAGGATAAGGTTTTCGATGTCTTCTAGTAACTCAGAGAGTTTTTCTTTTGTTTCCTGTCCGTTAGGGTTATAGTAAACGTTAATCAATAATATAGACAATGTGCCCTTACTTGATGAGAGGCATTTCAAGGTGTCGGCCATATACAAGTTTGACGTTGTTGGGATTTCCCTAAATTGTAACTTCCTTGAAAGCCTAATATAAGTGGAAATACCTCCAGATGGTCTGCCGAAGATATTCTCTTTAACAGCCGGTTTATTATAGCTCGCAAATCCCCTGATTGAAACAGGTTTAATAGCCCACGTTTCTTGCGTGCAGATTATGTCTATGTCAGTGAAGAGTTGTGATGTAGCGGGATTTTGTGTTAGTTTTAGTATCCCAGCTACATTCCAGGACATGATGGATAAATGTTGTTCCCCAGTTATCTCCCTTTTCTGTTCTATAACTGGTAAGTCTGCCTGCCTGTGTGGTAGTATGATCTTAGTTACAACAGTGCAGGGTTCAGGAATTACAATTTAGGGCACGAGGCACCCAAGACCAGTCTTCGTGTGAGATGTTCTGAATTGAGCAGCTCCGGGTGCCTTTACTAATGTTTGTAGTGACCTTAAGCAACCCATCGCTTGTCAATTTTATATTTGTTCCACTTTCGCTCCCATGGAGTATAGAGAGTGTTTTTAAGGGTGGGAGTGACAACTCTACCTTCGGGTTCTCTCTTTGTTTATCCAATGTTCTGGGGTCAATTTGGTTCTGCAGGTGGGCGTGTTTCAAAGGCATAGGGTATTTTATTGTCGGCCGACTCGTGATCTTTATGCCCCAATCTTCTAGTATTTGGTGGTTTGGCGCAATGGGTTTGGATTGCCTCTTGACGAGGACCCTGGCACTTCATTTTTTACAATTTATGAACTGGCTGCTCTACATTTTCCTGACACTGGATCTTTTCAGAGTGTGTCCAGTGCAATTATAGACATGTCACATTCACTGCTGGGATGGCAAGGGCTGCTAGGAATTTTTATGCTATTTCCTACTTCCCACATTTGCCAGGAGATATTGATTTCACCCATGTGGCACTTCAGCGACCTCACCATAGAGCAGACATTTTCCACAACAGACACCACTGGCACTCAATCAACATGCAGGCTGTCTGTTACCCTATTGGCTGCTTTCCTGATGTGTGTGGTGGTGTCCGGACAGCACACATGGCTGCTCCATTTTTCGCAAATCACCTCTTGCACAGTGCTTGGTAGCTGGGGAATATGGTCAGAGGTGGCTTCTTAGTAAGTACTCACTGACCATACAGGCCTAATATTCATATTTGTTTGTACCTTTTTCACAACCCTACTAAAAGTCTACAACGCAAGCAACCTAAATAGCCAATTTAACAGACGCTGCTTGTACCTTGGCAAACACAATGTCCTCATAACATGACAGAGGGATATTTCCAATGTTTTTTCATTTTTTCCTTCTTCAAGTGATGCTGTTTATGTATTCTCTCCATATCTGCTCACATCTTATAGACATCCTACCACAGTATCTCAGCGGAGGTACAATAGGGCACACATTCATACATGAGCATTAATTTTGAGCACTTTTTGTCTCCTTAACTGGGTGCTGGTGTACTCCCCTGTAGCTATGCACAAGACAATAGTAGCCTGTTGTGTGTTGCACAACATTGCAATATGACATGGCAACATGGCGTACAGGTATCTCTAAACCCTCACCAAACTTCAAAATCCAGGGAACTGGGGTGGTGTTCCAAACAGAGGTCAGGGCTGGTCAACTCTTAATTCTCTGCAATTTGGGTTACAGCCTTTATGTGGATTGACAGTCTGTTGTCAATAATGCCTGGTGGACATTTAATACTGTGTCCATAAATTCCATCCTGAGACAAATCTATTGACCTTTCATAATGTTTTCACTCAAATGCTGTTTTCAAGAGTTAAATGGTAGCCCATTAAAAATACTGTGTGCGATGTGATTTTATTCCGCTAGGGCTATGAAGTGAAGAACTTCATTGCTCTGAGGGAATACTCATTCCTCCAATTTTAAGATGTCCCCTGGCTTAGCGGATATATCTAGCATTGTCAGCAACAGCCATTAAAAAGTTTAAGGTTAATGCGTTGAGAGATTAAGGGATGACTTTGTAACCATGATGGAGTCTTAAAGGTTTTTAATACATTTTTATTTTTTATTTGCTATTAAAAATGTGTACATTGGAGGAGCTTCGCGGGCGACCAAGATGGCCGCGTAAGCTCGGAGCTCCGTGGACCGTCCGATCCACCGCTATCATCCTGCTTGAAATCCTGACCCACGTTGGTGGAACTGTAATGCTGGTGGCCTACTGAGGCGGGGACTGTAATCGGCTTCCAAATCGGTGGCTCCTGAGCAAAGTTACGTCGAGCTGAACTCCGCTCCGTGACGGTGCCATTGTCCCTTCGGACTTCGTCACTTCGCCACTTCGCATGATCGGACTGCGTGGTGCCCGCCTGCCGCCTCCTTGGTGTAGACACTGTGTTCCTGTCTTGTCCTCGTCGACCTGGTCGAGACTTCTTGATCCGTCTGCCTCTCGGCTGTGGACCCAGACCTGCTGCCGCTCTGCCTTTGTTCTCCCGTACCCATCATGGCGGGCAGAGGCGATCCGGACAGAGCATCGAATAAAGGTGGTCGGGGCAAATCGCAAACACAGAACAATCGCATGGAGCGATATGTAAACCTCAAGTCGCCACCTACATCTGGGGCCGTCTCTAAAGGGACCCCATCGATTAGCCCGCCGGATGGCTTGGATCCTACCCTCATGGACATCATGGGTGCCATTACTAGCCTCCGTGCCGACGTACAGCAGCAGCACGAGACTCTGTCCCATAAAGTGGACTCCATGGCTATTGACGTTACCCTTATCAGGGCCGACTTGGGCAAGACCAACGAACGTGTGAAAACTCTTGATATTAAGACCGCCAGTCTGACCACGGATGTCTCCGAACTACAGATTGAGGTTCGCAATCTGCGGTCGACTACTGATCTGTTCTCAAAGCGGCTGGAGGACTTTGAGGGGCGAGCCAGGCGGCAGAACGTCCGCATAGTAGGGGTACCGGAAGGGTCCGAGAATGGCGCAGCGGACCTGTTTGTGGAGGACTTGGTCAAGACTCATTTGGCACCCTCTGGACTGAGTAATTTCTTCTCAGTGGAACGAGCCCACCGTGTACCAGGGGCCCCACCTAAAACGGGAGCGACACCGCGACCGATCGTGGCGCGCCTCCTCAATTTCAGAGACCGAGATGCGATCCTCCAAGCATCCAGATCGCATGGGCCGCTCCACTACCAAAATGCGGAGGTGCACTTCTACCCGGACTTTACCAGGCTGGTACAGCGTCAGCGGTTGAGCTACGCGGGGGTGAAAAGACGCCTCAGAGACATGGGTCTCAAGTACTCCATGCAGTTTCCTGCGAAGCTCCGCGTTGAATACAAGGGACGTGCCTTCTTTTTTGACTATCCTGAGAACGTCAGCGAGTGGCTGGACACTGTTTCGCCTGCGCGTGATGAGCAAGAAGATGATGTTGGGGGCGCCTCAGGCGGAGCGGAGCGGCAAGAATGAACTGGGAGCTGATGCTACCCCTGCCTCGAATGACCGCCGGACTGGTGCTATTGTTGCTTATTGTTCTCTCCTTTATTTCTATGGTGGGTGGCGGGACGATTTCACGGGGATTCCTCACTCCTCTGGGTCTTTTGTAGAGTAGTTAATGGGGCGACAGGCACACTGCTGGTTGGGGGGGCTTTTTAGTCTAATGCAGGGGTGCAGGGTGGGGGGTTTGCTGGGCACGTTTATGGTTTGTGTTGTTTTCCTTTCTCTTTCTCTAGTGTGGCAATGGGACAATGTTGCTTCTGAAGTGTTTCTGATGCGGGTGTCTCTGGGTTCTGGGTGGGGCGGGCAGTGGAGGGATGAGGGGTAGGATGTTAAGAATTCTCAGTTGGAATGTTAACGGGTTGGGAGATCGGATCAAGAGAGGGGTGGTGATACAACTGATTAAACGGCATATGCCAGATATTGTCCTTCTTCAGGAGACACACTTGGTGGGCAACGCTTGCAAAGCTCTGAATCGTAAGGGTTATAAAATGGTGGCACATTCGGGGTTCTCTTCCGGCTCCCGGGGGGCGGGCATACTTGTGCGCGCGTCCCTTCCCCTAGAGATAGATACCACCTTGATTGACGATAGGGGGCGGTACGCCGCCGTAGCTGGTAGATGGGAAGGGCGTTCCCTCACGTTGTTTTCTGTGTACGTCCCCCCAGGGCTCCAGTCTAGTACTTTTCATGACCTTGGTGGTGCCATCTTTTCTATGCCGGCTGGTCGTTTGATAGTGGGAGGTGACTTTAATTCCGTTTGCTCCGGTCTCCTTGATCGCCAACCGCCTCGCGACCTACGTGGCCCGCAGCTGTGGCTGCCGTCCTTCCTTGAGTCTATTGGGCTGGTGGACGGGTGGCGACTTTTACATCCCACGCTCCGCCAATTTTCCTTCCTATCGGGTGCACACGGGAGCCTTTCGCGCATAGACTATGTTCTCACATTGGCTTCGGACGCACTTGCCGTTTCCGAAGCCCGGTTTCTGGCGCGGGGCATATCCGATCACTCCCCTTTGTGGGTCTCCTTTGATTTTGGAGTGACTCTGTCGGAACGTCCGGCAGTGATCAACCCATGGTATTACCGGGATTTTAAGACCCGCTCCCTCCTGACCAAAGCCATTGATCTTTACTTCTCCGAGAATGTGGGCTCGGTGAGGTCGGCCGTTACACTCTGGGAGGCCTTTAAGACGGTGCTCCGTGGCGAGGCCCAGGCGCTCATCGCTGAGACCCGTCGAACTAGAGACTCTGACATGCTGACTATCGAGCAGGAAGTACTGCGCCTCGAGGCCCAATTGGGACCCGAGCCTGACCCCTCTGTCCTCCATACTCTCTCGCTGAAACAGGCGGAGTACCACGCCCTGGCTACTAATGCCGCTCTCATCCTGACCAAGGAACAGCGAGGCCGTATTTACGATGTGGGCGATAAGGCTGGGAAGTTGTTGGCTTGGCTCGACAGGAGGGAAATGGCCAGTCGTGTGGTGCCCGAGCTCGTTGGAGACGACGGTGTGGTCCTTACGGACCCTAGCGCCATTGTTGACTCGTTCGCTGGCTACTTTCAGGGGGTCTATGAGTCTGCCTCTGACTTTTCGGAGGCGGACTCGTCGGCCTTCCTCTCCGACATTGACCTGCCCAGTCTTTCCGAGGAGGAGAGAGAGGACCTGGATAGAGACATCTCTGCTGAAGAGATTGACCTTGCGATCCGCTCCCTAAGAACCGGGAAGGCCTCCGGGCCTAACGGTATACCGGTGGAACTGTACAAAATCCGTTCGGACGCGGTCTCCCCTCACCTCCGTAAAATGTTCTTGGAGTCCTTTGAGAGAGGCACTCTCCCCCTGGATCAAAGACTAGCTACCATCGTGGTCATCCACAAGAAGGGTAAGCCGCGGGACGTTTGTCGCTCGTACCTTCCTATTTCTCTCCTTAACGTGGAACCCAAGGTCCTCGCCAAGTTGCTGGCTAATCGCTTGGTTGGAGTTATCAGCGATCTCGTGCATCCCGACCAGTCTGGATTCATCCCCCACCGGAACACTGCCCTTAACTTGCGACGCCTCCATGGTGTCATGGCCAGGGCCCACACTCTCGAGGAGCCGGCTGTCCTAGCGTCCCTGGATGCCACTATGGCCTTCGACTCGCTCGAATGGCCGTATCTGTGGGCAGTGCTGACCAAGCTCGGGTTTGGACCTGTCTTTGTGAGCTGGGTGAAGCTCCTGTATGCGGACCCGATGGCCAATGTCACGGTCAACGGTCGCCTTTCGGCGCCATTCCCCCTGCGTCGAGGTACCAGACAGGGCTGCCCCCTGTCCCCCCTCTTGTTTGCCTTGGCCCTTGAACCACTTGCGGCACTATTGCGTGCGCATCCTGACTTGCGAGGCATTACATGGGCCCCTGGCTTTGAAGACAGGGACTCCCTTTACGCCGACGATATACTGCTTTACCTGACTTCCCCCTGTAGATCCCTCATTGTGGCCTGTGATGTCATCAGACTTTTTGGGCGCTACTCTGGCCTGATTATCAACTGGGCCAAGTCCTCCCTTTATGTCCTCAAGGGGGATACTCCGCGTCTCCCCAGAGGCTGCGGTATCCAGATTGCCACGCGCGGTTTCAAATACCTGGGCATTTACATCTCTGGTAATCCCAAGTTGAGACATGACAACAACCTGCTTCCTCCTCTGCAGCGGTTGCGGCGTGACGTGGACAGTTGGCGTAAACTGCCACTCTCCCTCCTCGGCCGCGCCGCTCTTTTCAAGATGATGGCCCTGCCCAGATTCCTGTACGCACTCCAAAACGCCCAAGACCCTGTTCCGGCCCGCTATTTTCGTGACCTCGAAGGCCTTCTCCGTACCCTCCTCTGGGAGGGTCGCCCCCTCGTTGCCTTTCACAAACTCACGCTCCCCTGGTATGATGGGGGCATCGCCCTCCCAGACGTACGCCGTTACTATTGGTCCTCGCAGTTAGCTGCCCTGAACCATGGTTTCTATGGCCCAGTGGCGAGCCCCGGTTATGCCATGGATAGGTGGCTGATGGGCGATGGCAATTATTATCGGGCCCTATACTCGAAGTCCTTCGACCGACGGTTGACGGGCCCTACCCGCACGGCGGTCCGCACCTGGCGAGCGATTACTAAGGCACAAGGGTGGCAGGGCAGACTCACGAAGTTCACTCCCCTCTTTGATTCCGACATCCTGGGTAGACTGTGGCACACCAAGGGATTTGATAGATGGGACCTTATCGGCATCAGCAGGGTTGATGATATGCTCTCTAAGGGCTTGATTAAGACCTTCCCCCAGTTGCAAGCTGAGTACCAGCTGGGCGCGACGGAGTTTTTCCGCTACGCTCAGCTGCGACATGCGCTGCTTTCGGCCTCTCCGCCGGACGGCGTCATTCCCGAAAGTTCCCCACTGGAAGACAGGATCCTAGATGGGCACATGCCGGACAGTGCAATCTCACTCTCCTATAAAAAATTGATCAATGCACGCACGGACCTCCTCCTTAGTTTGAGAGACCAGTGGGTAGCAGATGGCCTTGAGTTGGACGATGAGGATTGGCAGAGCGCGGTTTCCTCTCCTAAGGAGGTTGCCATTTCTTCCCGTCTTCGCCTCGTACAATTTAAGGTCTTGCACCGGGTGTATATGACAGGGCCCCGATTGATGCGCATGGGTTTCTCGCCTGACGGTCTCTGTCGCAGGGGCTGTGGGACTCCTGCCACTTTTCTACACATCCTCTGGGACTGCCCGGTGATCGCCTCCTACTGGAGAAGGGTACACCGCGTTATGGAGGAGGTGACTGGCGTGGCTGCCCAGGCGGAGGCCCGTCGATGCCTCTTGAACATATGGGAGCCCTCTGACCACAACGTTGCACAGACTAGGTGGGTTACCCTTGGGAACATGGTAGCTAAGAGGGACATAGCCCAGAGATGGGGTGCGGCCGAGGCCCCCCTGCTGGTTCAGTGGAAGGCCAACATGGACTGGTGCATGTTCAGGGAGAAGACAGTCTATGTGGCTAGAGGGAGACCTCGAACTTGGACTAAAATTTGGGGAGCATGGAATGAATACAGGGGGGATGTGTGCTTACCGCCTGAACCAATCAGTCAAAATGACAATGTTTCTCCCTAACCTGTGACGCCAACTGAGCTCTACTGTATTATATTCTCCTGATACCTTCCCCCTCCCGCCTCTTTCCTTATCCTGCTACCTATCCTCGATACGTGTTTCCCTGCCTCACATCCTACCCATCCCTGACACCCAGCGTCGCATTACTCACACTGCCACTTTCGCGCCCGTGGGCGCTTGTTGTTGTGTTTATATCATGTAAAATTAACCTTCGACGATTATGTCTCAATTGTTTGACACTATTTTTCTTCTTTCTTATTGCTGCCTTGCCTCCGGGATGTCAGGCTGAATAGCTGTGTGTTCGGATTTCAATAAAGGTTTTCAAAAATTTAAAAAAAAAAAATGTGTACATTTTGATTTTGTACTTCATAAATATTCAAGCAATTATACACTCACCATGGAATTTTCATGACATGTTGTGCACCTAATGTTCCTATTTTCACTGGCCCTTACCAGCAGCTTTTACTTAGAGATGAAAGCCAGTGGAAATGTCATATTTGTCCACTCATTCTATATTGTGGGGCTGTCAAGAGGCAACAACTCAGAAAGAACTCAGTGGTGTATTCCATTTGACCTTCATGTCAGTGATGGACATGGAGTAGTCTCTGGTGCAGACATAGTGAGGCTCTGGATGTGTATAAATAAGGGTGACCTTTAGTTTTCCAGACATGATAATATGATGCATTTGTGACAAAGTACCCTCTCAGCCAAATTCTAAGAGGCACATATAATAGTTTTTGATGAAATAGAATGCAGCAAGTCATCTTACTGTGATGAGTTGCAGGAAAGGACGGGACCTGAAATGCTCAAAATTGCACAAATTCGGTGTAATTTCTGATATCTCCTTGGGCTGCTTCTCTTGTGGCAGTGTAGCGCCAACACAGCCACCCTTGTCCCATAGAGCAAGTGTTCCTGTGTTACGGGCAGTATTGTATTTGAGCAGGAAGGGAGTCCTTTCTGCACAAAAAATAAAATCGTAACTGTTTTTTTCCTTTGTATGTGTGATGCTGAATGCATCACACATAGAAATAATAAGTAATGAGGAGAAATAAATAACTGTCTCTTCCTTTTACCTAGGTTTGGTAGGATCACCATTTTGCCTAAATTCCAGATTGACATATCTTTGTAAATCTGAGATTGGTCAAAATGATGGAGTGTTTGCATGGGAACGTCCTTGGTCCACCCATGAGAGGCCCGCCCTATGCAAGGGAATTCAAGGGAGTGTTATGCGCTGTGTTGGCTTTTTATTTTTTTTACAAGGGGATGCAAATCACTCATTGCGTGGCTTGTAAATAGCAGGCAAGGATTTGAGGTGCCCTGCATTGCCAAGGCAAGATCAACACAAAGAACTACTAAATGTTGGCATAAATTGGGCTTGAGAAAAATTTCTTTCCACACATACCATATATTTTTTATAACAAGCACGATTTAACAGTATTAGTTTATTTGTTGTATCAAATCATCCTTCCTGAAGTAAAAACACACATATTAAAGTTTTTTTTATTATTATTATGAAAACCTAATCACATTTCTTACTAACTATGTGCATATATGGTATTTTTGTAATTCTCACCTGTCATTTCCGCTGGGGCGAGATACAAGATCTGAAGCAAGATCCCAAATTTCCACATCCACCGGTGCCAGTCCAGCAGTGTCAAAGCCAACACGGTAGAAGTGGGGGAAGAGGGGAAACAAAACAAGGAAAGGAAAAGGGAGACACGTCACAAGGGCGCATCAGGTATGGATATTCTCGTTGAATGGTCCTTATGTGGTTCTTGTAGTAGAGTTAAAGTTATATGTATTACCATGTGCATGTATTATGGAGATAATGCATACAAACAATTAGTGTGATGCTATTGGATAAAACTACCTGTGAAAGATCAGTCTTCTGCTTAGGTATGTGTTGTATCAGAAAGCAGAGTCAGTGGTATATATCTAGAAGGAAGAGTATATAATTAGGTGTTTTCTACCTAGAACAACAGGACAGTATATTTAAGGATGTATGTGGTACAACTAACCTAAGAGATGATCAGCATGGAATCCAATTAAAGCACAACCTATTCATATTTATTTTAAAACTAGGAAAAAAATAAAAAAGCATATGCTCCCAAAATGGATCAGGATAGGAAAAATAAATAAAACATATACACAAAAATATGCAGGGCTTAAGTACAGTGAAAAATCAGCCTTAAATATTCAAGAGACTAATTTTATATTTATATATTGTTACAGCGATCAAGCAATGTCAGCAAGGGAGCAGAATCTCCATGCACAGTGTGGTACTCTTTGTGAGCAGTTTATGTCTTTTCTCTTTCAGAAAATATAATGAAGGCCCCCGCGGCGCCGTACGAGTAGCGGAAGTCAGGAGTAACGTGAAGGTCTACGCGTAGCCAGATGAACCGCAGAGGTCAGGAAGTGGGGTTTGGCAAGAAAACACCAACAAACTTCGGAGCAACCCGGAAGGAATTCAGGTAAGTGTGGAGAGTAGCAGGGGGAAGTACGGCACACATTGACTAGAACTTGAAGCGCTCTCCCATCCTGTTTGACCTCTTTTGATCCTGCCTGTCTCCATCACTTACTTTGCTTTAACTTAGTTTGATATAGAAATAATTTTTTGATTATATAAAAACATTTATAAACTATTATTTATACAAAAAACACTTTTTTCTTTATACGTCAGAATGTTGGTCGCATTCAATATGGTTACATGTAATGTGTTGATATTTAACATATGCTTTCCATATGATGGATTGTAACATAAATGGTCTTCCTTTTTTAAATGTAATATTCACGAAAAGTGATATTGAAAGATATACACCACAACCATAGATGTTTTTTTAAAGTCCAAGTCAAATCAGGTTAGAGGTGAATTGTACACATATATTTATTTCTAGACAACGGTGAGTATCAAACAATATTTAAGGGGTATCTCCGATGACTTCTCAATTGTGAAGATTAAGATCTTTGTGAGTGTGCGCTCATTCGGGGTTTTTGGCGATATGTGTGTGTGGATGTGTAACAGCTGCCTGTGCAGGTGGCTGCGCTATTGGTGCTGGTGCCTGTGCAGGTGCGGGTGCCAGTGGTTGTACACATAGTAGTATTGGTTGCTGTTCAGGTGGGGTTGTTGGTGGCTGTAAGGGTGAACATGTGCCTGTATAGGTGGAGCAAGTGGCTGTGCAGCTGAGGCTGGTGGCTGTGCAGGTTAGGGTGCAGGTGATTGTGTAGATTCTTCACAATTTGTTGACTGTGACGGTAGAACTATGGCACATTTTCAACATTCCCTCCATTATCTTCATGGCCAAGAAATGGGGTCTTTCTTGCACCCTCTTTGCTATAATTTGAAGATGATCTACTTAAAACTTCATCATGCCTTGACAACACTGCACACCCTCCCACTGGCCAACATGAGGCCATTCCATCCCCATGGATCCCCTCTGACACAACCAGCAGGTCAACCAGCACAGAGAGGGGTGGCACATGGAAGGTTATGGGGATTGGATTCATGCATGGTAGTACCTTTACCTCACCATTGTGTTCTCTTCTTCAGATATATCAGTGCAGGCCTGAGATACACCTTGATTGAAGGAGTGTGTAGGAGAATGTACACATCAACCTTAAACGTGAAGAGTGTGAGGAGGTGATGGTTGAATACTGGGGACTTGCAAACTTCAAAGGTGAAGTAGGAGAAACAATGCTACGTGGACCTGTAGTAGTCTTCGTTTTTTTAGGCATTGGACAAACAATGCCCTTCTCCTAATCCATGTCGTCTTCCTTGAGTAGCTCCTCCTCATCTTTCCTCTACATCCTGTTGTTTGCTAAGCAATGCTGGCCACAGATATTGCTGCTTGGAGGAGAATTGGATTCCATCCTAGGGTGCCTGCCACTCCCGCTTGTAGATGGTTCTGCATCATCAGACGACTCAGTGTACCCTGTTCATGAAAGAAGAAGATTTCAATAAATCAAGTACATCACACACTAGTTTAAATAGTGAAACCCAAATGTTTAATGGAATACATTTTCAGCTGTGTTTTAAGATACATGTAATATGGGGTTTGTGAAACCCAACATATGATAGCTCAGAGATTAGCAGTGGGGAGATACACAAACATGTAAAATGCAGACTCAAACTCCAACCACATATCTGTGTGGTTTGGATATCCCCCATGAGGTCAGTTGCTGAACCTGGGTCTTAGAGGTTGGAATGGACAAAGTGCTCCTCAATACAGCAGCTTGAAAATCAAGTTTAAGCGTTTTTCGTTTTCTGATTTATTCATATGTAAACATAAAAACAAAAGCAGAGACATTACACAACCACTGCAACATGATTTGATAGATTTGCATACTCTGTAAAGTCATTTCTACAAGAGTAAGTTATTGTGTACAGTATGTACATTTTTACTAACATACAAAAGTTTGCACACTTACCTGACAGGCAGTTGCTAAAGGGCCTAATTGCTCCCAGTATATCTTTTGAATCCCGTCATGAAGCATTTTCTACAGATATGATCACAACATTGCTCCTGATAGCAGCTGAAGTTAAGGTGACGCATACATATCGGAGCACCTATGTGTGCTAGCATGGAAATCTCTCTGAAATATCCACAGATGTCACCTTAAAACGTACTTATGTAATCTAGAAGTACTGTGGCTATTTTGGATGATTAATCTTTGCCCCCATTTTCAAATAGAGCTTTGCACATCAAAACACATTAATAATAACGTTTGGTGTTCAATAAATAAAGAGAGAGTTAGTGAAGTTTTAAAAATATTTTTTCTCATTTAGGAGATTAGTCTGCATTTTGCTATTTTTTCAAATAAGTGATTACAGAAATATTAAGAAATTGTTTGGTTAGAACAAAACAAGTCTAGAGAAATAAAAACAGTGTGTTTCATTCAGACTATTGTCCTTATACTAACCTAAAGGACCTAATCTATCCTAATAAGAACCCATAAAGAAGTCTTTCTAGAAAAGAGGAAGTAGCTTTTGGAGCAGATTCAGATAACTAAGAGAAAGAACAAACTCCTCATAAAGGCTTGTTCTGGAAACTCAGCCGAGTTCTCCTGACAATTGCAGTAGCAACTGTTTAAAAGAGAGAGAAGGAAGGAATCACAGCAGTCGGTATGGTCAGCATGAAATAGAAAATCTCCTCACAAAAAGTAAGAAAAAATTTAAAAAACACCGTAAGTAATAGCTTATGACAAGTCAGGCTTGCACAGCAAAGTGCCAAGGGGCATGGAAGGGTAGAGATGCATGGGAAGAGTCCTCAGTGTCTCTAGCTAGGAGCACATACCATGCAGAAAGGTGCTAAACATGTTGCAAAAACAGGTGAATGTCATCATCATCATTCAATAGCAAGAGGTCTTCTGATGGTCCGTCGTCTTTGCCCTCGATTCCCAAATTAAATGTACACGCCAGCATAAAGTCAGCTAGAAATAGCTACAATGTATTACAAAAAGTTACATCCACGAAGGTTCTCCTCAGAACCTTTTGCAAGTCTACTCTGTTAGGTGTTGGATTTCTCACCAAATAACAATGAGCTGTTCTATGAAATGAAATATTCAAATTCAGGTATGCCCTTGTTAAATCACGAAATGTAAGCTACAGCAAGTCTTTTCTTTTCATTAATACACCTGTTCATTATGCATGTGGCAAAGAAAACAATCCATGTACAATGAAGTCACATGGTGTGAGGGAAGAAGGAATACATTTCCCAAGATACAGCACATTTAACAAAAGTCAAGTTCTAGAGTTTGAATATAATGTTAAATTACTATTTTATGAAAATCATTTATTTTCTTAAAGAGATAGAGCAGAATAGATGAATACTTCAGCCTAGCCAGTAGTGAACGATAGAAATGAAAGCCTTCTGCAGAAAAAAGCAGAAATATTTTTACATTTGCATGTTTATTAAATGTACATTTCTCTAACGTTTAACTTATTATGCATTTCCAGATTTAGTATTTAGTGTGTTTCCATAGTATTATTTTGGGAAATTTGGGAAAAAGTTTTCAGCTTTATCAATTTCCCTATCTGGTGATTTGGAAAATCATCATGCATCTTATTTTCTCATGTGAATCTGTTTTCAGAGTGTAAATTCGTCATCAGTTGAGTCTCATCTTTTTCTTTTCAACCCTATAAATTTCAATGAGTTCATGTAATCATCGGTCATGATCCCATGTCCTTTCAGTATAATTTCTTTTGATATTTTTCCTGTCTTTTGCAGAGTATGGATTTGCAACTTAGAAACAGAGCGTAAATAAATATAAATCAAAGCCCTACTATGACTATTGGCATTAACATAGCTTTCAGTATGCCCATCCCTGCTGTTGAAAATCAATTCCCGAATGTGGCAATTCCTTTCCCAAACTTTACATACAAACTTGGGGGCATATTCACAAGGATTTATTGCCGAGTTATTGGCACATTATCGCAGCCAAAGTGGCAATAAATTTAGCACTGTGAAAAGAGCCGCAACAACACCACTTTGCAACATTCTCAAAGACCAGCCAGTTAGGTGGTAAGATCACAAAACAGGCGATAAGGCACGATAGCAGCAGGAATTTACCACCTGCTCTGACCTGGTGTAAAGTCGGACAACAACTCGTACCAGAAAAGGGAGCCCAGCCCAGAGCCACACCTGGAGAACAATAGATGCCATGGAGCTACTGAACATGCATCCCCGAGCCACCAAGAGGCCAAAAACACCCACCGCCACCACCACCTACAGGTACCCCTTCCCCTGTGGCCTTTCACCAGGCATTCCCCAACCACCTTCCGCCGGACAAAAATATGTTACCTTAATGCTTCGAAATCATGCACAAAACAATTCGCCTGACATCGCACAATTACAACAATCAACATGCAGGTGTGTTCAGAAAAAGGAGAATCACTCATTCATATTTGAATCACCAAACAAAACATTTTACTCAATAAAACTCAAAACAACTATTATGAAGAGTCATGGTGGGTTTTCTCAGGGCAATCTGTAGGTCACAGCCTGCAAGACAAAATACTAGATAAGAATGTGGGTCCTGCGCTCATCAAAGAACATAGAGAGGGAGAGTGATAGAGAGAGAGAAAGAGGGAGGGAGAGAGAGAGAATGGGAAAGAGAGAGAGAGAGTTAGAGAGAAAGAGAGGGAGAGAGGGAGAAAGAGAGGGAGAGAGAGACAGTGAAAAGAAGAGAGGGAGAGGGAGAGAGAGTGCTGACACTGCCGACACAGGCATCACTGCTCACCTGCTGCCACCGGTGTGTCTCCAACCACGTGCAGTATACACTACAGTCCACCTGGTCCCTTATCTGTAACAGAGTCCAGATTTATTAATGGCAGAGTCCACACAATTGCACACACCATCGTTACTTTCCTGTCCCTGTGCCCCCAGGCTGCTGCACCCCAGCCCACCTGCTGCCCAGAGGTGACTGCCTGCCTCTGTACACCCAGGCTGCTGCACCCCAGTCCCTCCCGCTGCCCAGCGGTGACTGCCCGCCCCTGTGCACCCAGGCCTCACTGCTCACTTTCCGCCACTGGCATGTCTCCAAGAGGGACCACCACGTGCCGGGGCAAGCCCCAACCCTAAGGCCCAAGAACATGGCACCCTCCACATCATGCAGCCTTCTCCACGGTCACCAGGTCACTCACTTGATTCTGGTTCTTGATTTCGCTATGGCAGAGATTATATCAGTGCACCCGGCATCATTGCAGGCTGCACACCCGCTCAGCTCTTCAGGTGCCACTAACTCTGTGACCTGCAAGGCAATGCCACGTGCCACTAGGCCAGCACTGCCCGCTGGCTCAGGCCTACACTGCAGTCCAGCAGGGCTCACAATGCTCCTAACCAGTCCGGAACGCCAGGAGGGGGCATCATCGCAGGCTGCACACCCGCTCAGCACTTAAGATGCCACTATCTCAGAGCACCGAAAGTCACCGTCCTGTGGCGGTGTGCCTGTGCCAGCCGCAGTGTATCCGGTGCCACCAAGTCTGTGCCCCGCAAAACGTGGACTCTTTATGATGGAGTCCAGTGGTGCGGATGCCATCATGTCACCTCCGGCACTGGGAAATGTGAAGTGCAGGGCCCTAAGCCCTCATGCACAAATAATAACCACACGGATACACCCAGATAGAGTGGAAATGGTGTACAGTACGTGCACCCGGCCCTTTTTATTGGCAGGGTCACATTTCTTGTGACTGGTGTGCTGGATGGGTGTGGTGTGGGTGTAAACCAGCCGTGAGGGAGTAGCTGTGGCATGCTGACCACTGGACCTGTGATCGGCAGATCACCACAGGGAAGACCTGGGACATGTAGCGTTGTCCCCCCCCTGTGAGCCTAAGCAGAGTGGGCTAGCCAGGCATATGCCAGTCCAGCATAATGGTGTGAACAATGACACCAGGGCTCTGGGCGTGGTTCTGTCCTGGGCTGGACAAGGAAATAACTAATGATTGTGTCTCTGTTGTAGTGTCGGCACCACCCGGACCACAATCGACAATGTGTCACCCTGTGACAACAACAGCAACATGGACGTAAGGGGGAATCACTGACCCTACAATCATCCATACTTCCACACTTGAAAAATCAGAGACATGAAACATCTGTGTGAATAAGAATGTTTAATGCACATTGAGTGAAGTGTTGGAGCTGGAGCAGTGCAGGGCCATGCAAACCCCACTCTACATTGTTGGGCCACGGAGGGCCAGCCAGAGTCCTTCAGGGAATGACAAGTGCAACGGAAGGGGAAGAGCTCAGTCCGCAGTCTGATTGCTATGTCATTGGTGACCAAACAGAATACGCCAGTCCATGTCAAGGTCCAAGGTGAGTGTCGCAGAGTGTATCGGGGGACAGTGAAATATGATGATGCAGAGGGCAGAACCAAGAAGAAACAGCCCATATGGCAGAGATGAATGCTACTGCATCCTTCTGACCACAAAGGCAGGTTCATCCGCATCTTCGTCCTCTGCTGATTCATGTGCCTCACATGTGGGTGGTGGTGTTCTGTCTCCATCACTGTGTGACAGTGACACCTCAGGGGCCAGAGGTGGAATGTCTGCCGCACTGTGGGGACTGACACTTCAGGGGGCAGAGATGTGGATGGAGTGGTAGCAGCAGCATGCATCAGCCAGGCCTTGTGGCAGCAATGCCATGAGGAGAGTCTTTAGGGTGTTGAGGAACCCAGCTACCTCTCGCTGGTATGTAGCTGTGGCAACCGCTCTTTCCACCTGCATCCGCTCCATGTTCTCCATGATCCTCTGCAAGTGCCCCAACTCCCGGGTGACATCACTGGAGCCACTCTGACTAAACAGTCGTTCTTGTCTCCGAATCAGGGCTCCAGCGATGTAAGCCATTGTTCGTTTGAGAACATGGAGTGGACTGTGGGTGTCTGTTAGGGACTGTGAGTGGTCCCTGATGGGACTTAAACACCCATGTATGGCGTCGAGTTTGGCTGCCATGCGGTCGAACCCCAACTGCACCTGTTCAGCCAGCTTCTCCTGGCACCCCAACACACGGTGTTGGAAGGCCATGTGTACTTCGTGGGGGTCCTGGGAGGCAGCCTTGGTGGTGGGTGTTGCCTGCTGGGTGGTCTGTGCAGGGCGGGGTGTCTCCTCATGGCAGCTGGGCTGCCCTGCTCCTGGAAGTGGCATGTGGAGTCTCTCCACGAGCTGTTGGAGGGCGTCGAAGGTGTGGTGGTCCTCTTCATCATCAGAGTAGAGAGGTTCGGGCTGCTCTGCAGGAGGTTTTGGATTTCCCTCTGCAATGCGAAGGGGAGATGCATTTTAACATTGTGTTCACATGTATGTTGACACATTTGACAAGTTTACATTCAGACTGTATGACAATGTACATTGTGACTCTTTGGGATGAGCTGCCTATCTGATGCCGGACATTTCAACAACATCACGGATGTGTGTTTGTACTTGTATGTTCTCAACTAACATTTCCCTGCAATGCCAAATGCGATTGGTCAGTTTCTACAGACAAGCTGCTCCAGTTGTGTCCTGTGTTCTGTTGTGGACGTGTTGCAGTTTGTATAACATGTTGTCAATGTTGATGTGCTCTGCATGTTATGTGTGTGTGCCGCATTTTGGGGTAGTCGCCTCTGCAGCTCTGATTTTGCTGCCCCTTATCCCTTTCATGCGGTTTGCCTCAAACTTCTGTGCTTATACAGAGCTGAGATGTTGCATACTTGGGTACATTGGTCTCCTGGTGGGAGTTGGGGGTCTGAGGCATGGTTTGTCAGCAGATGTGCTCTGCTTAATTGTGCATGTGTGCCATTGTGCCCCTCTGACTCTTCCCCCTAGTCCCTGTTCATTACTCATCCTGGTGCTGTTGTGTCCGGTCATGTTGAACAGTGTCCAGTCCCCCAACTCCTGCCACCATCTCCCCACTTATGACTGTGAAAACCATTTCCTCCATCTCGCCCAGGTCCTTCTGTTGCGCTGGACTCCCACCTTCAGTCTGCATTGCTGCCTTCCGGTTGTTGGCGAGTTTCTGCTTGGTTTTGAGCTTCACATCATTCCAGCGCCTCTTTATCTCTTCCATTGTCCTCTTCAGCACTCTGACTGCTTTCACCTTGTCTACGATGGACTTCCATATTCCATTTTTGGTTGCCAATGACACAGTGGAGGTGACGAAAAGTAGTTGATGGTGTTCTACCACCTCCGTTATCAGGATCATGTTTTCCTGCGGACTGAACCTCTTCTTCCTACTCTTTTTGTCCTTGCCCTTCCCTGACCCCGAGGTCCCAGGCTGGTCCTCTGGGGGGCTTGTGGGGTTCTGGTTGTCCTCTGTCCTTGATCCCGCTACCTCCATTGTGCTTCGCGAGTTTCTGCTTGGTTTTGAGCTTCACATCATTCCAGCGCCTCTTTATCTCTTCCATTGTCCTCTTCAGCACTCCGACTGCATTCACCTTGTCTACGATGGACTGCCATATTCCATTTTTGGTTGCCAATGACACAGTGGAGGTGATGAACAGTAGTTGATGGTGTTCTACCACCTTTTGTTATCAGGATCCTGTTTTCCTGCGGACTGAACCGCTTCTTCCTACTCTTCTTGTCCTTGCCCTTCCCCGACCCCGAGGTCCCAGGCTGGTCCTCAGGGGGGGTTCTGGTTGTCCTCTGTACTTGCTCCAGCTACCTCCATTGTGCTTCACATTTTTTGGGCTTTTGTTTGTATGTTTTTTCTACTTTTAAAGTGTTTTTTCCCGCATGCCGGGTGGGAATTGCAGGCCTGTCGCTGGTTTTCACAGATTTTTGTATTGCCATTCGCCTCATCACTACTATTTTCGTGTTCTTGTTTCGCGCATTTTCGGATTTGTGTTAATATTTACGCGAGGGACTATCACATGGTACCGCTGTGTTGGAAATACAATGTTAACACAGCGTTATATTTTCCGCGGTAAACTGCGATGTGAAGGGTTGCATTAAGCTAATTTTGCGGTAATTATCACACGTTCTTGAGAATATCCCCCTTGGTGTTTTCATGTAAATCAGGTTCTAAACCTGAAATGTTCTATGCAAATCTTTCTATTTCTCTACTCTTGTCAGGTATGTATATGCAACAGTGAGTGAATTTCAGCATCTGCTAGACTGTTTCAGCAAGTAAAATGTCCAATTGATCATGTAGCTATTAGTTCTGTATTTATTACAAGCAAAGCTCCAGATGTTATTAGTTGCCATTTTCTTGACAAAATCTTCTTGCCATTTAAAACAACTTCTAAAAGTTGAATGACAGATCGAAATATGTTTCCTACTAACCCAGCTCCTGTTTCTGTACTAAGTGTCTGCCTATGTGTGGGTGTTAGTGTCAATGCATCTATACTTTTTACATGATACGTTTTTGGAATTAGGATGCCTAAATAACTGGTCCCCTCCCAGTCAGCTGGCAAAAGAAAGTAGGCATTCGATCCACAGATGTAATGAGCCCATAGAATAACATTTTCATTTCCCAGCAAAATTCGTCAATGTCCACCCATCAGTCTGAAAGCGTTTACATCTACTAATGTCTAGTTCTTTTAGGTGTCTGAGTTCTGTACACACAAAGTTTCCCTTTGTGTTGGCTGTTAAGTTTTAGTTTGGGGTAAACTATTTTCTTTCTAAATTTGTTTTCCTCCTTCTTCTATGAATCCTCCAAAGCATCACCCTTTCTGTTCGTAGCTTGTGTCATGTTAGTGTATCTTTCTTTTTAAGCCATTATATATACCTCTTCTATAGGTCACATTAAACTGGTTAGATTGTCTTTATAAGCTTGAACACTATCTATAGGTCTATGGGGAAAGGATTAGTATCAGAATGTGTACATTTCTTTTGCTGTGAGTGTAAGTTCATGATAATTAGTGGGACCTTGAACAGTATTACATTGTGATTAGAATAAAAGTACTCAAAATATCCACTCCTACATACTAAGGATAATAAAATAATGCAAGAAATTGTGGAGGGAAAAGGCATACTATACTAGGTAACCTTTTCTGACTCTGATGCAGGTAAGCGTGCTGAGACATAGTAATCTTTTACATTCATTGCATTAGTGTATCCCTGTGCTAACCTAGAATAAACACTATTAGAATAGTCATCTTTTTTATGGTTTACAAAAGAATAACTAAAGGGATCTTCCCTATTACTATATACATGTGAATAAGTAATGTTCTTGTCTTTAAATTCTGACTCTGGTGTTAAGTAAAATCCAATTAGTAGTAGTATTATGACATTTAAACCTGTAACATGTTTACATTTCATTACTAATGCAACACATTCTCTGAGTCAGTTCAAAGAACTTGGTTAAATACTTAGCTGGTGATGACGTTTAGTGAATAGGTTCTTAATTTAAGATATTTACTATTTTTATTTTTTCTTCTTTAATTAATCCCTACCCAGAGAATCCTTTGCACTGCTCCGTGTTCTTCTTAAATGTTATCTCTATGTTTCTGTAACTTTCATCTCGGACCTAGGTTAGTCTTCTGTAAAATAACAAAGTAAAATAACAATCTTTAATAAGCTCGGTTCAGGTTTCTTTCTTTATCCATCCAGTCTCAAATGTTCTCAATTATTGTCACTTGTTTTATTTCATTTTCCTTTCAGGGAGGCTTGAATAGTTCAGGGTTCGCGTTGCACAAGTCTACCAATGTGACATTTAAGGTAGTGTTCACAAAGTATGAACGTTTCGGTGTCGAATACCTGTGACAAGGCACACATGCTCTTTTTGCTGATTTGGGTCTAGGCTACTCTCGTCACCAAACTCAGTCTCTTCAGGTATTGTTTCTGGTGTTCAAGCTAATGAAGTACTTCTCCTTGGATTTCTGTTTTCATAGCCATGTGGCCATTCTGCTTGTTGATTGCTTCTCCTCATTCCAGTGCTTGCCCCTTTGCCTGGATCTTCATCTCTCAAAGCCACAATTGGAGCACTTCTTGGTAACTCGATCTCGCTTCATTTCTGTTAGAGCTCTCTACATCACTCTGGATTATTTCTGGTACTTGACTTGATTTTCTGTCCACTGTTCTTCACCCCCTTCGTCCCAGTTTTGCTGAATTAACAATGGTGCCACTGGTCTAGGTGAGCTCTCGAATGGTGGTGCATCCACCAATGGTCTTTGCTCAGGATCAAAGACCAAAGATGCTTCTTCTGGATTGCTCATTTTTTTGTGTTTGAAGTAAAAATCCAGTTAGGGACTCAAGCACACTTAACAGCTGTGTGTGTAGTAAGGATCAGTTGAAAAGGGTCTTTCCATCTGCGTTCAAGGCAAGTCTTTCTAACAGGCTTCTCGATCATGACCCAATCACAAGGATTGAGGTTGTGGCACTGTTCTTGATGCAGGTCTTTTTGGCAGCTGAGACTTGATGAGAGACAGAATGGTCTACGTCAGCCAGTTCCTTTCAATAGTCCAAGATAATATCATCAGAAACGTAAGAGAGCATTTGTGGGAACAGCAAGTAATCTAATTGCCCTACTCATCAGTATTTCATGTAGAGATACCCCTGTCTTCCTTTTGTTTGTATTTTGAATACTCCTCAGCACCAATGGTAAAGCATCTAGCCATTTCACAGAGGTGGATGCACAGACTTTGGTCAATCTAGACCTGATACTACAGTTTATCTGCTCAACGATACCAGAGGCTTCAGGTCTGTAACTGCAATGTAATCTTTGTTCAATCTGTAAGACTGTGCAGATCATCTTTATGATGTTATTGTACAAGTATGTTCCCCTATCTGCTGCAAGAGAAATTGGCATGTTAAACCTGGAGATCAATTCAAGTAATAACAATTTTGCTACAGTGAGGCCGGCAATTCCTTCTCGTTGGTCAGGTTTCTACCCATCTTGAGAAGACATAATCTTATCACCAGGATATATCTCAGCCCGTTATGGACAGGCATCCTATCGAATGGGCCACCTGATCTACTTAGGTGTGTTTGTGTGACGTGTGCTTGCTTCCCTACTTTTAGCTGTTGACAAGTTATGAGCATACGGCAAATATCTTCGACCAGCATTCTGAATCTGGGGTTATACCATCTCGGTCTAAAAAGCCTCACTATGGTGTCTTTCTCCAAATGTTCACATCTATGGTAATATCTTGTCATTGGAAACAACACGCTGTCTGGTAGCACTGGGCTCCCATCAGGTGATATCCAACTGTCATTTTCATTTTTCTCATAACCTGCTTTTTCTCCTGGCAACTGTAGTTCATCCAGTAAGTTCTTTTTTTAATGTATTTATTGAAATTTATGCATATAAAGAGACAGCTACTACAATCAGAACAACAAGTAAACATCTGCTGCAACATGTGGCCCATGCAAAAGACAATAAACACTATAATTACAACCAAAACAGCAAAACAAAGAAAGCATAGACAAGAGAAGATGCTCATGAGACTGAAAGTAGGAGGTAAGAAGTCAAGCCATAGAAGAGGGTGGAGAGGTGTACCAGAGAGGAATCCGTCATTTGTGAAAATCAGGTAATGTGTGTATGCATGTCTTCTAGTCAGTAGGAAGGGGGAGGTTATAGTAACCCATCTCCAGATAAAATGGGGGAAGGAATACGCCGCATACGCATGAGGGGGTGGCCATGCACGCTGGGCAGCTCATGATGGGATGCAGTGATTACATGACCAGTAGACCAACTAGGCTACACGTCGTGGGGTTTGGAGGTAGTCAGTTCCACATGCCTCCGCACATGTTTTTCAAGACGTGGCTAGACGAGGTGGGGGTTCAAGTTGGGCGTGTGTCATTTTTGGCATCCATTTTAAGTAGGAAGGTCTCCCAGCACTCACCACTGGTGCAGGAGCGTTCCTCATTCGGAGCCCTTGAAGGGTGTGAACCTCTGCACGAGTCCATGTCAGGAGGTCGCTGTGCTAGCACTGATGATTCAGTGGCACAGGGGACTTCCACGATATGGCCAATTGAAGTTTAAACAGAACAAAGGTAAGATCAATGAATCTGTGTAAGTGCTTGTCTCCTTTTCTATAAGGGTGCAGCCCTAACAGGAAGGAGGGGGCATAGGAGTGAGGGTGTGTGCTGCCATTTCCGCCACTTTCGCGTTCACCGTGTGCCAAACCAGTTTCAATATCGGGCCATCAAACACCATATGATAATACCATGTTTCCTGCAGTGCACATACTCTTGAACCGGTGAGGGGCAAGGTAGGCTTGATGTACATAGATAAACTGTGTGAACCATAACCTAGGGTTACAGGATACAACCATAACCATCTGTAGAGCCCAGGATTAATTCCCATCCTTTTGGGGTAGCTGCAACACTGCATTCCAATTGGCATGGCCACCCGACGAATCGTCCAGTGGGGTCACATGCAATGCTATGTAGAGAGTTGTGATGGCATGTATTGTGCCGCCAGAGGATAACAATGGATGCAGTGCAGCTGAGGTAGGAGGTTCCTCATCTCCACCACTGAAGCATCCCACAGCGCATATTGAATTCGGCAATAGAATAGGAATTGATCACCAGGCAGACCATAGGTGTCCATAATGGAAAGACATATTCACATCGTTTAAGTAGAGGTCCCTTTTTTCTTGATGCCTGCTTCACCCCAGAGATCCCTAACAGTGTTCTGGACTGCTCCACACAGTGTCAGTAGGTCCAAGACGGTTCCTGCCTGGAGTGGACGGAGGAGTCAGGCAGTCCAGCATAAATTCCCGCACCATTGAACACTGTTCGGATAAGGGGTAACTCCGGGCAGGTAGCGGTGCAGCACCATCGGGCACTGTAGCTGTGCCGCTACATAGTACAGTTCAAAGTAGTGGGCCCAAGTCCGTCCTCCAAGAGCAGTCACTGGATCGTTGCCAGGGCCATGCAGCGATAATTAGCAGTCTATATCAGTTTGAGGAGTAGGCCATTAAGCATCCGGAAGAAACTCTGCGGAAGGATGATCCGCAGAGCTTTAAAAAAGTACAGCAGTCTTGGGAACACCAATATTTTGGAGATTGCCACCCGACCCAGGGGAAATAGAGGCAGCTATCACCAAAAAGGCATGGATCAGCGAATAAAGCCAACCACCCTGTCGAAGTTACTCTCCCAGAGGACTCTGTGTGTGATAGATCTGCACCACTAGGTATTTGAAGGAGTCGTAGCACCACTGGAGGCGCCTATTTGTCACCTCAGCTCTGCGTGGGTTGGATGTGGTTTCAGAGGGAATAAGTAGGATTTTGACCAGTTTACCCGTAAGCCTGATGCATCCCCAAATTTGCCCAGTTATAAAAAATAATTAAATTAATAGGTGCATGAGATTGGGGAGAGCAGCTTCTAAGTCTCATAGATATATCAAGGCATCATCCACATAGAGTGAAAGGAAGAGATGAGCCACCAGTTCTGGGATTCTCCACAGATGTGCTCTGCCCATAGATGGCAAGCAAGAGGCTCCACGGCTAGTGAAAAAAATGAGTGCGGACAGTGGACAACCTTGGCAGGTACCAGGTTGGATACTAAGATTATCTAAAATCACCTGCCCAATCGTCAATCTTCCAATTGGGGACATGTACAGGGTGCGTTCCCCTCCCAAAAACCCCAGTCCGAACCCCAGAGCAGTGAAAATTGAGAAGAGAAAAGCCCAACCCAGGGTCTCAAAGGTTTTTTCGAGATCCAAGGATATGGCCACTTGATTGTAAGGATCTAGGGGAGTGTTGTGCATGAGGCACAGCAATTGTCGTATGTTGACAAACGTGCTGCAACCCAGTATAAAACCGGAGTGGTCATCATGCACAATCATGTGGATGACAGGGAGTAAAGGGTTCGCCAAGACTTTACCCAGAATCTTGAAATCCAGGTTCAGCAGCAAGAGGAGGCGATATGACCTAATTTCCAGCAGATCGCGGCCAGGCTTCGGCAGGACCACAATCAAGGCTTCTCGAAGGGAGTCCGGGAGTTTGCCATGGTCCCTGACTTCACTGAACATGTTCAATAGATGTTGGGAATTCTGTGCGGAGAAGGTGGCATAATACTCAATCAGCAGGCCATCAGTACTCGGAGTCTTATTTTGGGTGATGTGAGAGATAGCTGTATGGTTCCCCTCCAACTGTAAAGGTTTGTCGATGTCAGCTCACTGCAGAGGGTTAAGCTCAGGGAGGGAAAGTCCATTCAAGAACTCAGATATGTTATTCGGAGATGGAGAGGCAGGCACCGCATATAGCCTGCGTTAACAATTGCAGAAAGCTGCATAAATGGCCCTCTGGAAGGTAATAGGTACACCCTTGTTGCCACTAGTGCTACAATGGGGGCATATTGCTGTTCCTCACAAACAAGTCATGCCAGCAATCTGCCGGATCGATCACCCTGGGTATGTTGCTGGGCTGTCCTCCTACCATATTTGCGGTGAACCGATGTATACTCCTCCTCACGATGCTTCATAAGCAGTTGCTTAAAGGGTAAATATGATAATATTTGGGTTGATGCACCGCTAATTTGAATTTGGTTTGGTTTGTTTGTTGTTTAGTTAGTTTGTCAATTTTGTGGTGCTCAAATAAGGAGGCGTCGAGGGTCCAACGACGTCAGTTTAAATATTTGTGATGTGAGGCCAGAGGAACTCTGGTCCCATCCCTAGTATGGCACTCACTTGTATTGCGTTCCCTTACTTGAAGAAAACAGCTTCCATTCAAAGTTCATTGATCATTCTTACTTTTTATTTCATTGATTTTCGTGATGTTGTTTTTTAACCATTTGATTCACATTTCATCATGATTATATTCCTCATCCGTAATCAAGCATTATCGTAAACGTGTCCAATGCATTTCGGGCATTAATAGCATGCCCTTCATCAGGGAATAGACACTAGAAGCAATAAAATGAATCAACATTAAAAAATGGAAAATAATGATGTTTGTAACGTAACAGTCAAAAACATGGACAATAAATGTACATACAGAAAAACATTATAGCGTCTTTTTATGCCATTTTTTTAAGAATTGTAGGTGAGAGATTGTGAAACCTCATGCATTGTGAATGTAAAAGATTGAGTAGCAGTCGTTCACTTACATGCCTATGTGAAGTTGGTATTGGGAATCTAAAAGAAATCAAACAAACGGAAAGGGTACATCAGGTTGTTTGAGTAAGGCTAGAAAACGCGGTTCTCCAGTGTGTTGGGTAAGCGGTAAAACTAACCTGTATGGTTAAGCGTTGGGAGAATTCTATCCGGTACGTATCTCCAAAGAACGCCGGTGAAAGCCGTAGCTTCCCGCGTTACTATATTCAAAACATTGAGTGTCACCTGATGTGTCACGTGTGACAAAGCTAGAAGACATACTGCGTTAGTGATCGAATCGGGTTGTGAATGGTCGAGATCTAACGGAAGAAGCTTACCGTTTATTAACAAATGGTATCATAGCTGTGATCACTGATCACATGATCCAAATATTAATGTGAGAAAATAAATGAGTAAAAAATAGTGTGTTAAATAAATGATAAATTACGGAACTTAGGATCGAACTAGATACGTATATGTTTACCAAATACGGTGACCTGTTTATGTCACTACTGTGTTGTTGAAGTGGATGGGTAAGGGTTGGGGGTGTATAGTGTCAAAGGTGCATGGAATATACACAATAATAATCAAGTCAGTCTACAGAGCAATTATATCAAAGGTAACAAGAATATTCAATCCTCTCATTTAAACCCATGGGTTTCTGGGTTGACAATTTATGAATCCAGTAGTTCTCACGTCTCAAAAGGAATTTGTTGTTGTCTCTCCCTTCTTGTTTGGATACAGTTTCTAGGACAATGAACTTTATTTGTGAAACATTGTGTTGTTGTTCTGCAAAATGTGCAGAAAGAGCTGATTTCAAATTTTTAAGTCTGATGTTCGATTTATGTTCAGTGAGACGCACTTTGATGCGTCGCTCAGTTTTACCGACGTAGATCTTCCCACAAGGGCATTTGATCCCATATATTAGGTTACTGGTGTCGCAGGTGGCATTTACTCGGAGTTTGATGGGATTGCCTTGACTAGGATGGTTAATGATGTGCCCTCTGATGATGTTGTTACAATGTCCACAGTTCAGACAAGGTTTAGTTCCTGTATATGTAATGGTTTCTTCTGGTTTGTATTGTAAAATTTCTCCTAAATTCTTTGCTCTGGTATATGCAAATAGTGGAGGTTGGCTGAATGCATTTCTGAAATCAGGTTCCAGGTTTAAGATTGACCAATGTTTCATAATGATTCGCTTGAATTTTTTGCTGCTGGTGGAATATTTTGAAACTACTACTGTCCGTGTCTGTTCAGACTTCATGGTTGGTGTTAAAAGTTTGGATCTTTCAACATTATCAATTCTCTTTTTGGTTTCCTCCACTAGGGTTTTTGGGTAACCTCTTTTCAAAAATTTATTGGACATTTCATTCAGCCTTTGGTTGAGTGTTGTTCCATCTGACGTGATTCTTTTAACCCTTGCCATTTGTGAGTACGGTAAGTTTCTTATCAGATTAGGTTCATGGAAGCTGGAATGCAATAACAAGTTGCTCCTGTCGGTGGGTTTAACGTAAAGATCAGTGGTGAATCCGTCGGGTGTTACTGTTATTTTTACATCTAAGAAATTAACTGATGTATCAGAAATTTCCCAGGTCAATTGGATCCTTTGGTCCATGGAATTGAATCTGCTCAGTTGTAATCTCAATGTTTCCTCTGTGTCCGTCCATATGATGAAAAAATCATCTATGTATCTCAGTATCATTTTCAGATGTTTGGTCCAGTTGGTATTGTTAAGTATGTGTTGGGTTTCGTACCAGTGCATGAAGGTATTGGCATACACAGGTGCAGCCGAATTACCCATTGCCATCCCTGTAAGTTGTTGGTACCACTTGTCATGAACTCTGAAGTAGCTATGGTATAGTGTAAACTGCATGAGTTCCATGAGGAACAATTGGAAGTCTTGGTCTAGATCCATATTTAGTAAAGCTGATTCCATTGCTTCAATTCCCATGTCGTGGGGTATGCTTGTATATAGACTGCAGACATCTGCAGTACATAGTAATATCTTCTCTGTTGGGTCTAATTGGATTTGTTGTAGCTTCAGTAGAAATTGAGAAGTATCCTTTATGTAGGTTTGTGTGGATTGTACAGATGGTTGGAGGTACCTGTCTATGAGTTGTCCTATTGGCTGATGTATACTTCCTCTGGTGGAGACGATGGGTCTCATGGGAGGGTTTTTGAGTTTCTTTTGAATCTTTGGTGCCATTCTTAATGTGGGACTTTTGGGATTGGTTGTTGTAAGAAAATTCTTGGTCCTTTCTGTGATTGTTCCTTGCTTATGTGCTTGGTCAATGATGCTCCACAAGATTTTGGAATATTCCAGAGTGGGATTTGAATCCAATTTACTGTATGTTGTCATATCCATGACATGTTGAGATACTTTGTCGTTATACATAGAAGTATTCATGATAACGATTGCGCCTCCTTTGTCTGCTTTAGTAAAGGTTGTATGTTCATTATTTGCTATTCGATTCAAAGCATCCAGATCTTTTTGTGTGATATTTCTGATTTTAGGTTTAGTGTGTTTGAGTTTGTTAAGATCTTGTTTAACTAAACTCTCGAAAAGGTCTAGTGTCTTGTGGCTTGTAGGAGCTTGAAATGAACTTTGTGGGCGTAGTCCCAGTAGTTGATCTTTCTCCTGTTGTGGACGCTCCGGTAATGTGTTGTCAAAGAAATGTCTGAGTTTAAGTTTCCGCATTAATTTGAAAAAGCTAACTTCTTGTTCCAGATGGTCTGTGGAAGTGGTAGGTACGAACGAAGTCCCTTTACCTAATAATGTAACAACATCATCAGAGGGCACATCATTAACCATCCTAGTCAAGGCAATCCCATCAAACTCCGAGTAAATGCCACCTGCGACACCAGTAACCTAATATATGGGATCAAATGCCCTTGTGGGAAGATCTACGTCGGTAAAACTGAGCGACGCATCAAGGTGCGTCTCACTGAACATAAATCGAACATCAGACTTAAAAATTTGAAATCAGCTCTTTCTGCACATTTTGCAGAACAACAACACAATGTTTCACAAATAAAGTTCATTGTCCTAGAAACTGTATCCAAACAAGAAGGGAGAGACAACAACAAATTCCTTTTGAGACGTGAGAACTACTGGATTCATAAATTGTCAACCCAGAAACCCATGGGTTTAAATGAGAGGATTGAATATTCTTGTTACCTTTGATATAATTGCTCTGTAGACTGACTTGATTATTATTGTGTATATTCCATGCACCTTTGACACTATACACCCCCAACCCTTACCCATCCACTTCAACAACACAGTAGTGACATAAAAAGGTCACCGTATTTGGTAAACATATACGTATCTAGTTCGATCCTAAGTTCCGTAATTTATCATTTATTTAACACACTATTTTTTACTCATTTATTTTCTCACATTAATATTTGGATCATGTGATCAGTGATCACAGCTATGATACCATTTGTTAATAAACGGTAAGCTTCTTCCGTTAGATCTCGACCATTCACAACCCGATTCGATCGCTAACGCAGTATGTCTTCTAGCTTTGTCACACGTGACACATCAGGTGACACTCAATGTTTTGAATATAGTAACGCGGGAAGCTACGGCTTTCACCGGCATTCTTTGGAGATACGTACCGGATAGAATTCTCCCAACGGTTAACCATACAGGTTAGTTTTACCGCTTACCCAACACACTGGAGAACCGCGTTTTCTAGCCTTATTCAAACAACCTGATGTACCCTTTCCGTTTGTTTGATTTCTTTTAGATTCCCAATACCAACTTCACATAGGCATGTAAGTGAACGACTGCTACTCAATCTTTTACATTCACAATGCATGAGGTTTCACAATCTCTCACCTACAATTCTTAAAAAAAAAATGGCATAAAAAGACGCTATAATGTTTTTCTGTATGTAAATTTATTGTCCATGTTTTTGACTGTTACGTTACAAACATCATTATTTTCCATTTTTTAATGTTGATTCATTTTATTGCTTCTAGTGTCTATTCCCTGATGAAGGGCATGCTATTAATGCCCGAAATGCATTGGACACGTTTACGATAATGCTTGATTACGTATGAGGAATATAATCATGATGAAATGTGAATCAAATGGTTAAAAAACAACATCACGAAAATCAATGAAATAAAAAGTAAGAATGATCAATGAACTTTGAATGGAAGCTGTTTTCTTCAAGTAAGGGAACGCAATACAAGTGAGTGCCATACTAGGGATGGGACCAGAGTTCCTCTGGCCTCACATCACAAATATCATAAGCAGTTGCCTCAGCCGAGCAGGTGACTCCATTTGGTTGGTCACTTGTATTTCCAACCGGCGGGGATCTCGTTCAATGTATAAATGAACCTCAGGTAAGCAGCGGTGAACCACAACCTTAAGCGGCTGCGAACCACATTAGGTGCATCCTGTTTCCAGGAGTGTGTCGTGGCAGAACCCTGATTTTCTTTAAAATAATTGGTAAGAAAAAGTGACAGATCCTCACAAAAGTGAGGGCCTGAAAGTGCTTCGACCTGCAGTCACCAAGAAGGAATTGTGAGGCACTGCTTGCCCCAGGTCAATGCGATCAGTTGGGAGTAGTGGTCTGACAAAGAGTAAACCAGGTATTCAAAGCAGATGACCCGGGAACCAAGAGGGGCTGTGTACAAAAGGAGGGAGATCCTGGTATGTTAATCATGTACTGCGGGGTAAAAAGAGTATTCACGGACATATGTGTGTCCCATATACCACGCATCGTGCATGTGCATGCGCGCGCGCGCCACTGTTCAAAGTGTCGTATAGTGAGGGTACTGGCTGCTATGCTTAGGGGTGGGGTAGAGCTGTCGAGTTGCAGATGATGCACACAGTTGAAATCAACCCCCAAATTTTTGGGAGGAGGAGTTCTTCCTCCTCACCTTCAAGCCCTTGTCACTTTTGTCCACATTGATCTACCTAGTTCCCTTAGAATTCTCAAAAGCCTGAAGTCTGGCTCAAAAGGCTAATTCATTTTTCACTTCAGGAGGCGCATGTCCAGCTGACATGGAAGCAGGCTAAGAATCTGTCCCTATTGAAAAAGTCCTCTCTTGATCCTATGTCTCCTGGGAGCTATCGCCCTATTTCCCTCTTGCCTAGTGGCCTAGGTGTGCATAAAAGTAGTGACCAAACAGTTGACTGAGTTTATCGAGGGCGCAGGCCTGCTCCATCCGGCCCAATCAGGATTTAGGGCTAACCATAGTACCAAACTGGCCTTAGTTGAAATCTTGGAGGTTAACAGTGAATGCTTGGGTGCCGGTGGGAGGGCAGCCTTGATTTTGCTTGACCTCTCAGCGGCATTTGATACAGTTCCCCAATCACTGATGTTGACCCAACTGGCTGAGATAGGCATTAGTGGCGCAGCTTGGGGCAGGCTTAAATCTTTTCTGGAGGACCTCATATAACAGGTCTGGCTTCCTCCAGCCTCGTCCTTGCCCCAGAGAGTGGTTACAGGGGTCCCACAGGGATCCTCCGTGAGCACTCTCCTTTTTAATAGTTATGTCACTCCCTTAGTTCAATTGGCACTTGATTTGGGTGCTAAATTCCTTGTTTATGCTGATGACACATTGACATTGCCCACAAATGTTTGACTACAGTTTTTCATTGGCTATCTTCTGCACAACTCAAGTGCAACGAAGAGAAATCCGAAATCCTTCTCTTCGGGAAATTTTCCTCTAATTTTAGAGAAACACTCTAGATGCTTGGCTCCGCCTTACCAGTGTCAACAGGCCATCCCATAAAAAATCTGGGGATCTGGTTCGAGGAGAACCTCACCTTTTCAACTCAGATTAAAAAGCTGGCCAGGACGTGTTTTGGGCGTTTAAAAACTCTCAGGAAATTTCTTCCCCTCCTGCCTAGGGCAGCAACGGAAACCGTCACCTAGGCCCTTATTCTATTTCGTATAGATTATGCTAATGCGCTATATGCTGGCGTTCCAGGCTATCTGTTGAATAGGTTGAAGGTAGTCCAGAATGCAGCTGCCAGGCTCCTTCTTGACAATCCCGCCAGAAATAGTCTGAAACAACATCTCAGAGCGCTTCACTGTTTGCCTGTAGCTGAGCGGGTAAAGTTCAAATCTCTTGTTATAGCTCACTGCGCGCTTCACGCTTCAGGTCCAATCTATCTCCAAAACCGCTTTTCCTTTTCTGCTCCATCAAGACTACTCCGTTCCATGCACCATCTTTTGTCCACGGTTCCCCGATTTCGATTACAAAGGATAGGGGTAGCTCACTTAGTGTGAAGGCCACTTTGGCTTGGAATGGGGTTCCGATCACCCTACGTAACATCCAGAACATCGCACTGTTAAAAATAAATTTGAAAACTCCCCTCTTTAATTAAGGTAGCTATGTACTGCCTCTCAAGGTTCGCGCTGGGACCCTCTTGTAGTATCCGAGTGCGGAATAAGTGGAAATAACATAACAAATCCAGAGGCTCAGTGGATTGGGAAGGAGCACTAGGATAAGACTATCTAGGAACTCCGCTTGGTAGGAGTTAGGTGCATACAAAGCCACCAGCATAAGGGGATCCCAACCCAGGTAACCCTCCAGTATGAGGTACCTCCCATCTGGGTCCACCCACCGTGTACTCAAAGCAAAGGGGACCCCAGGTGCAATCCAAATGAGAACCCCCCTTGACTTGGCCAACCCTGTGGTCCCATAAGTCTGCCCACTCCCTTTAGAGAGCACTTTGTGAAGCTTGGGTGCAGTGAGATGGGTCTCCTGTAGCATGGTAATATGTGAATGCCAGCATTTGAGATATGCATAAATGTGGTAGCGATTGACCGGAGTGGCCATAACCAGCACATTCCTTGCAATAATGTGGTATTGCAGGGTAAAGCAATCAGGTGTTGGACCACGCATGGTTGTAAATAACACAGGGGTGCTTAGTGTGTGTGGAATAATAGTGTACCTCCCTCAGTCTAACTGTTTCCTGCCCATGCAAATTCAACCAGTGCATTGCAGATACAATGGTGAGTGATACCTGAAGATACCTCATGTCGATAGTTACAGCTTCAGAGCAAAACTCATAAAAATAAACGTTAATTAGCAAGTGCAGCATCATCCCCCCAGGGCAGTACTCACAGAAGGGTCTGTCCATGAAGCCCCAAATTGAAAACAATAACCAAGGAAAAGTAAAAAAAAATACAATCAATAGTTCTTGTGGGAACAATGGTGGGACTTGGCATAGGAGCGAGGTATCTAAGTCCGAAGGCCTGGCCCTTTTGAGACAGAAGCGGATATGGCCCACTCAGACACATCCAAGATAGAGATATATAGAATCAACGGGACAAATAAGAAGAAGAAAGGATTCAGCGCCTCTTGGACGCAAGTAAGATGATGTTGTCGGCAGACCTTAGGATGACCTTTGGGGCCACGGTGCTGGAGGCCAATAAAGACTCAGAAGCACAGGCACCAAACCAGAGTCCTCGAGCAGCTTATCCCACAGGGTAGTGAAGGAGTTGACGTGGTGGTGGGGTGCTGCAGCCTCCACCGCTCTCACCTGCGCCATGGCAACCTGCTCTTGGTCCGGACAGTTGCACGGCAGCTTGTGAAACGTGCGTTGCGGTTTAGATGTCACCTATATCTCCTCCTCGTGTTCAGTGTCAGCTGTGCTGTTTAGACCCTTTGCATGTAGCCAAGTCCATACATCCCCCAGGGTGGTAAAGATATGAGAGGAGTTACTTTTGAGGTCTTTAAGCTTCGCCTGGAACAAGGGCGCATATCGAAGTTGCACTTTGCTCAGACATTCTTTAGCTTTCATGTAGGAGCCGCGCTGGACCTCTAGAGAATAGTTGGGGTAGGCTGTAATAGTAGTGTCATAAAAGTGGCACATGCCTTTGGTGCAGAAGAGCTGGTATGCTGTCCTACAACGCTGTGTCCATCAGCCATTCTTCCAAGACGAGCTCAGCACTGGGGAGGTCCACTCTCTCTGGAAATCCAATGAAGCGAACATTATTGTGCAGAGAGTGCCCCTCCTCATTTTCCGGACTGCGATGCAATGCTGCCACTTCCTCCTGCACTGTCATTCATGTACTGAAGGGGCCAGTCGGCTTATAGACAACTCTGATTCATCAATTCTCTTGGACAGTTTGTGGTGGTCAGCATGCAGGAGGCCCACATCGAAGTAAACTGCATCTATTTTTGCTTCCAGTGAGGTCTTGGTGTCCAGAATAGCATGTACAACCTTCTCAAACTGCTCCGAGTGTTGTAAGGAGCGCATTTTTAAGATGTTGCAGCAAGTTAATAGATAGGGTTGGCAAAGACAAGGAGGGCATCTCCGCGCCGGCCTCGCGGGGTGCTGTCATTCTGGATATATTTTTCCCCATGAGGCATGAGACAAATGAGCAGCTGCACATGTGATCGGGCGCAACATCAATAAGGGTCCGCATTCAGTTGGGAGGAAGGAGGGTCATTGACCTTGCCTAAGAGGGGGATATTAAATGGCCCTAGAGGAGGTCACCCTGTGTGTTCAGACAAGGGTCAAAGGGGAGAGGAAGAGTCCACTAGCTTCAGATGTCCAGCAGCCATGCTCAACCCCTACGGCCCCCACCAGCCTACAGTCCTCAACAGCACACGTTCACCGCAGTCCCTCACTATCAGCAGGTGCAGTCCTCTCAATACTGTTGTACCTCAGAGGGGCCTCTTAAGTGAGACCCCCCAGACAGGGTAAATTGTGAAGCCCACATAGGGTTCTCAAAGGGACCAGATGGTTTGGTCCACTAGAGGTGACACAGGGAAAAGACAGGACCTCCCCTATGGAGCGACAGCAAAGGCCTCAGCTCAATTCAACTTGACAGGCCTCTTCCGGCCTGCCATACAGTACTGTGTATCTCGCTGATAACACCACCTTGCAGCCTCCATCCAGGCACCGACAGGCTAGGTGGGGGTCAAATAAGCACAGGGCTCCTCCTTAGAAGCAGAAGGTGCCTGCGCTGAGCCCCCTGCAGATCCCCAGGCAAGGGTCAGACTTCATCACAGCTGGTTCAGGAGGCAGGGGCCTCAGTGTGGTGCAGGTCGCCAGGCCCCGCTGTGGACGTCTAGTAGCCCAGTCTCTCCTCTGGGGATGCAGTCTGCGCTGGCAGGGCTCACCCCCAAAGTGAGGGTCAGGCCACATCGCGGCTTGCTTTGGCAGCAGAGGAGCAATGTAGGTCTTCATTCTCTGTAGCTTCCGGTCATCAGCCTGTTAACTTCTGGCAGCGGTCCGACGGGTCATGCCCCAGCTCCCAGTAATGTCAGACTCCCTGAGCCTCCTGTGTGTGCTGCAGTGGTTCTCGGGCCATGGGACAGCAACAGGTCTGTATCCGTGGCCCAGTACAGGCTGTGGCGGATTAAGCATACAATATTGTTCAGCTTGGATACTCTGCAAACCCGGTGTTGGAAAAATCATGCCCCAGGGTGTCCCAGGTTGTCAAGGGCCACTGCAGCCAGTTAGCGGTTACATCAGGAGGCCACTACCAGAGATAAAACAGGATGATGGTCGAGCATAGCACAGAGCTTTTCCCAGTGTCTGATGCAGTCACCATCTTGGCCTCACCCCCGCATTCAATGGATTTTTTAAGTGCATTCCGGTCCTGATGGGGGTGCTTGAGAATGTTACAAAGCCTTGCTGTGACCACAACTGTCAGAATCATGAACTACATAAAACCTATACTGGCTGTAATTTGTGGCAGTGTGAAGCAGTGCATACAATTCAATTAATGTACTCTTACTCTCCTTACTCCACTAACTGTACTGGGCCCTTTATGATAAGACAGTCTAAAGCACTTCAATTTACCACAGAGGCAATGATCCAATAATGATGAATCTTTCCCCACTCATAGAAGGGGTGGACAGTAGAGTGTCTAACTCCATATTAGCTGTGCAATGAGGGCATTAAATTGGCAGCCTATGTAGGCAGCCAATGTACAGGTTTTAAATCAGATTTAGATAGACCACTCTCAAGACCATGTTGTAAAAATAAAGAATAGCGACGGGAAGACCCAGCCTCCTATAAAAGTTAAGTAGATTGAAAATTATGCAGACCAAGAACTCAACAATTGCATAACAAAAGAGGAGAAGTGAAACCTGAGAGGGCGCTCTGATTCTCTCTACAACAAATTAAAACTCAAAAAACAGCAAATGGAAAAATCAACAGGGCTCAAAAATGTACTCTAATACATTTTGACTAGTTTGTTTATTGTATTAAGGAATCACAATTCAACAGATTAAGCAGTTAGGGCCAGATTTAGGTATCCAATTACCGATCGGAAACGGACGAAAATACAGATTTTCGGCCGTTTCCGACCGGTATTTGGATATTGAGATGTAGGGGCATGTTAAATTACAGAATCGGTAACTTTACCAAATTTGTAATTTTTCCGATTCGGTAAAATACCGAATTGGTAAAATTACCGATTCTGTAATTCAACATGTAGGTAGCACTGTAATCAGTGCTACAAGGGTTTAAGAATTTGTTATTTACCACCAACTAGAAGTTGGTGGTAAATAATGAAAACCCTTTAAAAAGCATTTTTTTTGCATTAAAAAACGTGCCATGGTGCAGACATACATGCCCTAAGGGCATGTATGTCTGCAACATGTGCACCGATGCACATTTGAGGGGTGCAACAGGGTGTCAAAGTGACACCCTGTCCCCCTTCGAAATTCGGTAATTTAACCGAATCGGTATTTACCAATTCGGTAATTGGCATTGATTCCTATGGGCCTCAAGGCCCATTGGAATCAATGCCAATTACCGAATCAGTAAATACCGATTCGGTAATAACCGAAACATTCCGATTCGGTAATTTCAAAAGTGAAATTACCTACATCCCATTTACATACTCTTAAATACCGAATCGGTATGATTCGGTATTTAAGAGTAGGTAAATCGAGTTTACCTACACCTGGCCCTTAGTTTCTTAAGGACTTCGGTCAAGAATATCACAGCTTGTATGAAAGCACCTAGAATCTAGGCACATTTTTAGAGGGTGGTTAATAAATTCAGAGTACAAAGTTCCACTACACTAAGACAGAAGGATGGTTTGAATTTCTAATAACTCAGGGCCTGATTCACAAAACTAACTTAAGACAAAATACTAAACTTACTACCATTTTGGTATTCACAGAAGGCACTTACTCATTTCGGTATTCACAGAAGTTAGGAGTCCTAACTTTAGGACTCCTAAATGCATTCTGTGAATACCGAAAGTCCTAAAGTTAGGATTTTTCTCAGTTTAGGAGTAGTAAAGTTAGGACTCCTAACTTTAGGACTCCCAATTGCCTTCTCCGAATACCGAAAGTCTTAAAGTTAGGATTCTTCTCAGTGTAGGAGTAGTAAAGTTAGGACTCCTAACTTTAGGATGCCTAAACTGAGAAAAATCCTAACTTTAAGACTTTCAGTATTCACAGAAGGCATTTAGGAGTCCTAAAGTTAGGACTCCTAACTTCTGTGAATACCGAAATGAGTTAGTGCCTTCTGTGAATACCAAAATGAGTAAGTGCCTTCTGTGAATACCAAATGAGAAAGTACCTTATGTGAATACCAAAATGGTAGTAAGTTTAGGATTTTGTCTTAAGTTAGTTCTGTGAATCGGGCCCTCAGGTCCTATGCGACCAAAATGAAACGTTCACATTTACTTCAATTAGGCGTGAGTCCATTAACTTAAAGTTTAAAGGTAAAATAGGAATTCGGAAATAGAAGTGGTTTGGCAAAGAAGGGCTCAGTCATCAGCACCGACAAAGTTCAAGTAAAGATCAACCCGCATAGCATCTAGGTCCCAAATAGGAAAAATGTGAATGGCGTTTGTTGCCCCTTCTTTGGGGTTTCTTCTTTCATAGAACTTTTGCAAAGTGCAATGGTGTAGCATCACACCACCTTTGAAAGACTATCATATGACCAAGTTCACATCATGTCACCTGATATGATTGAAACATCAAGCTGTCTTCCCATGCTGGTCATGAGAAACAAACCTTTGGGAGTCCTCACAGGCCCAACATTGGTAGAGAAAAAATACAAAGTTGCGACTTATTTGCTGAAATTCTCTTCCTATCTGAATATTTCACTGTCAATGTTGTAAAAGCATTAAAACCCTTAGCCGAGGTTGCGGAAGAGTCTGGGATGTCCCTATTTTCCTATGCAGACGACGCCCAGATCATTTTCTCTCTCTCCATGAAGAGCACGGCTGGGCCTTCTCCCCTTCAGTTGTGTCTGAATAAAATTGCATCATGGATGCAATCAAATTATCTCAAACTCAACAGTGAGAAAACAGAGGTCCTTATACTTGGGAAAAATAAGGAACTATGGGGCCCTCAACACTGGCCCTGTGAGATGGGTGCATTTCCCAAACCCTCCCCCTAGATTGCAACTTGGGCCTCACCATTGATGACTTTCTCAGTATGCACTCACAGGCTGTCAAGGTAGCTGCCACATGTTTTACCATCCTGAAGTGGCTAAAAAAGATAATCTCGATGCTACCAGAGCCCACTCAGAAAACTGTAGTCCATGCATTGATCACTTCATGGCTGGACTACTGTAATGTTCTCTATCTGGGCTCAAACAAGGAAGTGACTCGCAGGCTGCAGATGGTCCAGAACTCTGCTGCAAGGCTTCTGTGCCGGGTTCTTAGAGCCACCTCTATCTCCGGCCATCGATGAGACCTGCACTGGCTCAGGGTGGAGAACCGAATCAAGTTCAAAGCCCCGAGCTACATGTTTAAAATAAAAATAGGGGCTGCCCCTCAATACCTACAATTTCTGGTCCGTCCATATGTCCCTCCTCGTAACCTCCGCTCATCCACTCAGGGGAAGTTTTTCATTCCTAAAATTAAACTATCTCAGATGGGTGGAAGGTCATTTGCATATCTAGGCCCCTCACTTTGGAATGTCCAGCCCACATCTCTTCGAAACGAAACAGAATAAATTCACTTTCGCAAATCATTGAAGACTTGGCTTTTTAACCAATAACCTGCAAGCCTCTTTTCAACATAGTCTCTGATCTGCTTTTGCGCTTGGAACCCCTTTTTGGGTAGCTGTCGCACCTTATAAATTTAATAAATAAATAAATAAAACATGTCAGGGTGTAGAAGTGTACAGGATGAATTATGTAATATTTTACTTGCAAAGAACGATCCATTGTTGTAAATCAGTGGAAAGGTCAGCATTAGGAAAACATTTTGTGAAGCCATTTAAGTTAGCATCGCACATCCAAATTAACTAAGCTCTAACGTTACTTCAAATATAATAAAATGAAAGCAATACAAATGAAGAATGTATACCACACAAAATTATTACATATAAATAACTAAAGTTAGAAATACCCTTCTACCACAAACGTTTATGATATTCATATAAATGCACATTTTAATCTTTTCATTCCACTAAAGTTGTTTTTCATATTTCATGAACTACATAGTCACTATTATCAATTTGCAAAGTCTCAAGCCTGTACTTCATTGCTACACATTTTTTTTGGAAAACCTTTATTGCAGCATTCAGAAGGTACAAGTATGGGCCTACAACCACGGGGGCCGGCCGCTAGATAGAAGCGAAACCTGATTTAACATGATTTATCAGAATTTAACACAGCTCCTAAGCCGACAACCCTGAGGTACTGCAGCGATTCAGAATGGATCTAGTACTAGTACGCATTGATACATTACAGGAGATAATAAAGGTTTCATTTTATATTATTTAAATGAGCGGATCAGGTGCCATACAATATGAACAATAGGACACAAGGGACAGGCCAAGAAATCAGGATATGCAGATACAAGAACCATTAATGGGATTCTGGCGTTAAGACTTACGATTCAGAGAACACAACAGTGCAATATACAGTTCCGTGGACGGCAGTACTAAGGGCCTGTCCACCCAAGGTTCAACCGAACGTAAATCAAGGGCACTAAATACCAGAGCTCGATAAGTCAAAAGAAGGCACAAACCATCCTGATCCAAAGGAATAAAGGGAAGGGAGAAAAGAAAGGCCATAGAAAATAAGAAAGGCAAAATAAAAAACCCCACCCTCCAACCCCCCACCCTGCACCCCTGCTGATGGCTATCGCCTAACCCCACTAGCAGCGTGCCTGTCTCCCACTAACCTAAACCCTAAACGAAGGGAAAAGAAGAAGAAGAGTAGAGGAGGGCATATTCATACAATGTTTCCGACCCCTTAGTCCCCCCGCCCAACACAGATCCCCCCTGTCGCAAGGACGGATGTCGAGTTACTCCTACAAAGGATCACAGGGGGTACCGAGATACACCGCCCAGCCTCATTAATCAAACAATTGCAATTCAGGCGCCAATAACAGTAGTTCCAAATCCTCCAAATGCAACGAACTTAACCCTGACCCCTCCGAACCAGCACACGGACCTTCCCCATCGAGACCCATGAGCACATTTATTTATTTATGATATTTTTATTGCGCATACAAATACCCGAAGGTGTCTCGGCGCATGTGGAGGCTAGAGGGACCGGACAGCAAACTCACTGGTTAAACAACCATGTCTTTAGGAGCCTACGAAAGCTCATCAAATTGGGGGCATTTTTGATAGTAAGTGGCAGAAGGTTCCAGAGCTTGGGCGTAGCAACCAGAAAACGTCTGTCTCCCCAAGTTGCTGTTCTTGTGCGAGGTACCGATAGGAGGCAGGTGTTGGCAGATCTCAGCTGCCTTTTAGGGGTGTACAACTGAAATGCATCAGTCAGAAACTTAGGTCCGACGCCATGCACTGCCTTATAGGGAATGCAGAGGGCCTTGAATTTGATTCGGCCCTCTACTCTAAGGCAATGAAGCTGGCGAATGGCAAGAGTAGTTGGCTGGCGGCGAGGGATGTCTAAAAGAATTCTAGCAGCCGCGTTCTGTATGGACTACAGCTTAGACAGAACGAGTTTCTGAGAGTTAAGGAAGAGGGCATTTCCGTAGTCAATTTTGGAAAACACTAGGGTGGTAACTAGGGTCTTCCCAGCTGAGATAGGGAGGTAAGGCAGCAATTTCTTGATTTTCTTTAAAATAAAGAAGGCAGATGACACAACCTTGTTGACGTGAAGGTTAAATGTCAGCTAGCTGTCAAAAATAACTCCAAGGTTTCTCGCCTTTTCAACTGGGACAGGTGGAGAGCCCAGCTGGTTGGGCCACCAGATGGAGGACCATTCCGGGGAGAGATTGCCGAAGGTCATGACCTCGGTTTTGTCTGAGTTAAGCCTCAGACAATTGGAGGACATCCAGGTACTGACAGCGAGCATGGCCCTTTGGAAATTGGCTGCCACCACTGGGCCGTCACATATACATATCAGAAATAAGAAGGAAGCCATCGAAGGTCAAGCCATTACCACTTGTAGCTGATATCTCTACTAAAAGTTCAAGCACTAAAAGTGTCCTTCCCCGCGCTGGACCGGCTCGATATTTCTCATCCCGGGATCGTAGAATATCCAAAGGAGGAAGAGACCACCGCACGATGAGGGGAGAGTCTATGGCATAGGTCTCCGGAGGGGGAACGCCATACGACATGTCCAAAGTCAATGACGATGTAAGGTACAGTGACACATTCACGGCCTCGGGGACACAATCTTCCAGGGCGCCATCCGTTGGTTCTAATATTCGCTTCTCTACTCGTTCCCTCACGGGGTCCTCACACAAAGGCAAAATGACCGCTGCTGGAACGGCTGTAGATTGCTGATTCAATCGTATGGCAGGGTCCGGGCCCCGAGCAGAATCCCAGTTAGACATGCATCCATTTTAGTCAAGGACACATCCATTTGCGAGCGAAACTCCCAAAGTTCCGACATTATCGATCTTAACATTAGCCCAGATGTCGTTTGATCCATTTTATCAAGTTCGGCACCAATATCAATCAGCTCCCCGGGTGAAAACTTGTATTTCCAGGAGGGGCGAACAGGATCACGAGAGGGCAGGCGTAAATGGAGGACCGCTGTTATCCACAGCCGTGGTGACTCGGCGGAACACGCTGGCCGGGGTCCCGACCCGCCGAGACTCCGCAGAAATCTATGCCGGGTCCGCGGGACGGGGATCCCCACCCTCAGTCAGCAAGCAGGTCACCTCTTTCGCAATGCTGGGATAGGAAAACAATCGCCTCCAAATTCGGGCATAAATGAAGTATCCACTGCGATCGACCGGACCCTGCCAAGGTCCCTAGCCGATGTTGTTGCACTGCGCCCAGCCTTGCAGATACTCGAGGCCCCGGCTTCACCGTCGGAACAGGCCACAATCTTCAACACGGTGTAAGTTTGTTAAATCAGCAGATAAAAACGTTGGGATTTCGCCATCGGAGTGAGGAACACTTCATACACGCAGAGGCTGGGCGGAAGGTCAGGATATTGTACAGGATCTTGCGGCGGAATACGGAGCTCAGCGGAGCCGGGAACCTAAGCAGCCATCTTGTTTGCCGTCGTAGCTCCTCCTGCTACACATTTTTGCACCAACTTTTCTAACTGGGTCATTCTCAACAGAAAAGCATAAAAATCACTAGGCCACTTCACTTAGCATAATAATTCTCATCAATCTGCGTCTATAGCCACATATGCATTAGAAGTTATTATCTCAACTCATTTCATTGTGTTAATGTTATCTTATGAAGGTTTTTTTTTCATCTCACGATTTATTGGACACGGTTACTGTGCCTCTTACTATACTTGTTTCTGTCTCATATGTCTCTATCTATGTCTATCGTGTGCAACATTAATTTCAAACGTTTGTGTCTTCTGTGTATAAATATGTCATGTATTATGATTTATTAAAATCCTGCTGGATAACACCCCTCTTTGATGGCGAATCAAGCCATCACATTATCTACCACATAAGATCTTGTCACGGATTATGGGTGTGTTGTCTTTAACCTCTCCTCTAAAGTCCTCAGTTTATCATAACATTTCTATTCTGCATTTTCCATTTCAAGATCAGGTCTAGTTCTTTTCACCCCACAATTTTAACTCTTTTGGTATCTGGGATTTCTTGTTGGCTGAGGCTTGCGCCAAAGCCTGTCATAAACCACCACTCTAGTCAGGGTAAGGGGGAAACACACACTGATGATAACACCTGCTCACCCCCTTGGTAGTTTGGCACGAGCAGACAGGCTTATCCCCAAGGCAATGTGTAAAGTATTTGCACTAACACGCACGGTAACACAGTGAAACACCACAAATATACTCCACACAAGTTGTTTATAAAAATATCAATATCTTTATCTGTAATTTAGATCAGATCGTCAGCAAAATACACATACATATAAATAGGAAGTTTCTCAGTCCTTAAAAAAATTAGTTCTTGTTGATGCTCCTCGCAATAGATCACTTCAGTAATGTCCCTTCTTAACTGTGGCCTTGCAGTACACCCTTATAACCAGCCGCGGTCCGTGGAGGGAGTTCCGGTGGGGCAGGCAGGTGGGGTGGGGGGTGAAAAACACCGGAATATGGATGATTGCAGGTAAGTAACCAATTAAATTAATAAAACGAATTTCGTTCTGTGCCCAGCATCGCAAATGCGATGCAGAGCACGGAACAAAATTCTTTTTATTAATTTAATAGGTTACTTACCTGTAATCATCCATATTCCGGTGTTTATCACCCCCCACCTTGCCCCTCCCCCGCCCCGCCTGCCTGCCCCACCGGAACTCCCTTCACGGACCGCGGCTGCTTGTAACCCAGTTCACCTTAATCTCTCGGCATACAAAGTTAGTACTTCAAAGGGGGGAAGGAAGGTGCCTCCCGCCCCGCAATGCCCCCGCTCTGCTGAGTGATGCGGTGTATACAAGGGTGTCCCCAGTGCGGTATGCTTTCTCCTACGAGAGAGAAAGCAGGCTCCAATTGCTACCAAATTGCTACCAAAACCCTTCAAGGTAGCACAGGTCCCCATTGTAGCGCGGGACGTGCGGACTTCCGAAAGTTACCCCCGAGATCCGGCCTGTACCACAGTTCTGTGCACACTGTTCCCCCCAGCGTCAGTTAACTTAGACTCTGCGGGGCAGGCGGGGATTCTGATCGGTCTCAGTCCCAGTCAGCTTTTCTTTTGGGACGCTCTCCGGCCCTATGCGGCCAGGTTTGCTTCCTGGGTGCGCGTGGGGAAGCCCTCGAGACTGGGACCAATCCCAGCATGGCCACACAATGACGCGGCGGGAGTCCCTGCAGGCAGGAGCCAATCACTGCGCGGCAGGCCGATGACGCAGCCGGAATCCCTAAGGCCAGGAACCAATCACAGCCTGGCACCTGGATGACGGTGTAGGGACTCGTGCCAGCAGCGGTGAAGTTTCCCCCGACTCTTGTCTCCCTTTGCGAACCCGGCCTGCTGCTGGGAAATCGGGCAGTACTTCCTGATGAAAGGGAGGCCCGGGTCAAAGGCTCGCTGTTCCTTGTAGAGGACAGCTCTGGCAAATAATTATCACAGTGCGGAATGTGGGCAATACCCTGGGGAAAGGTAGACTCCCCCCCAGGTCCCTGAATATGCCAGTTTGCACTTAATGTGGAAGCAACGACTCTGGGGCACACAACAGGCAACAGCTGTGTGCTGACACGCACACCGAGTTCCAGAGTCGATCCGAGGGGTGAATCAAGCACAATCCCAGCAGGCTTCATGAAGGGCCCAGGCTGTGCGCAGGGGCAAGCACACAGCAAACCAAAACGATGTTGCTGTGGAAACTGTTATGACCCTGTGTTTCCAATAACAGGAGGCCAGCTCTCTTCTGGCCCTTGGAGACTTTTGTTCTTCTTTTAGGACAGAGCACACAGCAAAGTACTTGTTTGCAAGATGGGGACACAGCACATAGAAAAGTCCCTTGTCCTCCCTCTTTTGTAGAACAGCAACTGCAGGTCAGCCGCAGAACATACAGCAAGGGCAGTCTCCCTCCTCAGTCTCTTTCGCTGATATTCTTCGGCAGGGATTCCTCTTGACTCCAGAAGTTGTCTAACTTACAGGGGTTTCAGGTCTTTACACTTATACCCCAAAAGTCTTTGTTCTTCATGTGTGAGGGGGTCTAGGATCCAGTCCCAACCAGTTCTGGGTGCCCTCAACCAGGGCAAGTCTTATTCCTTTGTGAGAGTGGGCCAGGGCTATTAGACACACCGCAGGAGGTGGAGCCCGCATTGTGGAAGGCAGGCACAGTCCTATTCAGGCCCAGGGGCAACTCCTCCCATCACTCTAAGTGTAGATAGTTCTATTCAGCCTAGAGCTCACCCCCCAGCCTCCTGCAGCCACCCCCAGCCCCTGTCACTCACAAACCAGACAGCCAATACACAAACAGGCAGAGGCACACAGAAAGGTAGAACAGGAAAAATTGCCACTTTCTAAAAGTGCTATTTTCAAACACGAATCTAAAAACCATCTTTCCTAAAAGATGCGTTATCAAATTTTGAGTTCAGGGATACCAGACTTCAGCTTTCCATCTTGCTCCTATGGGGAGATATGCAGGTACACATGGGACACAGCATTCCCCATGCTATCCTATGGGCAAGATTGCCGTTCAATAGTGAAAAACGAAATTGGCAGTATTTCACTATCAGGACATGTCACCCACACTAGTAAATGTCCTACCTTTCACATACACTGCACCCTGCCCAGGGGGGGTACCTTGGACCTACCATAGGGGTGTCCAATACACTGGCCAGGACAATATGGCAATTCACAGACTGCACACAGGCACTGCGGTGGCAGGCCTGAGACACCATTTTAGGTCTACTCATGTGGGTGGCACAATCAGTGATGCAGTCCCACTAGTAGCATTTGAATTACCAGCCCTGGCACACTCAGTGCCCTTTACTAGGGACTTTACAGGTAAAACAAATATGCCAAACATGGATAACCAATCACAGTAATAATTTACAGGGAGAGCATATGCACTTTAGCACTGATCAGCAGTGGTAAAGTGCTCAGAGTCCTATTGCCAACAACCACTAGTCAGGAAAAACAAGGGAGGAAGAAGCAAAAAATTGGGGGATAACCCCGCAAAAAGGGCCATTACAACAGTGCCACCCTTAGAGGTCCTGTATCCTAACACACACACGCTGCCATTGCAGGCAGCGTGTTTTGGTGCAGAGAAAAGTGAAGAGATGACATGGCACACATACCTTTGTCCCACAGCTGCAACCCACTGCCTAAGGTATAGGTAAGATACCCCTCTAGCTGGGTGCACTATACCAGTGGTGAGGGTACAGTTGCATGAACAGTGTACCCCTACAGTGTCTAAGTTCATTCTTAGACACGGTAGTGCAATAAAGCCATAAAGAGCATATGGTCTAGTTGTTTGTCATTACGAACTTCACAGTACCATAATGGTTTTACTTGAGTTTGGGAAGTTTGGTGTCAAATTTCTCAGCATAATAAACCCACACCGGGCCACCATCCCTAGAAGGGCCTGTCATTCCCAATGGGCTTGCAAATTGTGAGAGGCTCATTAATATTCATGAGCCTAGCAATTTGCGACCCCATTTGAAATCACACTGTTAAGCACACTGTTGCACATGCCAAATAGCGCCTTACAAATAGCGAGTCGCAAAAATGAGTCGCAATTGATGAAGCGCTATTTTGCAGGTTGTACATCTGACCCTCTGCCCTTAAACTGATTAAATCCTATTCGAGCAATAGGCTTCAGTACAATCAGCTCGGAACATCCTCATCAGAGCACTTCATGCTGCCCTCTGGTGTACCTCAAGGCTCTTTATTCAGCCCCACATTATTCAACACATATGTGACCCCCTTGGATGATATAATTAGGCAGTTTGGCTTCTCTGTGATATCCTACCCAGATGATACCCAGTTAGTGGTGTCCATCACTAATCATTTAGAGGAAACAGCTGAGCGCTTTAACCAATGCATGTCCCGTGTTAATCAGTGGATGAGCTCGAACTGCCTAAGGCTGAACGGGGGAAAAACTGAGGTATTTCTGCTGGGTTCCGACACCTCCTTTTTGTCGCATAGGTGGTGGCCAACCAGTTTGGGTGATTCTCCCGTCCCAGTCAAAAAGGTGAAGAATCTGGGTATCACTTTGATGACAACCTGACTTTTCAACATCAGATCAACAAGCTGTCATCCATGGTATTCCTTATTCTAATGACAATTAGAAAAGTTTGGCCCTTCATTCCACCAAAGTCCATTAAAACACTGGTGACAGTACTAGCCCTGTCCAGACTCAATTATGCCTTTTATATGAGCTTGCAAAAATGGCATCTGCTAAGGTGTAACGTCTGCAGAACGCAGCTGCCAGATTGCTGCTAGACATTCCGAAATTCCAGTCAATCTCTCATGGACTGAGAAAGCTACACTGGCTCCCAATGGAAAACAGGATAGAATTTAAATCCTTATGCCTAGCGTTCAAGGCATTGCATGGGAATGGTCCTCCGTACCTAAAACGTCACTTGACCTGGTAGTGTCCTATTAGAAATATAAGGTCTGCGCAGAGAAAACTCCTACAAACCCCCAGATTCAACAAGGTGCGTTGGGGTGGAAGAAGCTTTGTTCTGGGGACAGTGAAATCGTGGAACTCACTCCCAACTGATATATCAAATACCCCAACTTTGCTTTCCTTCAGAAAGGCACTATAAACTTGGCTTTTCACTAAGTACGTTTTTTCCACTCTCTCTTCCGGCACCTCACCACACAGTGCCTAGACGCCCTTGGGCAATCGTGTGCTCTACAAAATTCCAAATCAAACCAACCCTGGAAGCCTGCAATTGATAACTGCAGTTAAGCTTCTGCTCAACCTGTAGGGCTGCACAAAACACTTTTAGGACCTCATTGTTAAAATGAGTTCCACTGTCTGACTCCAGAGAAGACGAAAATGTGAAACACAGATTCAGCTCCCTTAACAACAACTTTGCCACAGTGAGACTATTGTTTCTACGGGTAGGATAAGCTTCAACCCATTTTGAGAAAATGCACACAATGTCCAAAATATATCTCAAACCGTTGCAAAGGGGCATTTCAATAAAGTCCATTTACAACCGGCTAAAAGGACTTGCGGATTTATCAATTTGACTCATGACAAGAGTGTTCTTCTGCCTGGGTTTTGTTTCTGAGATACTATTCAGTTATGGCATAGCATCTCTGCATTTGCTCTGAATCTTGGATGATACCACACCTGTTAAAAAAGGTGTATTGTTGCATTTCTCCCAACTTGTGTGGGACTATGGTAGTGCCTTGCCATTGGTGACAGCATCCTCTCTCCTTGTACAGCCAGTTTACACCCAACCCTGTCATTCTGCTTCTCTCACCACATCCTGCAGTGTCCTAACCTCATCCCACATGTCTAAAGCTGACAACAGCAAGGTACAATCTGTGATGTTGGATTTGTTTGTCACGATCTCCTCATTAAATGTATGTGCATTCAAGGCACAGTATCTCGCAATCTCATCTGCTTGCCGGTTAACAACTGTGACATAGTCAGTACTTTGTCTGTGAGCAACCCATTTCACAACAGCAATTTGGGCAGGAAATTGTAGGGACTGCAAAAGATTCCTCAAACATTCCCTATTTCTAATGGGCGAATCATAAGATGTCATAAACCAACGCTGTGACCACAAGGAGGACCTGGCTTGGCAGGTCGGTCTGGACTGTTCACAAGAGGCATGGGGTCAAAACTGATTTGCATATGGCTGGGTCTAAACTGGGGTGGCATGGTGATCAAAAGAACATTGGATTTAACCCAGATCTCTTGACTGGGGGTGGATGTATTCAGCATTCTGTTCATCATTTGTTTGCGTAGCACTTTTCAACCTAAGTGGGATGGCTATGCCCAGGCACGGGTCCTTTCTCACTGTGCCACTGGATTCAAGCTAGCCTTGCTGATGAAGGGTAATACCCAGAAACTGGTCCCAGGATGCTTGTTTCGGTCCAGGGAGGACCTGGCTTGGCAGTTGGGTCTGGACTGATCCCATGAGGCACAGGGTCAAGACTGATTTGCATATGTCTGGGTCTAAACTGGGCTGTCATGGTGAGCAAAAGAACAATGGATTTAACCCAGATCTCTTTACTGGGGGTGAATGTATGATTTATTCAGCATTCCGACCATCATTTGTTTGCACAGCACAATTGCCCAAAGTCAGACTCCAAAGCCATACTGACTATCAGTGTAAATTGTAACTTGGAGCTGTTCCAAAATGGTCAGAGCTATAAGCTCTGTAACTTGCACAGAAAACACTCCTTGCAACCATAACGCTTCCACAACACCTCCAACAGTACACACAGGATGCTCAGCTTTCAGATTTCCCTCATTGTCTCCCAAACAGGAATCATCGAAAAACATACAAGATCGGATTCAGGCAGTGGCTTTTCATCAATATCTGGATGTTCTTTAGTATACAACTCAGTCACATCCAAACAATCATGTTAAGCTTCTTCCACTATGCTGTCATTTTCAGGCAAGGGCATCAATCAGTGTAGCTGGATTCAACACCATGCAACCCTTTAGTGTCACATTCTCTGCACCCAACAAAACTTGTTCATATTTTGTCAGGCAACTATAGGTCAGATACTGTGTTTGCGTATGACTCAACCGTATCTCCACTGAATAGGGCACAAATACTGTCAGTGTATGACCCATGGCAATATTTTCACACTGTTCAAGACTCACGCACGTAGAAGCAACTGTTTTGCAACATCAGACAAAGCAGCTCAAGGATTCTGAAAAGTAGGTTTTAGACCAAGCATATCTTGGCGTGATTACCGCTAACTTTTTGCCTCTGCCTCCTTTGCAATCTAGATGCTTTGGGTACTTTGCCACTGCTGATCAGTGTCAAAGTACAAGTGTTGCCAATGTAAAGTGTAATGGTAATTGCTTGGCCATGATTGGTATGCTCCTTAGCAGTAAAGTTCCTAGTGATGTGTGTGCCAGGGCTAGTAATGCAAAGGCATGCAGACAAGGGAACTCAGGCCTGCAGTGTAGGGCCTGCACTCAGAGTGCTAAGTTAGTATGTTGTCCTGACAAGTGCAACCACTTGTCCGGCCTGATTTTCCCTTTAACATACACACTGGGCACCCCTGTGGTAGGTCCCGGGTAATCCCTGGGCAGGGTGCAGTGTAGGTAAAAGCCTGGATATATACTAAGGTGTGTGTTATGTCCTGACAGTGAAAAACACTCCATTTCGTTTTTCACTGCTGAAATTGCTCATAGGACAGAATGAGGGAGGCTGGGTGTTGTGTTGGTTAGCCTAGTTTCCTGTAAGTTTATAATGGAGAGGTGAAGTTTAGTATGTATGAACTCAGTGTCATAACACATCTTTCTGTGAAGGTGGTTTTGTCACTGTGTGTTCAGAAGCCGCACTTTTAGAAAGTGGCTGAGTTTTGTGCTCTAAGCATTTGAGGGCCTCATTTATGAAAAGTGACGCATCCCTGTGTGAAAACAGCGATGCGTCACTTTTCATTGTGCCCTCCTTGCGACATGCTGGATGCATCATATTTACAGTATGATGCATCATGTCGCAAGGAGTTACAAATACATCAGTATTTCTGACATATCTGTAGGCGCAAAAATGACGCATTGCTGAAGTGTGTCACAAAAGGGACACAAATCCATCAATGGGTCCTTTTCACATGGGCAAGTCCCATTTCAAATGCTGTGCGTCACTTCTACGAGGCTTACTTGCGTCAGAATGCCCACCCTGGATGCATTATACCTGGTGCAGGTGTAATGTGGCGAAGGGGTTTACAAAGTGACGCATCTACCTAGATGCATCACTTTGTAAATATGACGCAACATGGTGCATTGTTTACGCTGCTGGTGCATCACAAAAAGTGATGCACAGGCAGTGCAAAAGTGACTCAAGGCCTCATAAATAGGCCCCTCTGTGTGTCTCTGCTGAAATCTGGATTGTCTGTCTGGATCTGAAAGGTGAGAGGAGCTGGGAGGGGTCTTGACCCAGGGAGGGGTTGAGAATGCAACAACTGTCCTGCATCTGGAGTGTAGGGGGAGGAGAAGCCCGGAAGGTGAAAAGGCCTGGGCTGGTGCTATAAACCAATTGACCCATCTCCTGCTGAGTGATTAAGGATCCAGACCCCCAGTATCAAAGGGAGAGAGGTGACGCTGGGAGGGAGACACCCAGAACTGATTTAGGGAGGGGTCAGGGACCCCTGAGCACAAACGAACTTCAAATATGGTAAGGGGTATAACTATGAGAGCTGAAACCCCTGAATGGGGGAATGAAACAGAAATGGATTGAGACCAAAAAGGCTTGGACCCATTATGTGGTCAAGAGGAACCTCTGCTAAAGAAGGAGCAACTGAAGAGACTGCTGTGGAAAGACCAATCTTTGCTTCGTGATCTGGGGCTAGTCTGTAGTTTGCTGTTCTAACGATGGGAGAGTCTGTTGGGACTTGGCATTGAGGCGCTGGATCCCCCTGCTTGAAGAAGACTGTGCTATGTGTTGTGTCTTGTAACCCAAGGGCTCGAGATGAGCAGGCTCCCCGTTTGGAAATACAGGATCATAAAAGTTTCTGGAGAAGTCCGAAGTAACACGGTGTGCACGTGCTTTTGCAGCTTGAGACCCTCAGAAGTTGTCCATTGTGATCGTGGGCACGCAGGAGTAATCTGAGTCTCGGACGCGCTGGTGCGTGTCATGGTACAGGCCAAGGCGTTGGTGAACCACATGCTTGGTGCGCTACACACTGCATTATTTTTCCCTTGCAGATTACCTGATTGTAACGTGGCGCATAGTGGTATTTCCTCTGTGCACAGTATCTGATTATAACGTGGCGCAGTGCATTATTTCTTCATTGCACCATACAGGATTGTTGCGTGATGCATTGCTTTGTTTCTACCTGCTACAGGGCATGCTGGTAGTGATATGCACTGCATTATTCCTTTTATTGCAAAGTACATGACAGTGGCGCTACATATGGCATTGTTTCTCTGTTGGCACAGTACAAGAGAAAATCGTTACGCATTGCAGTATTTGTTTTCTTTTGCAACGTGTGTGATTCTAGCAATACGACTGGCCTATACTTTTGCAAACAGTTAGAAGTGACCTTAACTGTTGGTCAGAAGCGGTGGTTGGGATTAGAACCTACCAATCCACCGGAAAGAATACTACCTATTGTTATATGTTGATTTTGCATTGTGTGGTCATATCGTATAACTTCTTATATAAAGATTATACTCATTTTATAAAAGCTTGTGTGGAGTCTATTTGTGGTAACAGCATTTGGTTGCTGTGAGTGTGGTTGCACATACTGTACACTCGTGCCTTGGATATAAGACTGGCTGCTCGAGCCAAACTACTAAGGGGGTGAAAAGGGCTATCTCAGAGGGTGTCCTTAGTTAGCCTAACGTTGAAGCGAAGGGTCGGGTACTCCCGCCTCCAGCATTTGGTGGTGGCGGTAAGCGATAAGGACCGCCATTTCCTAACAGTAGACAATAGGCCTATGGTTTCTTACATGCATTTGTGTTAACACAGAAAGAGCGCAACTTTCTCTCTCACTGCAGAACAACACAATGCATTTATTGTAATCATGCATTATCAAAGCAGGTGTCCTGCAAAGGCTTTCTCGCAACTCTGTGAAGGCAATCATGCTGTTGCCATCCCAGGTTATCAGATCTGACACATGTGTGTGTGTCAGCCTCTGTAGAGGTTTTGCTATCAAAGAGAAATTTGGAATCTACTGCCTGGAATCGACCATTCCTAAGAACATGCAGACTTCTTTTTGGGTAACTTGAGGATTCATGTTAAAAATTACTGAGATTCTTTCCTGTAACACTTTCCTCGCTCCTTTTCTTTATGTGATGTCCTAAGCACAGGTCTTTAGTTTTGCAAAACTGTATCTCAGTTGGGGAAACTTTATATCTATTATCTGCCAAATGATTCAGTAAGGAAATAGTATCAGTCTTGCAAGCTTCTTTCATAATTGACGTCAACAGTAGGTTGTCAATGCACTGCACTAACAGTGAGTGGTTCTGCTTTTTCAAAGATTCAAGATTCTTTATGAGTAACTTATTAAAGATTTAAGATCTTTCCCTATGCCCTTGTGTGACTTGGGACCATGCCAAAACACAACTTCAAAAATCGAAAGCGAATAAGAATTGGCTGTCTTTATGCAATGGTATCGAGGAAAAGGTCTGGCACAAGTCAATGACGGAAAATCATTATGAAATAAAGTCACAGATGGATTTGGTACCATAGGACAACAAAGAACAACAATGGCATTCACCTTGCGCAAATCCTGCACAATTTGATACTTGCCATTCGCCTTCTGCAAGACAATAATGTGAGAGTTACACTGACTTTCGATTATCTCCTTCAGAATCCCTCGCTCAATCATTAAGTCAATCACAGAGGTAATTCCAGCAATGGTTTCTGGTGACAAATTGTCTTGTGAGATTCTTGGGAACTCTGCACTCGGTTTGGCTGTAATTTGGACTGGATCAACAGCTTTGACTAGTCCAATATCTTCACTTGTAAATTCCCAAACGTCAGGTAGAACAGTGTCTCTTAATTCTTTAAGCAAAGCCTCACACATCAGGAGAGGATACATCCCGACATCTGATTTTGCTTGGGCAAGTTTAAAAACGACATCCTTATCATTCATATATAATTCAATTCCTCTAGGTGTGCAATAGATCGAACAGTTCAGTTTGCAAATTATATCACGTCAAAGCAGTGTGTCACACACCACAAACTGGTGACGATCCTCAAAGGATCCGATTTTAACGGACACTGGTTCTGAAATTGGGGTAGACAGCTTTCTGTTAGTAACTCTAATAATTTGTATACTTTCTCCCCAGAGGGGTAGGTTTGGAACTTCTGCTGTTCTCACAGTAGAGCGGGTAGCACCAGTGTCGACAAGGAATGAGATATAATTCCAACCCACTTCTCCATCTACATTGGGACAACTCTGGTCTTCCTCAAGAGCTGCACCAAGCATGCTGGCCTCCTCCTCCTAAGGCACTGTCATGCTAACAGGTCTTGTTCAGTGTCATCCAATTCAATAAATATTGCTGTGCTGCATTCTGATTCTAGTAGAATTTTGATTCATATTGTTTCTGAACATTCTGTTGTGGCATAGGGACTTGTGGCATTTGCTATTGCTGTGTCACATTAGAATTCTGAATTCTCTGCCCTTGCATCTACTGAGTATGTCCCATGTTATTTCCTAGAGCCTCTGCATAGTCCGCATTCGGTATCTGATTCCTCATGTTATTCAAAACCGACTTATACTCACGTCTCCAATGTCCGAACTTTCCGTGCGCATGACATGGATTTGTCTTTTTCAAAAGTGACATCTCAATACCTGTTAAAGGATCCACAGAACCACTACGATCTCTACCTTGTGACAGAAACTTCTGCTGTTGAAACCCATTAACACCCTGCATCATCAAACCTGATTATAGCCTCTCTGTGCCTGTCCTGTGGTCTCAACTCCCATTGAATTCTGTCCTTTCTGCATCACTTTTATCTGTGTGATCCTTAATTTCTCCTTGGGTCTCTTATGCCTCAGGTCAATATCATCTGCTCAATATTTTGCAAAACGCAATATTTCGTCCACAGATTTACTTTGCCAACAAAGTATCTGCTGTCTACGTCTCTCTGCAATCTCAGGTCTCAAACCCATGACAAACCTATAAATGAATTACCCCACACCTCTGTCCACAATGGTACCTGATGCACTGTACTGCTTAAAAATCTGTACTAACCTCTCATAAAAAGCAGGCACTGACTCTTTGAGCTCTTGGGTCATCCTGTTAAACTGCATCCAATACATTTCTTTAAGGGAAACCTTAGTCATCAGGTTGTTATCACCTGATGATATTTCCTCATTAACTCTGGATATGGTGCACCTGTTCTATAATCCCTTGGAGGTTCTCCCTCTGACCAATCTACAGCTATCTTGCATTTGGACCACAAATTTGTTGGAACCACAATTTCAAACCAAGTATTCAAATCAATCCACAAAATCTTTGAGATTTCCACAAATAGTTCGACCTGCCTGTATCATTCCTCTGGCTTTTCTCTCAGTCTAGGGAAATAAATTGTAAATGACAAAATATCTTGTCTACTCCATGGTATATGGACCTACAGGTACTTACCTCAAACAGAACATTTGCCTATCCCGTTCACTGTTACCAAGAACGTTAGATGTTGACTGCACTCAAACTAATTGTATTTACTTCTTATTTGACCATCGTCTTCCCACTTTTCTCTGTCATACCTTTGGCTAATTAATGTCATTAGCTCTTTTATCTATAGTTTCCTTCCTGTTGCCCTCATATTCTCAATGTCTTTGTTGGTACAACCCATCCTGTAAGATCTCCGCAAACACTTTGAATTTAGAATATCTACACCATAATTCAGAGCCAATTAAAAAAATCTCTACTAAGTTGCATTTGCTAGCCTTGTAACATTTTTACAGATACACAATAGCTCCTACTCTCCAATTGCCTCTAATCTCACAGGGCTAAGGACCAGATGTACGACTCCATTTGCGCATACAAAAACATCATGGGCCATGTACAAAGGCTATTTAGCGAGTCGGAATTTATTTGCAACTCCCTAAATAGGTTTTGTGACTTGCACTTTAGAAGGGGCGTTCTCTTCCAAATAGCGAGTCTAAAAACCATGTAGTAATGTTTTCGACCGCAATTGCGGTCGCAAACATTAGCAATTACCAGCAACTTCAAGTAGGTGGTCATGCATTCGCAAACTTTGTTGCATATTTAGTACAGATGAATCTGGAACTGAAACAACCATGGACACTGTGGGTCCGATTCACCGAATGAATTTAAGAATCAATCCTAAACTTACTACTATTTTGGTATTCACAGAATTCACTTACTACATTTGGCATTCACAGAATGCACTTACTATTTTTGGTATTCACAGAATGAACTTACTACTTTTGGGGGCAGATTTATGATGCCCTTGCGCCTCTTTGCGCCGCAATGGCGTCACTTTATTTGACGCAACGGCAGCGCAAACAATGCGCCCTATTTACAACGGGACACATCTAGGAGATGCGTCACGTTGTACAGCCCTGCGCCAAAAGGAGGCGTTCCTGCGCAGGGGGGGGTGGGCGTTCCTGCACAGGAACGCCTCCTGAAAGTGGCTGAGTGAAATCTGTGAGATTTCACTCAGTCACTTTCAGGCCAATGCTGCGTCAATACCCTGCGCCTGCTTGAAGCAGGCGTAAGTCTTGACGCAGCATTGTGAAGATGGGGCACCCCCGAGCCTTGCTGGAGCTGCATCGCACTTGCGACGCAACTCCAGCAATGCACCACCTTTCCGGCATAGATGCGTCACGCATCTGTGCCGTTTTTGCACCATGGTGCGCCGCCTTTACAATGCGGCGCACCATGGGTGGCGCAGCTGTGGCGCACTGTGGCGCACATTAACTGGCGCATCCCTGGGGATGCGCCAGTTGACATAAATCTGCCGCTTACCACAGAAGTTAGGATTTTGTCTTAAGTTTGTCTTAAGACAAACTTAAGACAGACTTAAGTTAGGATTTTGTCTTAATTCTGTCTTAAGTTTGTCTTAAGACAAACTTAAGACAACATCCTAACTTTTGTGAATACCAAAAGTAGTAAGTTCATTCTGTGAATGCCAAAAGTAGTAAGTGGATTCTGTGAATACCAAAATAGTAGTAAGTTTAGGATTGAGTCTTAAGTCCATTCTGTGAATCAGGCCCTCACATATCAAAAGCATGGTAATTCATTTCAGGCGGGCCACTCGGTCTAGAACAGTAAATAGGTTGAAACCTCTGCATTTTTCTTTCTGTCAAGTCAGCTTGTGATTGATTAGGAACAGTATTCTCAACAGCAGTATTATTGGCCCACATCGGAACCACAGGAGGGTGAAATAATGATTTCAGCGTCAAATCTGGAAAAAAAAAATCTGAAAAACTCCCATGTATTGTATTTACTCCAATAGGTACAGCTAAAAATAGGAGTTGTATTAACCTGTGGCCAAGACCTGTACAGGCGAACAACAGGTCTGGAACAGTTGAAACATCTAGTGCATTTGAATCACTTACATTCATAGGAGCTGACATTCTGTCCGCCCGCTTACAGAAGAAGTAAGCACTGGTTCCTTTCATACTTCAGGCATCAAAGGAGCATGAGTCCCTGAGATGTACTCATTTGCATCATGACTTATAATAAGGTGATGAGCAATTTAGTAAAAACTCATTCAAATGTTTGTCATCTATGTCACTCTCCTCTCTCGCTTTCCCTGATTCACTTTTGTCTGTCTCTAAATGTTTCTTTTTTGCCTTTCTCTTGCCCTCAACTTCATCCTCAACGTCTAATAATGTAAACATTTGTTTCCCATGTATTATATCTATACTCCACAGCTTCTGTTGAGTATCCCATCTAGTTTCTGCATATTTATTGATTGTTCTCCCATATCTCTCTTGAAATTTCTCTCTATCTTTCTGTTGAGCAATATGCTCCGAGGTATTCAAAGCCTCAAGCACAGTCTCTTTCATCCCAAATATTCTTTTCCTTAGTTTTTCTAGATACCTCAACTTAAATGTCTCATAATGAGAGAGCGATAGTTCCTCATCATTTTCAGTAAGTATATGCCAAAACTCGAGCTACAGACATGGATGTAATCCTTTGCCATCATAACAATGTTTCCTGGTGTACCCTCGTGCAGTACCTCTACCTTCGTCTCGGCAAATGCAGTCTCATACTTCTTTATTCATTTTCATAATGACTGGAAAAAGTTCATTTTTATTCAATAAATGCAAGAAATGTTATTCTCCCACAACCCACCTGTTAGTCAACCTCAACCAATAACAGCGCAACTCTTATGACATAGTTAACTAATCCCGGTGTGGCTTCACACCAACTGACCTATCACAGCGCGGCACCCTGTGACTTTGTGACGTAAAACTTGCTCCTTGCAGCAGCTCACCTTCTTTCACGTTTCCTTCTGAGCATTTTCTCAAGACAAAACATGACAATACAATGCAAGCAACAAATACAACTTCCATATTCTCCAGGCACACAGAGATAAAATTGAGGTTGTGGTTTCAGTAGTTCTTTTATTTTCTTGTAAATATACAAGCCCCTTGCTCCTCTTGTTTCGTTTAAGGCTGTTGTTGTTACATCATACTCACTCAGGGCAAAGTATCCATAACAAAGTCATAATCCAATTTCTAGAAGGAGTACTGAAGGAGGTGTATAGAAGGCTCATAACCGGGGTCAGGTGACCTCGATATGCCATACGTGTTTGAGGAGTATATAATGTTTTTCAATGGATTATTACGTGAAGGGTATGTGGATAGGAACACAATGGGTCATGCTGAGAGATTTGGCAAACCAGTATGTGATTTATCATGAAAATACCTTAGTATCAGGTGGCATGTTTATTAGTATTTAAAAAACACAGGTGAGAAAGGTCACCCACTCAGTCTTTTTGACTTTATCCTGTATTATTTGGGTGAAGTAGTGCAAGTAGATTCAAAGAAAATATGAAAGAAACCAACGCTTCAATAACATGGTATCTATATGTGTCTCTATCTATGAGTCAGACTTCTTGCATAGGAACAAGTAAGGTCTTACCTTAACATCCCAGTACTGTATGTAAGGCTGATTCTGAAACTGTATGTGGTGTATCTGTAAACGAAATTTAAATAACATCAGACTCAGTCAGTCAGTCAGTCAAGAATTCTTTATTCGATAAATGAATGTCATAAAGTAAACATGTTATACAGCGATACATTTCATTGGGACATTTTAAAAACTTATCAGAATTTTTTTTTAAAGCATTCTTAATTTCGACCAGGAGACCAAGGCCTAAAATTCACACAAACTAAAATATTGCATGAATGCAAAGTGCAAATAAGCAAATACAATCAAGTACAATAATCTCGACTTGTGTTGTTCATGATATCAACCGGAAGATTAAAACCTAGAATGCATACAGTATAAACTCAATATATAAAGTGCAAAGTGCAAAACTGGAGCAGGCTCGGTCAGGTGCAATAGTCCCCTTTTGTTACCTTCCTGGTATTAACCAAGGGGCCGGGCCCCATATACATACAGTACAGAAGCATTGTATAAAGTGCAGAATGCAATAGGGCTGACTCATTCAAATATGATGATCTCTGTCTTAATACACCCAGAGGGCCTAAAAAAGCAAACTTATAAAAGCATACTGACAGCTAAAAGAACAATTTTTCCTGCACCTAATGGCTCCTGTTAAAAGACTCATTATCAGTGTAACAACCATGTGAGTGGTTGGGTCGGGCATCCCATGCATAGATACTACCAATGACTAAAGAAAAGCGAAATCTATGAGAAACATCATCCTGAACAATGGGGCCCAGTACACAAATCCAAGACTGGGGACCAGTAACATGGCGTGATTCACTGAGGTCTGCACCAAATGTGGGACTGTAGGAGTCGTCTACCCACCTTGGAAATATGCATTTAAAAGATTGCTTTCAAAGAATCAGTAGTATAAAGGCAATCGTAAAATTGTCACAGGGCTGTCCAAAATCTATTTTATAATATTCATCTGTTCATAAGTTCCGGGTATGCCTAATAGCGATCAACTCTAGCGTGTAAGCAACGGCTACACCTGTAAAGCAGTAACTTGAATATGGGAGTGGCTAATATTACATCACTTCTCCCCGAGCCTGAAGGTGAACTAATAGATTTCTAATTACAATCAGACTAACTGCGCTGTAAATTCCAAGAGCATTTAAAACCCTCCAATACTCACTCGGTAACATCGATGTGTAGGCTTCTGAGTTTTTTAGGACACCAAGAGTGCCGTCGAAATCGCGTATGTTGACGGGGCGCATATGCATCGTGAGAGGTCCTATGGACAGCGTCGGAGGATGTGAATGTCCTTGTGAACAGAACTGGTCTCAGAACCCACAACAAAGGAGGTGGCCATCTCATAAACGGCAACTATCCACATTCAACCATGTGTTCAAAAGCCAAATGTCTTGGACATTATGAACATTAATACCAAGAACTATCTAACAAACCAGTCCCCTCATGTACATGAATGAATAACAGTGAAAGTTCCTAATTCAGTTGTAAATTCAATGGATGCGAGTGTTTCAATATAATATAAACAATTGTTTACCTACTAATTGCCATACAGGAAGTCATAAAGTCCAAAGTTAATAATGGTTATGATTCGAGCAATCAATCAATCATTACATTTGTAGAGGGCACAACTCAGCCATGAGGGTCTCAAGGCGCTGGGGAGGCAGAAGCTGCTACTGCTCGAATAGTCAGGTCGTGAGGAGCCACCTGAAGGCCAGCAGGTCCTGGGTCTGTTGTAGGCAGATGGGGAGGGAGTTCCAGGTTTTTGCAGCGAGGTGAAAGAATGATCTGCTGGTGGCGGTAGCTCGACAGATGCAGGGGACAGTGGTGAGGGAGAGGGCGAGGTCAGCGGAGCGGAGCTGTGGGTTGGGGGTGTAGAAGGTGAGTTGTTCATTGAGGTACGCTGGTCCAGTGTTGTGGAGAGCGTTGTGAGCGTGGGTGAGGAGCTTGAAGGTGATCCTCTTGTTGACGTGGAGCCAGTGTAGGTCTCTCAAGTGGGCTGTGATGTGGATGTAGCGGGGGATGTCAAGGATGAGGCATTCTGAGGGGTTCTGTATGCGTTGTAGTCGTTTCTGGAGTTTGGCTGATGTTCCTGCATAGAGAGCGTTGCCGTAGTCCAGTCTGCTGCTGACGAGGGCCTGGGTGACTGTCCTTCTGGTACCGGTTGGGATCCATCTGTAGATCTTGCGGAGCATGCGGAGGGTGTTGAAGTAGGAGGAGGAGACTGCGTCACTTGCTGGGTCATTGACAATGCAGAGTCCAGGATGACTCTGAGGTAACATGCATAGTTAGTGGGCGTCGATGTAGCTCCCAGTGCGGCCGGCCACCATGAGTCGTCCCAGGTGGAGGGGGTGGATCCGATGATGAGGACCTCCGTCTTGTCCAGGTTCAGTTTCAGGCGGCTCATCATCATCCATTCGACGATGGCCTTCATTCCTTCATGGAGGTTGGATTTGTCGGTGGTGGGGGCCTTGGTGAGGGAGAAGATCAGCTGGGTGTCGTCAGCATATGAGACGATGTTGAGGTTGTGCGATCTGGCGATATTGGCGAGCGGTGCCATGTAGATGTTGAAGAGTGTCAGATGATCCTTGGGGTACACCGCAGATGATCTTGGTGTCTTTAGAGCGGGAAGGGGGAGGTGGACACTCTGGTTTCTGCCAGTGAGGAAGGAGGTGATCCAGTCCAGTTCTTTGTTGCAGATCCCTGCGTTGTGAAGGCGTGTGCAGAGGGTGTGGTGGTAGACAGTGTCAAAGGCGGCCGAAAGATCCAGGAGGATGAGGGCCGCGGTTTCTCTGTTGTCCATCCTCGCCTTGATGTTGTCGGTTGCGATGATGTGGGCTGTTTCGGTGCTGTAGTTGCTGTGGAATCGGGATTGGAATGGGTCCAGAATGTTGTTCTCTTCGAGGAAGGAGGTCAGTTGCTTGTTGACAATCTTCTCAATGACTTTCTCCGAGAATGGGAGGAGGGAGATGGGCCGGAAGTTCTTGAGGTCAGCTTTGGGTTTCTTGAGTAGGGCGTTGATCTCGGCGTGCTTCCAGTTCTCCGGGAAGGTGGCGGTCTCGAGGAAGCTGTTGATTATCTTGTGGAGATGTGGTGCGATAGTGGAGCTTGCTTTGTTGAAGATGTGGTGCGGGCGGGTGTCGGATGGGGAACCAGACTAGATGGTGTTCATGATTTTGATGGTGTCTTCGTCATTGACGTGGGTCCAGAACAGCAGGGGGTCGATGTCGATGAGTCTGGGGGGCGGTGAGTTTGAGGTGTCTGTGTCAGTCTGGGGGGCCTGGTTGCTATTGCTGTCGTGGATGTCTGCGACCTTGCAGTGGAAGAAGGTGGCTAGGGAGTCGAAGAGGTCTTGTGATGGCGGGATGTTGTTGGAGTTGGAGTTGGGGTTGGAGAGTTCCTTCACGATGTTGAAGAGCTCTTTGCTGTTGTGTGCGTTGTTGTCAATGCACTCTTTGAAGGAGGTCCTTTTGGTGGTTCAAATGAGTTGGTGGTGTCTGCGGATTGCGCTCTTGTAGGCTGTGTTGCTGTCTGGTGTTTATTCATGGTGCCACTTCTTCTCGAGCCTGCGACAGGCCAGCTTGGATACCCAAAGGTCGGTGGTGAACCAGAGGGCTTTTCTATAGGTGTGTCTGTTCGAGGGTTTCTTGATCGGGCGGGAGTGTTAGCGCAGTCCTCAATCCATTTCCTGAGGTTGAGGGCGGCTTTGGTGACTTTGCTCCAGCTGCGGTGGGGGCCCGTCATGTGCAGTTGTGGGTTTCTCTAAGGTGAAGTGGATGCAGCGGTGGTCGGTCCAGTGAAGTTCAGTGGTGTGGCTGAAGGTGACGTGGTTGCTAGCTGAAAAGATGGGGTCAAGCGTGTGTCCGGCTGCATGGGTGGGAGTTGTGACGAGCTGTTTGAGACCGAGGTTGGCAAGGTTGTCGAGCAGGGTGGTGGAGTTGCTGTTGTTGATGTTCTCAAAGTGGAAGTTCAGGTCTCTGAGGAGGATGTAGTCCATGGTCGCAAGGGTGTGCATGCTGACGAAGTCGGCGATGGAGTCGCTGAACTGCGGCCGGGGGCCGTGTGGTCTGTAGATGAGGGTTCCTCTGAGAGTGGTGTTGGGGTGGGTGTGGATCTGGAAGTGCAGGTGTTCGGCGGTGATAAGCGTGTTGTCGGTGCTGGTCAGGATTCTGAGGGTGTTTCTGTGGACGATGGTGATTCCTTCTCCTGTGCTGTTGGTGCGGTCCCTGCGGGTGATCTTGTAGCCGTCAGGGATGGCTATGGTGATGTCGGGTGCAGAGGAGCGGTTTATTCAGGTCTCCGTCAGGAAGGCGACATCTGGGGAGGTGGAGTTGAGTAGATCTCAGAGTGCGATGGCGTGATTGCGGGAGTTGAGAAGAAGCAATCGGAGGCTGTTGCAACCTACCCCGGTGGGCGTGGTGGTGGCTTGGAGGCTGTTGTAGCAGCAGTTCTGTTGTGAGAGGTGAACCTCCACACCTGTTATTTTTCAGTTTTATCAAGGTAATCTGAAATATTCAAGTTTAGCGTGCACACCAGTGATAAGGGGGCGTGCCCTGCTCCCTAAAGCGTAATAACAATGTAAATATGAGCCCAAGGAGAACCCTGAGCTACTGATGGCACAGCTGTGAGGACAATCGCCTTTATGAATCTAAACACATGTGTGTTATTCTTTGTATTTGTATTCTGTTTTTATTCGGTGTTATTAGAAGTATTCATCATAACAACTGAAACAATTACTCTCTCTTACTGTTTTCACAGTGGAATTCATTGATCATGCTTTTTGACTTGAAAAAACACGGTTCAAAAAATCAGATTAGTATTTTTACATTACATCTTTCATTGAAACTAACAGCCACGAGTCATATCTTAATATCAACAATCCCAATGCATTTCGGGTTGACTCTCAACCCTTCTTCACGGGATATATAGGTAAAGCAAAAATCATAAATTGCAGATGTTGACTTCCGAAGTTGTAGATTTCTCAGGACCTACAATAACAGCAACACAATGTCTATATTGAATGTCTACAGAAAAATAACATGTTTGTATGCAAGTAAATTGCGCATTGATTTCAAGAGCTTAAGAGTGCCGCCAGGAAAACGAACAGTGCTTGTAAGAGTGAAAAATCACCATAACAAAAGACGGAAAAGAACAGAAAAGACTAGAAAGAACTGAAAAAGAAACGCTACACTTAGGTAAACCCAGAAATCTTTGTGCATGAGCCTACCCCCACACATAACTGCAAGAGACTGGTGTCTGTGAAGTTAACCCGAAAATGTGCGGGTATACTGGGACTCAATCAAAATAACAAGCGTGAAACTAAGGTGCCTTGAAATCCCGTGCTCATGTGAAAATTCCCCAGTTGAATCTGAAATAGTACCGATCTATGCATACTCGGTAAAATGTTAAGAGCTGCTCATCACGGTGTGCTTACATGCGCACAGGCAGTATCTGCATTTGAAGGTAGATCTATAAATGAGAAGTGAAAAGTGGGATCAGAGTCCCTGGTAACAAGAGTGTGTCTGGAGAATGACAGAACAAGTACACCGCTTACCCTCACTATCGGGTGCCCACACTAAGGTTCGTTCATCGTTCCATACGGGATGCTAGAACAAAAATGAAGGAATGTTGGAGACATGGGCAATTCAATATGTGGAGAAAATACGTTCCTGCGGTGTACCTGTTTGAACGCACGCCGACTCGGATACAAGGAGAACTGGTTCCGTGTACGCCCATTAGGTCACGAGGTACGGAAATCGCGAGGTTATAGTGCGAGAGAGTGACTAAAACTAAACAACGGACTCGAAACTGCAAGTGTGTGCTGGCCCTACCGGCCCGAAAACAACAGACACGGAAAGGGGCTGATAACTCACTGTTTGCAAAACCTGCTGTAAAATACCCTACACATATAAAGGCAACTGGAAGTTAAATAGAAAATTAGTATTCAAGATAAGATGGAAGACATGAGATGAGAACATAAGATAAAAACATAAGGTAAAAACATAGGAAAAAACATAGGAAAAAAAGGAAAAAGGAAACCTAGCTCCATCTAATTACCCAAATGTGCCAGAGAATAATCCCAGAGTGTATATGTAAAAAGTGCTAGGTAATAAAACGTCTAAGACTGGAAAAAAGGAAATAGTTAAACAGAAATAAGCTTGAGAAAAAGAAGGAAAATGAGAATAAAAAAAGATGAGTGTAAAGAATCCCGGCGTACTCCTGTACAATCTATGCAATACAATAGTGTTAGTTTAGAAAACACAACAATTCATAATGTTCATTGAGACCTGCTGGAATTACGGTACCTAAAGTTTTTATCCAGAAGGTTTGCCTTCTGGCTAAAAGGGTATTATAGTCTATTCCAGACCTTTGTTTGATACATTCTAAAATAGTATATCTTAGTTGGGGGATAGTGTGCTTGGCTTCTACCCAGTGTCTGGCTAATGATGAGTTGGTGTTCTGATTTCTGATGCGGCTTTTGTGTTCAACTATGCGTGTCTTTATTTTCCTGCTTGTTCTTCCCACGTATACAACTCCACATGGACATTTAATGGCATATATCACACCCTCTGTCGTACAATCTGCATTGTATCTGAGTTTTATGTTTTTGCCTGTGTGTGGGTGCGTGAACATGTTTCCAGTTATGACATTGCCACACTGGCCGCAATTGAAACATTTCATCATGCCCCTCTCTTGTGATTTAACTGTAGGTCTAGTGGGTTTTAGAAATTCTCTTAGATTTTTAGTTCTAGTATGTGCAAATAACGGAGTTCCTTGGAATACTTGCTTGAAGTCAGGTTCATTGTCTATTATTTCCCATATCTCTCTGGTAATTGTTTTGATTTGGGACGCCTGTACCGAATTTTTCAAAACAAATACCTCATGTTTCAACGGATTTTTAGTGGTCAGAGTCAAGAGTTCTTCACGTGTCTTTTGAGCTGTAATCAAGTTTGCATTCTCCAGTATGTTGTCCGGATAACCTCGGTCCTTGTATTCCTGAGTTTGCTGAAGAATTAATTCTTGACAATTTCGTGTGTTAGATGTGATCCTTTTTGTGCGCATCATTTGCGAGATTGGCAAGTGTCGTTTTAAACTGAGTGGATGAGCACTCGAGAACAGGAGAGCTTTATTCACATCTGTAGGTTTTTTGTACACTGTCGTCTCGAGGCCATGAATTGTTTTCTGTATTTCGATGTCCAGAAAATGAACCTTCTCTTTATTAATCTCGTAAGTGAAATGGATTCTAGGATTGCAGGTGTTCAATATACTGATATTTTCCTCTAATGTCTCTCTGGTCCCTGTCCAGATGACCAGGATGTCATCTATGTAGCGTATAAATAACGCTGCATGTGTCTGCCATTGGGGGTTTGTTAGTATAAATTTCTCCTCAAAGTGTGACATGAAACTATTGGCGTAGGAAGGCGCTCCTGGAATTCCCATTGCGGTTTCAGTGCGTTGGAGATAAAACTTGTCTTGCCACTGAAAATAATTGTGATACAGAGCAAAATGAAGTAACTCAAGAAGAAAGGTACCTTTTTGTTGTTCTATTTCTGACTTCAGGAGACTCCATTCAATGGCCTCCATTCCTTCATCATGAGCGATGGACGTGCATAATGACACCACGTCGATGGTGCATAACCAAATGTCTTGTTGAAACAGATGGCGTTTACTTTCAAGTTTTTTCAAACAATCTGTTGTGTCTTTGACATGTGTAACCCAGACCTGTACTAAAGGTTGTAGGTTGAAGTCCAAGTAGTAACCCAGTGGTTCGTGGATTGATCCACACCCAGCAACTATAGGGCCAAAAGGTGGTGAGGTTTTGCTCTTGTGCACCTTCGGTAACATATACAGGGTTGGAACCTTAGGTGTGAGATTGAGTAAAAATTTCTTGGTGTTGTCATCAATCACTCCCTGTTCAAAGGCTATTTGTAATAAATTCTTCAATGCATCGAGCAGTTCTTTAGTCGGGTCATGTTCCAAGAGTATGTACGTGTCTTCATTCTGTACATGTTCATAGACTTTCTGGTTGTAAAAGTCTGTGTTGAGCACTACCAGTGCTCCACCCTTATCAGCCGGATGAAATGTGATCGACCTGTCTTGTCTTAGTTTTTTCAACATCCGTCTTTCTTTGGTGGTAAGATTTGGGTGTTGTGGGGGACCATATTTTATGCCCTCCAAATCTTTTTTAACCAATGTTTCGATGGTGTCCAGTGTCTTGTGTGAAATAGGGGACATAAACTTACTTTTAGGTTTAAATGTGCGTTGTTCCTGTGTTGATAGTTCTGTACTAGGATTAATGTTAAAGAACCATCTCAGCCTAAATTTTCTCATAAACTTAAAGAGAGCAATTTCTGTCTCCAAAATGTTTGAAGTTTAAACGGGAACAAAATATATTCCTTTATTAAGTAACTTTTCCTCCTCCCTGGAAAGTGATCGATTCGAAATATTAATCACTAGTGAGTTTATTTTTTCACATTTCTGTGTGGTCTTCCTTGCTCTTTCGTGACTTTTGGTTTTTCCACGCCTGATGTTGCGTCTGTGTTGGTTGGATCCTTGTCTGGGGGGGGGTTTGGTCGTCGGGCCTTCTGCTAAAAAAGGCACTCCGCTGGTGGAAGTTGTAGCTGTTGTCTCAGTCGCCGGTATGGTAACTTGTGCAGAAGAAGCTGGTGACCTCTGTAAAGATAAATCCTGGTCTGTAACTATGCTTTCTTCAGAAGAGGTGGTTCCAGGTTTCTTAAAAACTCTCCTTTGAGCATATTTTTCAGCCCACGTATACACTTCATCCAGTTTATAGTCTATTGTGTCCCGGCGGAACTTCCGGGTTTTCCTTTCTTGTAGTTCCTTGGCGTGAGCATCTAGATTCTTATTTACCTTCTCCAATACCTGATTCCAGTCTTCTTGTTCCATGCGATGGCTGATTTCGTCTTTTAACTTATTGATGTCAAAGGTCAATTCTCCCAGTAAAGATGAGATGTCTTCATTAATAAGCGGCAGTTCTGGCAGGAGAAGGGTCATTGGGTGCGCTTTGGGGTGGCCTGGACGCAGGTGTGGGATGGGCCAGCATTGAGTGAGTGGAGGGTGCAAGCGTCTCAGCGTAGTCGGTTGTTGTGGCGTTTGCGGCGGCCAGGGGGTCTTGCGCTGGGCGTGGTCCAGGCGCAGATGGGTACAGATGGGTTTGCCTTCGGCGCGCCTGCTGCTGCTGCTCCGCCATAAGAAGGGGAGGTGGTCGGGAGGGGCAGGTGAGAGGAAGGAGCGGAACGAAGGTGCGAGTGTAGGGCAGAGTTGCAGGGGAACGCAGAAGCCGGAAAGGAAAGCAGGACGGCGGGTATAAAATACATGGCACAAGGCTCAAAAACGGGCGGGGATACAGAATGCAAAAAAGGGCACAGAGTACAGTACAGAAGACAAAACGGTACACAAGGAATAAAATGGCTGACAGAGGCAAAAAACAGACAGATGGCAAAGGGACAGAGCGAGCAGACAGATACTCACAGCTCACCACTGGGCCACCAGGGATGAGGCACAGGTGGCAGCCTGCGGGTGGAGGAGGACCACAATTCGTGCCAGCAGCAGCGATTCGGCAGTACAAGGGCACACAGGTGGTGCTGTGCAGCGTGGGGAGCGACCTGACTGGGACAGGGTCATGGGTCGCTCTCCTCACTGCGCAGCGGCCACCAAAAGAAGGGGAGGTGGAAGGGAGGAGCAGCTGGGAGTGGAATGAATGAGCGAGCGGGGCGGGCTGCAGGGGAACGCAGCGGCGAGAAGGGAAAGCGGGACGGCAGAAACAAAATACAAGGGCACAAGGCACAAAACGGGCGGGGATACAGAATGCAAAAAAGGGCACAGTGTACAGTACAGAAGACAAGACGGTACACAAGGAATAAAACGGCTGACAGAGGTAAAAAGCAGACAGATGTCAAAGGGACAGAGTGAGCAGACAGATACTCACGGCTCACCACTGGGCCACCAGGGATGAGGCGCAGGTGGCAGCCTGCTGGTGGAGGAGGACCTCAACTCGCGGCAGCAGCAGCAATTCGGCAGTAGGGACAAGGGCACACAGGTTGTGCTATGCAGTGTGGGGAGCGACCTGCCTGGGACAGGGTCAAGTGTCAAGGGTCGCTCTCCTCACCGCGCAGCGGCCGCCATAAGAAGGGGCAATCTCCTCTAATGTCAGGGTGATGTCTATCTACGGTTCGCAAATGGTTGTGAAATATCTCTCATTTCAGAAAGACCGAGGAAGTGGAGGACAACCTCTTGTTAGTGTAAGGGTTAGTATTCATAAGAGATTACGCACAGTCAAATAGTCCCAGTGATCAGTGCCATTATATATAAACATTAGTGAAAGAAAAAAGTGTCACCTGGATTAGTATTAGCAGGAGGAAAAGTTAACCAAGTGTGTATGAATAAATCCTTGTATTGGTCATTCTTTCTGAGTAATGAAGGAGATCATAAGGTGTCAACATTTTCTACACAAATCTTCAATGCTGTTATTATAAGTTATATATATGATAATCTAAGCAAACACACAATATCCACGCTTATTAGGCAATAGGTATATCATGTGCAAGAACACATGGCAGAACGTATTGATCAATATTATACAACAGATTATCAGAAAATACATAACCAGTATCACAGTTATCATGCCAGAGGTTGGTGTATTATTTCAGTTATTCTGTTCCTGTTGCATAGACCTTATGGCCAATGTGTTTATCAGTGTTAATCAACAGGTGATCTGTAAAATACATATCCATTGTCACAGTTATTATGTCACAGTTGTGTATATTGTTTCATATGTACAGTTCCTGTTGCATAGACAGGGAATCAAAACAAACCTTTAGTCACACAGGAAGTAGTGTTGTTCCCGGTCAATATTCAAACCCATATCTACCGCCTTGAGACTCATTATCTAAATTGCTTCCTGTCATCTAAATTGATGCTCTTTGTTCCCACCTCTTTAATTTTGTGACACGATTTCTAGATCATGAAATTGGAATGTTCTGTGATGGTTTTGTTTGTCACATGTTAGGGTGTGTATGCAATAGGGTATTTGGGATCCCCTTGTTTGACCACTCTAAAATGTTCCATCACTCTTTCTTTGATCATTCTGATCGTACTTCCTACATACACTTTTTCACATTTACATATTAATACATAAACCATAAAGCGTGGAGCACATGTGATAAATAAACCTGTCTCCTGCACTACAAGTTATATGGACTGACAAGGTAACTAAACTTTCTATACTCATGCACTGCAAGGAAAAACCTATACCAGCTGGATTTCACCCTTAATTGATATAGTTATCTATTGTGCACTTGAGATGAACCATACCAATCACTTACAACTAACACACTAAGTGAACCATTACCAAGGTATTGTCAACGACATCTCATGATCAACACCACAAACCCGCAAACAACTTACTCATTGCCTTCTGCACTGAGACAACCTGTAGGTAAATATCTCGAGATCTTAGGCCACGGCGGACCCATTTACAACTTCAACTTTTTACGAAAATGCCACAATCACACATGGACTTTAACCATTTCTCTTTGCTCAACGTCACAGATCCATTTTCAAAAACTTTAATCTTAAGCAAAGCAATAGCAATGTGCATTCCTAACTCCTTCGCTACTGTTATATGATGACTCTATCCAGAGCAATACTCCATCAGCACTCCATCAAACCTTCTCTTTGAAGAACCAAACATTTTTCAATCTTTGGATTTAGGTTAAGGACTGTTTTATGAACCCAAAAATCTCACTTCACTAGGCAAAACCATAGCTTTGTGACCAGATTTGTTGCAGTATGAAGCACTGCGTAAAATTTGATTATTACAGGCTTACTCTCCTTACTCTACTAATTGCCTATTCACAATTAGACAGTCTAAAGTGCTTCCATTTACTACAGTAGCAATGATCCTCTGATGAGTCCTTCTCTGCCGATAGGAGAGGTGGAAATTAGGTTGACTAACTCAATGCTTGCTGTGCAATGATGACCATTGATTGACAACCAACGTACAGGTTTCATATCAGATTTAGATAGACCACTCTCAAGCCCATGCTGCAAAAATAAACAATAGACACTGGAAGAGCCAACCTCCTCAAGAAGTTAAGTAGGGTGATAATTATGCTAACCAAGAGCTCAGCAATTGCAACACAAAACAGAAGATGTAAAGCCTGACATTCTGACAGGGCTCGCTGATTCTCTCTACAGCGCATTTAAACACGAATAACAGTAAAAATGGAAAAATCAACAGGACTCAAATTAAGATTAATTTGGTTATTGTATTAGGGAATCAAAATTCATCAGAATAAGAAGTTTTTTAAGGACTTCCAGTGGCACAGTGAGCCTGGGACCAACTTCTGGGCATACCCGGCGCAATTAGGGCGAGAAAGCAAAAGACACACAATTGATGGGTGTGGGACCAAGGCTCACTGTGCCACTGGATTCAAGCTATCCTGGCTGATGAGAAATGGAAACCCCTAAACTGGTCCTAGGATGCTTGTTTCCAGTCCAGAGAGGACCTGGTTTGGCAGGTTGGGCTGGACTGTTCCCTTGAAGCACAGGGTCAAGACTGATTTGCATATGGCCAGGTCTAAGCTCGGGTGGCATTATGAGCATAAGAATGATGGATTTCACCCAGATCTCCTGAATGGGGGTGAATGTTTTGATTTGTTCTGCATACCGTCCATCAATTGTATTTCTTTTGCATCGTTACTTCTCAAGCATGATTTTTCTACAGAAAACACATGATTGGACTCAATCAGTGGTTTATCCTTAATGTCAAGGTGGAGCTTAGTGCACAATTCCGTGACATCTAGACAGTCGTATTAACTTTCATCATGATTTTCATCACTTACGGGCTATAAAGTTGAAGGGTTCAACACTGCAACATTTTAAGACAACGTTTTCGTAAGACAAAATTCTTTGCTCATACTTTGACAACCTATTATAAGTCATGTATAGCGTCTTTATTCTGGCCAACAACAGCTCTACATAGTGAGAGACCATGATAGATAATGGGACTCCCATTTCAATATTCTCGCTCTTTTCCAGACCAGTTCTTACATGGGCTACTGCTTTAAGGCAACCGAGAAGTCCTGCTGCTACAGGATCAACAGTGGTAGAAAAAAAGCAACAGGTTTTTGTGATCCGCAATGTATTTGTGTCAAAACCGAGAGCGCAACCACTTCTCTCACTGCGATATAGCATGAATTCTTGTGTATAATCTGGCATTCCTAGTGCTGGGACACAACACAGTTTATCGTTTAACTCGAGGAATGCCTTTGCCCATTGACTGTCCCATGGAATTAGATCAGACACATTTCTGTGTTTCAGTCTTAGTAGAGCCTTTGCCAGCAAGGAAAAGTTTGGTATCCACTATTTCCAGTAGCCAAACATTCTCAAAAACAGCCATATTTCCTTCTGAGTTCATGGTGGATTTATCTGCAAGATTGCTTCAGCTCTTTCAGATGACACTACCTCCATTCACAATGATGTGTTCTAGATATTGAACTTCTCTCTGACAGTAGTGCAGTTTTGCTGAAGACACTCTGGGGTCCATTAGTCCGCCCGCCACCCTAACGGAGATCGGGACCGCCCGCCTAAAGGGCGGGGGTCCCGACATTGGCATTGGGATGCGCCCGCCCGTGTGGCGGGCGCATTCCTCAAAGTAACATTGTGGCGGGCGGTGCTCACTGCACCGCCCGCCACAATGTTAAACACAAATGCACGCATTTGCATACTCGAAGCGGCAGGCACCGCGCGGTGCCTGCCTCTGCGATAATGCAAATGCAGGGGGGTACCACAGGTACCCCCCATGTGCCACCCCCCTTTGCCCGTCATTCTGGGGGCCCACAGGGGCCCCCCAGAGTGAACACCGCATGCCTTTCCGTGACGGCATTGCCGCCACGGAAAGGCATTGAGAAATGCCTATGCTAATATGGCTGGCGGTGTCTGACAGACACCGCCACCATGTTATCCCTTTTCCGCCCCGGCCGCTATGCGACCGGGGCGGAAAACAGGCGGGCGGTCTTTCCGACCGCTGCGGTCCCCTCCGCCATCGTAATATGGCGTGGGGGAATGCAGGGAAGGATGTCGGGCGGATTGCCTCCGCCAGGGTGGCGGTGGCCACCGCTACCCTTGCGGAGGCAATCTGCCCGCCATCCTAATGGGCCCCTCTGTGTCTGCTCTCTGCCAGGTGATTGGTGTCATTTTTACATGCATTCTGTGTTTCTGATGCCACAAGCAAATAATCTATATATTGGAACACTGTAGATCTGTGTGGCATTACCAGGGTCTCTTGTTAAAATCTGGTTAAGGATAGATGGACTCTTTGCATACCTCAGTGCAACACAACACCATGTTATTGTTTTCTTCTGGAAGACAAAATAAAATAAAAATTGTCTCTCTTCACCTAGAAGAAAGCATGGCATAGATCTTATAGAGTAAACCATTAAGCAGTACATGGAAGTTGAAACAGTATGGTGGCTGGATTCGGTACCACAGGACAGCAAGGTACTACAACTTCATTTATCTTCTGTAAATCCTGAACAATCCTATATTTTCCATTGGGCTTCTGTAAACCCATAATTGCAGTATTACATGGACTTCCAATTAGTTCTCTCAGGATTCCTTCTTGCAACATGCCATCTATCTCTGGCTGTATAACTGCAATCATTTCTGGGGTCAAATGGGAGTGTGGTGTTCTAGAATAGACAGCATTTGCTTTCTTTGTCATTTGGACTGGTTCTACACCTCTAATTAGTCCGGTGTCCTTCCTTGTAAAGTCCAAAACTTCAGTATTCACTGTTTCTAATTTGTCAATAGTTAACACAGGAAATAGTCCTGTCTAAGATTGCTGTCTGATTAATTTGAATCCACATCCTCATCATGTGTTTGGAATGCTACACCATCTGGTATACAGTAAATTGTGTAATTTAACTTGCACAATAAATCCCTCCCTAGAAAGTTTACAGGACTTGAATTGCAAACAAATGGTGCATCTCTTCAACGGATCCTATTTTTATTGGTACCCTTGCAGAAACTGGATTTTGAAATTGGTTTATTTGTTACTCCTACAACTTGGATCATTTTCCCCAAGAGATGTAAGTCTGGGATTTCCACTGTCCTAACAGTGGATCTGGTAGCTCCAACATCAATGAGAAATTATTTGAAATGGCCATAAACCTCTGTATCTACATATGGGCCACTCTGGTCCACCTCTTAATACTGCAACAAGTATGTAATAAAGCATTCCATGATGATAATTTAAATCTGAAAGAACATAACTTTCAAATGTTATGATTTTAATTCCGTATACATCAAATTTCAGCTAACCCAAATACATTCTGGCTATTATTTCCACAGTCTTTTGATATAAATCCAAATACAAGCCACACTTTTAATACTCTAATTCCAGTGCTGCACTGCTACATCACCAACCAATCACACACCAACTGACCAATCCAAGCTTGAAACACTATGACGGACAACCTGACTCCTCGCAGCACTCACCCTCCCTCACAATTTCCTGAGTACCTACACAAGTAGTGTACTGAACACTTTAAACTTTGTTTGCTTTTACTTCGGAAATAAAGTTTTGCATACACACAAGCATCTCTTCAGCATTCGCTAAAGTAGTCTCAAACCAGGGTGAAATCAACCAAATTAATGCATCTTGCCCCATTTGTGCAATTAGGTTCAACTAACACTGATCAAAATTAATCAATCAAAACAATGTAATAACCCTATGTTACCGGTGCAGGTGATGGTACCTCACACATCACACCTTATATCTCTGCAAACAAGTTTTTAATCATTATTGTATCCCATGGATCTATAGACTACAATGATTCTGGAATCTTCTAACACTTTTTTCAACCACTTGTCAAACTATTGTGCTTCACTCACTCATTCTAATCAACATTCATCCGAACAAGACAAAATACACAATCACAGTCAAAACACATTTGCCCTACCTTCAAACCACACCGCCTTTGAGTACCGCTTTGCCGGATCTTGAAGTTCTGGACATTGGTTTCAGGAGTATGAAATGCTATAATTATAGTCTGGGTACCATTGTATAGCTCCATTCAGGATGTAAAACCTATTCCGTGCAGAGTGTTAGAGTGGATATTCTCCCAAATTTCCACAAAAGATACCACCTTAAAAGATACCTACTGAATCTAAAATGCTGGCACCTTTTTGGCGCCTTTTGGAGGATTACATTAAATTACAACCCCTCTTGTTGTGCCAGGGAATTTAAGAAAAATCCTGGAGCCCAATTGTGTAAATCAGTGTTGCTAGACTGCATGAACCTGGATAAATCCTTAGATATTCCATGGCTTACATTTGAGCTTTGAAATTCTGGGCACTTCAGCATTTTATTATAAGCCACCTATCTTATCCAGCATTCCTTCAGCATAAAAGTTCTTTTTTATCAACATGCACAAAGAGCCTGGCAAGAGAAAAGCTGGGAAGAGAGGGGAGACGTTTCCCAAGGTTTACCACCCTGCCCAGCATTTTACATAGTTATTGTAGATGAGAGCCAGAAGTTTTTACCGACAAGGTTCCAACTCCTAACTATAAACTTTTTGGTTGCTTTTCTCACCCAAGGCACCTGGTTTTCATCATGCCCCCATCATTGTGAAGTCCCAGCCCAACAAAGCACTCTGCGCACTGTGGCGCACGTTAACTGGCGCATCCCTGGGGATGCACCAGTTAACATAAATCTGCCCCCTAATCTATATTAAATTGTGCGATTCCTTATTTTGCTCTTGCATTTAAAGAATCACAAATTGCGATTCCTTAAATGCAATGTAGGTAGCAAAAAAGAAAGTGCACTTTAAGCTTAAGGAATCGATAATTACCACCAACTTCAAGTTGGTGGTAATTAGCGATTTCCTGTGAAAAAAGACTTTTTTGCTTTTTTTAAAGTGCCATGTGGCACACATTCATGCCCTTAGGGCATGTATGTGCGCCACATGTGCACACATGCAAATTTCAGGGGTGCAACAGGGTGTATTTTTGAAACCCTGGCACCCTTGAAATAACTCCTGCTATTTGCGATTCTTTAATAACGAATTGCAAATAGTGAATATATTCCCATTCATTCCTATGGGCCTCCTAGCCCATAGGAATAAGTGGGTAGGTATTCCTTATTAACGAATCTCAATTCGTTAATAATTAATATTAAGAAATCGCTAATATTTTATCAATTCCTACCTACATTCAGAATTGCGAGTCCTTAATAGCGAATAGGTAAAATTCGCTATAAAGGACTTGCAAATTTTATATTACCTACATCTGGCCTTAAGAAGATTAACGAAATCCTCATAAAGGGTTGTTCCAGAGACTCAGCCAAGTTCTCCTGAAAATATTAGTAGAAACTGCCTAAAAGAGAGACAATGAAGGAATGGGATCACTGACATAATATCGAGGGACAGAATATCGACTATCAAAAACATTGTGTAAAAAATATTGACAGACAGAATATCGAGTTTGTATCTACAAACAGGTAAGTACAAAAATATCGAGTATAAAATATTGTTTACTAAAATATAGTTTATAAAAATATCGACTTTATTAAAAACAATGTTAAATTAAATTAATATTAAAAAATAATTACTAAAATATACTTAAAAATACTTGAATTAACTTATAATAATTAAATATTTAATGAAAGTTATAAAAAATAATTAAATCACATTTGTTAAAACATATATATATAGTAACATAAAATAATTAAATAATATCCAATATTATTACTGTAAAATAGCAGAAGTGTTAAAATTACTATTCCCACTCCAAAGAGTGCAATGATAGGGAAAGCATTGGATAGCGTAGGGGTTAAAATTACTATTCCCACTCCAGTGGGTGCAACAGTAGGGAAAGCGTTGGATAGCGTAGGGTTAAAAATTACTATTCCCACTCCAGTGGGTGCAACAGTAGGGAAAGCGTTGGATAGCTTAGGGGTAAAAATAACTATTCCCACTCAAGTGGGTGCAACAGTAGGGAAAGCGTTGGATAGCGCAGGGGTAAAAATTACTATTCCAACTCCAAGGAGTGCAACAGTAAGGAAAGCGTTGGATAGCGTAGGGGTAAAAATTACTATTCCCACTCCAAAGAGTGCAACAGTAGGGAAATCGTTGGATAGCGTAGGGGTTAAAATTACTCTTCCCACTCCAAAGAGTGCAACAGTAGGGAAAGCGTTGGATAGCGTAGGGGTTAAAATTACAACTCCCACTCCAGCGGTGCAACAGTAGTGAAAGCGTTGGATAGCGTAAGGGTAAAAATTACTATTCCCACTCCAAAGAGTGCAACAGTAGGAAAAGCGTTGGATAGCGTAGAGGTTAAAATTACTATTCCCACTCCAGTGGGTGCAACAGTAGGGAAAGCGTTGGATAGCGTAGAAGAAAAAATTTACTATTCCCACTCCAGTGGGTGCAACAGTAGGGAAAGCATTGGATAGCGTAGGGGTTCAAATTACTATTCCCACTCCTGTAGGTGCAACAGTAGGGAAAGCGTTGGATAGCTTAGAGGTAAAATGCACTATTCCCACTCCAGTGGGTGCAACAGTAGGTAAAGCGTTGGATAGCGTAGAGGTAAAATGTATTATTCCCACTCCAGTGGGTGCAACAGTAGGGAAAGCGTTGGATAGCGTAGGGGTTAAAATTACTATTCCCACTCCAGTGGGTGCAACAGTAGGGAAAGCGTTGAATAGCGTAGTGGTTAAAAGTACTATTTCCACTCCAGTGAGTGCAACAGTAGGGAAAGCGTTGGATAGCGTAGGGGTAAAAATTACTATTCCCACTCCAAAGAGTGCAACAGTAGGGAAAGCGTTGGATAGCTTAGAGGTAAAAATTACTATTCCCACTTCAGTGAGTGCAACAGTAGGGAAAGCGTTGGATAGCGTAGGGATAAAAAATAATATTCCCACTCCCGAGAATGCAACATTAGGGAAAGTAAATACTTCATATATTATTGTACACAATTTAAATTAATATCTATAAAAAATTATTTAAAAATAATTAACAATTTAATATAATATAATAATGAATCAATTAAAATTACTAATTAACAATAATTATTACAATTAGTTACCTATTAATACAAAGTAATTACTAATTAACTATTAATTATTTAATAATTAAAAATTAATTAACAATCAATTAGAATGAAATACAATTAAATTAATTTAATTATTTAATTAATTATAAATACATTACTTCCCACCCTATTCCCCTATAAACCAACAACCCGCTACAGAAAATAAATTAGTACAATTAACATAATTAGCTATTAATCAATTAATTACAATTAATTAACAATTACAATATAATTAATTACTGAATATAAATTAATTAACTATTAATTATAAATTAATACCAATAAATAAATGTACATATTTATTTAATTATAATTAAATTACTTCCCACCCAATTCCCTTTTAAACCCACAACCCGCTACACAAAAAAATTAGTGAACTTAACATAATTAGCAATTAATCAATTAATTAAAATTACTTACCAATCAAAATTATTATTAGTTACCAAATATAAATTATTTAACAATTAATTAAAAAATAATACCAATAAATAAATGTACTTATTTAATTAATTATAATTAAATTACTTCCCACCCTATTCCCCTATAAACCCACAACCCGCTACAGAATTGAATTACGCAAAAAAGAAAAATACAAATTTCATCAATTAAAATTAATTATAACAAAAATACACACTTTTCACACATATTATAACATAAAAAACACTATAAAAAATTTGATATTATTAAAAAATCGATATTTTTAATAATCTATATTATATACTTCGATATTTTAACTTTCTATATTTTTAACATTCGATATTACATTACTTACCTTAAAAACGATATTTTTGATATCTGTATTCTGTCCATTCAATATTTTGTCCAATCTATATTTAAAACTCGATATTATGTCCAATCGATATTTTGGACTCGGTATTTTGACTGTTTACCGAAGGAATGATAGCAGTACCTATGATCAGGAAAATAAAGGAACTCTTCTCACAAGACATAAAGAAAAGAAAGAAATCACTTTAAGCAGTAGCTTATGGCAAGTTGGGCTATCACAGCCAAAGTGCCATAGGGCAACGCAAGGTAGGGATGCATTGAAAGAGTCTTGAGCCTCTTTGTCTAGGAACACATAATGTTAGATCTAGGGGACTCTAGTTGGCAATGGTATTCACCTTTGTACAGATAGGGACCCTTACTTCTAAGTCAGGTAAGGGGTTTACACTCCTTAATAACCCCTGCTCACCCCCTTGGTAGCTTGGCACGGGCAGACAGGCTTATCTCAGAGGCAGTGTGTTAAGCATTTGTGAATATACACAGTAATACAGTGATAACACTACAGATCGACACAACACAGGTTTTATAAAAATAAGTATTCTTTATATAGACTTAGCACAAGACCACAAACAACAAAAATCCACAATACTACACTTAAGATTGCTTAAAAGATAATAAAAGTCTCTTAGTTCAAGTTGATGGTACACAGTTCTCAACAAAGTACCTGGATGCGTGACGCAAATTAAACAAAAGGCTTGCAGGAGGGGAGATGCGTCGGTTCCGTGACCTGGGGGAATGGTCGCATCCTTCCTCAATGCTTGCACAGAGTAGGGGACTTGTTGTGAGCCTTACCAGTGCAGAGGTGATGCGTAGATTCTCGGCCTGCGGGCCCGTTGCAGTGCACAAGATGGCGCCTTGATGCGATGCGACGATCCAGTTGCGATGCGAGATGATGGCGCCCTTGATGCGGCGATGCGATGACGATGCGATGACGCCCTGGCAGCCTTGCGAAGACTTTGTACTTTGGAGCCGCGACATGCCCTGCGACGCGCTTCTCTGGTGATGCAATGGCGACTCTTTCGATGCGTCGCGCTTCCATGGCGATGCGACAGCAGACAGCTTTGATGAACACACGCTTCCAGGGAGATGCGACGAAAGCTTGTTTCTCCGGCGATGCAATGATTTCAGCTCCGGCGGCGACACGCTTCTTCTTGATGAGTCGCGCTTCCAGCTCCCATCGGCACGCAAGTGACTGGAGTCAGAATTCCCAGCAAGGAAATTCAGGAGGGAGCTAGAAGTGAAGTCTTTTGGCCCTGAGACTTCAGCAGGAGGCAAGCACAGTTCAAGCCCTTAGACAATATTCTGTAGATGAATGAAAGTCCTTAACACCTTGACTGCTACAGCAATTCCCGCTCGGTGCTGAACTTTTCAGATTTCCATGGTTCATTACGAGCTCAGCTCGTCATAAGCACACGACCAGTGTACTGCATGACGAGCTGAGCTCCTCATGAGCATGGAAGGGGTTAAAAAGTTCCTTCTCCTTTCCCTTGGCAATGAAGTAACCATTGCAGGCCAACCCAGCAAACAGCACACTGGCAGAGGGGCAGTCCAAACTCCTGCAGCTTCCTTGGTTCTTCTCCTTGGCAAAAAGGTTTCTTGTTCCAGAAGTGATCTAAAGTCTTAGGACTGGGTCCCAATATTTATACCCCAAATCCTTATTTTCTCCGGAGGCAGAGAGGCCTCTGCCTAGTTCAAATCAGTTTCTAAGCACTGTGTTTACATGACTCTTCTCTTCCTTTCACTGTGCAGGGCAGAAACATCAGACGCCCCACAGGAGGTGGAGTCAGCACAGGGGAGAGAAAATGCAGCTCTGGAGCACTCTGTTGACATGATTCCTCCTCTTCTTTCACAGTGCAGGGCTGAGACATCAGACAAGCCACAGGGGTGGAGCCAGCATTGCATAGGGAAGGCCCAGCCCTATTCAGGTCCCAGGTGCAACTACCCCCTCCCTTCTGGGTGCTGACCTCTCTATTCACCACTGGGCTGCCCCAGCCTGTCTCCTGGCATTCCCCAGCCCTGTCACACACAAACCCAGACAAGGAATACAAAAGTCAGCAGAGGCGGGCTCAAATGGTTAGGCAAGCAAATACCTGCTTTCTAAAAGTGGTGTTTGCAAACACAGAATATTAAAATAAACTTTACTAAAAGATGTATTTTATTATTCTGAGTTCAGGGATACTAAACTCAAATTTCTACCATGTTCCCTGGTTCAGTTAGGATTGTAGGAATGTAACAATCTTAACTGCCCATACTGGTTTACGAGAACAGGTAGCCTTCAATAGTGAAAAACTAAAATGGCTGCAATTCACTATTAGAACATGCTACACACACCAGTGCATGTCCTACCTTATACTTACAATGCACCCTGCTCTTGGACCTACCATAGGGGTGTCTAATAGGAAGCAAAAGGAAGGTTTAGGGACTGGAAAGTGGGTGCACTTGGCCAAGTCAACATGGTAGTCACAGACTACCCACAGGCCTTGCAATGGCTGGCCTGAGACACACTTTACAGCCGCTTCTGTGGGTGGCACAACTAGTGCTGCAAGCCCACCAGCAGCATTTGATCTACAAGCCGTGGGCACAGATGGTGCACTGTACTAGGGGCTGACAGTAAATCAAATAACCCAATCATGGAATAACCAATTAGTATATCAATTCAACATAGGGAGCACTTGCACTGTGGCACTTATTAGCAGTGGCACAGGGCCCAAAACATATACCAGCAAAAACATATCAAAACAGAGGAGGCAATCCGTCAAAAAATGGAAGGGAGACTCACGCCAATGATGTCAGGTCTAACACGTGTCCCCTCCAGCTGAAATGTGGGGGGTCACTACCCTTTCCCTGGGAGTTCTCTTCACTAAGGCAGAAAAATCTGGACAGACCATCAGCGTTGGTGTGTTCTGTACCAGGGCGGTGTTCCACCATAAAGTCCATACCCTGTAGGGAGATGGACCACCTCCACAACTTTGGGTTCTCACCCCTCATCTGCATCAGGCATCTGAGAGGCCTGTGGTCGGTCTGAACCCGGAAGTGAGTCCCAAACAAGTATGGTCTCAACTTATTCAGCGCCCAGACCACAGTAAATGCCTCACGCTTAATTACACTCCACCTCTGTTCGAGTGGAAGTAACCTCCTACTGATGAAGGCTACAGGTTGGTCAAAGCCTTCTTCAGTAACCTGTGATAGAACAGCCCGCACACCATGCTCTGAAGCGTCTGTCTGTACAATGAATTCTTTTGAGAATTTGAGTGCCTGAAGCACGGGTGCTGTGCACATGGCAGTCTTCAGGGCATCAAAAGCTTTCTGGCAGGTGTCAGTCCAGTTCACTTTCTTGGGCTGCTTCCTGGAAGTCAGCTCATTCAAGGGTGCAACAATGTTGCCATACCCCTTGACAAACCTCCTGTAGTACCCTGTGAGTCCTAAAAAGTCTCTCACCTGTGTCTGAGTCTTTGGGGGTTCCCATGCCAAGATGGTATCAATCTTGGGTTGTAGGGGCGCCACCTGGCTGCTACCTACTTGGTGACCCAAGTACACCACGGAACCCTGCCCGATCTGGCACTTACTTGCCTTGATCTTGAGGCCTGCCTTGTGCAGTGCCACCAATACTTCCCAGAGGTGCCGCAAGTGTTCTTCCCAACTGGCGCTGAACACTGCAATGTCATCCAGGTAGGCGGCACTGAAATCCTCCAGTCCAGCCAACACCTAGTTGACCAACCTCTGAAAGGTTGCAGGGGCATTCTTCATCCCAAAGGGCATAACCCAGAATTGGTAGTGCCCATCTGGTGTGGAGAATGCTGACCTCTCCTTAACCCCATCAGTCAAGGCGATCTGCCAGTACCCATTCATCAAATCAAACGTGCTGAGGTACCGTGCAGCCCCTAATCGATCAATGAGCTCATCAGCTCTGGGGATGGGGTGTGCGTCAGTCCTGGTGACTGAATTGAGCCCTTTGTCGTCTACACAGAACCGGAGTTCGAGTGTGGCACCCGGTGAGGTAGCCTTTGGGACCAAGACCACTGGGCTGACCCAAGGACTGTTTGAGGGCTCAATGACCCCTAAAGCAAACATCTTGGAGATTTCCTCCTTAATGTAAGCTCTAACCTTGTCAGTCACTCTGTAAGCCTTGTGCTTCACAGGAGGACTGTCTCCAGTGCCCACATCATGGACGCACCACTCTGTGACACCAGGAACAAAGGAAAATTGATCAGGGAATTGTCCCAACAGCTGGTGGCAATCTTGCTGCTGATCAGGGGTCAGTGTGGCAGAGAGGCTGAAAGCATCCACTGACCCATCTTGCTCTGTTGCAGACAGGAGGTCAGGAAGGGGCTCTATCTCCTCTTCCATTCCATCATCTGTCGCTAGGAGCATGCCCACTACGGACCTTTGTAAGTGGGGCTTCAGGCAGTTAACATGAAGGACCCTTAAAGGGTTCCTTGGAGACCGCAAGTTTACCAGATAGGTTACATCACTCTTGCGCTCCACCACCTCATATGGACCAGTCCACATGTCTTGGAGCGCACAAGGCTCCACAGGGGCCATGACCCAAACTTTCTGTCCAGGCTGAAGCTCAATCAGAGTGGCATTCTGATCGTACCACAGCTTCATCTCTTCCTGGATGGCTTCCAGATTCGCTTGAGCGAGATCCCTGAAACGCCGAGTCTGGTTTCTGAAGGCCAGCATGTCGCTATATACATCCTGGGGAGGTTTCCTGGGAGATTGCTCCCAGCCTTCCTTGACCAAACTCAAAGGCCCTCTTTCCGGGTGGCCATACAAAAGCTCAAAGGGGCTGAACCCTAGAGACTTTTGTGGCACCTCACGGAGGGCAAACAGAAAGCATGGCAAGAGGATGTCCTACTTAAGCCTCTTTGGTTCTTCAAGACCCATGATCATGCCCTTAAGGGTCCGGTTAAATCTTCCAACCAGCCCATTACCTTGTGGGTGGTAAGGAGTGGTGAACTTGTAGGTAACACCACACTCCTTTCACAGAGACTTCATATAAGTAGAAATGAAGTTTGTACCTCGGTCAGACAGAACCTCTCTAAAGGAACCCCACACGGGAGAAGATCCCGATTAGTGTATGTCCCACCACGGGGGCCGTCACTGTCCTGAGCGAAATGGCTTCCGGGTACCGGGTAGCATGGTCCACAGACCAGGATAAACCTGTTGCCCATGGCTGTCTTGGGGTCCAGTGGCCCCACAATGTCAATGCCCACCCGTTCAAAGGGGGTACTGACTGCAGGAAAAGGTTGGAGAGGGGCCTCGTGCCTCCTTCCACTTATTCTACTTTGCCGGCAAGTTTGACAAGTCCTACAATGAGTATCTGAACTCTTCTGCATCTGGGGCCAATAAAAGTGGGAGACAAACCTTTCAAAGGTCTTGTTCTGCCCCTGATAACCAGCTAAAGGAACATCATGAGTCAAACCCAGTAGGAAGGCTCTGAAGCACTTGGGTACCACCAGCACACAGGCTGACCCAGGCTCAGCAACCTTAGGCTTGCTATACAGGAGACCATTCTCCCAGTAGATCCAGTGTGATCCAGACTGATCACCTGTTGCCTCGTTTGTGGCCTGTTGCCTCAACCCCACAACAAAAGGGCACTTCTGCTGCTCTTCACAAAACTCCTCCCTGGAGGGACCCTCCACTTGCTGCCAATGGGTCAGCTCAGGTAGGTTCCCCAGTTCATAAACCTGCTCACCAGTGGGTTCCAGGGCATCCCCCTCAAGGTCTGCCTGCTCCTGGACAGTGGGAACAATAGGGGCTGGTTTCCCATGCCCCTTACCTCTTCTCTTTAAGGCAGGTCCCTGGGCCATACTTTCAGGCTGCAGGGTCTCTTGAACACCTTTAGCTGCCATAGACCGAGTGGTCACACATGCCCACTCAGGCAGACCCAACATCTCCAAATGTGCCTTCCTCTCCACCTTAGCCCAAGGGGAGCTTTTTAAATCATTGCCTAAAGGACAATCAACAGGCATGGGTGGCCTCACAGCCACTTGAAGAGTACCAGAGACTCCCCCTCCACTCAAAGTGAACTTGAGCCACCTTGTAATGGCTCTCTGTGTTGTCAGCGTCAACAACTGGGAAGAATGCATGAAGGAGTACCTGCTCTTCAGAGACCAAGTGACACTTGACAGCTGTCACAATGGCTCCTGTGTCTCTGAGAGCCTCCACTCTATGGTCATTGATGGTCACCCACTGCCTGTATTTTTTAGTGTTATCAGGCAGCTGAGTCTTAGGGACCATCTCAAAGTCTCCTAATGAGACAAGAGACATTTCTGCGGGACCCCACCTACCTTGGGTACCCATCTCCTCCCTACCCAGGGCTACACTGGCCAACTGAGGGGGTGGTGCTCGGGGTGGCACATACTGCCCTTTCTGAGGACACTGGGGATCATACCAACGGTGTTCCACCTGCTTACACTGAAAGCAGGTAACAGGCCCCCTATGAATAAGTTTACCTGTTGGGGGTCCTGCCTTCTTTTTAGGGGGAGGCTGGGAACCCTTACCTTGGTTCCCTTGGGAATTACTTTGGGGACCTTTTGTCGGACTCCCTCTCTTTACCCTTGTCCCCCCACTCTTCTGTTGGGGACCCTGCCCACCTTTAGCGGAGTCTCCCACAATACCCTTGTGGACCCTGGCACTGACTCAGCGGTCCGCCTCCTCAGCAAGTTTTCTAGGGTTAGTCAACTTGCTATCAATAAGGTGCTGGCGTAGCTCTGGAAAACAATTAGCAGATAAGTGCTCCCTGGCAATCAAATCATAGAGAGCTTGAATATTATCAACATTGCTACCCCTCACCCATCAATCCATAGCTCTGCAAAAGAAAGACACATATTCTACACAAGTGGTACCCTACAGTTTCTTACAATTCCTGAACCTCTGTCTATAGAGCTCTGGAGTTAACCCATACCTTGTCATCAGTGCTTCCTTCATGTGGTTATAAGACATTCTCCTATGCTCCCTGGGCAAGTCTAACAAAGTATCCCTACCTTCAGTGACAAAGCGGCCCCACAACCCCGCTCCCCAATCCTTCTCAGGGACCCGGTGGGCCAACATTGCTATCTCATAGGCTGCAAACCACTGACCAATATCTTCACCTTTGTGAAAATCTTTGATGACATCCTTGGGAATATGTACCCTGCTTTCTGTAGGCACAGATGGTGCGCTGCGACCAGAGGAACTGATCTCTAAGCCCTTGGCCTTGATCTCTAACTCCCTCAACATTCTCTCATGCTCCATTCTCATTCTCTCGCTTTCCAAAGACAACCTGTTATTCTCTGTTTCTCTCTGACCCTCCATCTTAAGCTTAGTCAACTCCAGCTTCAGTGCTCTATTTCTCTCCCTGTCTTCCAGTTGTCTGGGGGACAGGTCTTTGGAAGAGATGCTGCTGCCAGGTTGGGACGGTACCCCTCCCCTGGCTAAAAATTCTGGCCCATCAATTTGCCCATCTGCATCCCCAACAGGCTCCACAACAAGATCAGGGACATTTCTGGCTTCTACCCAGGCCCTCAGCGCTTTTTGGTAGTCTTCCTTTTTAGAAATGCCTGGTGTAGCAACTTTCAAATTCCTGCAGAGATACTTCAGCTGTTTCACAGTGTAGGTTTCCAACCTCTCTTCCTCAAAATCAAGATCCATAGATGCAACAGAGGCTGCTTTACTCATGGTAGTAAGAACTTGGAGTCTTTAGAAAAAATAACAGTTCCAAGGAAAAAGGATTCTATCAAAAAAATAAGTATGTGGTCGCGTTTGGTCTGCACTCACTAGTAGTGTACACCAATCACTGTATATCAAACACAAATGCAAAGTCTAAATCCTCACCGCTGACCACCAATGTTAGATCTGTGGGTCTCTTGTTGGCAATGGTGTTCACCTTTGTCCAAATAGGGACCCTTACTTCTAAGTCAGGATAAGGGGATTACACTCCTTAATAACCCCTGCTCACCCACTTGGTGGCTTGGCACGAGCAGACAGGTTTATCTCAGAGGCAGTGTGTTAAGCATTTGTGAATATACACAGTAATACAGTGATAACGCTACACAGATGAACACAACACAGGTTTTATAAAAATAAGTATTCTTTATATAGACTTAGCACAAGACCAAAAATGACAAAAATCCACAATACTACACTTAAGATTGCTTAAAAGATGATAAAAGTCTCTTAGTTCAAGTTGATGGTAAATGCGACACAGCTCTCAACAAAGTACCTGGATGCGTGACGCAAAGTAAACAAAAGGCTCGCAGAAGGGGAGATGCGTCGGTTCCGTGACCCGGGGGATCGGTTGCGTCCTTCCTCAATGCTTGCGCAGAGTAGGGGACTCGTCGTGAGCCTTACCGGTGCGGAGGTGATGCGTAGATTCTCGGCCTGCGGGCCCGTTGCAACGTGCAAGATGGCACCTTGATGCGATGCGACGATCCAGTTGCGATGTGAGAAGATGGCGCCCTCGATGCAGCGATGCGATGACGATACGATGATACCCTGGCAGCCTTGCGAAGTCTCTGAACTTTGGAGTCGCGACAGGCCCTGCGACGCGCTTCTCCGGTGATGCGATGACGACTCTCTCGATGCGTCACGCTTCTCCGGCGATGCAACAGTAGACAGCTTCGATGAACACACGCTTCCAGGGATATGCGACGAAAGCTCGTTTCTACGGCGATGCGATGAATTCAGCTGCGGTGGCGACACGCTTCTTCTTGATGCGTCGCGCTCCCAGCGGCATGCAAGTGACTGGAGTCAGAATTCCCAGCAAAGAAATTCAGGAGGGAGCTGGAGGTGAAGTCTTTTGGCCCTGAGACTTCAGCAGGAGGCAAGCACAGTTCAAGTCCTTGGAGAATATTCAGTAGATGAATGAAAGTCCTTAAAAAGTTCCTTCTCCTTTCCCTTGGCAATGAAGCAACCAATGCAGGCCAACCAAGCAAACAGCATACTGGCAGAGAGGCAGTCATAACTCCTGCAGCTTCCTTGGTTTTTCAACTTGGCAGAAAGGTTTCTTGTTCCAGAAGTGATCTAAAGTCTGTGGGACTGGGTCCCAATATTTATACCCCAAAATCCTTTGTTCTCTGAAGGCAGAGAGGCCTCTGCCTAGTTCAAACCAGTTCCTGAGCACTGTGTTTACATGACTCTTCTCTTCCTTTCACTGTGCAGGGCAGAAACATCAGACACCCCACAGGAGGTGGAGCCAGCACAGGGGAGGGAAGATGCAGCTCTGGTGCACTCTGTTGGCATGATTCCTCCTCTTCTTTCACAGTGCAGGGCAGAGACATCAGACAAGCCACAGGGGGTGGAGCCAGCATTGTAGAGAGTAGGCCCAGCCCTATTCAGGTCCCAGGTGCAACTCCCCCCTCCCATCTGGGTGCTGATCTCTCTATTCACCACTGGGCTGCCCCAGCCGGTCTCCTGGAATTCCCCAGCCCTGTCACACACAAACCCAGACAAGGAATACACAAGTCAGCAGAGGTGGGCTCAAATGGTTAGGCAAGCAAATACCGGCTTTCTAAAAGTGGTATTTGCAAACACAGAGTATTAAAATAAACTTTACTAAAATATATATTTTATTATTCTGAGTGCAGGCATACTAAACTCGAATTTCTACCATGTTCCCTGATTCAGTTAGGACTGTAGGAATGTAACAATTTTAACAGCCCATTCTGGCCTATGAGAACCGGTAGCCTTCAATAGTGAAAAACAAAAATGGCTGTAATTCACTATTAGAACATGCTACACACACCAGAGCATGTCCTACCTTATACTTACAATTCACCCTGCCCTTAGGCCAACCATAGGGGTGTCTAATAGGAAGCAAAGGGAAGGTTTAGGGACTGGCAAGTGGGTGCACTTGGCCAAGTCGACATGGTAGTCACAGACTACCCACAGGCCTTGCAATGGCAGACCTGAGACACACTTTACAGTTGCTCCAGTGGGTGGCACAACCAGTGCTGCAAGCCCACCAGCAGCATTTGATCTACAAGCCCTGGGCACACATGGTGCACTGTACTAGGGGCTGATAGTAAATCAAATAACCCAATCATGGAATAACCAATTAGTATATCAATTCAACATAGGGAACACCTGCACTGTGGCACTGATTAGCAGTGGCACAGGGCCCAAAACATATACCAGCCAAAACATATCAAAACAGAGGAAGCAATCCGTCAAAAAATGGAAGGGAGACTCACACCAATGATGTCAGGTCTAACACATTCTATGTAGAAAGCAGCTAAACATGTTGCAAAAAGAGGTGAATCTCATCATCATCGTCCAATGGTGAGAGGTCTTCTGATGACCCGTCATCTTCGCCCTCAATTCTCACGGTGAACGTCCGAAACAATATTAATGGTTTTGAAAACAGAATAAAAATTATAATTATAGGTGAAAAGTCAGGGCACATACTTACATTGAAGATGATAAAAAAGAGTTCAAATCTTTTAAACCATTATTGTGCAACGTGAGTTTGATGACAACAGGGATGTGACACAAAATACACACTGCTAACATGTCAAACATTAAATTAGAACATTAGTCATTTGTGAAATAATCGGTAAGGGAACTTACCAGTGTCTACCATCCTCCAGCTGTGTAATAGCTGACCAGCTGTAATCTCATTGCAGGGAGCAGGATTCACTATTGTCTGAGATGGGAGCTGGGCCAACATCACAGAGCCTAGAAGAATTAACCCCTTCCGTGCTCCCATCGGCCGTTGGCCGTCGCAAGCACTACTTGGCTGGTGCTGCGAACGTCCAACGGCTGACGCGGCCACGCCCACTCCTTAGAACGCCCGCACTGCGCCGAAATAATGGCCACGGTAAACGGGTTAAGTACATTTCTAATTAAATACAACATTTACCATGTCAAACATATATATATATATATATATACATATATATATATATATATATATATATATATATATATATATATATATATATATATATATATATATATATATATATATATATACACACGAGTATCACATGTTCATATCCAAGTAATGGACATGACAAAATATATATAATGAATGAGTAAAACTTTTGGACTCAGAAAGACTTGCTAGTATTTGTGCTTGCCAGTTCTTGCTGGCTGTTGTGGGCCTTAATCTTGAGCTCTTACAGATGTGTGTATTTCAGCCCCAGTAGAAGGATTCACTTGTCTGTATGTGGACGTTTAAAATAGAATATTACAGAGTTACAACAAAATATCCAGGGGTCCAGTTTGTCTCCAGGGAGAGTTCTAGCCACCTCTACCCTGGTGAACTTCCCCTTCACCTGTTCCTCTCATCCTGCCACATTTATTTTGATTTCACATTCTGTCCAGACATCCTCCCCTAAATCATTCACCCCATCAGCCAACTACTGCAATAGGGGAGCCTTCTGTGTGGCACTAGGAAAATATGGGGGCAAGCCATGGAGTTTTTTGTAGTCAGCCATTACAAATGAGATGATAGTGCCGGTCTCCTCCACTGAAAGATTTCTCTTGCTTCTAAACACAATAAGCATTGTTGAAGAAAATTGGCAAGTGAGCCGCCAGGTAGCAAGATGAGGTGTAAAGAAACAGAGGCTTGGTTGTGGCCAGCTTTATTGTAATTTAAATGTAATGATTTTCAGCTGTAATTAGTTGATTTCAGGTGTTTGTACCTACTAGTTAGTTTGCTATATGTAGTTCTCACCTTCTCTGCCATGCGGAATCCTCTGACTGAGAATGGACTTTACTCTCCGAGTGAGACTCCGCAGTCATAACGGAGCACTACAAAGAAAAGCAAAATAATGTACTCATACAGCAACATTGCGGAACCGCTTCAAACATTCATTCTGGAGCTAATGATTTTCACCCTTTATAACAGCTATTTCTCACATGAACAGAAATGGTATCTACAGATGTCTGGAATGGCCATGGGAAATTGTGCAGCACCGTCCTATGCCAACATCTACATAGGCGAATTCGAATTCAACTACATTTACTCAGACAGTAACTGGACTGACAATCTGAAATTCTATGCACTGTACATAGATGACCTTTTTTTCGTGTGGAAAGACACACGTGAAAATTTGGAAACTGCTCTTAAGACATTGAACTCTAAAGACAATCGAATTGAACTCACCTGGAACATCAACAGCGAGGAAATAACCTTTCTTGATGTGCTCATAAGATCAACATCCCAAGGCCTGCAAACCGACCTATATCGAAAAAACACAGATCGGAATAACACCCTGCACTTCACTAGCTTTCACCAAAATTCCCTTAAAAAACATCTCCCCTTCAGCCAACTACTGAGGGTTAAACGCATTGTATCAGACCCCAACACCAGTATACACCAGATGGAATCTATGGCCAAGAGATTTTTGAAGCGAGGATACCCTAAAGCAACCATCGATGAAGCCATAACACATGTATCCACCATCTCAAGATCACAAGCCCTACAAGGGACTATCAAGAAGGACAACAAGAGAACAGTACTGGTCAGTAAATATTCGACTTCTAGCCAAACATACAAAAGCATTATAATAAAACATTGGCGCATCCTGTCTTCAGAACCAGACTTCGGCGACCTCTTCAAAGAGACACCGATCTTCGCATATACCCGAACGAAGAACATTAAAGAAACTTTGTCCAAAAAAACAGAGGAACAATGCATTTACACCGGCATACGACCGTGCCATCATTGCAACAATTGCAACAACATCATAAAAGGGAATACCATCACCCACCCAATGAGGGGATTTGACATCAAACTGAGAGTTAACGCGACATGCGATTCATGCAATCTGATCTACCTGTTGAAATGCCCGTGTGGCAAGATTTATGTAGGCAAGACATTCAGGAAGATAAAAAACAGCATCAATGAACATAAATCAAACATCAGGACTAAAAATACCAAATCCAACATCGCTGTCCATTTCAGCGAGGCTAACCACAATATTGCACAGTTGAAATTTATTGTCCTAGAGATGGTACCTAAAACAGAAGGAAAAGACATCAATAAGACACTTCTCCAAAGAGAAAGTTCTTGGATTTATAGACTGCAAGCCATGAAGCCTCATGGCCTCAATGACCGGTTGGAACTAAGTTGCTACCTATAGTACCCTTCGGGTACATGACATGCACTCTGCTGCGATGATTTGTTTGCTAAGCTTGTATATCACAGACCTACTTCTATATGTCACTGTATATACCCTGTGCACATCCCTAGCGTCTAACTTAACCACTCTAAGATGGTCGCCCGCCGGGCCACCAACCTCATAGTCCGTCTTTGATCTCCATTACCACCCTTCCCAGCTAACCCGAGCACACTGAACACTCCGCGAGTAATCCACACGGAGCCTCCGCGGACTCCGCAACCCCAGCAGCACTCCCCACGAGGACCCGACCTTGAAACTCCACCACACTAGTAAGTCTCACCATTTCCTCACTTTCCCTTGATCCAGCGTATTAACTCTGGTACCACGATCTCTTACGTTCGTGTTCCCACTTGTCATTCCAGATCATCCGATCGGGGGAATGTATCTTGAACGTTAACCGTAAGCCTTGACTTGCACTAGGCATCTTTTCACTGAGCACGTTGACTCTATTATCCGCGCACTATCCCGTGAACGCACTTACATTTGAATGAACTGTTTCCTTTCGGGCTCCTCTGTTGTTTTCAAGCACCACGCTCCCACACGTTTTCTCACTCGGTTTAATTTTCGTCGGCAACCACCATTTTCACCACCTTTTGGTTTACCCAGAGCACACATCAAACACCCTTTCACCCCGGATTTCCCAAGCATGGCAGAGAACACCACGGGACAAGCATGCAACTTTAAGTTTCCTTAGTGACTTTATTTAATTTATACACATGAGTTAACATACGTTGATGAGTACGTTATTTTGCTTTTCTTTGTAGTGCTCCTTGACAAAGAGCCAACCGGCTCGAAATGCATCGGAGCTCATATGTTTAACTTGGATGTTACCATAGATGGTGAAATTGGAAAACAATATGGATATTGAATAACTGAGAATATATCAGTTTGAAGAATATGTCAAATAAACTGCGGATTTTTTGAACTTAAGCAATCATTTATTGAATTAAACTCATTGGAGTTGATTGTCTTTCGACAAACGAACCACTACAGAGTGCCCATAGGCAGGGATGCATTTACACTTGAGGTAATGCACTCACCCCCTCATTGATCATTTGGCGTATCCGGACAGTTACGTCACCTGCTGGAGCACCTGAAAATTTTCCGAACTATAAAGTACTCCACACACAACACCCATTAAAAGCTAGGTTGTGTGCCGTGCCGACACCCTTTCTTGTATCCGCAGTCATACCGACATTACTCATAAAATTACGAACATAGCACAAATATGTTAACTTACACAAAGGTGTACGGGGAATATTACCAAGCAATAGCGATAATTATCGCTATTGCTTGGTTAGAGAAAAAAATTTATCGCTGAGCTGCGGCGATTTTTATCGCAGATAAACCTTGGTATTACCAAGGTTTATCGCAAATGCGATAAAAATCGGCCGCAATGCATGAATATCGCTGAAAAGTCAGCGATATTCATGCATTACCGAGCTAATGCTCTTAGCCATGGTATCCACCTCCCATTGGATAACATGGCTAAGAACTGCTCAGGGCAGGTGTTAGCTTTTGGAGATATTCGCGCTTAGCGCGAATATCTCCAAAAGTTGGTAATAGGAGATAGCGATCTTGGCACGCCCACTTTGCATGTCATTAGTGATAAATATCACTGACATACAAAGTGGGGCCCAAGATGGTCGCTATCTCCTACTAGCTGTCGCTAACTGATGTTAGCGACAGCTAGGTAATAGGGAGATAATTTTATCTACGCTTTCTTGGCTTTTAAAGCCAAAAAAGTGGAGATAAACCCCCTTGATAATATGCCCTTACATTTGTGGGTCAGGCCCACTGTGTGCACCTTTAGTTTCTCCCCGTCAACCAGTACTGCACATTTATATAGTTCCCATTCAAACACCATAAAAAGCAGTAATCCGCCTTGAAGGCATGACAACTAATGTGCTATATATTTATCCTCCTTTCCTCGTTTATTTCTTGTCTGACTGTTATCTGAACAATGTTCTTGACAGTCAGACATTTATTCAAGTGCAGCTGTAAGGTATACTAGTCTACAGGTTTTCTCGGCAGTTCTTATATTGGGATCCTGTTTTCTTTCTTACTTTTTTTGTGCAATACCTTTTTGCCAGAACATCTTTGTGTGACATCTTGGTATATTCCACTTGCAAATGCGGATTGCTTTGACAGCAGATGTGCTGTACAATTGGAAGTGCTTTAAGTTCGGATGTCAACTGAGCTAGAGGTGTTAGAAACCAGAGTGCACTCTCATGAAGGTCTGCTGCCCTGAAGGACACCTGTCGTTCCAGCCCAGTAAGAGGCACGCCTCAATCACTCTTCAATCTACCACTTGTTTAAAAAGCATGTGCCACACTTTGCCTGTGGCTTTATCCTAGATTCTCACAAAATGGCGAAGATTTTTTAGTAATCGTTGCATCTGTTGCTGTGGTCTGTGCAGGTAGGCATGCATTTTTGGAACAGAAAACACATCAAGAAGAAATGAGATATAACACATCAGCCACCTTTAATTTACACATACCCCATCATGCGTCAAGAAACATTTTTGTGCAAGGTACACCTGGTCGAGAATTATAAAAATATCCCGTATTTTTACTTCTCCCTAGAATAAACTTAAAGAACACCAATGCCATAAGCCTAGTACTTGGAAGAGAAATTAATTATTTAGCCAAACTACCTTACGCCCACCAAATTAACCAACAGATGTGAACAACCCTTTGTCAAACAAGTAGAGAGGGGCCAAAATGACAACTTACCCCTCTATCCAATCGGAAATCAACATCAAAGAAAACTTACAATAGTTCAATTTTCAGTTCACAAAAAGACACATAATTTATGGCAGACAGTCTTGAATTCAGCCTTTCTCTGCTACTTAAAACCACTAATGGCCCTTATTGCATTTAAACATTGCAATACAACCCTACACTTAGGGCAGTTTGGTTTTACAAGCAAAATCATGTGTGTCAAGTTCAGGGGACACATGTCTACCTATTTACATACCTTTGTCTCCTCATGGAGTTCATCTGTCAGGTGACCCATGTCCGCAAACATGCCTTGAACAGGTCCTGTCGCTTATGAAACAGGGCCAAACAATAGGTAATGGAGCATGCCCTCATCTACAACATGTCAGTGCGGTGCTCCTCCCTTAGCACAGACTAAGCCTCGGGCCATGAAAAAGTAAAGGGATCAGGAACTCAAATACCAGGCCATGTATAATCTAATGAGGCCAACAGCGCAAGGAGATTTTATTTAGCTCCGAATTGTGTGTGGATAACTATTGGTGTTTTGAAAAAAACTCTATTAGATCACTGTTAAAATAATGAAAGAAAGATCTGTAGTCCATAGATGTATCCAAGATTATAGGTCTATTGTTCACTTAAGATCCTTGGTATAAGATGTTATGTAGATACAAGAGACAGACCGTCATGGTTTCACACACTGACAGTCCGATGGCATAATTTATGTACTGCAGCTTACTTTACAAGAAATACCAACACACTACTTGTGCCAGGTAGCCAAACTCCTACTAGACTCTGCCCCGACTTGTAGTGTGAAACTTAAGGCAACTGCAAATCCAGAGTTTTCTGCCACTGGAGCATGGAGGCTCAAACTCTCACGTCGCTCACTTTCCTCTGGAGCGGAAGGGCACACAGTCTCAGAATTAATCGTTACATTCCACATTAAAAATTGCGCTGGAAACTCGCTCCGTACATATAATCCATGTGCTGGTCTCACAGAACAATGCCAAACCACAAAAGTGAATTGTAAATAACCATGGAGAAAAATGTTAGTGAAACCTGCTGAAACACCCAAGAGTGTGAAAGATGCTACAAGTCTTAAGTACACGAAGAGTACATCAAACTGCTTTTGGCAATGGCACAGTTGATTTGTAGATGCTGTCATCCATATCAAGATATCTCCTCATCAAATTCATACAGGGAGGCAAACACCGAACTCATCTGCACCTCTCCAAACAGCTTGTAGAAATTTACAGAAGACCAAAGTAGATTAATAGAGTCAATGACAAAGAAACTGGCACTTACGTGGTAGGGCGACCGTTGATGTGGTCACCGGTGGGGTCTAGAGGTGCCAGGAAATGCCAGGTTACTTTACATCCAAATATACTTGAAATACTATAAGACCAAAATCCATTTAAGCTTGAGGTTTCTTTAGTCCAAAGTCCATTTTTCCTCAAAAACTGCACGTAGGTTCTTTTACAATCGTCGCCAGTGTTAAAATAATGAAAGAAAGATCTGTAGTCCATAGATGTATCCAAGATTATAGGTTTATTGTTCACTTAAGATCCTTGGTATAAGATGTTATGTAGATACAAGAAACAGACCCCACCAGGAGCAGTTTCACTGCTCAGCCCCTCATACCAACTGACATCTCCTTACTGTTCAACCCTCCCAACATTCCGATGACATCATCAAGAACCAAGCAGTAGAGCAGGGGCAAGCATAGGGAGGATGCACTAGCTACATTACAACAATCACTCAATGTCGCTTTCATTTCTCCCATTATCCTATATGTTATACTGCTGGTGACTAATTTATACATGCTGAGAGTGTTGTTGGCAATGCCTGGTGTGGTACACATTAATGCACAAGAGGCAGATGGAAGCCATGGGCATATCATTTACATATAGACCAGAGAGCTGTGTTCTGAACCTTAGAGTCAATCATCATTTAACATATTTCACAAGGTCTCCTGAATGAATTGACACTTTTCAGACATGATTTGCAATTCGTACAGCCAAAATAGCCGTGTAAAACTGCAAAACGATGCATGCATTGTCACGTACCTGTGGAGAGGGTAATATTGTGCAAACATGCAATTTTGCATAATATTTCATGGGTGTCTACGGGTTGAAACCCAAAAATGGCAATTTATGTGTAAAATTATAAGTTTGTTCTACACAATACCACATTTGTACTGTATATAAGAATGCCAAATGTATATTCTACTTTTTTTCTTTTCTATTTTAATTAAAAACGTTTTAAATAAATAAAGTATGTAGCTTGGACTTCCATTATTGGATGAAATTCTCCTTCCAGCAGTATCAGAACATAACAGTAAAACCGCTGAATGTAATTGAATAAGTGAAAACATTGAGGTCCATTAGGATGGCGGACGGACAAAGTCCGTCCGCCATCCTGTCTGAGGACGGGACCGTCCGCCACAGGTGCGGAGGTCCCGTTGGTGGAATTAGGATGCACCCGCCACAGTGGCGGGTGCATTCTGCATTTTTAACATTGCGTCGGGCAGTGCTGAAAGCACCTCCAGCCACAGTGTTAAAAATGCATATTGGGCGTTTCAAAGCACAACATGACAGGCACCGCGCGGTGCCTGCCATGTTGTATTTTGAAACGCAGGGTGGTACCATAGGTACCCACCATGTGCAGGCCCACCCCCCTTTCACCCTGGCGGTCTGCAACGGGCCCCCAAAGCAAGGACCGTATGCCTTTTCGTGGGCGCATTGCCGCCATGGAAATGCATAGCCCCCAGCACATCCTAATATGGCTGGCGATGTCTGATAGACACCGCCACCATATTAGAGCTTTTCCGCCGCGGTCTTCACGTCCGCCACGGTCCCCCCGCCATTGTAATATGGCGGGGGGGAATAGGTGGCGGACGGACAAGTATGGCATACGGATCGCCACTGCCTGCATGGAGGTGGCGATCCGTCCACCATCCTAATTGATCCCTTAGTCAGCAAAAATCTGTATACGAAAACTAGAGGACGTCCTTTCATGGGTCCTGTATTTATGTGTTGCCAAAGTCTGCCTCTGAAGGTTTCCATTTAAAATCTCTCTTTAGCGTAAGCTTGTGCAACCCTCGCAAGCCTAGTTTTAGGATTCTTAGCTAAAAAAATTGTAAAAAAAGTTTATGCACCCTCGTCAGTCAAGGACAAAGACATAGGATGTTCAGAATGTCCTTTTGTAATGCAAATGTAAGTAACGTTGTGAGCGATCTAGGCCTGGAGCGCATCTTCGTGTATGAATAAAGGAATTATACAGATTTCAAATAACTGTTTTATATTGCCTACATATACCACTGTTCGAAAAGGTGACTGCAGGTCATTACAGATTGGTTGGTGCCTTACTTACACCGCTGATGTTCAGGTGCATGTGCAACATATTTGGGAAATATGTTTTACGGTTTCCTATTTCAGGTCACCATAATATTGGTTGTTTAGCACAACCAATCCACTCTTTCTTACACATTTCGATATAACACACCCCTTACCTCACATCTTATCAGTGGAGAGTGTTTTTAAATCCTAAAGCTATCATCTCAGCAGTAAAAAAAACAAGAGTGTGGATCAGGAAATCATTCGGAATTTTGTAAAGGTTTCTTCCTACATAACCGACGGAGACCATTTAATAACGGATTCTGATAAACGTATGGAGTGGCCTTTCATTCCTGTCGATATGAGTTTTCATATCCAACCAAAGTCTTAGAAACAAACATATTAATTGATGTCTTTCCCATTTCGGAAATCAAATAGACTACACATTTGTGATTGTGATTGTTTTGCGATTCTTCACACACTTGAACCTAAGACAATTTCTTTTCCGTTTTGTAATTGTTTTTCCCTCTAGTTGCTTCAATTCAGACAATTTAAAGCTGTTGTAATCCACTCACCACACTGAATTTCCACGGAAATAGGCAATACTTTCTATTGTGTTAGATATATTGTCTCCACAGGCCACTTGGGGCTTGATTCATATGTATGTTTTCGGTAGGTAAAGCTGACATACCGCTGGAAATTCAAGAGTAAGTTATACCAGTGCTGGACGTAGGTCACACTTACAAACACAGCCTTGTGGGTCTGTTTCATGGGAGAATGCCTTTTAAGGCTCTCTAATTTGTCCCTGTGTTATGAGTGGAGTGCAATTCTCCTGACCTGTAACTTTGCCTAGCCCAATAAAAGTATAGTGGATGAAACCAATCATGAAAGATATAGCAAAATAATGAATTAGATGACCTGCTACCTGGGATATGGCTCATGGACTACTGATGTCACGGGTAGGAAAAGCAGTGCAAAAGCATCTCCACTAATCGCCCTCCAAACTGTCCACCCAAATCACCTGCACGCAGTTTTCTACAGCCCAGTGTTCTAAGCCACATGTGGTCTCATTCGGGGCAGCTATGTAACTATGAGGGCTGATAACCAGAGCTATTCGAATTACAAGAGGGTGTATTTCATGGGGAGACCTCCGCTGCTGAAAGTAGCCGAGACCAAGGCAAGGCATGGGGAAATGGATGCAAAGAAGGTGATTTCTGCAGGTTATTCCCCAAAATCTTGTAATCAGGAGCATTTCCACCTCCTTGGGGTAGCAATGACTCCAGTGGGAGCAATTCCAAGGTAGGTGTGGGAATAGGAAAAAAATGACAAACTCATAGTGGAGCCAACATTTGGCTATTAACTTGTTAATTTCTGGATTGCTATTGGAGTGGAAGGCAGAGAAGCTACCCTTGTGCCAGTTTAGGAGGTGGAATGTGACAGAATTTGGGCAACTCAGCACTTGGTGGTGGCAACAGTAGTCAGTGAGCTAGACCTGGACAGCTAGAACCAGTCAATAAAGTATAGTGGTCCAACAAAAGATGCCAACAAAAGAGTTTTTATCCACTCAAAAAGTCTGACAATACACCCATTCTGCATCCATCAATTGTTTTTTGGTGACTATACCTGATATCAACTTACCACTTATTCTCATCTGTTTCTTTGTCATATTTTTCACCAGGTGCTTTTTGTCATACTCATTCTTGTCTGAGTACTTTGATACCGAAGAACACAAATTACATTTTTGTGATTCCCGTTGTAAACCCATCTGATTGATGCGACTTTTTTTTCGAATTTATTTTGATGATTTATTGAAATTTGAGTTCATTCAACATAAATAATATGACCAAACACATTCCATACATTAAGAGCAGGCAATAGCAATGTACTAGGAGTCACTGATGTGTTGGCGAAAATGTTCTTGACAGAGTCAATGTTGATTTTTCAGTCATCCTCATATGGGGTTCGACAAGCTGCTGCATCCTATTTCAATATTCCGCCTCGCCACACTCAAACACACTTCCCAGAACAGTTTAATTAAGTGATAGGGCTTTCTTTTTTTCCATATGCCAAGTAGCAAAACTTTCACATTCTATATGTAGGAAATGTCAGCCACACCAGCAAAGCATTGCTTGAATTCCTCCAAGAAATGGCATCATTTGGTGCACAAACATAGAGTGTGGCCGAAGTCCCCAACTTGTCCACATCCCCTATTACAGAGTTTAAATTTAATTTTCCCAAAAGGTATCAATTGTTAATGTAAGATGTCCATAGTTGTATCTTTCACACTCAAATTACTGCACTCATTGATACCTCCCTGGAATATTGCAGAGCTTGTTCTCACCCATTGTCATCCAGTCCTGGTATGCTGCTCCATCTCTTGATCTAGTGTCAATCAATCAGTCAATCAGTGGAATTGTAAAGTGCAACTAATCACCAGGGAGGGTGACCAGGCGCTGAGGAATTGGCAGTTGTCGGAGAGATCAGTTGTACAGTCAGGTCTTGAGTGCCTTCCTGAATTCTAGGAGAGAGGCAGAAGTTTGTAGGTGCAGAGGGCGTTTGTTTCAAGATTTCACCACGAGGTAGGAGAAGGAATGTACTCCTCTGTTGCCATGGTGAATGTGAAGATTGTGAGCGAGGGACAGGGTGGAAGTTCGGCGGCGGTTGATGTAGGCTGGACCTTGGGTGAGAGTCGCTTTTTGTGGCCAAAATCCTATACATTCAGCAAACTGCATTTAAAGTCAGTACTTCTGCTAGCGTACTATTGTCTTCTGGAGTTTGCAGGAAAATGCCTCTTTTTGCATGATCATCCCTATTTATTTGGACTACTGCTGTTGATTTTTGGACTATGTACACTGGAATCCTGTTAACCACATCACTGAACATGTGCTATGACCCTAAAACATGGTTGAAACTTCAAATTGCCACATTTAAATTACCTATACATCTCTAGTATATGGTACCCTGTGTACGGTGGGTCTGTAAGTTAATTGTCGCTAGTGGACTGCAGCACTTATTGTGCCACCACTAAAGTAACAACATCAAGCATGTCTTCAGACCTGCCCCTGAAGCCTGAGTGTGAAGTTTTTAAACTGCAAATTCAACCTGACAAAATAAATCTTTCACCAGGCCTAAACATATCCTTTTAATACTTATGTCACCCCTAAGGTAGGCCCAAAATACCAAAAGGGCAGGGTTTATAGTACATAAAAGCAGCCGCGGCCGGTCGCGGGAGTACATGCCGGGCGGTGACGTGGGGAGGGGAAGGGGCAGGGTGGGGGGTAGTAATGTATGTAATATGGAGCTTTACAGGTAAGTAAACATATAAATAAATAAAACGAATTTCGATGCGCGCACTGCATTGCATTTGGTGATGCAGTTTACGCAACGAAATTCGTTTTATTTATTTATATGTTTACTTACCTGTAAAGCTCCATATTCCATACATTACTACCTCCCACCCTGCCCCTACCCCTCCCCACATCACCGCCCGGCAGGTACTCCCACTACCGGCTGCGGCTGCATAAAAGAGGACATGTATACATAAGTTTTACCTGTCCTAGTAGAGAAAATCTCCAAACTTGTTTTTCGCTGTGTAAAGGCTAGCTCTCCCATTGAAAAGCACTGAGGGCCTGATTCACAAAGGTATACTTACACTTTTTTAGTAAGTCTACAATAGTTTTATATTCACAAAGGCATTTTGCTAGTTCTATCTTTTAATGTTCAGGGATTTCGCAGATGCAAAGATACTACTAGTAACATACCTTTGTGAAAAGTAAACAATTGTAAACACACACAAACATGCAAGTTTTTCCTTATGAATCAGGCACCCTGTTTCATTATAGCACCTTATAATGCATAACTTCAGTTTGAGAATAGCTAGAGATATGATTGAATTTAAACTACAATATAATGGCCAAGTCGGATTTTAAATAACTATTTTGAAAGTACCACGTTTAAAAGGTTATATAGAAAGCAATGGATGGAATGCTTGGATTAATTTTAGCCACTGTTAATAATTCGGACAGCATACTCTGTCTACACCTGCAGAGTTTTTTAGTCTTTAACAAAGAAATGATGTGGCAGACACACAAGGTGATCTGTGTTAGAGACGGAAGATTTGTCATCCTACATGGGAAGCTACATGGAAACCCAGTCACTTTAGCTTCTATATTTAGTCCCACCACTGACTCCTCCGACTCTATTACAGAAGTGTGGCACCTGATTGCAGGCATGGGGATTGGAACAGTACTCTGGGGAGGAGACTTTAATGTTGTCGTTGATCTGCAGGTGGATAGATCCAGTGCAAGTAGATGCCCACACACAGGGTGTGGCTCCATTCTATTACACAGGACAACCACTTGGTAGATGACTGGCAAATTATACATCTACATGGTGGTGAAAGTACACGCATAACTTCAGCGCACAACACATGGTCAAGGCTTGACTACTGGCTACGTTCTAGAAACGCATCCCTCTAGACCACCAACATAGAATACCTCCATAGGGTTCTGTCTGACCATGCTCCAGTGTTCCGAGAGATTGCCCCTGCTTCTGCTCGCTTGAGGGTTTTTACTTGGAGACTCCTTCTGATTGCACTCAAAGATTCTGTCTTTAGAAATGAAATCCGAGTGGCCACAGTTGATTACTTCACTCGCAATGATCTATCAATAACCTCTCCACCAACACTCTGGGAGGCATTTAAGGTCTTTAAACAAGGTGACTGCATTTGTAAGCAGGTTGGGGTGCTTCGGTCAATACGCACACAACAAACAAATTTGTTCGCCTACTGGTGGCATAGGAGGAATCTTTACAGACTGGGTAGCTGCCACGCCGTAGGCTAGTGCTATCGTTTTTTTTTTATTTCAAAGGCAAATCGTAGTTTGTAGAAAAGGCTTCACTTAGTGCAGATTTTTCAAGGTTTCTCCATATACTTTGCTTGAAATGATAGTAATAGCCTTGTATGGCTGTGTGGGGGTAAAATTAGAATGGTTTGAGTCAAGGCTTGCTCAAAATCTATGAATATTTTTTGAGCATTAGTTATTTGTTATATGTTTTTTATGGTCTAAGAGGACGTTGTAAGAACTGCGTTATTTATTTTAGTAGTAGGGCATGTATAAAAGTGATATTTGTGTTTTGATATTCATCGTGAATTGTGTATATCTGAATGAATGACATGGGACACATTTTGAAGGTCCCATCTATAATCCGTGTTTGACATTGGCTAAGGGCCTTATTATGAATATGGAGGTCCATTGGACCACTACGGCAGACTATCGGACAGCTGTAGTCGTGGTGGCCGTCCTTGGACCGTCAGGCTGGTGGTCCATCCGCCATATTTTGACTATGTTGGTTGGACCACAACAGAACCACTGTGGAATCCTAGTGGTATGCAGCGGTATGAGGCTGGTAATATGCTGGTGGTGCCACTGCGGCACCGCCAAGCATATTACTAGTTTTCTCACTTCCACAGTTTTCATAGCGGTGCGACCGCTATCAAAAGTGTGGTGGTGAGGAAACAAAGGGGGCCATACAGGGTCCACTGATGCCTCTGCGCCAGGGGATGAATGCAGGGGGGGAACATAGTGTGCCCTGTGTCTACATGCATTCCCAGTTCCTGCAGTGCATGGACTTGACAGTCCATGCCCTGCGGAAACATGGAATGGTGTTCCCCCTTGCAGTGCCTTGCAAAGGCTCAAGTATGAGCCTTAGCACTGCACTGCCATGGGCCAGCCACCACAGGACTGCCCGACCTGCATTCCAGTTTGAATCCAGCAGGCAGTCTCTTTATGGCTATGGCAGCATGGCGCCAAGTACTGGTGTGGCCCCCTGCTGCCAAACCAACAAAATCATAATACGTTTAAAAAGAACAGATGATGGACAGAATGCTGAATTAATCACAAATTCACTCCCAGTCACAGATCTGGGTTAGATCCATATTTTTTTGCAAGCCACGCCATTCCAGTTAAGACTCAGGCATATGCAAATCAGCCTAGACCCTGTTCTCCATTGGAACAGTCCAGCCAGAACTGCCAGGCCAGATTTTCCCTGGACCAGAAGTAAGCATCCTGGGACCGGATTTGGGTAATACCCCTCATCAGTGAGGCTAGCTTGAATCTAGTGGCGTAGCAAGCACAGGACCCACGTCATGGCTGTAGGTGTAGCTCAGGTGATTAAGTCACAACTTTCCTTTCTGTGTAATGATATACTTTGCAACCTCTGTCATTATATCTGAAAGTGGTGTGATAGTATTAATATATATATTATTTTAAAGTCTGTACATTTGTTATATACATGTAAAATATGTAACTACTTCTATTTGGTATACTATTTTGTATACTTATATGTATGTACAGTTTTGCAGCTTTTCGCTGAGGGTGTTCTAATGTAGAGCAGATGTTTTCTTTTCTGTTGGATAAAAAAATGTATGTTTCATTTTAAATTTTAATTTGTTGGTAGTTTGTAGAGGTTGATGTTGTTAGGTTTATTTTTCTTGCTATTTGTGTGAGTTTATAGTTTCTTTTTATTAATATACTCACTTTCTATATCTTTTTGCTGGATAGTTGTTATTTTCTGGCAGTTTATCTAGGTTTCAAGTCGTAGTTTTTTCTTTTAGGACGTCTTTGCAAAGAGATAGAAGTTGGAGAGTGTTTTAATCTTTATTTGCTATTTTACATTTTTAACTTTAATACCAAGTCGGTTTCAGTTTCAATATAAGTTTTACTTACTTGGGTAGGTAGTTGTTTAGAGGTATATATTTCTTTAATGCTCTGGTTATAGTTTCTGCATCTGGCTGTGTTTGTCGTTTTTGACGTATTTAATTGTTTACATTTTTGTGTCTTTTAAATTGTTGATTTAATTATTTGTTTGCTTTTAATGGTTTAAGTTGTTTTATTTTATTGGTTGGAGTAGTTTTAGTTTGATTTTTTTTAATCAGTTGAGTCCTTCCAGGATAAATGCTACTTTCGGTTTTATATTTGATGTATAATATATAATTGATTGTTTTTAATATACAATTATTCATATATGTTTATTATTATTTAGGTTGATGTTTAAATGTTTGTAGTTAATGCTAATTTTTTTGTGAGGTTGCATTGCTAATGTTTTAGATATATACTATATTGTGGTGAAAGGTAAACATTTTCTTGATGTGATATATTTTTATTTAATTTAAATATATGTATAAAATATTTTCTATGTATTTGAAGTCATTGTTTTTAGTAAAACGTATTTTAAATATATTTATTAATGAATATTTAATTATGTTGGTGATAATATTGTAGTTGATATTTTTTGAATCAATATTATTAACAGATTAAATGTTTATTTAAGTGTAACTAAATTTTTGTTTCCTACATTTAAGTTTTTTATAAAGGTAAAAAATAATATTTGTAACAAAGATATTTGTGTTCTTGGTATTTGTGGCTTCACTAGTTAAGTAAAGGAATTTGATATCTTTTTGCGAGTGTTTTAATTGTAAATGAGACTTATTGAGTGCACAAATACCCAGAGGTGTCTGGGTTGCAAATAAAACAAACATTAGAACAGTGACAATGAGCATCATACACTTTGGCACCATCACCCGGCCACAGAGATGCAAAGCTGCATCAGTTTAAAAAAACCGCCCGTCCCTCCACTCATCCCCCCTTAACAATTCACTCAGCAGCTCCAAAGGCTGGCTGCTCCAAATACAGAGCATCAAGCCAGTACTCACAGCTGCGACACATAGTCCACCCCAATAGTCATTCAATTTCCGCCATATTTTGGCCCATATTTTAGGACAGTCCCTTCTCTCGTAAATTACCCTCTCTGCCAGCATGCACCAGTCCATGTCAATCAGTCAATAAACCTTTTTTTGGTAATCAGACCATATAAGTGCAGAGTGCATTTGTGCAATTTTAGCAAGATTTACATATCAAAAGGTCGTTGTTTTTCTTTTATAAGGGTAGTACTTGACCAATTCATAAAAACTTGTTACATAAAAATAAGAACCATGTAAAAACTGTACAGGTTAAGCTTCACGTTGGATTAATAACATTAAAACATTAACAATTTCTGCAGACCTAAAGTCCAAGGCGATGGGACACACTCATATATCTACACTTCGCATACACCTTTACACATTTCCTGCTAAGTAAGCTTAATGGGGTTCATACTGTTGGGCCCAATAGGTTAAATGCTAAATTTAGCTTTGGGACTTCCTTCTGATTCCCAACATTTGGCCCAGAAATCGGTCAAGCTCACAGGCATATAAAGGTCTTGCATCAGATCATAAAATGCGTAGAGTTAAACCATATTCTCTGTTTCCCAACTGTTTACAAAAGGGGGTTAACCACATTCTTCTAGGGCCAAAGTATGCTTGATAGCCAAAGAGGATGTGGGCGATTGATTCACTGGGAGCAGAGCAGCAGGACCAGCCCTTACTCTGAGCCCTATTACATGACCAGGATTTTGTGAAAGACTCCAGGGGAAGCGAACCGTGCCTAAATTGAATATGAGCGGTACCAAAGGGGATGAATGATGGAGCGTTTGAGCGAATCAAACACTCACCCCCAGTCAACTGATCTGGATTTAATCCATCACCATTCTTTAGCTCACTCCACCACCTCAGTTCAGACATGGCCATATGCAAATCAGTCTGACCCTGTGCCTCATGGGAACAGTCCAGCCCGAACTACCAAGCCATGTCTTCCCTGGACCGGAAACAAGCATTCTGGGACCGGTTTCTGGCTAATTAGCCGTTAACAGCCAGGCTAGCTTGAATCCAGTGGCAAAGTGAGCAAGGGACCCTCGTCTGGGCACACCCTGCCACCTTAGGGCGAAAAAGCAAAACCAAAGGGGATGATGTACGGAGTGTATGTGTCTTTTGCTTTCTCGCCCTACGTGCACCAGGTATGCCAAGACGTGGGTCCTGGGCTCACTGCGCCACTGGAATCAAGCTATCCTGGCTGCAAAGGGGTATAACCCCAAAACTGGTCCTAGGATGCTTGTTTCCGGTCCAGGAGGACCTGGCTTGGCAGTTCGGGCTGGACTGTTCCCATGAGGCACAGGACCAAGACTGATTTGCATATGGCCAGGTCTAAACTGGGGTGGCATGGTGAGCAAAAGAATGATGGATTTAACCCAGATCTCTTGACTGGGGGTGAATGTTTTGATTTGTTCTGCATTCCTTCCATCAATTGTGTGTCTTTTGGCCCACTACCACAAAGATTAACCTGTTCTGTGAAGCATATTTAGGTTTTAGGGGCCTGTTAATGTCAATCCCTACCCTCTTAAAAGCCGTATACCCAGGGTTTATGGGATTGCCGTAGCCTTAGGTTACCCTCATGTCTTGCCACTGGCTTGACAGATGGTGCAGAAATGACAGAATTGCTTCACCTTCTGAGATATCTGGTACCAGTAAAAGGAGTTCACCAACCTGTCACAGATTTGGGCCCAAACCAAATGCCCAGTAAAGGGGATATCACGTGATAGGTTTAAGAGGAATGCCCTGTAATTCAGGGGGACTACCAATCTTCTGGTTGTCAAAGGCTTTGGGGCCCTAGCCTTACTGTGCAGGACACCTTCTTCCCAGTACATCCTGTGGGTTCTTGTGCTCATGTTCATGCTCATGTTCTTCAACCTGGGGCCAAAAGCCTTCACGGCTTGGGCACTCTTTCTGCATGTGGCAGAATTCCTCTCAAGAAGGTCCTCTTGCATATGTGATTTGGAGAGTCTGCCAGGTCCTTCAGTGTAGATTCTTCTTTCCCTTTTGGCTCCAGATCCTCGGGGGTCTGATTCCTTCAGGGCTGTGGGATGTTTTGAGGTTGGGACCCGAATCTTTTGCCTTTCCTCTTGGGTATGGTAACCTGGGCCATTGTTGCAGACTCTAGGCTGCCTTGCCCTTCCTGATGGACTGTCTGGGCCCTTGTGGCCACACATACCCACCAGACTCACTAAGGTAGACCCAACATTACAATATGGGTTCTCCTTTTCATCTCATCCGAACCAGATGTTTCTAGACCGGTTCCCCACAGACACTCCACTGGTGTGGCTGAGCTCACTGTTACATTCTTTGTGCCAGTAACCCCTCCCCACTCAAAGGTGACAATTGACATGGAATGAAATGTAACCTCATTGGCAGTGTTGACTACTCTATGGAGGATCTCTTCGATAATTTTCTGTGGGGAAAATAGCCGCTACACCACTATAGTCCTGTTAGCTCCTTTCTCCTTCAGAAGATCTACCTTGGTCCCATTGATGATTGGCTGCTATCTCTACTTCACCATGTTGGGAGGCAAGGTGGATAGGTCTTCCACATCCACCTCACGCACTGAGACAAAGGTGGATTCAGTCCAAATCCTGGTTATCCCAGGGTCAACTTTCACCCCAAGTCCTAAGCCCACAATTCCTTGGAAATGCCCACCTGTAGATGCCCCCCCAAGAAGATCTTGGAACAGTCTGAGTTGACTTTTTTGTGTCCTGACTTGGGAAAATCCAGGCATATCCAGCCCTAGTGTCTTGTATGTCTTTTTCACAATTGTTTCCCATGTGACAGAGTTCAGATGTTGCACAGTTATGTTTTGCGTCAGTGTTTTCCTTTTTGGAAAATGCATGGTTTACAACGTTTGGGCGGGGATGACCTTTCAACAGTCTTCTTTGTCTCCTCACACATGCTGCTATAACTCTTTGAAGTGTTTCACTTTGGGTATGTGGTTTATGATTGTTGATTAGATGAATGAGTTTTTGGTTCAGGTATTTTAAGGATAAAGGGTGAACATAATGGGTTCCATAAGTAGCTATTAGAGTGCTTGGCTGCTTCCACTAGGGTAGAGATTGATTTGTCTAAGACTCATTCCATAGCCGTCTTGACACCCTCATTAGTGTATCAGTATATGTCATTGATGGATGAGCAGGCAAATCTGGATCATCCAGGTCTATGACAAACACCGGGGATGTACCTTCTGATCAGGGGAGTTTTGGAGCCATGTACACCTCGAGCCATGTTTCTTTCAGGCGTTTATCTCCAACACTGCCATGTGTATAAGTTTAACCTCTTCCTCCATTGTTTTCCCATTCTCCTGCTATTTTTCCTTTTATTCTCTTCTGACCTTCCCCTGGAATCTCTGGCCTCTCATTTGGCTTCCTCTTGACTTGCTTGTCTTTCATGTAAGCCCCTCTGTTGCCCCTGTACATTGATGCATTGGATTCCCCATTTGAGTTGGTCAGGGAGCTGAGCATCTTGACTTGCACCAACTGGTGCTAGGAGTCTAGCTTCATAGCGTCATCATTTCAAAGATCTGTGGTATCTAGTAGCACTACGTGCTACCAGATACCACTGCCTATGCCATTTTTACATTCTTTTGGCCAAAGGTGGGCAGTAGTGCTGGGGTGGCAGGGTTAGTGCAGATGATACTTGACAGACTGTAGGTGATTAGTATGCAAAGCTAGTAGAGTGCTACTAGTGTGGTAAAACAGACACTTTGATCTGGCCGTACATTTTCATTACTTCTGAATTATTCTCATGATAGGTTCTCTTGTAAGTGCCTTATGTACTAAGAATTGATTCAATAAATATGTAACAAATTGTGTACTGACTTTCATTCAATCGTTTTTGATTTTGGGAACTCACCTGTGTACTAGTAGGTTGGTGCACAAATTACTGATTCAGAGTGGGTCGCAATACGACTTACCTCTCCAATATTCATGAGGTGGGTTGCAATTACGACCACCAATGATTGACCGCAATCACAGCAGACCGCCATGTCCGGGATTGCTTTTACAAAGAGCAATCTTTTTTTTTTTTAAATGCATCCTATTTTTCTTTAAGGAAAACAGGATGCGTTTAAACAAAAGAAAAGTTACACAAAGCTTTTTTTTTAAAGTAGGAGACCTGCAGCTAGATTCATGAAAGGAAATTGCGCTCGCAAAGGGCCAGGTTCTGAGAATCTGTCCCTTTGCGAGAGCAATTTTTGCATTTGGGATTCTTCATCCCAAATGCAAAAATCGCTATTTGCGAAATCGCATATTTGCTAGGAATTGCATTTAAGGAATCTCTATTAGAGATTCCTTAAATGCAATTCATTAACCAATTTTAAATTGCGAATTCGCAATATTTGGCCGCTATATACCACGAAGTCTGACTTCTTGGTAAATAGCGAAAAAATAGAAAAATGCACTTTAGTGCATTTTTCTCTGTCGCATGTTACACACACACATGTCCTTTGGACATGTGTGTGCGCAACACCTGTGTAAATTTGCATTTCAGGGGTGCTACAGGGTGTCCTTTGGACACCCCTGGCACCCTTGAAATCGCTATCTTATTTGCGATTAGCAAATTGCTAATCGCAAATGAGGAATACTCCCCATTCATTCCTATGGGCCTTTAGGCGCAAATAAGGAATGTGTAGGAATAGCAATTTATTTAGCGATTCCTACATGAATCCCGTTTTGCAAGGCCTTAATAGCGATTCCTTAATAATCGCTATTAAGGACTCGCAAAACAGCTCTTTGATGAATCTAGCTGCTGGTTTGTAGATCATTCGCAAATGGGAAGGGGCCTGTTGGAGGTTAGCATCTCCTTTGAGTTGGTGGTAATGTTTTATGACTGAATTTCGGTCACAGAACACTAATTCATATTATAAGGAATTGGTATTTGGAAGGGACATCCTAAATACATACCTTCCAAAAACAAATTCCTTATTATTAGCTAAACCCATTCATAGATTAAGAAAATATTTTGAAATCATCAATTGGGTTTAGTACATTTCAAAAAAAAAATTTGTAGTTGCAGATACTCAGATTTTGGAAGTCTGTGACCATTAAAATACTTTCGGCCTCACTTACGAGACCCTACCAGTACTTTTGCACTGCCTGAAGGTCACTTTTTTGACGTTCCAGAGGCGCAATGTGCCACTGGCATATATTATAAGGCCACGTAAAGCCACGTTACGTGGCTTTTCATGGCCTTATAAAAATGTTCCCTTTCAGACAGAAAACTGCGTGAAAGGGTCGTTCACTCTGTGTTGCTGAAGGGCGCTCCCAATAACTTCCATGGCTTTTTGACACTGCCTCAGATTTACGAGAAATCCTAAGTCTGAAGCAGTGCCACAAATATATGTTTTCCCGTGGGAGGCGTAAGAGAGGCACAATGAGGAGAAATATCTTTATTTCCCCTCATTTTTCCTCTTTCTATGTGTGCTGCATTCTGCAGCACACATAGAAAGAGGAAAAGGCCTTTTGTGATTGTTTTTGTGCAGGAAGATTTCCCTTCCTGCACAAAAATATTCATCCTCACAACGCAGGCAACCTTCCACCACGTCAGCCCATTGTGCGCAGGCACAGGGGAAAAGGACAGGAATGTACTGTATCTAATAGATACGGCGCATTCCTGCCCTTTTCGTTTGCCATATGGCAGCTCAGGAGCAAGGCCTACTGCACTGCCCTTCAGAAAAAAAAACCCTAAATAAGGCCATTTCTACATGAGGTTCTTAGTGCTGTACTGTGCTCCATAAGTGCCCTGTAGTAGTCTATTATATTCTATTCCGCTACTCTGCATTCCTTGCTCACTAGCTCATACTTCTCACCCCTCTTACCCCTTGTTGGCCACTCCTGATAGAACAACCCACGATTCTGCCTGTTTGTGCTCAGCTCACAGCTCCTGGTGATGTTCAGTACATGATGATAAAATGCTGTGGCGCTAGAGAAATCTGGATCTCCATCAGCTTGCTTCAGTGTGCCTGCTGTCTCTTGGAGAGGAGAATTTGAAGATCTGTGGTTCCTCTGCGGATTCTTAGTGCCAAGATGGGTGAGGCAGGCAACAAGTGTGGCAAGGAAGTGTAATGGGGGTATGATGCTAGGGTGCAGTCGGCACAATAATCAGGTGGTGATGATGCTACTGAGAGACACCTGCGAGAGCAAGCTTACTTGCCAGCTATGCCCGATGCCTCCACCAAATACGAAGGTTCTCCACATCAGATGTTGTCACATCCACAGTAAGTCAAGCCATTCTTAGTAGTGAATAAAGCAGCAGTGGCTAAGTACCATGTGAGGACACGATTTCGACAAAGAATATTAATTGGACTCACACCTATGATTAGAGCAACTTTAACTCCCTACAGCAGTCATATTATAGATCTTCATGCATCCAACAATTAAGAGTGAGTACTCGGGAGTGATCTCGCCGAGCAGCAAGATGGCCACTCTCTGAGAGGGCTCTGCCGGGCTAGTAATAATGCAACATTTATCTGAGCTCAGGAGAACAATCCAAATGCTCTCACCACTGGCAAGGCTTCAGCTGCAATTATAGCAGTGATCCTGAAGTTTGCAAGCCTGACAAAGACAGACTGTGTGCCTCCAGGTGGCTGGGCCCCCTACGCACTCATCAGATCCCCCTGCTTGGGCCCACCCGTGTGCTGTGTGCATCCATCCTACCCTGACGGCTGGGACTGACCAGAGACTGTAGCGCTAAGGAAATCAGCGGTGTCGTGGTCCAGTGTACGGGTCTCGGGGCTGCCCTGTGGTGGGGAAGGTGGCAGGGCCGGCTCTAGGCATGTGCAAGCTGTGCACCTGCACAGGGCCACCAAACCCCAGGGGCCACCACGCCAATATATATCCTTAATATATTAATCCTCTGAGGATGGATACATATTTGCGTGGTGGCCCCTGGCATGGATTTGGCGGCCTCCGGCTCTGTTCCACTGCTAAACACCCTGACCCCCTCCCCTCTTTACTGGCCTGCGTGCTCCGCCCCGCCCGGACTACCTCTTACGGGTCCCCTACCTACGCTCCTTGCCCAGGGCCACCATGAGCCTAGAGCCGGCCCTGAAGGTGGGGGTCACACTGTGCCGCTGATGGTGCCGGCTCCTGGTGGACGCGCCCTCAGACGACATCCTGTTCAGTGACCTCAAGAGCTGAGGTGAGCAATCCCAGAGACCATGCTGGTGCGGCACTCGTGCCCTTCTACACACACCTTGGGTCGCCTTGCGTGCACTGGGCTGCCTTCGGGCAGAGCCCCGCCTGCGGTGCCAAGACACCACAGCACAAAAGCCCCACTCAACCATAGGCCTAGGTGAGCCCCCTGCTGAGTGGGTCGAAGTGGAGGGGCTGAGCGAACCTTGTTTTTTTAAGTGCCTTCCTCTGGGACTCAAGAAGGCCGATCCTGGTCACCAGAACATTGAACCGGCCCAGCGGGCGCCTTGAGTGGGCCGTGCCACAGAGCACTGCGGCGGCCAAGTCAATATCAGGAATCTACTGCTCGCAGGAAAGCTACTGCAATACAACAGCCCCAGTCACACACAGGTCTAACTGGTCCTTCTGCTCGAGTGTGCTTGCAGAGGAAGGCCAGGTCTAGGCAATTTAGATTTGCTGCCTGCATTCCTTCGAACCTCATTGGATTGTCAGGTGGGATGCCAGGGGCTCTGTACGGCTACAGCATGGGAAAATGACAGAAAATAGATCAAGCTCTCCTTTGAAAACTAGAGGCTTTTTTAATATCTTTATTGGGTTTTCAATTTAAAAACCCAATAAAGATATTTTTAAAAAAATGAAAACTAGAGGCTGAGAAGTCTAGCAGAGACAGGAACAGACTTGGATCCAGAGTCAGGCACCAGGGAGGATTCTGAGCGGCAGAGCAATGATCTTTGTGCTCTCCTGATAGAGGTTAATCCAGCCTAAAAAACATAGGGGCATATTATCAAGGAGGTTTATCTCCGCTTTTTTGGCTTTAAAAGCCAAGAAAGCGGAGATAAAATTATCTCCCTATTACCAAGCTGTCGCTAACACCAGTTAGCGACAGCTAGTAGGAGATAGCGACCATCTTGGGCCCCACTTTGCATGTCAGTGATATTTATCACTAATGAGATGCAAAGTGGGCGTGCCAAGATGTTAGAGACTGAAAACAGTCGCTAACATCGCTATCTCCTATTACCAACTTTTGGAGATATTCGCGCTAAGCGGGAATATCTCCAAAAGCTAACACCTGCCCTGAGCAGTTCTTAGCCATGTTATCCAATGGGAGGTGGATAACATGGCTAAGAGCATTTGCTCGATAATGCATGAATATCGCTGACTTTTCAGCGATATTCATGCATTTCGGCCGTTTTTTATCGCATTTGCGATAAACCTTGTTAATAGCAAGGTTTATCTGCGATAAAAATCGCCGATGTGCGGCGATAATTTTTGTCTCTAAACAAGTTAGAGACAAAAATTATCGCTAGTTGTTGGTAATATGCCCCATAGGGCCTTATTTATGAAGGCCTTGCGCCACCGGTGAGTCACTTTTTCCCATTATAAAAGTGACGCACCGGTGGCGCAAGGCCTTCATAAATAAGGCCCATAGACTCCAAACTCAGCATCCCCACCTTTTGGCTAGACCAGGTAAAACAACAAGTAAACACTCACGAATCACGGCTAGACCAACTTGAAAATCATGCATCTGATGCTCACGACTTCCAGGTTGAATCCGAGAAGCATTTGCTGGAAATTGAAAAGGTTCCGAAAGTGATTAAAGCAAAGAATGACATTCTAGAAGCTCGCTCCAGTAGCAACAACCTCCACATTGCAGACATTTCAGAAACCACCACTGTCTTCAAGAGAGAAACATTTGTGGAGTCACTGCTTCATGATCTGTTCGGCCAGACCTTCCAGGAGTGTTCTTTGTAGAATGGGCCCACTGCTCCCATGCCCCCAGACCTCCAGTGGGCTACACTGCAAGACGAATTCTGGCAAGCCTGCTTAATTACCAGGACCGCAACACCATCCTTCGCCTGGCCAGAGGGCAAGGAGACCTATGTCATCAAGATAAAACTATTTCATTTTACCCTGACTTTACATCCCTGGTCCAAGCTGCTCGCCGTGACTTTGTACCTGTAAAATGTACAGCAAGCTGGGGTGCCATACACCCTGCTGTACCCAGCTAAACTGAAAGTCACTTATGAAGGAACCCCTCATTATTTTACTGACTCAAAATCAGCAAAACGTTTGCCAAACACATTGGGGGTCAGTAACGCTCTCCTGGGCCATCTACGAGTGCCCCTTGAGGTGTGGGTCTCAGTGATAGTGACTGAAATGTCATCTAATAGGCACCGTTAAGGCAGATAACTGAAGACTGTCATGTTAAGTGGTGGTAGAATTACACCTAGCCAACTTGACCTGGCTCTTCTTTTTTCTTTTTTGATTGCATAATCTTTTCTTTGCCAGTATCTAATTTGTTTATCAGCTATGCGACTGCCCTTGAGTTGTTACATACACCTACTCAACTTAGCCACCCCCCACTATGGCAGGGTTGTTCGCCTGAGTCCCTTGCTACCCAGGGAGCACTCCTATCGCTTATCTGTATTGGGCGTTAGCAATATTTGCGTGTTTGCCGCTGGGCATTCAATAACAACCTAATTGGGGGGTTGGCGTGGAATGAGGGTGGTTTGGGGAAGTTATTATAGTTTACTCAGGGATGGTGCGAGGGAAGTTCAAGCTTGAATGGCAGCTCGATTACATAGATGCATATTCATCTCACAAGCCAGGCTACATAGACGACTTTCAGGACAATAGCGCAACCAGGGTCAAATGAATGGCCAGGTCCGGCAGATCAGATCTTATCCGTATGTACATTGCACAACATAATCCTAAATGATGGCACTCTCTTTCCTTACATGCACTATTCGCGGATTAAACAACTATAGGAAAACACGCTTCATTCACTCATATTTGCACAGACATAACATAGAAGTCTATTTCCTCCAAGAGACACATTTCAATAATACTTCAGTTTCCAAACTACACAATAGATGCTGGGGAGATGTTGATGCATCTGCGTACTTCAGCTACGACAGAGGTGTAGCTCTATTAATATGCCGCGGGCTGGGTTGGGTCACATCTAGCTAGCTGATCGACCCAGATGGCAGATTCCTAATATTAGGCAGTATGCTGGGGGCGACTTGGATAACAATGGCGGCAATATATGGACCGAACACAGAAGATCCTGAATTCTTTAGCAGAATCTAGTTGAGGATTTCCCTACTGGGATGCGACACACTAACTTAGGGTGATGACTTCAACGTTATACTAGACAACACCCTGGACAGAGAGGGCTTCTCCCGGAGGCAAGGATTGGTGCTGAAATCCCTTACTCAGGAGCACAGTCTGGTAGACATTTGGAGGCAGCAGCACCCAGTGACACATCGCAACGCATGGTCCATACTTGACTTCTGGCTTGTTTCTAGAGAAGTGGCATTGTGGGTGACTGATGCCCGGCTCATGCTGAGGACTTTGGCTGCATAAACAAAAAAGGAGGGAGAAGGAGGTTAAACCAGACCAGGTCGGCCTCCAGTCTGTGTACGAAATACAGGAACACAGTGTTACCCCTTTTTAATTTTTTATACCACACTAGGAGCATAATAAATTGTTGAGGCCCACTAGCACGGTATTTTTAATTCCACACCCACTCCATCATCACTACACATGCACCACACATAGTCATCTCACAAAACCAGTGCTCCAGCGTAGTCGCCTTGTCGCAGCACGCCCCTTTTCGTAGAGAACTGGGATGGCCCCAATGATGAAGCATGTCACCGTGGGGCAACCCCGGTGAGTGAGGGGACTCTAGAAAGAAATTTTTCTTTCTTACACATCTTTGGTACACACTGACTTAGTAAGCAGTGACCATACAAACACCTACCAGGTCTCTGGACCCTTGACATAGGGTTCCTGTATTTCGTACGAGGACTTTGGCTGACCATGCCCCCAGCATGCTCATATTGTAATGACCCCTGTTGATGCCCCGAGCTTTAAACTCACGCCTCACGCCTTATTGGACGAAGCCTTAAGGGATAAATCCACAGAGAAATTGTGGAGTACTTCTCATTCAATGTAAAGTCAGTATCCTCCTCTCCACTCTCTGGGAGGTGGTTGTACGCAGACAGGTGTATTGAAGGCTATTGGACAGGCCCTTGTGCAGCTGGAGCCCACCACCTGGGACACTGAGCTGGAATACTATAGAACCAGAGAGCCTGAACATCTAGCGACCCTTAGGGAGAAAATGTCAGAGTTTGAAGACGAGGCTAAAAGGCAAACACAGTTCTTAAGGAAATTCACCACAGCTAGATGTTATGGCGAGTGGCACCTCCCTGGTAGAGCCCTTGCAACTAACCTTAGACCACAACGCAATTCATCCTATATCTCAGAGCTCCTAATGAGGACTCTACCCTGGTGTGGGGACCGAGTACCATACTGGATTTCCTAACACACTTTTATGCAGGCTTATATTCCTTAACCATGAGTGACTCTGCTGAAGAACTATCTAAATATTTAGACTCGATCGAGCTGCTGTGGCTGGGCAGGGCACATAGGGCCTATCTCGATGAGCCCTTCACCACTGAAGATATCATCCAGGTCATACATAGCCTGTCAGAAGATAAGGCCCCGTGGCTTGAAGGGCTGACAGCCTCTTTTATAAATTCTATGCGCCTATATTAGCACCACATCTCCTTGCCGTCTTTCAGGAATCACTGGACACAGGTGTCCTACTCCCTCCATGCACCAAGCAGTAACATTGACATTGCTTAAACCTGGGAAACACCTGAACCTCCGTGATTCATATCTTCTATTATCCCTTATCAATATTGATAACAAAACATATGCAAAATTGCTAGCGAACTGATTACAGCCACTCATAGCTAGACCAGACGAATCGGGATTTATACCCGGATGTTCACCGGCACCCAATTTGAGCACTTTTTTGTGGTCTTATTATTATTATTATTGCATTTATTGAGCGTACAGCTACCCGGAGGTTTCCCGGCGCTTGCCTTGGGAACCCGTCCTGGCTTTTCCCTGTGAGATAGCCCCTACAGGGCATCCCCAAGGTGAAAGCCAGGCATCCCGCCGCAGGGGGGCCGTTGTGGAGATTAAGCAAGCTTAATGCCCAGAGTTGCAGAGTGAGAACCCATGATTAGAGCAGGCACCGAAGCGAGAATTATCCAGTCCGTGGACATTTGAGCTCAAGACCCTGCCGCGTCGGGAATTGAACCCTGGTCCCGGGTCTGACCTCAGCTTCCGGGTCTGCCTGCTCTACACCGTGAGCCACACTTCTCCACCTGAACCTCCGTGATTCATATCTTCTATTATCCCTTATCAATATTGATAACAAAACATATGCAAAATTGCTAGCGAACTGATTACAGCCACTCATAGCTAGACCAGACGAATCGGGATTTATACCCGGATGTTCACCGGCACCCAATTTGAGCACTTTTTTGTGGTCTTAACCCGCCTAGACCCCCAAGTACCAGCATTGGCAGTGTTCCTAGATACCACTAAGGCGTTCGGTTTGCTGCAATGATCATACCTATTCACCATCCTGACCAGGCTGGGCTTCAGCCCAAAGTGTACACAAAAAAATTCAACTCCTGTACTCCGCTCCCACTGCCTGACAATGTGTAAATGGCCTAATCTTGTCTCTATTCCCTGAGACTTGGGTCACGCAGCAGGGTTGTCCCTTATCCCCTCTCCTCTTCGCTATAGTGATGGAACCACTTGCGACACAACTTAGGCAACACCCAGCTGTTAAAGGACTGGGATTCACATCTAGAGGGTTAATTATCTCATTATATGCAGTCAACGTTATGCTCTACATACACACCCCAGGGAGAACCTAAACCCGTGTTACTCAAAATCACTAAATTTAGGGGCATGAACGGAATACAGATTAACTGGCCCAAATCAACACTATTTCCCTTAACCGACGGCACGCACACCTTCAGGTTGGAATATCCATTAGCATGGACTGATGGTCCAGTCAAATACATGGAGATCTGCCTCAGCTGAGACAGACAGGAGTTCTGGAGCATGAACTAAGGCTGTGCTATGGCTTTGCTGGAAGAGAGGGTGATGACCAGGTCCAAATTGCCAATATCATTGGCTGGCAGGATTGCTATAGGGAAGATCATTGTGCTCCCCAAACTACTTTACCTGTTTGTTAATCTGCCCCTGCTGCTGAATCAATCATTGTTCAAACGTCTGCACCCCCTCATGGTCACCCTGGTCTAGGCTGGTAAACAGGCCTGAATATCCTGGGAATTACTTACACTTCGGCTCAAACAAGGAGGCCTAGGAGCACCGGATTACCCTTTATACACCTACTGCGCACAAGCCCAGTTTCCTCACCACTGGCTCTACCCAACCCCCTTTCAACCCCATGTCGCTGTGGAAAAAGACAGGGCTTAGCACACTCTCCTGCGGGTCACAGTGTATCTAGCTTATAGAAACCCTGGGAAATAAACAGAGTAGAGACTCTGAGGTGGGCGTGGGAGGGATTGCGGAACAGAGCTGGCCTCTCGATGAATGCCCCATTCATCCCGTTGGCCCACAACCCATAACTATCCCGCTAGCTGACGGGGGAAGTACGGTGAGGGCACGATGGCTCAGCCTCAACACTTTTGGTGATTTATACTCTGAAGACACAATCCTAGGGCAAGACGGGCGCCATCTTGAGTCAGGCTCGGACCCGGCTGGACCCGAGTTAGCGGTCCAGCGGAGGGAGGGGCTGTGACTACAAATAGAATCTGAGTAGGTGGGTCTGGGCGTTTGCTGGAGGTGGTGGCAGCACCTCGATATTTCGCTTTGTGAAGGCGAGCAGATTGCGAGGGTTCTCCTCTGCTCTCTTCTAGCTCCCACTGAATTACCGAGTCTTTTTTAAGATTACCTGCATTCGAGTTTAAGAATTGTGTGTAATAATTTCTGTGCCTTTTAAAAACTTTCAACACTGTTACCTCTTATAGCGCTTGACATTTGGTCCCCCTGTGCCCCGTTCCACCGCGGCTGGTGCCGATTGTTGTGGAGGGCTAGACGGGCGCCATCTTGAGTCAGGCTCGGACCCGGCTGGACCCGAGTTAGCGGTCCAGCGGAGGGAGGGGCTGTGACTACAAATAAACATGCACTTCAAGACGCGCAGCGGCCACGCGCAGCGGGCGCGCCGTCTGCGCGCCGTCTGCGCGCCGAAGGAGCGCCAAAGGAGGGCCCGTCTGTGCCCGTCCGTGCCTCGGACGGGCCCAGGGCCAACCTCCTTACCAACACACCTCGGCGCCCCGATAACAATCCCATGCGGTACTCACGTGGATACCTCATGACGCTGAAAGCCAGTTCCTGCTTGTGCAATGCCACATGGGAAGTGGCAAACAGTGCATCCCGGGTCTGCCAGGTGTGTAATTTCCGTTTTCAGCCTACGCTTAACTATTTGCCTCCTCGCCCCGCGGCCTTTTCACTGGTTCACGCCGGTTTGATTAATGCTAGGTCATTGGTCAAACATGCAGCAGACATTTTTGAGCTGCTGAGTGAAAATCAGCTGGATTTACTTTTTATAACGGAAACCTGGCTCAATGAAACCTGCGCCCCCTCTGTTGAACTGGCCATTCCACGCGGTTTTAAAATTGCTATATCTGATCGCCCTCTAGGCAGAGGTGGTGGGATTGCGGTTGTCTTTAGAGAACAGTGGACCTTTTCTTACGACTCCCAACAACAATTGCCTGAAGCCGAGATGCTCCACTTTTCCCTAATTTTCAACGCCCATTCTTCCATAGGTGGCACGCTGGTTTACCGCCCTCCAGGCCACGTTGGTAACTTTGTGCAGGTCTTAGAAGAGTTAATAGTCCCTCGGATTTTACGTCACTCCCGGTATCTTCTTCTAGGGGACTTTAATATTCATGTTGATAGTTCGGACCTACCAGAGGCGGTTCGCCTTGCAGAAGCTCTCTCTATGGCCCAGCTAAGACAATGGGTAGCTGCTCCAACCCATCTAGGAGGTCATATTCTGGATCTGGTATGCTCTAATTTTGATATCACTATGGCCCATCCTGAGCCAGTAATCTGGTCGGACCATAAGCTTATCAGATTCTCTTGGCCTCTGCTGACTACTGCTGTGATCCATCCCCAAACTGCCCATACACAGAAGATTAATCTAAACACCCTTTCTGAGGGTCTTGCTGCTTCTCGCCCTTCGCTACCTCCTGATATCGAGGCCGCAGCCAGCGCATTTAATTCATGGGTGGAATGCGCGACCGCTGCATCAATCAATAGCAGCCGGGTCTGCAGACTCCGTTCTACCCCCTCCAAACCCTGGTTTTCTCATGCCCTCCGCGACCTCAAATCAGGCTGTAAAAAGCTAGAGAGGCTGTGGAGACAAGCCTATCTTCCCGAGGCAAAAAAGGATCTGCGGGCTGCACAAAACAAGTATTATGCAGCCATCAGATCGGCCAAACGCAGCTATTATGCAGGACGTATTAATAAAGCGAACAACAATAGTAAGGAAATCTTTACGATTGTAAAAAGTTTTGTATCTCCCTGTGCATCACAACCTCTGTTACCTGCTTCGAAGGAATGGTGTGAAGAACTATCTGAGTTTTTTATTGAAAAAATTGTTAAAATTCAGGAGGATCTGCAAAATGTTTGTAATGGCCCCACATCGTCTCTAACTACTCGGCTTCCTTCAATGCCTCCACGCACTGAGCAACTGGCTACATTCACCCCCCAACTAAAATCTGATATCATTTCTATTGTTGCTGCTCTAAAATCAGGATCTCCTTCTGACCCCTGCCCGGCTAGAGTATTTGCGGGTTTAGCGGAAACATTGGGAAATGAGGTTACCCAGCTCATCAACCTTTCGCTTCTTACGGCTACTGTCCCCGCTTGCTGGAAGCAAGCAAAACTGCTCCCATTGCTAAAAAAAAAAATGGATTAGATCCGGCTACGCCGTCTAACTTCCGGCCTATATCTTTGCTCCCAGCTCTTGCAAAAATCTGTGAAAAGACTGTCTTTAAGCAGCTGGATAAATTTGTTGAATCAACAGAGGCCCTACATCCAGCTCAGTCTGGCTTTCGGGCCTCCTATAGTACCGAGACGGCCTTGGTCGAAATCTCGGAAGCTATTCGGGAGTGTCTTGACGAAGGTGGCAGAGCGGCTCTGATTTTACTAGACCTCTCTGCTGCCTTCGGTACGGTGCCTCACTCCCTATTACTCGCCAGACTAGCCGATATTGGTGTTATTGGCACTGCATTTGATTGGCTGACTTCATTTTTAAATAACCGCACTCAACAAATTTGGCTGCCTCCATTTGCCTCCACCCGTAAACTACTTTCTACAGGTGTTCCCCAGGGGTCCATTTTAAGCCCTTTACTTTTTAATATTTACCTTACCCCTTTGATTTACCTTGCTGAACAGTTGGGGGCTAAAATTATGGCGTACGCCGACGACACACAGCTTTTGTTTACCTGGTCTAAAGATAATCTAGATACGTCGGCTGCCCAACTCTGTTTGTCCTCTGTTTTCAATGGTTAGCACACGCACAGCTAAAATGCAATGAAAGTAAATCCGAGATCCTGCTGTACGGCTCTTTTCCTGAGGATTTTAGTGAGCGTCTCTGGCCTGCTGACCTCCCCCCTCCAAAAGCCACATCTGGCCCAGTGAAAAACTTAGGAGTCTGGTTCGGTAAGAACCTTAAGTTTGAGGACCACATAAAGAAACTTACGGGGGTTTGTTTTGCTACCCTAAAAACTTTACGTAGGTTCTTCCCTTTCCTACCGAAAGAAGCTAAAGAGACTGTCATTCGTGCCTTAGTTCTCTCTAGGTTGGATTACTCGAATGGACTGTTCTGCGGATTGCCGGCATACCTGGTTCACCGCCTTCAGGTCATTCAGAACGCCGCCGCCAGACTTTTGTTTAATGCTCCTAGGCGTTCCAGTGCCCGTCCCCTGCTATGTGCTCTCCACTGGCTTCCGGTTGCCCACAGGATTTTGTTTAAAATTCTAGTGCTGGCCTACCGAGCTATTCATCAAACTGGCCCTGTCTATTTGAGGAAAAGGTTCTGTTTGTATGTCCCTAATCGCCCTCTGCGATCGGCCAACTTGTGCCAGATGTCCGTTCCCAAATTTAAATATTGCAGACTTGGCGGCCAATCAATCTCAGTAAGAGCAGCAAAATCCTGGAACGCCCTTCCCCTCCACTTATAAACTGCATCGTCTCTCAGTGCTTTTAAGAAAGGACTAAAAACTCACCTTTTTAATATTAAAGTCTAAATTTTTCTTTTTCTATTTCTGTTTCTAGATATTTGTCCTCTCCCATACTGCTCTGCCTTCATCGCGCCAGGATACTATTTTTTTAGTAATAGAGCGCGCTATAAAAGCCTTTAATAATAATAATAATAATAATAATAATCCTAGCCCTCCCACCTAAAGCAGGCGATTCTCCTCCAACAATCTCAAATATACTGCTATACTATCAGCTTCAGGCCGTGTGCCACCAGATACACAATACCTTTCTGTGCCCCCTACACTTCAAACTCTCGAACACATGCTAACTGACCCATCTTCATGCAGACTCATCACACGTCTTTATAACACTACAAAACTCTCCTATCTGGTGACAAAATCCAAGGCACTTGAGGGACGGCACTCAGATCTAAACCCACCTGATGAGCAGTGGCTTTCCTGCTGCGGGCAGCTGGAACTCCTCTCACCCAACTATAAACTGAGGTTCATCCACTTTAAATGTCTTCATCGTATTTACCTCACACCCCTCCAAATTCACCGGGTGAGTCTCAGACCTGGCGCTAACCGCTGGAGATGTCACACACCTCAAGCCCCGTTCCTACACTTAGCATGGCACTGCCTTCCTATAGCGAAGTTTTGGGTCAAAGTTTTCAAGGTAACTTGAGAAATTGCTGGGTCAGAATCAGAACCAACACCCCACGTGAGACTGCTGGGCTACATTAAAGACGCCACGCCCATGGTTCATCGTCTCCTCGCCATGATGCTCCTACTGACAAAATGAAGAGTGGCCATATAAAGGGGTGTAAGCTCTGCCCCTCAATCGACACATGGATATATGACATTACATTCTGACAAGAGCAACTTTGCACATACTGGGAGATAATGCCCCCCCACGTACAGGCGCAAACTGGGAGATAATCCCCCCCACGTACAGGCGCAAAGATATTTGAGGCCCTTTCAAGATGTGGGTAGGCACACGGGATTCAGATCATTCCAATCAGCCAGCAACACCATGATATACCTAAAGCTCCTTCACATCTGTTGAACTCACCTATGCCATCTCTATGGTAACACTAATGCTATCATCGTTATAAAATGTATTAATCCCGGTTAACGAGCAATCATTGTGGAACTTGCACTGTCTATGCATTTGCTTATCGTCTGTCTTTGATTGAAATCGATTCCTTTGAAGTGCTGAGAAGTTGAATCTATGCTCAATGTCGAGATGGTGCCCTGTTCCTCCCTAGCCCCCCTGTTCTTGTTATTGTTGATTAATTGCATGATGGCCGAGTAACAATGTATGTTGGATGTACTCTGTGTATGGAACGTTTCTGAAATGACAATAAGTAACGTTTTTTTAAAAAGAGTGAGTGCTCAAGAGGCATTTGACTACTTGGCGTAGGGCCAGTTTGCACCACTTCTATAATAATATATTGCACTTTTTCTGCATCTTTGAAGAGGAACGGAGATCACCATATCACAATTGGCGATGCGTATTGGCCAGATAGTGGGCTGGGTGGCAGAGTCAAATGTGGCCACACCTTCAGTGATAACTTAAAGTATATGTATTACATTAGGGCTTAATATCAGGGTAAAAGAGGCTGCAACTTTTAAAAACTATATTACAATGTTGAAAGCATTTTTTTAAAGTATCTAAAAGCAAAATAATGTGTATTTTCAAAATGTTGGAATGTATTCAGCCAACAATGTGATGAGATTAGAGCATCAAACCTGGTCTCGCTTCCTAAACAAACAGCTAGCCAGGTCCTACTATAAAAATGGCAACTTTGGGCCCCAAGCTCTAAACCTGTTTGGTTTTCATGGCCCTTTGCCAGCCAAGTTCTACCTAGTTAAACGTTCATTGTAAGGGCTGAGAACAGGCTCCAGGACAGCACAGGCCTTTTTTCAGATTCACTCATCAGGACTGTCTGACTACGTCTGTGGTGACTGTCTTGCTAGGAGTCTTTGTGCAGACTCCATCATATTTTGCCTGTGATTTGCTTTTATGTTGGAGGCTTATGCAAATAAGAAATTATGGGAGAGACCACTACATCGGCACGAGACACTTGCATTCTGCAATTGATTCTGATTTCCCGACCTCCTATATAGATCTTTTCCTCACCTCGAGAGGCACCATGCTGCACAGAAATAATCTTAACCTGTGATTTGCTCTATCCATGTGTGCTGCAGAATGGATCACACGTGGAAAGAGCAATATAGGAGGAGAATTAAAACATTTCTCCCTGTATCACCTGTTTAGGACCAGGTATTTTCTTGTCTTATATTTGACACTGCCCCAAAACTTGTAAATATGGAGCAGCGTCAAAAATCAGTAGGTGTTGCGGCAGAACGCCCTCTGCAACACCCTTTGCATGCCCCTTTCCCACTAAGGGCTGTGTGAATAGGGGCATTATTTACAAAGTTGCTTTAACCCACAGAAAGTAGCATAATGCCACCTTTTAAATAAGGCGAAAGAGTTCAAGCTACTAGAACCTCAAAATAAGTGAAGTTCTGGTGGTGTTAATTCCTTGTACATATGTCCCATTATGTTTGTGATAAAGTGGGTTATTAGCTGGATGAATGGAGTCCACCACAAGTAATAATGCCCCTAGCTTGTTATTTTCAGGAAAGGTTTCAGTGATTTAAACATGAGCTCAACCCCAGTAAGTTAAACTGGAGCTCAACCCATTGTAGATATGACACAAAACAGACTGACTTTACTTAGGAAATGGTGTAAAGCATTTAGAAGTACCAATGCAGTAAAAACATAAATCAATACAAACCCCACTCAAGTTTGCACAAATAAAGACTAATTTACTTAACCAAAAGATGCCAACAACAAAAATCCCATAAGGGGAACCAGAGATGTGAATTTCTAAAGTTTTAAATGAAAATAGCACAAAATAGCAGTAAGCGCCAACCGCGGTCAGCTAGTCATGGTAGACCTGAAGTTGGACGCGGCTTGAGGCCGACTGCAATGAAGCAGATGTGAGGTATACCAACCAGTTTTGACTCAGTCATAGAATTTACCTTGAAGCTTACATTTTGTTCTGGAAGTCAAAGGTCTTCAGTGGGACAGGGCAGCAGGCTATATAAAAGAAGGGCTGCATAATGCTCGGTAGGCATTGGACGAGTTCCCAGTCAAGTCATTGGTTTTAGGCAGGACAAGCTCTAATAGGAGAATTCCTTCTAGGGAAGTTCTTTCGCCAGTCAGATAATTTTGCCACCTTCGCCTAGTCCAGTTTTCTACATTCAGATGCAAGGCTACAAGCTGTAAGTGAAGAGTGTTCCATGAAGCTGGATATCTTCTCTGTGATTGCCGTCTGAAATAGATTTGCTACTGCAGAACAGTTCCAAAAAGAAAAAAATTACTCTTTAGCCCAACAGCAATGCACCTTGGTTGGATCAGCTTGTCAAGTTTGTCGTACACCTTCTGAGTTGTTTGGAGGCATAAAAATGTAAGTCTCAGGTTTTTCAAGATATAAGGAGGAATACACTTTGAGATAGCCAAGGGTTTGAGGACCTAAGGATCAGCTTTTGGGTCTCAAGACTTACTCCAGAAAAAGCCACCAGACTCCTTGCAGCGTGTTGTGTCCATGTAGTTTGACTGAAGGTCAGTCAACTGACCCTTGAAGTCCACTTCTTCATCCTGAGAACAAGTGGGATCAGGTCCAGCCCATCATGTTTCCTCCGAGGGCTCAAACAGCAGGTGCAGTACTTCTTGAATTCTTCCACAGGCCCAGAGTGTTCTGAAGACGTTGCCAGGGGTGCCACATTTATGTCTGGCACTAGTATGTGGTTTGGGGTGACTCCTGGTCACTCCATAACCAACAGAGAAATAATTACCAGGAGAAACCCTACCCATTTTTGCAGCAGTCCATGTGTTCCCTACAACAAAACCTCCCACAGTGCCCTATTCTGCCATAAAAGTAAAACTATTTCCCCCTTGTTCAGAGCTTGTGTGCCAATCCGGAGATGTGGCCAGGCAAATGAGCAGCCCCATCTCTGGTCACTTCATACCAGTTCCGGGAACATTTTCCTCCCTAATGTTATTAGAAAAATGTAAAGGTGATTTTCTTGTGACAGGGGAGGCCTCTTTGAAGTTAGTCGATTTCCTGGGCCCGGCCCAAATGGCCTAACTGCCAGAGGAACAGAAATACCTCCCAATACCCAAGCCTTTATATCCTTCTCGGGGAGCAGTTTCACACCTGATTGAGGGCTAAGCACTCAGAGGTCTGCAGCCCAGGGTTAATGTAAATTAGCCACCATAGGCCAGACGTTTTAGGAATGGAAAAGGTAACTTCTAAAAGTATATTTTACTTAATATTTATTCAGAATCTGACTTTAAAAGTCAATTGGATTTTAAATAAATGTCATAGAGAGTCCAAGAATGAAACTTCTAGGTGTTTGCTAGCTGTAGATAGTATTATTAAAAGCAACATTGCATCACAGTGTTTCTAATACACAACAGCTGGCATAACTCCACTGAAAGTAGCTTCGCAGGCTTTGTTCAGTGTAAGGACATGGTAATAATACATTTCTTCCTGTCCTACTTTTCAGTCCCATGCAGCCAGCATTCTCGGCTGTAAGGCCTGCCTAGGTAGGAATTATTGCTATTTAAAAAGAAGGTTTAGTCTCAAAAGGTTTAATTTTGACTAATTGAATTGCAGTTTTTAAACTGCCAGTCAGGCTACAATGGTAGACCTGAATCCATGTTTATCTTGTCACTGTAGAAGATGGCACAATAGATGCTGTGGTCCACTAGTGACCTTTAACTTACAGGCCCTGGGTCCAATTTTATACCATATACTAGGAACTTATAAGCAAGTTAAATAGGCTAACTAGGAGTATTGGCAATTTTGACTTGTTTTAGAGGTCAGAGCACATGCACTGGAGTCTGTTAGCTGAGACATGTGCACAGAGTAAAAAAAACAGCAGCAGAATTCCACAGAAATTGGGGATGAACACACAAAAGAAGTCTTTTCCTACATGCCCCCCCCCCCAGATAAAAAGTGAGGAACAACTTATCCATTCCCTTTGCAGTTATCATCTAAAAGGAAGGCCATCTGCCTTGGTGTGATCAGTTCCAATTTCTGTGTTCCTCTGTAAAGTCCATACCCATAGCAAAATGAATCATCTCAACAATTTGGGGTTCTCTCCTCTCATATTCATGAGCCACCTGAGAGGTCTGTGGTTGGTTTGTACCCAGACGTCAGAGCCAAACAGCTGGTTCTAATCTTCTTCAGTGACAAGACCACAAAAAAGTTTCCCTCTCTTTGGCACTTCAAGCTATCTGCTTTCTGGGGAGTAGTCACCTGCTGATGAAGGCAACTGGCTGATTCTGACCCTCATCTTTTAGCTGTGATAATGCCACACAAATACCATGCTCGGGCACAGCTTTTTGGACAGCAAACTGCTTGCTGAAATCAGGTGCCTTGAGCACAGATATTGTTCACAGTACCTCCTTCAGAGTGTCAAAGGCTTTTTATTGCCTTCAGTTTATATGACATCCTTGGGCTGCTTCTTAGCAGTCAGCTCAGCCAGCGGGGGGCTATAATGGTGCCATACCCCTTGGCAAATCTTCTGCAGTACCCTGTTGGACCCAGAAAAGCTCTGACCTAAGTCTGAGTTTTGGGAGGATCCCAACCATGATAGTTTAGAACTAGAGCCGGAGAAGCTGCACATGCCCCTCACCCACTTGGTGGCACCCATACACCAAAGACCCCTACCCTAACTAGACAGTCAGCCCCGCAGAGTGCATTGCATGAAACACTTCCCACTTGTGGGTCAGGTGTTCTTGCCAGTTGCAGCTAAAGACAGCAATATCATCTAGATTTTTCACTAGGGGTCTCAAGCACACCGAGACAGTATCCTGTTAATCAGACTCTGGAAGGTGGCAGGGGCATTATTCAATTCAAAGGGCAAGACCTTAAAATGGAAGTGGCTCTCAATGTCCTCTCCATTTCTCCCTCAGTCAGGACAATCTGCCAGTACACAGAAGTAAGATGAAATATGCTGAGATACTTTGCAGTCCCTAACCAATAAATGAGCTCCTTAGCTCTGGGAATGAGGTGTGTGTATGTGTTGGTGAGAGTACATGCAGTACCTCAGTTCTCGGGTCCCTCCTTTCTTGTTACCCTGGGGCGTTTGCACCATTGGGCTGGCCCAGGGTCTAGAGAGCTCAATCACCCAAAGTAACAACATTTTGGAAACTTCATCCTTGATGCTGGCACTTTTTCTGCCTGACAACCTATAAATTTAGTTCTTGGCAGGTATGGTGTCACCAGTGTCAATGTCATGAGCACATCACTGGGTCGGTCCACTTGTCAATTAGAACAGTCCAGCAAACTGCTCCAACAATTAGCAGCAGTCTTTCTGCTTCTGCTCTATGAGTGTAGGGGAGATCACTACTCCCTTAAGAGAACCATCCTTGGAATTATGAGACAAGAGGTCTTTCTCTCCTCCCTCTCCTCCAGCAGTTATCATCAGCATGGTCATGTCTGCCTGGTCTAAGTTGGTCTTCAGATGGTTGACAGGAATCACTCTACTGGGGTCTTTGGGGGTACCAAAGTCCACCAGGTACTTGACATCCCCATCTTTTCCAGTACCTTGTAGGGCCAGTCAGTTTGTCCTACAGGGTCCTGGGAGCCACAGATTCCTCAACCCACACATTCGGACCTGGCTGATACTCCACTAAGGTTGCTTACTGGTTATAACTGGGCTTGATAAGCTCCTGCATGGCCTCCAAGTTTTTGTTAGCCCTTTTCATGTGCCCAAGCCTTCGGGAATGCAGGCCCAGTATAGACACCAATTAACTTTTTGGGTTCTTGGAGAGGATTCTCCCATCCTTCTTGGACAAGATTTAAGTGGCCCTTGACATGGTGCCCATAGACAAGCTCATAATGTTGAAGTCTGCTCCATTTTATGGTATCTCCCTGTAGGCAAACAAAAGGCATGGCGGCAGGATACCCCACTTCCTGTGTAATTTCTTAGACAATGCCATAATCATGCATTTATTGTGGCCCTGTTGAACCTCTCCACAAGTCCATTGAATTGGGGGTGATAAGGGGCGGTGAACCTGTTATCCATCACACTCATCCCACAGAGCCTTCAAGTAAGCAGTAATGAGGTTTTTACACCTATCAAAGACAACCTCTTGGGGAACCTTGCTCTGGTAAACCAAGCAGGGCCCTGGCCACGACAGGAGCAGTTACCATCTTAAGAGGCATGGTTTTAAGGTACATAGCAAAACCAAAGTGGATGATGGACAGAGTGTTGAACAATGCAAGCACTCAGCCCCAGTCAACTGATCTGAGTTTAATCCATCATCATTCTTTAGCTCACTCCGCCACCCCAGTTCGGACATGGCCATATGCAAATCAGCCTGACGCTGTGCCTCATGGGAACAGTCCAGCCCGAACTGCCAATCCATGTCTTCCTTGGACCTGAAACAAGCATCCTGGGACCGGTTTCTGGCTGATCAGCCGTCATCAGCCAGGCTAGCTGGAATCCAGTGGCAAAGTGAGCAAGGGGCCCACGTCAGGGCATACCCTGCCAACTTAGGGCGAACAAAGCAAAACCAAAGAGGATTATGCATCAAACAGGTATCTGCTAACACTAAACACTATTTTTTGTGAAGTATCGGCTTTTAGTATTCTTGTTGCATCAGAGCAAGACCTAATTCCCAGGTTCCGGCAAATGGGTTTAACTCAGGTTCGCCTTGGGCTAGCATATGCTGGACAGAAGAAAAGTACATGGAAATCGATTTCATGTACATTAATTTGGCATAAAAAGCAATGATCGTCATCATCACCTTTTTTCCGACCCCATATCGCTGTATTAGAATTGACTCACAAAATACCATAACGAAACCGCATGTACAATGATTTTGCCAACTGAAGTTGGATTTCATCCAGATATTGCTCAAAGGACGGAAGAGATTTTGTAAGAAAGGACTGAGACATGAATATATACCGATATCTGAACTGTGGGAGACACTGTTATGCCTATATGCCCAACATTTTGTTTTCCGTATTTTATTTATTTATTTATTTATTATGTATTGAATTTAGATGGCGCAACAGCTACCCAGAGGTTTCCCGGCGCCCTGGATCTGCACTCAATCAGGAAGGGACAAAAGGCTTGGATGAAAAATCAGAAAAAGCTTATTGATGGAATAGCCATGTCTTAATGCCTTTTCGAAATTTTAAATAGCTCGGTTCCAGCTGTAGTGGAAGAGAAAGCGAGTTCCATAAGGCAGGAGCCAGCTGTGCGAAGGAGCAGCCGCCCAATCGCGCTCGTCTAAATCTAGGGACTACAAATGTAGCCAGATTTATCGGGCGAAGGTTGCGGGTTGAAATGTATTTTTGAACCAGCTTACCTAGGTAGCTGGGAGCCATCCTCATGTTGATTCTAAACATGAAACAGAGTGCTTCAGAAATGTGAGTCCATCTGGGGAGGCGGAGTAGTAACCTGGCTGCAGCATTTTGAATAACTTGCAGCCGCCGAGTAATCTCTTTGTTGGTACCTAAGTATAGAATGTTCCGGTAGTCCAGTCTTGAACTAATGAGGGCATGCACTACTGCCTTTTGTGCCTCTTCTGGAAGCTGCCAAAGGATTTTCCTCAGCCATTTTAAAATGGCAAAGCATATAGAGGAGGTTTTTGCTACTTGATGTCGCATAGACAGTTTGTCATCGATCATGAAGCCCAGATTACGGACAGACTGCACTTGTTGAGGGATAGGACCCATTTCAATAGGCCAATGTAAAGGACCCCAGCGCAGTTTTTGTTCCCCAAGGATAAGCAACTTCGTTTTATCGCCATTTAGTTTCAATTTGTTGGAATGCATCCAGTGCGCAATCCTTTGAAGCCTGAAAAAAAAGAGGGGACACCTCAGTCTTGTTTGCTGCCGATAAGGAGAAGAATAGCTGGGTGTCATCAGCTTAGGAAAATATCGTATTTTGTTAGAGGGCGGTATCAATAAAGGGGGCCCTTCCCAATAACCGTTCACCCACGTTTATAGAACTATGTCTGCACATGCTTAACCCACTGGAGGCTAGCACACTGGTCAAACTTTAATATCTCCGCGATCCCTTCTTTATAACTTGCAAGTTCTACAGTGGTCCACAATCACACCCAGAACAACAGCGGTCTCAGTATAGCCTGATGGTCAATGTGTAGTATCATCCTAAAAAAGTATTTTCTTCCCCAGCAAACGTATTCCTACAGGTGGCACCCCAAAGACCTGCTCCATAAAGGGTGGCTGATTGTGCCCTGTATTTATACACTTCTAGTACAGGGGACACTGCCTTGGTTATACTATTCTGATGTGTTTTTAGTATCGACTCTGAGCTTTGGAACAGAATGGTCTTGACTTTTGGCCGATGCGGGTACCAGGTCAATTTGGTGTCAAGTGTGATACCTAAATAGTTAAAATTCTAAACATATTCTAGCCTCTGCTTTTGAACAGTAATGTTCTTCTGAAATGATTTATGCAGTTTGACTGCCATGTATTTTGTTTTTCTAGAGTTTATTTCAAGGCCTTTTAAATCGCAATAAGCACTGGATGATTCTGATAGATTTTGGAGTCCCTTCGGGGTTTGAGATATTAAAATAGTGTCATCCGCAAATAAAAGGGCTGGTACTGGCACCCCACCTAACTTTATTGAATCATGTCTACACTCCAGAAGATGTTTCGGCGTCATTTACATATACTGAGAAAGGGTGGGTGCCAGTACACAGCCCTGTCCTACACCCCTCCTTATGGGGATTGCCTCGGTAAGTTCTCCCCTGGGACCCCATCTAACTTTTGCGTAATTGTCTTCATGTAATCTCACTATCTGTATGAGAGATCCTCAGGGACACCTTGAATTTTTAGGGAACACCAAAGCAAATATCTCGGTATAAGATTAAAAGAGGCCTTCAGATCTATAAATGCTACCTACAAGTGGACTTTCTTTAAAATCGTATATTTCCACCCCATGCAAAGAAGTCTAAAGGCTTGATCAATGGTACTGGTTCTGGCTCTAAACCCAGCCTGATACGGTGCTAAAATATTTTTTACCTCTGCCCAATCATTTAGTTTTGATAAAATCGATAATTAGCAGGGTCTCGTTGGCCAGTAATTTGCAGGGTCTTTTAGTTTTGATGAAATCTGCCTTGCATAAATCTTATGTAAGGTATCTTTAGTTTTGATAAAATCTACTTAGCATAACTTAGTTTGGATAAAATCTGCTTAGCATAAGTCACTAGCATCTACATGAGTATCCTGGCGCTGAGCAGGTGTGCATGCCTAGCTCTGCAAATGGTAAGTTTTGGTTGTGTGTCTTTTGGATTTGTCCCAGAATTTCTTCTGGTACTCTTCAATGACTGTCTCTTTTTCCAGTGCCAGTTTCTTCTCCTTCAGTGCTATGGCTATCAATTTGGACACTAGCTGCCTTGTCCATTTCTTCTCACTGAGATCCATCTGGCAGATAGCCAGTTTAATAGGGCTCATACTGGCAGAGCCTGCTTTACTCTCAAGCCTGGATGGTACACCAGGAAACCCATCTTGTAACAAATGGTCCCCAGGCCCCCTTTATCCTCTGTGTTTGATCTACCTCTTCCGCCTTTTCTGTGCTTGTCAGACTTCCCCATAGGCCCTCAGGACCTTTTGATAGTTTGCCTTCTTTGCATTCTGGCTCAACCACAAATACCATTTTCTGTATTGGGTCTTCATCTACACCACTATCAAAGACCTGATGATAGTTGTAAATGTAAAAAAAATTCAATTCAATTTAGGGATTTTCAATTTCCGACTTATTTGCTGAGTGGTCTACTAAACACAAGTTTGGGATACCACCACTGAACACACCTATAACAAAGTGGATTATTAGTTAGGGTGGGCTGGCAACGAGCAAAGATGTCACTATCTTAATAAGTCCAGTATAATTTTCAAAAATGTAAAACTGAGCTAAACCCCTGGTAGCTATGGCACAGAGAAGATAGGCATAATTTAAGAAAATGTACAGATCATTTAAAAATATCAAAACATTCAAAAAGTTGAAAACACAAAAAATGAAAAATTCCCACTCCAGTCAAACATAGAGAATAATTTAATGAACAAAATCACATAAAAATCACAAACATTCAAAAGAGGGGAACCAGGGGCTATAAATCTTTAAGGTTTTGAATGAAAATAGAGCCAAAAAACATAATTATTATGACATAGACGTGATGGTAGTCTGTGGACTGCCAGTCAGGTGGTCCGCTGGCACCAATTATGACTTAGGTGGTTGGACAAGCACAGGACTGCAGCAACCGCTGGGGATCCAGGATCCCGCAGTGGTTGAGCAGCAGTCTGAGGTCACAATAAGGTGGAGGTGCTGCAGCAGCACCGTCAAGCTTATTTCAAGTTTCCTCACTGCCACAGTATGCAGGTCGGTGAGCCCATCATGAAAAGTGTTACGGTGAGGAATCCAATAGGGCCCTGCAGAGGTTAAGGGGTTGCCACAGGGCCTGGGGTGAATGCAGGGGGGCACATGTGTTATGTAGTTCCTATAACCCTATGTAGGACCTGCAAGTTTAGACAACATAAACTATGGCAGTGGTGTCCAGACTGATTCCAGACACCCCCACTGGATATATTTGCATGTATACCAGCGAGCTCACAGTGCCCCTATGAACTTCTCTTATCAAGGAGTGAATAGTTTTGGGCAATTATCGAGCATGATAACCCTGTCCCCTCAGGAATCGTAAAAGTGTTCAGTACTATCCCTCAGGCACTCGTGCTCACTTGGTCGCAGAGAGATACACAGAATAAAGGGTGGGGACATTTTCAATACATATTTATTGAACCAGTGTCATTATAGTGTATAATATGTGTGCCTCAACAATCATAAGAAAGAAACAGATATAAATGATTATAAGCACCAACAGAGTAAATGGATGGTAGATTTCTACCATAGTGCTAAAACCATGAATATATGCATGCATATGAATACTTGATAGTAATAATTCGTACTCCTAAGATGCTAACCCTAACTAGATGTACCTAAATGTACATAGCATGTATGGAGTTGTATAGTCAATAATTCCCCTAGGATAGCACCAACCTCATCACCTGGTGTGAGAGAATAAAGGACGCCGTCTTGATCTCAAGATGGGCACCTCGCAATGGATGTCAGACCACTGCGAGCTGGAGTGTCAGCGTGCAGGAACCTCAGTGGCAGGGTGGCAGCATGGAAGTCTTTCTCCTCTGCCTGCCCCAGCAAAGATATGGTGCTTATATACTCAAAAGGTACCCTCCGGGGTGCTACCTTGCTGTGTCATGTCGGCTGAGGATGACGAAAGGGATGACCCTTATACATAGTTATTTTGCAGAAGATGCAGCAGATGGTAGTCCTGTTGTGTTTCTGAGAATACTCGTGCATAATTAATGAGGATAGTTTTCTGAGAAAACATCACAACATTTATGCAGCATCTAACTAGGTCAAAGGTCAGCACACACTTGTTATGTAGTACAATGGCATGGTAAATGGACGTGAAAGGTTAGGTGACTACACAGGCCTATTTTTGGGTACATCACAAATCATAACATGTTGTGCACCCTATCAGTATGCCCCCTGTTACGGCATGACATGGAAGGCACGGTCCAGGCCACGCAGGAACGTGCTTTGGTGCTCCCATTGCATTGTCATTCTAAGGCTCAGCTGTTAGCCTTTGAAAGGTACCGCCATAGGACCGTCAAAGCACTACAGATGAGTTTGGCAGTGTGGCAGCAAGTTGCTGGTGTGTTGGCCCACTGCCACACAGTCAAACTTGTAATAAGGCCTTTAGTCTTTTTTCTCAGAGATCTTCTTCAGTGCATGGCAGCATGCTGTATCTGAGAAGTGTTCCACAACATCAGATAAGCATTGAATTAGCTCCTAGTGAAATATGATCTGAGTGAGAACATTTTAAATTCATTCCCATGGAAGACCTTTCGCTGGCCGGATGCTTTTGGTGCATTCACCAGGTCAAGCTTTCTAAGCTCGGACTTGCCTTCTTTTTTGGAGCTCAGCAGGGCAAGGATGCAAGCTTTAGTGGACGAAGGCTCTAGGGGGCCCGATATTCTTTCTGTGAGGTCATGCTGAAACAGACTTGGTGCTGCAGAAAAGCACAGAGCAGGAGAAACTTAAGTCTTCAGCCCAGTGGCAATGCAAATTGGTTGGATTGACTTGGCAGTCTGGTCCTGCTCCTCTGAAGGTCATGAAGCCAACAATTGTTTAAGTGCCAGGTTTTTCAGAATGTTAGGAGAAGTACACTTTGACACAGCCAGGGATCCCAGGACATAATAAACAGCAATTGGGGATCAAGACTCACTCAAGCAGAAGCCACCAGCAGGGCCCAAGTCATGTCCAGTTGGAATGGGTCAGTTAAGCTTCTCAGGAAAAGATGTACTTTGAATTTGCTGTGTACCTGTAGTTTTAACAGGATGTCTGCCAGCTGGCCCTTGGAGGTCACTTATTTGTCCTAGGTACAAGACCCCAAAGAAACATTTGTGGTCACCCTATTTTAAGCGGTACACAAACAAAATATCGAGTTTTAAATTTCGATATACAATTATATCGAAGTTTAAATATCGATGGGACAAAATATCGAAGGTAAGTAATATCGACAGTCTTAATATCGATATTAGTATGATATCAGTAATATCGAAGTTTTAAATATCGATGTCAATAATATCGAAATAAATAACTTCGATGTTACTAATATCAATTTTTAAATAAATTTAGTGTATATTATATTGTATTTATTATGTTTTATTATTTATTTTTAATGTAATTTAATTAAATATTGTCTTTTACTACTGTAGCGGGTTGTGGGTTTATAGGGGAATAGGGTGGGAAGTAATTTAATTATGTTAAATTAATTATTAATTAGTAGGAATTATTAATTAATTAATTGAGAAATAATTTTTAATTAATTTTAATTAATTGATTAATTGATAAATATGTTCTGTAGCGGGTTATGGGTTTATAGGGGAATAGGGTGGGAAGTAATTTAATAATAATTAATTATTAATATATGTTTGTACATATTTTAATTAATAATTAATTGGTAATTAATTTATATTAATTAGTTAATTAATTAATATAATTTTGTACATATTTTTAATTATTAATTAGTTGGTAATTAATTAATATTAATCAGTTAATTACATTAATTAGAGTAATTTGTTATATATACTTTTTTGTTATTATTAATTAATTAATTGGGAAAAATAATATTAATTATTAAATTAAATTAATTACAGCTAATGTGCTAATATATTTACTTTATTGTTATTGTTAATTAATAATTAATTGGTAATTAAATATTAATTAATTTTGGGTAAAGGAGTATTTTTAGGGTTCAGGGTCAGTTTTCAGTTTTTGGGTAAAGGGGTATTTTTAGGGTTCAGGGTCAGTTTTCAGTTTTTGGGTAAAGGGGTATTTTTAGGGTTCAGGGTCAGTTTTCAGTTCTTGGGTAAAGGGGTATTTTTAGGGTTCAGGGTCAGTTTTCAGTTTTTGGGTAAAGGGGTATTTTTAGGGTTCAGGGTCAGTTTTCAGTTCTTGGGTAAAGGGGTATTTTTAGGGTTCAGGGTCAGTTTTCAGTTTTTGGGTAAAGGGGTATTTTTAGGGTTCAGGGTCAGTTTTCAGTTTTTGGGTAAAGGGGTATTTTTAGGGTTCAGGGTCAGTTTTGGGTTTTTGGGGTACAGGGATATTTTTAGGGTTCAGGGTCAGTTTGGGGTTTTTGGGGTACAGGGATATTTTTAGGGTTCAGGGTCAGTTTTGGGTTTTTGGGGTACAGGCATACAGGGTAAAAATAATTTTTTTTTACAATAAATCAATTAAATGAAATTAAAAAAAAGAAAATTACATTAAATTATTAGGTGTTTTATTCATTTTAAATGTATATGTATTAGTTTTAATTTTGTTTTAATATTTTTATTTAATATTTGTAAAATTATATGCATTTTAAAATTATTTTTACATTATTATTAATACATTTAAAAAAAACGATATTTTATATTTCGATATTTTTGTACTACGATATTATTTTTTCGATATTTTTGTACTTACCTTTATGAAGATATGACTCCGATATTTTTGATGTCGATATTTTTGTGCCGATATTTTTGTATTTCGATATTCTGTCTGTCGATATTATGTCAGACATTCATTTTAAGCACACAAGGGAGGCCTCTGATGGCACTCCTGCTCACAGTCTGTCAAGGAATCTTAGGCAATGCCTGCTGCTTGGGGTGTATTTGTTAAACCTTAGCACACTTTCTCTACAGGAGACTATAGCTTTGATGGGTGAGGTGATATCCACACACTGGGAGTAGAGGCATAAAGGTTTAAGTGCAATTTTTGTAAGGGTATGTTCTGTACATAATTTAATTTGTCAATAATTTGTTTTTAGGTAACAGTTGAGAATTTATTTTTTATTATAGTTTATGCATTGGCATTTGGCCTTGTTGTTGTCTTAATGAGGCCATAATTCCTAGGCTGAAATGCTTCAAAATCTGGTAATAGGAGCGCAACAACATACACATAGAAATTTAAAAGACCTACATAGGATATGTGGACAAGTTGACTTTATACAGTTGAATAACAAGGATAAAGATGCAGTGCATTTGTATACTACATTTGTATTGATGCTCTATCGATGGTCATGGAAGGTTGTATATGGTGTCTATTGTAATAATATTTCTGGCTAAATAACACAACAAATCCAATACACTGATAGTATTGTGAACTTAAACATTGTATTAATCTATCTCCCTTGGAAAACTCCTCCTTTGCAGCAGGTCCTACCCTTTATGTCTCCTCAAACAGCAGGTTATGGTCTTCTACTGCTCTTCCACAGTTCCAGAGGGATGTGAATGGGGTGCCCATGGGTGACACATTTAAACACAAAACTAGCCTGTGGGTAAGGGCAACTCCTGGCCTCTCCCTAATCCATGGGGGAAAGGTATACAGGGGTAAACTTAACGACATGTGCAGCGGTTTATGTATGCCAGATCACAAAATATCCCACAGTACCCCACTCTGCCTAAATACAGAATAGTGAACCTTTCTTTCCTTGTGTAGAGACTGTGTGTCCACTCAGAGGTTTGATCAGGGAAATGACCTACTCCTCATCTGTGGTCACTTCAAACTAGCTCTGAGGGAAGCTCCCTCTGGACTGTGATCAGAGCCTGGGGGGGAGGGGGGAGGAAGGGCTTGCCTAGGTGTCAGCTAACATTTTCCTATGACAGTGGAGGCCTTTTTTAAATTAATCAAGTTCCTGGTGTCAGGACAGTTAGTAGGAGAGATACCATATTAGCATTATTGTTTGGACCAAGAGTGTTTGGTCATAAATTAAACTATAAGTGTGAGTTTAGGAAACATGCCAAGATCTGCTGTAGAGAACTTTGAAAAAAGAGGTACCAAAACCTCTTTCAAGACGGCCTCCAAATTTTCTGTTGATAAGACATCTTTTTTAGCACAACCTCTTGCGAGGACTCGTGAACCATAATTTCGAACAGACTTAGGGGCATATTACCAAGCAATGGCGATAATTATCGCTATTGCTTGGTTAGAGACAAAAATTTACCGCAGCGCTGCGGCGATTTTTACCGCAAATAAACCTTGGTATTACCAAGGTTTAACGCAAATGCGGTAAAAATCGCCGCAAAGCATGTATATCGCTGAAAAGTCAGCGATATTCATGCACTAGCGAGCTAATGCTCTTAGCCATGTTATCCACCTCCCATTGGATAACATGGCTAACAACTGCTCAGGGCAGGTGTTAGCTTTTGGAGATATTCCCGCTTAGCGCGAATATCTCCAAAAGTTGGTAATAGGAGATAGCGATGTTAGCAACTGTTTTCAGTCTCTAACATCTTGGCACGCCCACTTTGCATCTCATTAGTGATAAATATCACTGATATGCAAAGTGGGGCCCAAGATGGTCGCTATCTCCTACTAGCTGTCGCTAACTGGTATTAGCGGCAGCTAGGTAATAGGGAGATAATTTTATCTATCTTTAAGCGGAGATAAACCCCCTTGATAATATGCCCCTATGAGTTATATATTACTTTGCACTTTATAATATCACCACACACGTTTTTTATATTCTTGAACTATAGACAACTGATTGTTATACATTTTCTGAATGTATTATGTGTAATAATTTTTGAACACTATCAATTTGTGGACATTGAATAATGTAGAGATGAAATCTTAAGAGGACGATCAATTGCCCATACAGCGCAGAATAAGACAAATGGGGGCAAAAGTATATAGGCATTTATATAGAATGAGAGAAAATATATATTTACATATAGATTTAATAATGCCCTCCACACATACATTGTCGTCATGTTTGGGGAACAGGTCTTAGACGTAGTCTTTGGCTTACTGTAATTCTTTCAAATGCTTCAATGCCCATAGTGGTTCCATTTAGTTTAACTCAATTGATCAGGGTCGCTTTACCAATTAATTGCATTGTTGTAGAAATGGATGAGTATTAACAAAATATCTTTCATGGTAAAAATGTGACAAAGCTTTATCCTGTATATTTGATACTTTGTCCATTTCAAAATGGCCAAAACCCTTTTGGGTAGCTATTTGGTGGAAACACAGTGAGAAGTCCTATGTTCATGTCAATTATGTTTTGGTGAATCACACATCACAAGGGTATTTAATTATTGGCTTCAAAATATGATGCTGACATTGAGAAAGGCCAGGGACCCAAAAAGCATTCGTCAGCAAGGGTGACACGCACTGATTTGACAGGAAAATATTGTTTTTCATCAAGCCCTGTGTGCCCAGCATTTTTGTGGTAACGAGAGTGCGTTATTGCGTGTTGGATGCACCCGCTGTGTCTGAGAGCGGTGGCCTTGGCGGAAGTGGGAAAAGAAATACGTGTTTGAAAAGGCAACGTGCTCCGCCGCAAAATGTTTTTGGATTGGTGTCGAAAAACAAATATTAAGTACTCTTGAATTCCTTTACCGAAAACCGTAAAGAACAAAGAGAACTGCCAGCGCACAGACAAAGGGAGAGCATTGCCAAGGGGAAGTTTCCGGCAAGCGGAGGTGGGTCGGAGGACGTGAAGCCGCTCGAAGAACCAGCCAAGGTGAATGAACTCCCACGTCTTGAGCGCAGCAGCAGCAAATGAACGGATTTTAACAGCGGCAAAAGGAATGGTAGCTATCCCCATAAAATATACGAAGAGCGATCGAAGCAAATTATTGGAGGAGATCCAGAAAATAGAAGATAGTATCACATAGGATCCTGACAAAAATACGTCAGAAGGATTACGGACACAGATGAAAACAAGACTTGTTGGATATGAAAACAACATACAAATTAAGAAAATAAACTACATTTTTAGGAGACCAAAGAGATTATGAATCAGGGAGAGACCTAACATTCGCAAAAAGAAAGCAACGTACCACACAGGAATCTACAACAAAATAAAAATCTACCTGTAGCTGACACCAGAGATACCTCAGAACCAGAGGCAGATACAGATCATTCAGAATGTGATACCAGCAGAAGAAGAGAAATTGCAGGATCCAGTTCAGGACCAAATTTTCCTCAGGAATACCAAATTATCAAGGAGACACGGCAAAGGTATCCAACAAGAACATGACTGCCAGAGCCAGCAGGAGAAAAATCAGGAGAAGTACAAAGAGAAGGAAATACTGGAGGACCTGCACAGGGAATGAGAAACAAGAAAACGTTCTATCGCAGATACACAACCCAAATTTAACTATTGTCAACTTAATACAAAGGGACTTAACAATCACAGAAACAGAAGTGCTAAAAAGAGGATTGACAATTTGTCCAACAAGAAACTGGGACTATGCCCAGCCATCAATAGATCTTTATCCGTTCATCAGGAAACTCAAATTGAAGAGAATGTATGCATTGAATTTGAGACGAGGTCCTGTACAAACAAATGCAACGCACAGACAAAGGGAGAGCATTGCCAAGGGGAAGTTTCCGGCAAGCGGAGGTGGGTCGGAGGACGTGAAGCCGCTCGAAGAACCAGCCAAGGTGAATGAACTCCCACGTCTTGAGCGCAGCAGCAGCAAATGAACGGATTTTAACAGCGGCAAAAGGAATGGTAGCTATCCCCATAAAATATACGAAGAGCGATCGAAGCAAATTATTGGAGGAGATCCAGAAAATAGAAGATAGTATCACATAGGATCCTGACAAAAATACGTCAGAAGGATTACGGACACAGATGAAAACAAGACTTGTTGGATATGAAAACAACATACAAATTAAGAAAATAAACTACATTTTTAGGAGACCAAAGAGATTATGAATCAGGGAGAGACCTAACATTCGCAAAAAGAAAGCAACGTACCACACAGGAATCTACAACAAAATAAAAATCTACCTGTAGCTGACACCAGAGATACCTCAGAACCAGAGGCAGATACAGATCATTCAGAATGTGATACCAGCAGAAGAAGAGAAATTGCAGGATCCAGTTCAGGACCAAATTTTCCTCAGGAATACCAAATTATCAAGGAGACACGGCAAAGGTATCCAACAAGAACATGACCGCCAGAGCCAGCAGGAGAAAAATCAGGAGAAGTACAAAGAGAAGGAAATACTGGAGGACCTGCACAGGGAATGAGAAACAAGAAAACGTTCTATTGCAGATACACAACCCAAATTTAACTATTGTCAACTTAATACAAAGGGACTTAACAATCACAGAAACAGAAGTGCTAAAAAGAGGATTGACAATTTGTCCAACAAGAAACTGGGACTATGCCCAGCCATCAATAGATCTTTATCCGTTCATCAGGAAACTCAAATTGAAGAGAATGTATGCATTGAATTTGAGACGAGGTCCTGTACAAACAAATGCAACGCACAGACAAAGGGAGAGCATTGCCAAGGGGAAGTTTCCGGCAAGCGGAGGTGGGTCGGAGGACGCGAAGCCGCTCGAAAAACCAGCCAAGGTGAATGAACTCCCACGTCTTGAGCGCAGCAGCAGCAAACGAACGGATTTTAACAGCGGCAACGGCTTGAGGGCATTTTATCGAGATAATAATAAGTGTGTAAACCCTGTCTAGAACCACACTCATGAGGTATAATTATGTTCAGTGATGCGGAAAGACTAGAAGAAGTTCAGCCAGTGTTCTTTGGCACGGGGCAAACAAGCAAAGCGGAAGGGGGAAGTGACAGTAACCAAAATCCCATAAGTCTAAAAGGACTATTCGTTACCCTGGAAAGAACATATGAAAAATAAATACGTAAATGGTGGGAGGCAGCCTCACTTCAAAGATATTTAGATGTGGAGAGAATTCTGAGGGGGCTCAGGATCTACACCATAACCTCCTACGAGAATCCAGACCCACATTTATTACAGGAATGGTCGAAATTCACAGTGCAATCAGCAAAAGGAATGGTAGCTATCCCCATAAAATATACGAAGAGCGATCAAAGCAAATTATTGGAGGAGATCCAGAAAATAGAAGATAGAATCACATAGGATCCTGACAAAAATACTTCAGAAGGATTACGGACACAGATGAAAACAAGACTTGTTGCATATAAAAACAGCACACAAATTAAGAAAATAAACTACATTTTTAGGAGACCAAAGAGATTATGAATCAGGGAGAGACCTAACATTCGCAAAAAGAAAGCAACGTACCACGCAGGAATCTACAACAAAATAAAAGTCTACCCGTAGCTGAAACCAGAGATACCTCATAACCAGAGGCAGATACAGATCATTCAGAATTGATCCCAGCAGAAGAAGAGAAATTGCAGGTTCCAGTTCAGAACCAAATTTTCCTCAGGAATACCAAATTATCAAGGAGACACGGCAAAGGTATCCAACAAGAACATGCCCGCCAGAGCCAGCAGGAGAAAAATCAGGAGAAGTACAAAGAGAAGGAAATATTGGAGGACCTGCACAGGGAATGAGAAACAAGAAAACGTTCTATCGCAGATACACAACCCAAATTTAACTATTGTCAACTTAATACAAAGGGACTTAACAAGCACAGAAACAGAAGTGCTAAAAAGAGGATTGACAATTTTTCCAACAAGAAACTGGGACTATGCCCAGCCATCAATAGATCTATATCCGTTCATAAGGAAACTCAAATTGAAGAGAATGTATGCATTGAATTTGAGACGAGGTCCTGTACAAACAAATGCAACAAGCACTCCTAGAGACACACTGACCGGAAACAACTTAAGTCAGATTGCATCAATTAGAAATGACAATGGATACAACAGGGAGCCAGCAAGCAAATGATGTTGAATTCCTTAGAGACCTGGTATCGAACAGAGAAATATAAAAAGTAATGTTAAAGCAAAATCGAGGTTCATACCTAAGGGACCATTTGATGTCGTGGACAGTTTTTATGAAACTGTGATTAGGGATTTGGACAAACTAAGAAGAACCGGAAATCACTTGGGACAATCAGGAAAAAATAAATTCAACTTAAGTAGGGAGGAACAACAGGCAGGAGCATCACTGCAAAAGCACCAAAGTATAATTATAAAACCCTCAGATAAGGGCGGCAATATTGTCCTACTTACAAAGGAACAATATATGGAAGAGGCGTACAGATTATTGGATGATCCAGGAAATTACATGAAGACATTCAGGACAACTTACAATGCAGGCGTGGTTTCCTTTGAATCCATGCTTAGAACTTGTCGACATGAAGGTACTCTATCAGAGGAAGAATACGGTTTCATTAAAGTAGATTATCCTCTGATACCAACTTTCTATTATTTACTGAAGGTCCACAAGAATAGGGAGAAACCGCTGGGATGCCCAATAGTTTCATTTAGGAGAAGTCTCTTGGAAAAGACATCAATATATGTGAACTACTTTCTCGCCCCACTAGTTAGAAATCTTAGCTCATAGTTACAGGATTCAACTGACTTTATTCATCAAACACAAGATATCTAATGGGAAACAGACTTCATCATGATTACCATGGATATAACAAGCCTCTATACATGTAGAAAACACGAAAAAGGGCAAATGGCTTTGCAGGACGCTCTAAAAAAGGACAACTGTATTGTGTGCAACATAACCAAATGCTTTTACAAATGGCCTCTTACTGCTTGAATAACAACATAGATCTTTTTGCGGTGATGGGCATGTGCTTTGTCCCCAGTTATGCAAATCTCTTTGTAGGCTAGTCGGAGCAGCACGTGGCCTGGGCCAATAAGAACGAACAGTGGGTGGAAAAGATCATACGATGGACTAGGTACATAGACAACCTTTTTATCATAATGATGGGATCCAAAGGTGAAGCTGAACAATATATCAGAGATCTGACAACAATTAATTGAACTTGAACTTCACTTATGAGATAAGCACAACAAATGAACCTTTCCTAGATCTTATGGAATTTGTTAACAAAATAGGCTCTGTACCAAATTATTTAGGAAACCCACAGCCGGCATTACAATTCTGCACGTGGAAAGCCAGCATCCAAGAATTGAAAAGAACTGGCCCATACTGCAGGCCGATTCAATTTTACAGAAGGAACTATGAGAAAAGCCTCAGATTACATATAGGAGGAATGTCTCCATCAAGGATGTTCTAGTACACATCCATCTGGAGAGAGTGAAAATCAGGGACTTTGGTATCATAGGATTCTATCCATGTACTAAATGTAAGGCTTGCAGAGGAAGCACTAAGGTTAAGGAATATGAAATACTAGGACAAACAGGGAACAAGAAGATTTCTAAATTGCTTAATTGTAACTCAGATTGTTTAATATATTGCCTGGTTTGCCCTTGTGGCAAGAAATAGATCGGTAGTGCGGTGCACCAAGCAAAGAAATAGGTGCTAGAGCACATCCGAACCATAAACAACCGTGACAACACATATCCGGTTGCAAGACACTTTGCTGAAATGCATGAAAGCAAAGGTGACAAACTGCAATATGTTTGTATTGATCAGGTACAGCACAGGGAGAGAGGAGGAGACAGAGTACAACTACTAAGACGGTTAGAATCCAGGTGTATTGTGGATCTCCAGACTAAGATCCCGATGAGGTTAAATCCAGAGGAGTAATTGTGGATACATGTAGGGTAAGGAATTAAATCAAAATCAATGAGCCATCAATTTTTCATATTTAGAGAGTGGAAGTAATGAGAAAGGGATGTGGCTGCACCAGGGCGTTTGTAGCAGGCCCTATGATGAAGCATGTCATATACTTCGGTATGTGAGTGAGGGCAGTTTTTCAAAACTGAGAAATTTTTCTTGGTAATGTCTATTGTGTACTCTATATACCCCTTTAGTGTGAACAAAGGGAAACAAGGAACATGAAAGACGAGCCCAGAAATCATAGCACTTATATTTTGAGGATTGATATCATTATTATCATCTGCATCGTAGTCCCTATGCTTTGAGAATAGTTAAAATGGGAGAGATTTGTTAAAGACACTGAGTAATTGAGGAACTTGATTGTTTTGGAACAATACTCACCTGTTATTCAATGTATTATCTTCCATTATTTCCTTGGGATTATTGTTCTGGGATAATTACCCTTGGGATTACAGGAAAACAGGTGGTCAGGACTGCCGGAACTTGCACTTTGCACTTGGCACTTTACAATATCACAAAACACGTTTTCAGATTCATGAACTATAGGCAACTGATTGTTATAAGTTTTCTTTGCACGTATTATGTGTAATCATTTTTTAACACTAACACTTTGTGGATATTGAATAATGTAGAGATGACAAACGGGGGCGAAAGTGAATACGCATTAATATAAAATTAGAGAAATGTTATATTTCCATATAGAATTAAGGATGCCCTCCACACATACAATGTCGTCATGTTTGTGGAACAGGTCCCAGACGTAGGCGTTGGCTCACTGTGATTCTTTCAAATGCTTCAGTGCCCACAGTGGTTCTATTTAGTTTAACTCAATTGATCAGGGCCGATATGCAAATTAATGTCATTGTTGTAGAAATGGATAAGGAGTATTAACAAAACATCTAATATGGCAAAAATGTGACAATGCTTTATCCAGTATATTTGATACTTTGTCCATTTCAAAATGGCCGAAACCCTTTACAACCAGGGTAACTCGGAGCAAAAGAGGAGGGAGATGGTAGCAGACCATCTAACTATAATCAACCTATCCCGAAAAGTCCTAACAACCACAGAAGAATCTGTATTGAGACTTGGACTTACTTTCTGCCCACTCAATCACATGGAATATCCTAAAGTGAGGATTAACCTATTTAAGTTTGTTCTCAAGCTAAAATTATATAAATTCTTCAAATTAAGACCTATGACAAAGGAAGCCAGATTCCATAAATCACAGAACAAAGACACGGATTTACTCACTGTCAATGATTTGACAGCTCTGGAAATACTTGAAGATCTACGCCAGGAGAGCAGAATGGAGGTTCTAGAACAGCCTGTGACATTGACCCAATGAACCAGGCGAGTGGATGTAGGTCAAGAAGCACCTACAAGTGGGCTGAAATTACCATCTCAATTTCTCCCACAAATTACATCTGATGCTATAGATACTTTCTCGGATTTAGTGATCAAAGATTTGATTCAACTAAGAGAGCAGAAGAATTCTTCAAGAAAGCAGGATAATCTCACTAGAGCACAGAGAATGGCTTTAAGGAATCTAGAAGAAGATAAACCCATCATCTGTAAACCCTCAGATAACGGGGGGAACATTGTTCTACTATCTCAGGAGCAGTATTTGGAAGAAGCACTGCGACAATTAAGGAATCAGGAATGCTATGAATTGACGACAACAGAAAGATACCAGGACAGTATCCAACAACTCGATACATTAATAAAGAAATGGCATGAGAAACAAATGTTGGATCTGGATGAGTACTTATTTTTGAGAACCACTAATCTAATTTTGCCAACTTTCTATCACCTACCCAAGGTGCATAAAGACAAAGATAGACCACCTGGGCCACCTATAGTTTCTTCAATGGGCAGCCTAACTTTGAATCTCTCTAGGTTTTTAGACCACTTTTTGTTTGAGGTTGTACTTGGCTTAAAATCATATATCGAGGACACTACGAACTTTAATGGTCAGATAGGGGAATTAGAATGGCAGCCCTCCTATTGTCTAATAGTCTTGGATATTACAAGTCTATATACTTGCATTGATCACCAGCAAGGTTTATATGCAGTAAAATATTTCTTCCAGAAACGTCCATTGAAATTTGCGGCACACAACAACATGCTGCTGGAGTTATTCGAATTCTGCCTGTATAACAACATTTTTCTCTTTCAGGGAGACCTCTATAGGCAGGTCACTGGGACGGCCATGGGCACCTGCTTTTCCCCAGTTATGCTAATTTATTCCTTGGCTGGTGGGAGGAGCAGGTGGCCTTCGCACCCATTAATAAAAACTGGACCACCAATATAGTTTCGTGATACAGGTATATCGACAACCTTTGCTTAGTATGGAGTGGTTCAGTAAGTCAGGCAGAGGAGTATGTGACACATTTGAACAACAAACAAGTGAATCTAAGATTATCCAGGAGAGATTAGCTTAGAAGCAGCTAGCTATCTGGACCTGAAAATTGAAATGAAGGAGGGAAAAGTCACTACTGCCTTATTCAGAAAATTAACTGCAGGAAATAGCACACTACACGCGTCAAGCAGTCACCCGCAAAAACAAAAAAACAGCATCCCTTATGGGGAACTTCTTAGGTTGAAACGGAACTGCTCTATAGAGTGTGACTTTGATTTAGCAGCTGAAGACAGCCTCAAACGATTTACAGCAAGAGGTTATAAACCAGGTCTTCTTGAGAGTACCCTTTAAAGAGTGAAACTATTATCTAGAGAGGATTTACTGAAACAAAAAACAAAAAGAGAGGAAAATGGAGAGTTTCGGGTGATAACTACCTTTTCCCAAGATGCTAAAACACTGAGGAACATAATGCGAAGAAATTGGCACGTGTTAAAAACCGATATTCCAACTACCCCCTTAATCACCTTTAGAAAGGCTCGATCATTGAAAGATAGCCTGGTACACAGCCATTTGGACACTATCCCAGTAAGACAAGGGAAACTGCAAGAAATGAAAGGATTCTACCCCTGCGGAAGATGCAAGGTGTGTGCCTTCAGCAGCAGAGTATTATCCTAAGATGTGAAGGGAATGAAGGAAGGTAAAACTATCAATACATTTATAACCTGCCAGACCACACATGCGGTCTACTGTCTCAAATGTCCCTGTGGACTTAGATACATAGGGAGTACGATCAACTGTGTAAAACTGAGGATATTGGAACACATGCGGGCTATTGTGAAAAAGGATTTTAATTATCCTGTGGCATGTCATTTTCAAGTCATTGCTGCAGTATTTTTGTGTAGACTGTGGGCCTTTAAGCATAAGAGGAGGTGACAGAGTACTAAAATTAAGGCGATTAGAGGCCCGATATATTGTGGATCTGCAGACCAAATCCCCAAATGGATTGAATAGTGGGGAAGAATTGGCAGTCCACCTGCGTAGCTAATCTTTTGCAACTTCTTCAATTGATGAATTTCACGGTGATATGATTGTCTGTTGAATTGTCTCAATTTGTTTTTCTTAAAGCTAAATGTATATCATGGTGGGCCGATACACGACCATACTCAATATGGAACAATGACAAGGTGGCAAGCAACCTCATGAAAGAGGTTGCAATTGCTGATCCATGGCGAGACTAAAAAAATTTTATCGCAGTTGATGTGATATGTAGATTTTGTAAATTCAAATATCGGTTTTGATTTTAATACTGAATAGAATGCAGATTTCAACTGTGATACGTTTAAAAATTGTGGAAAAGCATATACTTTTAAGATGGAACGCGCTATGTAGCGTTTAGGCCAGCCCTTGTCTGCTTCCATGATGAAATGTTCTGATGCTTTAAAAATGGCGCAGCGCAGCGCAGCCCACCGTTTGTTGACACTGACGAAGGAATTGCTTCCGAAACGCGTCTGTCTACAACAAGATTTAAACACCGCTGAGTGAAGTCCCGAGAGTGCTGTCTTCCTTTTTGGAGCTAAAAGGGATTGTGAAGCATTTATGTATTTGCGGGGCACCACCGCAATATGGCACCCGCCCGCTGAGTGACTCTCGTTGTTCGGTGCAACAGGAGAAGGACTTAATTGTCGCAGTGCTTCACGTGTCAGCAACAGCAACCGAAGAAGGCTTATTGCCGAAATGCATTTTGCTACGCTGTCTTTCATTAAAAACGGCTCCTGCACAGTTCCCTCGTGTGGCCTCTTCTCCTTTCTAATCTGCGAGGAGTGCTGTCTTTCATATATATATACATATATATATATATATATATATATATATATATATATATATATATATATATATATATATATATATATATATATATATATATATATTTATGTTTTTCACACAAAAAAGAAAGGTTACAGGGATGTTATAGTTAAGCTGACATTTCACTTGTACAAAACCAGAGAAATTCAGCCGTTATAGTTACTTGAGTTAACTATAACTTGCATCCCAGCAATGGACTGGTTATGACCTCACAATATTTATCACTCATGAAATGGTCAGTGATGGTGGTCCCCGGGGATAAATGAAACTCTAGGAGGGGGGGCCCCAGGCGCTCCCCTCCTTTATTTTTAACATGCCCGTGGGATTTGGCCCCCCGGGGACTTCATACCTCATGGACAAAACCATGAGTTATGCTGCCTAAGAAGCCTTCCATGAATTTACAATAAATCAATGTTAATCTCCAACCCATCATGAGTGCACGTTATTATAGTCAACTGGCCAAATCTAGGAGCTTTGATTATAATACATATGTATATGGGTGAGTAATTGGGTATATGAGAGGTAGTATAGGTGAGTGATGGGAATATATTAGTGACTGTATCGGTGAGTGAGCGAATAGGAGAGTGGCTACATGGGTGAGTGTGTGCTTATCCAAGACTAAAAGCGCGATCCTCTGGGTCGACGGGCATCCCCCACTTGCACTCAAAGCACTGTTTTCAAATAAGCACTGTCTTTGTCAATGAAGTTTCTTTCACAATTCAATTTTTTTTTGTTGTTCACTGGTATTTATAATGGAAAATTCCTAATTCCTTCATTATGATAATTGATTCCTTATATCATTTTTCATTATTTTATTTGTATGTACAACAGCCCAATGCATTTTAGGTGATAGCCTTTCTTCAGGGGCATATTCACTGTTTAAATAGAGAAAGGGGGCATATCCCCCAAAGACCTCTTTGCAATTCTGCTGTGTGGGGCTTATTGGAGGTAACTGAAGGGGTTATTAACCCCCAAAGACCCTTAGCATCCAAGGGGACTTCATGCCACAACCAGAAGTGCACCAGGAGGTGTAGTCGCAGAGTGGTTGAGAAAGGAGATGTGCCACGAAGACCTCTCAGCAGTCCCACAGTGCAGGACTTACTAAACATAACAGGAGTAGTAGTTGGCCCACAAAAATGTCCTTGGGGCCAACACCTCCTCATTTTACTTCCAGTCTCAGACAGCGTGATTGCATAGATGTCTTTGGAGGCCATGCCCCTTCCATTGTGTGATTTAGCCCTGAGTTGTTGGTGCTCCCCAAGGGCTGTGATGGGGCTACGATGCTCCTACTTTGTTTTTGGTGAAAGCCCTGTGGAGGTGGCAGCCCCCAGGGCTGCAGGGGAGTCCTCCCCACCCCCCTCCATTATGTAAATTGAAGGCCCCTGGAGCTGATGGTGGGGGGTCTGCGTGGCCCCTGCTTTTTATATAGATGAAGCCCTGAGGAGGTGTCCTCATGGCTTGGGAGATCTAAGAGCCACCCATTTATAAACTATAAGCCCCAGGAGGTGGTAGTCCCTGGGACAATATTGAGTCCCAGGAGGGGGGAGTCCATGGATCTTACTGAAATGTTTTTTGAAAAAAATCTTTGTTTGGCACTGTGGGGGGGAGGGGTCCCAGTGGGACCACTCCAAGAGGCCTAGGGGATCAGAGTGCTTCTACCATGGCCCTTCTCTTTTTTAAAAATTTTTGTGCGTCTCAGTTCAACTGAGTCCCAAGATGGCTGCCAACAATTCCTGGTTGAAGTGAGGGCAGCCAATCAAATTTCAGTAACCATTAAGAAAATGGGGTAGCCCATACGGCATGGACCTGGGTATATATTGTTATAAACAAACAGTGGTCCTGAACCTATAGATTCCAACGGTTGACTTAATCAATAATGAATCAATATTTAATGTGGAGCAGCACTGTCCAGTCTGCTCTATAGTACTCAAATACTTAATTATAACAATATATTTTTTCATAAGTAGGTAAAAACACATAGGTTGCCCCAAAACAGGAGTGTGAAAAGAAAAGATGTGAGCAGGAAAATGAGACAAGTGAAAGGAAAAGAAATACACAGCGGTGGACAAGAAATTATTCACATTATTTTGCAATCAATATCGGACATGTAATTCGCCGTATTGAGTACCTGGCCAAAAATATAGTTTATGTTATTGCAATCACAAACATTGTAATACATAGACCTATATATCCTATGTTTTGCACTGTATACAATGCTGGTAAACAATTGGTCCAAGGTTGTGTAATGAAGGTGTTGACTCGACTTATACCCAAACGGTGATTTAGACCTGGGGATTGCGAGTCTTCATCAGGACTGTAGGAACAAACAGGGGCAACCAAGGGATTTTTTAATAACCCTTCAAAATAGAGCAAGCGATGGGAGTAGATCCAAATTTACAACTTCCCAACAGATATCCTTAAGCCCATAGCCTCATCCATGTAGGGAAGGCGTATACTTCATGTATGTAACATGGCGAATAGGTACCTTGATATAATTGTCTTTGGTCAAGAGTTCCTGTTGATGATTTTAGGTCGCTTGTTTCGGTGAATGCAATGCACCTAAATGGGTGAGTCCTAATTTTCGGACTCCTACTCCTGGATTCGAATCACTGGATTTTCAAATTACTTCTTCACAGGCAAGCCGATGATAAAAGATACTCCTACTCGTTTTTCAAGGTGCCGATTTTCCGGTAAATTTACCGTATAAACATCTGAGCCTCACAGTGCTTCAGGATGCCGCCATGGCGACCTAAAATCATCAACAGGAACTCTTGACCAAAGACAATCCCCAGGTCTAAATCACCGTTTGGGTATAAGTCGAGTCGAAACGTCGACACCTTCATTACACAACCTTGGACCAATTGTTTACCAGCATTGTATACAGTGCAAAACATAGGATATATAGGCCCATGTATTACAATGTTTGTGATTGCAATAACATAAACTATATTTTTGGCCAGGTACTCAATACGGCGAATTACATGTCCGATATTGATTGCAAAATAATGTGAATAATTTCTTGTCCACCGCTGTGTATTTCTTTTCCTTTCACTTGTCTCATTTTCCTGATCACATCTTTTCTTTGCACGCTCCTGTTTTGGGGCAACCTATGTGTTTTTACCTACTTATGAAAAAATATATTGTTATAATTAAGTATTTGAGTACTATAGAGCAGACTGGACAGTGTTGCTCCACATTAAATATTGATTCATTATTGATTAAGTCAACCGTTGGAATCTATAGGTTCAGGACCACTGTTTGTTTATAACAATCAAATTTCAGTAGCATTTCAGTGGGTTTTTGGGCTACCAGATATCTATATTTTTAAACTTAAATATCTCTGCAACTACTGAATGGATTTACACCAAATCACAAAGAGCACACTTTATGGGCCATCATCTAGCTTTCTGCCAAATTTTGGGTAAATCAGTTGATCATTTCAAGCTGTAGTTGTCTTCAAAAAATGAAAATTCCCCATAGACTTAACATGGGAAAAATCTGTTTTGGGACCCCCTTTTTTATCTGCCACCCGCTTGACGGATCACACTGTGACTAACACAGCACCTGAACCAAAAAGGGGACTTCTCCTATTGAAACTAACTATAACTACCTACCAGTAAGCAATATATTACCTACTGGTGGTCGCCAGTAGGTAGTTATAGTTAGGACCAAGTTTCCATAGGAAAAGCATTTTTTAATTTGGCTATAACTTTGGCATTGTTTTACCCATCTGCTTGAATTTTACCCCCAAAAAGTGTCACGATGGGTACTAATGTTATGGAAAGTTAGGGGGTGATCTGTGCAGTGGGGACCGAGAATTTGGGGTGTGAAATAAGGGTGTGTTTGTAGCGACAGCTACAGTCCAAACTGCTGAACGGACTTGCACCAAATTTGACAGGGAGTTAGATGTTAGTTCAGGGACTGCCACCTCCCCTGGACTTCTAAAATGAAGATGGGGACCTTGCGGACCCCCTGCCCAGGGACCACTACCTCCTTGAGGTTAATTAAAATATATGGTGGGCCTTGCAGAACCCCACCCTGCCCCAGAGACCACCACCTCTCTGGGACAAATGCGACGGAAGGAGGGGGCCACGCAGTCCCTTCTAGGAGCCCTAGTTGGCCCTGGGGGATGCCACCCCCCAGGGCCGGTCCTGCAATGTCCTGAGGTACCTACCCTTGTAACATTGCTGTTTGCAATGGCATGGCAGGAGCACTGCTCCCGTCATGCCATGGCAAACAAACACTCTGGTTTGAACAAGCAAGAGAATTTTGCTCTAGCTTGCTCAAAGCGGAGCACACTTTGCTTTTTATACCCAAGGAGCTGCATTTCAGCCGGCCATGACCACGGGGGCATTCAGGCTCCCCCTGCAGTCCCAAAGGAAGAGGCCTGGCCCTGGGGGATGGCGTCCCTGGGGACAGAAATGGCCCAAGAGGAGGGGGCTGCATGCCCCCTTCCTGTTTTATTTTATAGACACATAAAAAACTCAGTCAGGACCTAGGGGATGGGGTCCTCAGGGCCCAAATGGGTCTAGGGAAGGTGGGGCATGTGGCCACCTTCCCTAAAAAGGAAAAAGAACATAAAAATTGGGTAACCCACCGTAGGCCCTGCCACCTTTTCCCACTACTTTGCAAACATTCTTCCTGGCTGCTCCTGGTTGGGGATGAAGTCTCCTGTGCTGCTGATGTTCCTTAGGGGCAAACTAGTGCTCCTGTTACCTCTAGTAAGCTGCACACACTGGGATTGCTGAGAGGTGGTCTGAGGCCATGCCCTCTTTCTCCACCACTCTGCAAACTCACCTCTCTGCGCACTGCTGGTGGGTGGGGGTATGATGTCCGCCTGATTCCTGAGGGCCTCCAGACTAAATTGGATTTCCTTCCCCAAGCAGCAGTGCACCTGGAGGCTTGTTTGCACAGTGGTGGAGAAAGGGGGCATGGCCTCTGACCACCTCTCAGCAATCCAGCTGTGTGGGCCTTACTTGAGTTAACAGGATGGCTAGGTAGCACCCAAGAAACATCAAGAACCAAGAGGACTTCACCCCCCAACTAGTAGTGTGCCAGAATGCGTGTGCAGAGTGGAGGAGAAATGAGGCGTGGCCATGCAAAAACCACTCAGCAAACCCACTGTATGGGACTTGCTGGAGGTAACATTAGGTGTAGTTGACCCCTACTACTAGTGTGCCAGGAGGAGCGTTTGCAGAGTGGTGGAGAAAGGGGGGCGTGGCCTGATATCAGGTTTTAGCAATCCTGCTCTATGGGACTTACTGGAGGTAATAGGAGTTTTAGTTGGCCCCAAGCTCATCCTTGGGGGCAAAATACCCCTTCTGTCATCACCAGTAAGCCCCAAACAGCAGGATTGCTAAGAGGTCTATGGTGGCCACTCCCCCTTTCTCCACCACTCTGCAAACGTGGCTCTTGGTACACTTCTGGTTGGGGAATGAAGTCCACTTTACTTCTTAGGGACCTTGGTGCCCAAGAAGCCCTCCTGATATTTTATAAGTTGTTATTTCCAGGAAACGAGGCGCCAGATTGTTTGTTGATGGAGGAGGAGCAGGTCTTGTCTTTTCGAATCAAACAGTCTGCGGTTGGAATTTAAAATGGAACATGCATTTGAGGGAATTTAAAAGTCTCTTTTGAAAGGTTTCTGCAGCAGCATCATTATATTACAGCAGTGCACAAACAATAGACATTTCGCAATTCATTACATCAGTGTTTGAAGGCAAAATGTTAACTTCGTAGTGTAAACTTATTTCTCACAGATAAGACATGTGATACTTGTTGAGAGGCACTCGTCCTTTCTACCATGCAAAGACAGGGCAGTCATAGCGAATAACATTTACTCTTCTGATTAAGAGCAGGTTATACGACTCTGCATCATATGGAAAATAATAAAAAATGTAAAGTAATGGAGATGGCGGCTCCTTGAAAGAAGAGGCGGGCCAGTGCTGTGCTGCATCTTTACAATATATATATATAACCATACTTAGTTCATACTTCAAAAAGAATGTGCACTTATAAACATGAACTTATTTTATGAAACCTGAATTAGTATTTCGAACAGCATGTGAACTAACAAACATTATATGGATACACTGAACTTGTTGTGTTGCTTTCCTTTTTTTTCTGAAATGCCTCCCCACGGTGTTTTACAAACTGGGCCTTTGTGCAGAGTGACACTCCTCTCAGGAGGTTAGTCTCTGCTGTGAACTTTCTGCACTTAGATACCAACAGTGACACAGATAGTGTTTAGGAAAAGAAACAAAAGGCTGCCCTCACAGTCCCACCCTTCACTCCCACCATCCGCCAAGTGCCTGTGATACAAGATGACTTATCAGCAGGCCTTCTCAATGAAAAGTTCAAATCAAATTTCTAGAGGTCCCTGTTGTTATGTCCCCACTTCGATGCCTTGGCCCCTTCCTAATGAGTTAGGTATGTCAGCAGTAAACCTCCCCTGTCTTGGAAAACAGCCTTACCAGAATCTTGTGCACATGGACAGGCCAGGGACTTTAAAAAAGAACCCACTGCCCTCCTTCACTAATACATACAATGCATGTACTACATTGGCAGCATACACAAGCACACATAACATACACATGGAATGTTAATGCTAGGTACTTTTCATATGGACAGTTTCTCTGCTGTAGAAAGAACCTGGGATGGGATTAGATAACATGGATTGAATCTATCTGCGAGATACTCTGAGCCTGGGTCAAATAACTTATTTTTAGTGAGCAAGTGAAATAACTTTCAATATAGAATAGTGATGGAAATCAGTAAATTAGATTTACTTTTTTGCGTTAAACCCACTTGTGCAGCTTTCAGACCCTATACCAAGAGGATGTGATACAGAAAAAGGACTGTCCTAGGCGTGGAAAACAGCAGGCTGGAGTTCTTTATGTTTAATCAATTAATCAATCAATCAAGGAACTTATAAAGTGCTCTACTTACCCGCGAGGGTCTCAAGGCGCTGGGGGGAGGGGGTGCCGCTATTGCGCGAAGAGCCAAGTCTTGAGGAGTCTTCTGAAGGTGAGCAGGTCTTGGGTCTGCCGTAGCTGGGTCGAGAGGGTGTTCCAGGTTTTGGTGGCGAGGTAGGAGAAGGATCTGCCACCGGAGGTCTTCCGTTGGATGCGGGGGACGGTGGCTAGGGCGAGGCTTGTGGAGCGGAGCTGGCGGGTGTGGGTGTAGAAGCTAAGTCTGCTGTTCAGGTAGACTGGTCCGCCGTTGTGGAGTGCTTTGTGTGTCTGGGTGAGGAGCTTAAAGGTGATCCTTTTGTCGACGGGGAGTCAGTGTAGGTCTCTCAGGTGGGGGGTGGTGTGGCTGCGGCGGGGCACGTTGAGGATCAGTCGGGCGGAGGCGTTTTGGATGCGTTGGAGTCGGCGCAGGTGTTTGGCCGGGATACCTGCGTAGATTGCGTTGCCATAGTCTAGCCTGCTGCTGACGAGGGCCTGTGTTACTGTTCTTCTTGTTTCAGTCGGGATACACTTGTAGATCCTACGGAGCATGCGGAGGGTGTTGTAGCAGGAGGAGAAGACGGCGTTGACCTGCTTCGACATGGAGAGGGAGGAGTTGAGGACGAATCCAAGGTTGTGTGCGTGGTCGGTAGGTGTTGGTTGTGTCCCCAGTTGGTCGGCCACCATGAGTCGTCCCAGGCGGAGGGGGTGGGTCCGAGGATAAGGACCTCCGTCTTGTCCGAGTTCAGTTTCAGTTGGCTGTTTCTTATCCAGTCGGCGACTGCCTTCATTCCCTCGTGGAGGTTGGTTTTGGAGGTGTGCGGGTCCTTGGTGAGGGAGGGGATGAGTTGGGTGTCGTCGGCATAGGAAATGATGTTGAGGTCGTGTTGGCGGGCCACTTGTGCGAGGGGGTCCATTTAGACATTGAACGGTGTCAGGCTGAGGGATGAGCCCTGGGGTACGCCACAGATGATGTTAGTGGCTTCGGAACGGAAGGGTGGGAGGCGGACTCTTTGGGTTCTGCCGGAGAGGAAGGACATGGTCCAGTCGAGGGCTTTCTCTTGAATTCCGGCTTCATGGAGGCGTGTTTTTAGAGTGCGGTGGCAGACCACGTCGAAAGTAGCTGACAGGTCCAGGAGGATGAGGGCTGTTGTTTCGCCGTTGTCTAGTTGGCGTCTGATGTCGTCTGTGGCGGCAATGAGGGCGATCTCGGGGCTGTGGTTTTGTCTGAATCCGGACTGGGATGGGTCCAGGATGTTGTTGTCTTCGAGGTGGCGGGCTAGTTGCGTGTTGACGATTTTCTCGATGACCTTTGCCGGTAACGGGAGCAGGGAGATGGGCCGGAAATTCTTGAGGTTCTTGGGGTCCGCCTTGGGCTTCTTGAGGAGGTCGTTAATTTCGGCATGCTTCCAGCTTTCCGGGAATGTCGCTGTTTCGAAGGAGATGTTGATGATCTTCCGTAGTTGAGGTACGATGGCTGCGTCGGCTTTGCTGAACACTTGGTGAGGGCATGGGTCTGATGGTGATCCTGAGTGGATGGAGTTCATGATCTTGCGTGTCTCGTCGTTGTTGACGTTGGTCCAGTGGGTTAGGAGGTTGGTGCGGGAGGTGTTTGCCGAGGTGGAGTCTCGCGTGGTCGGGGTGGTTATGGTGTCGAAGCCGTCGTGGATGTCAGCTATCTTCCGGTGGAAGAAAGGGGCCAGTGAGTCGCACAGTTCTTGGGAGGGTGGGATGTCACTGGCGCTGGGGTTGGAGAGTTCCTTCACGATGCTGAAGAGCTCTTTGCTGGCATGTGCGTTGTTGTCCAGGCGGTCTTTGAAGGAGGATCTCTTGGCAAGTCTAATGAGTTGGTGATGTCTGCGGGTGGCATCCTTGTGGGCTGCGTGGCTGTCTGGTGAGCATTTGTGGAGCCATTTCTTCTTCAGTGTCCAGCAAGCATGCTTGGAGGTCTGGAGTTCGGCGGTAAACCAGGTGGCTTTGTGGCTGGCTTGGCTGTTGGAGGGCTTCTTGAGCGGTGCGAGGGAGTTGGCGCAGTCGCTGATCCACTGTCTGAGGTTTTGGGCGGCAGTGTCTGGGTCGGTGGGGTCGGATGGCGGGTTCTGGGTGAGGGTGTTTGTCAGCTGCTCTTCGGTGACTTTGCTTCAGCCGCGGCGGGGTGGTTGTTGGGCGCGGTGGTGCGTGGTTGGTTCATTGAAGGTGAAGTGGATGCAGTGGTGGTCGGTCCAGTGGAGTTCGGTGGCGTGGTTGAAGGCGATGTGGGTGCTACTAGAGAAGACGGGGTCCAGCTTGTGGCTGGCGGCATGGGTGGGTGCGGTGATGAGCTGTCTGAGGCACAGGTTGGTGAGGTTGTCGGTCAGGGTGGTGGAGTTGGCGTCATTGCTGTTCTCCAGGTGGAAGTTTAGGTCCCGGAGGAGGATGTTGTCCGTGGAAGCGAGTGCGTGGATGCTGGTGAAGTCAGCGATGGAGTCATTGAACGGTGCCCAGGGTCCGGGGGGTCTGTACACTAGTTAAATGATGTGTACGCTTGGATCCACATGTTTAAGCTGTCTGCCCCAAACGTGGAGCACTATACTTAATGTTGTTTCTTTCTATAGCTTTCTTTCTCAGATTGATTGTGCTCTCATAAAGCCCTTTCCCACTATAATTCTAAAAGTATAATATTAAAATCATGCATGAAAAATTTAACTTGCTTTTCTCTGAATAATTCCTCACTTTTCGTTCTAGATAGGTAAGGATAAGGATATTATGGTTTAGGGCTGGGATGGAATGGGCTTTTGGGTGGCAAGGCATTTTTTAGGGTTTACAGTGGGCATGGGTTATTGAGTGGTAAGTTATTTTATAGGGGTTTAAGGTGGGTATGGTTTTTTAGGTGGCAAGGGATTTTCTAAGGTATAGGGTGGGCATGGGTTTTTGGGGGCAAGGGAATATCTAGGGTTTAAGGTGGGTATGGTTTTTTGGGTGGTAGGGGATTCTTTAGGTTTTAGGGTGGTTATGAGGTTTCTGTGGCAAAGGAACCTTTAGTGATTAAGGTCGGCATGGCTTTTTGGGTGGTAATGATTTTTTAAGGGCTTAGCATTTGTTTGGGTTTTTGGGTGGCCCTGGATCCAGTCACACCACTTAGGGTGGAGCCATCATTGTGGAAGGCAGGCACACCCCTATTCATGTGCAAGTGCTACTCCTCCCACCACTCTAAATGTAAACCAGGCCTATTCAGCCTAGCACTGACTCATCCAGACTCTCTGGAGCCACTGCACATCCCCAGCCATGTCACTCCAAAGCCAGATAGTCAATACACATCCTAGCAGAGGTACACTGGATGGCTAAGTACAGGACCTCTGAACTCCTGGCCCGAGTCCCTGCTCTCTGCCCCTGCAGCTCCTCTGTTGTGCCACTGCCACCTACACCTCTCCTGGTAGGTGTACATAGCCCACTGTTGTCTATCCGCTTGTTGTACCCTTTATCAACCATTTTTTGATATTTTTGTGCCTGGTGTCTGTTTATTCTCAGTGACTCTGGTTCAGGTTATTTTTATTTTACTTTATTGTATTTCTGCCCATTGCTCGTTGTTGTGCCTGTGCCCTGTTTTGGCCCTTTGTGCCTCTTTTTTGCTGCCCTTTTTTCCCGCTGCTGCTGCACCTGTAGCCCCTTCCCCTGCCATTCCTGCTCCCGCCTCCCAGCACCACTTCCCTCCCCCTTCCCATCACCCAACACCTGCGAGATCTCCACTGGCTCCACATTGAGAAGAGAACAACCTTTAAACTACTACCCTCACCATAAAATCTCTCCACAACACCGGACCCAAATACCTCAACGAAAGAGTGTCCTTCCACGTACCCAAAAGAAACCTCCACTCCACAAAGCGCCGGGATGCTCTTGGGAGTAGCCGTGCGCTATAGAAGAAAATAAATAACATAACATAACATAACAGACCTCACCCTAGCAGAAACCCCACACATCTGCAGAACCAGAAAGGGTGGAAGCGTCTTCTCTTATGTCATGGCAAAGGCCTGAAATGAGCTCCCGGTCAAAATCAGATGCTCCTCTACTACGCACACCTTCTGGAAGACCTCAAGACCTGACTCTTTATCTGACCTGGAGCTGCACCTCCCCACCCCAGCGCCTTGAGACCCTCATGGAGGATTTGCACGCTTCATAATTCCCTGATTGATTGATTGAAAATACCTACTTTCTACAAGTGGTATTTTCAAAAACAGAATGGAAAATCACCCTCACTAAAATATGCATTTTAACATTCTGAGTTCAGGCCTACTAAACTTTATTTGCTATCTGGTTCCCAATGGCAGTTATGCTTATAAGATGTTATAAGCAAACTCCCCATTCTATCCTATGGGAACAGATAGCCTTACAGTAATGAAAAACAAAATAGGCAGTATTTCACTATCAGGACATGCCACGAACACCAGGGTCTGTCCTATCTTTCACATACACAGCATCCTGCCACAGGGGTAACTTGGGCCTACTGTATGGTTGACTATCATGTAAGAATAGGGAATATTAGGGCCTGGCACGTGGGTGCACGTGCCAGGTCAACATGGCAGTACTAGACTGCACACAGGCTCTGCAGTGGCAGGCCTGAGTTACATTTGCAGGCTGCTTGTGTGGGTGGCACAATCAGTGCTGTAGGCCCATTAGCAGCATTTGGTTTACAGGCCCTGGCACACACTGTGCACTGTACTAGGGACTGACTAGTAAATCAAATCAGCCAATTATGGGAACACCAATCCATCCATACAATATACAGGGAGAACATATGCTCTTTAGCACTGATCAGCAGTGGTAAAGTGCCCAGAGTCATAAAACCAACAAAAACAGGTCTGAAACAGAAGGCCACAAAGCATCTGGGGATAAACCCGCTGTAAAAGCCAGGTCTAACAGGTGGGTATGGATTTTTGAGTGGTAAGAGATTTTTTTAGGATTTAGGGTGGGTATGGGTTTTTGGGTGGCAAGGGATTTTTTAGTGTTTAGGGTGAGTATGAATTTTTGGGTGGCAAGGGAATTTTAAGGGTTTAGTATGAGTATGGCATTTTGGGTGGTAAGGGATTTTTAAGGTGGGTATGCTTTTTTGGGTGGTAAGTGAATTTTTAGGGATTATGGTAGGGATGTTTTTTTTAGTTTTTATGGATTTTTTATGGTTTATGGTGGGTATGGGTTTTTTGGGTGGCAAGGGAATTTTTAGTGTTCAGATTGTGTTTGGGCTTTTGGGTGGCAAGTGAATTTTTAGGGTTTAGGCTGGGGATGGGTTTTGGATGATGAAGGAATTTTTAAGGTTTAGAGTGGGTATGGGCCTTTGGGTGGCAAGGGATTTGTTAGGGTTTAGGGTGGCAAGGGGGTTTTTAGGGTGGGTATGGGTTTTTGATTGGCAAGGGAATATTTAGGTGTTAGGGTAGGTGTGGGTTATTGGATGTCAAGGGGAATTTTTTGTATTTTTTTTAATTGCCTATATCTTTTGATCCAGGCAATGATGATTTCAGCAAAATTTTACCAAAAAAATGTGCCGGTGAATCTAGCTGTGCATGGAACGATTCGAGTTCATAGAAAACGGTATAGGTCAAAAAAGTGTGTTTCCCATGTTAATTACCTAAGTCTTTACACACTCCTGCAGTCCTAACCGCTGAACAGAATTTCACAAAATGGTTGAAAAAGGCAGATTCTGTTCCAGGGATCACAATTTTTCTTATTTGGTGTAAATTCATTCAGTAGTTTTCGAGATAGTATAATGAAACACATATGTATATCTGGGTATATGTGGTATTTTTGTAGTACCGCAGTATATATGTGTAAAACTCATAAATGTTTAGAAAACACTAACAATCACTCGATGATGTCATCAGTGATGTCATTTAAGATGTCATCAGTAATCATGAGTAATGTCACTGACCATGTCATGAGTGATCTACTATGTGAAGTCATAAGCAGTGCATTGTGGGTCATAAATTATAGTTAACTCAGGTAACTATACCTGCTGTATTTCAGTGGTTTTGTACAAGTGAAGTCTGAGCCTAAATATAAATTCCTGTAACCTTTGTTTTTTTCAGTGAATTTCTGAAGTGTTTTAATGTTAAGTAAGATGCCCATCACAATACACAGTGGAGGGTTCAACACAGGGAGTGGCCTGGTATTGTGCTGCCCCAACCCATGCTTGCGCCTCCTGCCACTCCCTCCTCCTTGCCATCCATTGAGCCCATGCACATGTTCCTTCAATACAGCCATTTATGGCCATTTTTCTGCCACTGTTCTTCCTGCCTGCCCAAAACAGTTAGCTTGCTGCCCCATCCACCTCCTCCCTACTCTCTTTTGTCCAACTCCATTCACCTTTCCCCTCTTTCCTGCCCTGCATGGTCTGATGTGCTGCCATTGCCCTCCATTAAGCTTGATGCCCTGGCCCACTTTTCCTGCTCTCCATTGCCGAATTCTATGCCTTATCATTGACCTCCTGCTTAGCCTATGTGCTTAGCTTGCTGCCCTTACTTTCCTTCCACTTACCCTTCGATGTCTGAGTGCATGCATCTGCTCCCTCCTATTGGCCCATCATATTCCATGGGCCTGCCACACTCCTATCTACTCTGAGTGTTCTGCTTAGCTTCCACTGCCCCTTCCCCCTGCATAGCATGGTCATATGGGTGCACTCTGTCCCTGCAACCTCCACTCTGCCTTTCCAAGTCCAATGCCTCATCCCCTCTCTCCTGTCCTCTAGGGTCTGTTTGGTGCGACTCCCTTCTGCCCCCCATGCATTGTTTTGCTGCAACTGCTCCTCCTACCTTCCCTGTGTGGTCTGATGGGAAGCTAACTCCCTTGCCCTCTTTTATGTGTCCATCCCCTATCCCTCCCTTCTTTCCTTCATGGTTCCTTGTGCATGCCCCTGTCCCCTCCCTCTTGCCCACCATGGCCGTTGTGCTGCAACTAACCCTCCTGTTGCCGCATCCCCTCCCATCTGCCCTGTGTAGTCAGTTTCCTGCCCCTGACTCCCTTGCCACCTTTCCTCCAATATCTGTGTGTAAGCCATTATAGTCTCACTGGTGCCCTCCATGGTGTATTTTGCTTCCAGTGTTCATACTTCCTGCCCTTTATGGTCAGTTCTCTGCTCCTGCCCCTTAGCCCCCGGCCTCTGTTTTCCATGTGCAAGCCCCTATCCCCTCCCTCCTGCCTTGTCTGGTCCTTTGTCGTCCCCCTGCCCTTCATGTTCCATTATGCAGCAACTGTCCCTCCTGTCTGTCCACTATGGTCAGCTTGCGGCCCTTGCCTGTTTCCCCTCTGCTTTCTGTTGTCAATGTGCATGGCTCTGTCCCCTCCTTTCCATGGTCTGTTGTGCTTCACTGCCATTCCACTTGCCCTTTGTGGTGTATTGTGCTGCTACAACCCCTGATGCCTGCTCTGTAAGGTTAGTTTAGTGCCCCTGCCCATTTTCCTCCTGTCTAGTAATATCCGAGGTCAAGTCCTGCCTGAATCTGGTCTGTTGGCATGTGTGGTTGTACTGACACTGCCTCTTCCTTCTGCGCTTAATGGTCTTTCATGTTGCCACAGCCTCTTTTGCCTGTACTGCAAGGTTGGTTTGCTGCCATTGTCCCCTTTCCTCTCTCCTCCATGGTCTCCTGTGCTGCCACTGCTCCTCCCGCTTGCCCAGCGTAGTCAACTTATTGCCTCTGCACCCTCCTCCATGAGAGGGCGTTATTCCCAGGGAAATTGTAGTTAGTGCTCTAAACAACTAAAATGAGGACATATTTTCTGAGTTCTCAAATAGGGACGAAGCACTTTTAAATAATTTGCTATATTTATGTTTTTTAGGTGATGTCTTGATTATTTGTTACACTTAAGGGAGAGGATGTGGCATTATGGCCAGAGCTGTAGACTTTGCAACTGGGGAACCAGGTTCGGGTTTCGCGTCAGCTCAACATCCTGTGATTCTGGACAAATCACTCAATTTCCCCATGCCTAAAAACAAAATTTATGAGTAATGATGCCCATGTAATGTACGACAATACGGCCGGGTCAAGTCTGTGCTATAAAATACTATATGTCAAAATAAATTCCCTTTGGGTTGTTTCAAGAAGAGAACACCAATTCTTACAGACCATAAAACAAATAACACTCACTCTTATAAGACCTTTCAGTTGGAGCAATGCAAAATACAACAAACACTTCTATAAAAACAAAATGGATTCAATGTGACATTTTATTCTTGTAAAAACCAAGTAAAAACAAATATAAAATTATTTTCTTTTTTTCAAAAGAATTAGAATTTGGGAAAACAGACAATAAAGAATGGAACAAATCAGATACACATTCTAGAACTAAAACTCAAAACAATTCCTAAAAGTAATTCCTAAAAGTAATAAGGGAGGTGCAAAATCAAGGTAAAGATTCTACGACAGTTAGAGTGATCCTTGTTCATTATGTGTTGCACTTCTCCCCTTAGCTCAACGCGTTTCAACGGACATTAAAATACAGCCGCCTTCATCAGGAGTTGGCTGTCTTCCCAAAATTAATTTCTGAAAGTTAAATGAATAACGTTTTAGATTCCAATTACATAAAAATTGTAAAACAGTACAATATATCACAGGTGAATCCATAGTCAAAACAGAAATGACAGAGTCAGAAAGAACAGTGCTCCAACATAAGTCCTGGTATATTCAAAACAGATAAGAGAGACAATTACCTAGAAAACACATTCAAAATATGGCAATATAGCAATATCAAGAAATAATATCATATTTTAACAAACAATAAAGAATAGCAATGCAATATGACACATACATACATGTTAATTAAAAGAAGGGACAACTCTACATATATACATCACATAACATTTCATCATTTGAAGCAAATTTTAGATAGGTCACTATAGGGAACAACATTCTCCTATACCTTCAGAACCTTTGTTAACATTTCATATTGGTCACTGGTGTTATACCCATCAAGAATTGTATATATAAGCATTACAAAACATTACTCATATGTGAGATAGTTCATTAAACCATTCATAATAGGGAACAATATTCTCCTATTACTAAGACACATTTGATCTTTCACAATGGTTCATACTGGTGAATAGAAATGCACCCATTAAACAAAACTTGCTATAGTAGAGGGACAAATATACACAAGCTATACCGCTCAACTCAAGGGCCTTTTAGGGAAATTAAAAGGTCATGAAGAGGAGGAGAAAATACCTTATTAAAGCACTCACGAGACTTCCTATGACGAATGTCATCCACACATGCGTGAACGCCTACTACTTGAGGTCTAAAGTGTAAAAATATATATAAAAGATCCATATCAGTATACACTCTACTGATATTGTAGCTTAACCCTTCACTCCCCTGGAGTAAACTACTTACATTATCGTAATTTTTTACACGTCATATGTAAAGGTCATCATCCTTGTAGAAAAAGGCCTACGCTGTGGGTGAATAATCCGAAGGGAAAATGTGTCAATCTAGGATTACAATAGAAGCGGCAATAAGTTCTCTGTTTTAATTGATTATATTTCCACCATGGTAACAATTCTCTCATTGCTCACCGAGATATTACTTACATCGAACATCCCTTGCTAAACAGCAATGTGGAGTCAGTAGTTTGTATGTCCCAGAAATAAAGGTCGGAAAAATTATCTGTAAATAAATATATACGTCCAATTAACAGATGCACAATCTAGAAATGCGTAGTATATGCGTGTATTCTCGACCGCTCTGCGTTATTAGAAACCTCAGCAGTCCAAATATTGATATTGTTCTGTATTTGTGTCTCTTAGAAGCTGAGACTGAAATCCCTTGCTTAGAAAGCGGACTACGCAGCGAGTGTTGATTCACTGAAGCTCTTTCAATGTGAGTTGTCTTAACACCCACTAAGAGCTTTTAGTTATCTTCATTATAGCATTTATAACCTTTATTAAAACGCTATCGCTTTGCCTTTTGTCATTCAGTGATTCAAGAGAGGCTTCTGTACCGCGTGCAGCAATATTTTGTTGTTTGTATATATGTGAGTATTTAAATTCTTTGTTTCACATATACTACGCACTTCTAGATTGTGCATCTGTTAATTGGACGTATATGTTTAATTACAGATAATTTTTCCGACCTTTATTTCTGGGACATACAAACTACGGACTCCACATTGCTGTTTAGCAAGGGATGTTCGATGTAAGTAATATCTCGGTGAGCAATGAGAGAATTGTTACCATGGTGGAAATATAATCAATTAAAACAGAGAACTTATTGCCGCTTGTATTGTAATCCTAGATTGGCACGTTTTCCCCTACGGATTATTCACCCACAGCGTAGGCCTTTTTCTACAAGGATGATGACCTTTACATATGACGTATATAAAATTATGATAATGTAAGTAGTTTACTCCAGGGGAGTGAAGGGTTAAGCTACAATATCAGTAGAGTGTATACTGATATGGATCTTTTATATATATTTTTACACTTTAGACCTCAAGTAGTAGGCGTTCACGCATGTGTGGATGACATTCGTCATAGGAAGTCTCGTGAGTGCTTTAATAAGGTATTTTCTCCTCCTCTTCATGACCTTTTAATTTCCCTAAAAGGCCCTTGAGTTGAGCGGTATAGCTTGTGTATATTTGTCCCTCTACTATAGCAAGTTTTGTTTAATGGGTGCTTTTCTATTCACCAGTATGAACCATTGTGAAAGATCAATTTATGTGTCTTAGTAATAGGAGAATATTGTTCCCTATTATGAATGGTTTAATGAACTATCTCACATATGAGTAATGTTTTGTAATGCTTATATATACAATTCGTGATGAGTATAACACCATTGACCAATATGAAATGTTAACAAAGGTTCTGAAGGTATAGGAGAATGTTGTTCCCTATAGTGACCTATCTAAAATTTGCTTCAAATGATAAAATGTTATGTGATGTATATATGTAGAGTTTTCCCTTCTTTTAATTAACATGTATGAATGTGTCATATTGCATTGCTATTCTTTATTGTTTGTTAAAATATGATATTATTTCTTGATATTGCTATATTGCCATATTTTGAATGTGTTTTCTAGGTAATTGTCTCTCTTATCTGTTTTGAATATACCAGGACTTATGTTGGAGCACTGTTCTTTCTGACTCTGTCCTTTCTGTTTTGACTATGGATTCACCTGTGATATATTGTACTGTTTTACAATTTTTATGTAATTGGAATCTAAAACGGTATTCATTTAACTTTCAGAAATTAATTTTGGGAAGACAGCCAACTCCTGATGAAGGCGGCTGTATTTTAATGTCAGTTGAAACGCGTTGAGCTAAGGGGAGAAGTGCAACACATAATGAACAAGGATCACTCTAACTGTCGTAGAATCTTTACCTTGATTTTGCACCTCCCTTATTACTTTTAGGAATGACTTTTTGGAATTGTTTTTAGTTTTAGTTCTAGAATGTGTATCTGATTTGTTCCATTCTTTATTGTCTGTTTTCCCAAATTCTAATTCTTTTGAAAAAAGGAAAATAATTTTATATTTGTTTTTACTTGGTTTTTACAAGAATAAAATGTCACATTGAATCCATTTTATTTTGATAGAAGTGTTTGTTGTATTTTGCATTGCTCCAACTGAAAGGTCTTATAAGAGTGAGTGTTATTTGTTTTATGGTCTGTAAGAATTGGTGTTCTCTTCTTGAAACAACCCAAAGGGCATTTATTTTGACATATAGTCAGTTACGGTACCCTATCCCTTTGGTGTGGGGTCCCTCTCTCTTTTATTAGAGAATTTGTGCTATAAAATACTCCAAAAAAACAAATCAAAAACAAAGTATTTTGCACACTTCTGACATTAGGCTACAGTTTGCTACATTTGGGTGATATTTATACTATATTGGGGCATCTTTTATCTCTAGTGACCAGCTTGGTAGACTTATCTGTTATGTAGCTCCCTAATTTCCTCATTTACTGCAGTATCCTCAGTGGAAAATGCTTTCAGTCCTCTATTTCCAATCTAGCAAGGTGGCATTCAGATGTTCCACACTTTTAGCATACATTCACAATGTTAGCTCTCTCGCTGATCATTAAAAGACTATATTAAAGCTGCTGATCACCAGGGAGTTAACTGGCAATCTGCTGTTGGTGTCAAAGTGTATGTTTCAGTCTGCATGTCAGAATGTTTTAATGAAATAGAAGAGGAAGATATTTGAGAACTCAATTAAAATGTGTCCTAACTTTTCTTTCTACAGCACTAGCCATAATTTCTTCGACTAAATGATCCCCCTCATTTTATTCCTTTCAAAAATAAAATGTTTTAAGTTCTACCAGTTTAATTCAATCAACATGTCTTCAAATGTGCCATAATTTTGTCATAAGTAACACTGTTAGTGCTCTAGTTGTTCACAGTGTTACCAGATTGGGCTATTTCCCACTCAAATGGGGGACATTTTTTCCTTTGATGCAGGGAAAACCCATATCTGGTGGGTGGCTACTTTTATGGCACATATTAGCCTATTGTACGTTAAATACTGGCAGGGGTGGCACTGATGACGAGTCTGCACCTATCTCAGTGGTGCACTGTCTGGCAAGGACAGCATTGGCGAATGAGAGCGCAGAGCTCGCTGATAGCTGCAGGATAATTGGAGGAGGACAAGTGACTATGCTGATGATTACCCAAACCCACCCACTCCCACACGTGCAACCGGGGCCAGCAGTAAATATGTATGTGTGTAATGCAGCTGCTGTGTGTGCTTGCAATGCTTGTCACCCTAGCATAGTGTTGGTGCTGTACATACCGTGTATGTGGCTCACAGGGCCATCAATCTTGTAGTGCAAAAGTGACACTAATGACAGCCCTGAGCAAAATTTTGGGCCATCCCCTGTGTGGTGCTTTTAAATGCAGGCGGTAACCTGCACCATGCTCTGTCAGCTTTGGGGACGGGCGCCGGCACATTGATTTTCACTGCAGTCTAGTTACTAAGACTACCACGTGTCAACTGGCAACGAGTCCCGCTCCAAGACCCCTGACCGGGCAGTGACTTTGTGTCGCTGACTCACTCCAAGCCACACACTCTACCAGTTTTCCTGTCATGTGCTGCTGTGGCCCTGCTTCGACGTGAGACTCACTCGTGACAGGTGTGGGTCAGGCCATCCACCTGCAGTGAGTAGAAGCACGTCCCCTCTAATTAAAGAAAGTGAAATTGAATTAAGTTTACCATCTACGCAGCAGTAGAATCTGGACGGTGAATTTATGCCACAGAGGGTGGTGCGATCTTACTTACCTGGGTGCTTTGACCAGGGCATTCCTGGCTTCATGCAATCTCATATTTTTTTTAATCAACTTAACAGTGGCTGTCAGTTTCAGGTATCTTGTCCTGTTGTTGGATATGGATGAAAGTTGGATGGAACACTAGTTTGTGAACCAGAACCGGTGGTGCTTTTCAAAGGAGTCTTGTATGACTACAGTGCTCGAGTTATCCCGGCGTTCATGTGGTAGCCAGAAAATAAGTTATTACCTCTTGTTGTTCATTGTATCACCAGGTGAGGTTATCTGGAGTGAGGGGCAGGCCACTCGAATGCATGTGGATGACAAAAGCATGAAACTTCATGCGCTGTGTGTTTTTCAGTGCCTTTTTTTCATGGGATGTGTGTTTTCCTTTGCAGACTTGTAAAAGGGAACAATGTGTAATTTGTATCTTTTTTACTCCTGAAAGTGATGGGGGTAGTTTTGGGAACAAGTTAGGAAACCAGGTTTCGTTTTTGGGTAAAATTATTCCTTCCTAAAATGGAACGCCTTGAAGCTATGGAGTTTCTTGCAGCTCCTGCCTGTGGGGGAAAAAACTTAAGTTAGTCAGTATGAAAGCGAAATAATGGCGTGTAGCATCACTGCCCATAATGGCACAATGCGTGACTTCAGAGGTTGCAGCACAGAAAGTTACATACACAAGAAGTGATATCTCACACATTTGTTTTTATTAGGTATATCATGAGTACATTTAAGCACATTAACAGGCACATGCATCAAGAAAAGTTTTTGCGAGTCCTTAATTGTGATTAATAAGGAATCACAATTAAGGACTCTCAAAAGCCTATGCATGTTGGAATCGCTATTAAAATAGTGATTCCCAAACATTCCTTAATTGTGACTTGCAAATTGCGAGTCACAATTAAAGAATGCCTTCCCATTCATTCCTATGGGCCTACAATCCCATAGGAATGAATGGGAGATTGCATGCGCAATTTGCGAGTACCAATAGGTACTCGCAAATTGCCCTTGCAATTTCAAGGGTGCAAGGGTGTCCAAGGACATATAAATGCACTTTAGTGCATTTTTCAAAGATTTTGAAAATTATCATCAAGTTCAACTTCATGGTAATTTCCGCACCCTAATAGCAAGATCGCTATTTTAAGTGATTCTTGCATTGCATTTAAGGAATCACAAATTGCGATTCATTAAATGCAATTGCAATTTGAGAAATCGCAATTATTTGCAAATTCTCAAATTGCGATCGCCTTGAATGAACCTTGCTGCATCGCAATTGCCCTTTTTGAGGGCGCAAACGAGGGCGCAAACGTCTGATTTTTGCGAATCGCACCGTTTGCGCTTGCAAAAATGGTTAATGCATGTGCCTGTACGAGATTTAACAAATTCGATTTTGCTTTGGGGTTGCGCTTAAAAAGTGGCAAACACAAAATCGGGGCCTAGACTAATTTTACTCTTTTCTTAAAATCCTGCCAAAAAGAAAATGGCAACAAGGAGAAGCATGGTAGTAGATCTATTATGCTTAATTGGTTGCAAAGTTGTGTTTCCTAATATTTAATGGGGTTAAGACATCTGCTGCAGAGGTGCCCAGTAAATATCAGGGAATAATGATTGGTGAGCTAACTCTGGAGGTTAAAGTATTTGCTGGAGATATCTCTGTTTTGTGTAGTCCCAGATCTTAATCAAAGTAGTATAGAAGGTTAATGTTTCTCCTACAAAGCACATAATGTAATACGCGGATGACAGATTTCTTTTATGTAGGTATGTAAGTGGGTTACTGCTTAGAACACAGAGATCCTTTCGTTACTTGCAGTTCATAAATTGCAAGCCTTCTAATATAGCACAGTGAGCTATGTTGGATATGTGACTGTTACACTTTTTAACTTCCACTGACTCATGTAACACATCTTTTACATTGATTTACATACTTGTATTATTTATTGTCAATGTGTATGTTATGTAAAGCGCTCTGACACCCTGCATTAGGATGAGTCGTGCTATTAAAGAAATAGAATTGTGCTATTTAAATTATGTGTGTAAATACCAGGAAAATGAGATAACAAGCTGTGTGCTTTCGTTTCTCCTCTGTTGCATTTAAATTTAAGTGTGAGGTTCCAGGTCACTCGATCAAAAAGAGGCCTGTTGGCCCCTTAACTTGGCCTTCATCTTTGGCCCATCTGGAGGTGAAAGTAATAAAGCCCCCGTTTTCTGTCAATTCTGTGAAGATTCCTCAAGTGGTGCAAAAGTTCTTGCAAAAACAAAAAACACTGAATATATGCATGATAAATTCAGAAGTGAAACAAATGTCCCCCAATCAAAGGGTATGTGAATAATATGAATAGAAGTGTGACTATCTGCATATCTGTTTTATTGTATAATAATAATAGCTATGAATCATACACAATATCTATATTAGATAATTAAAGATTGTATTATCTGAGAAAGAAGAAATGAAGGAGATTGATAGAAAAGAAAGAAAGGAAGAACTATAGAAGGCTGAGAGTTACCTTAGAAGCATGGAGGAGTCTTTTGTAATCCCATTCCCCTTTCCCCGTTGTGGACTGATTCTCTGTAGCTCATTGAGGTAGTCTGCAGAGGTAGGAAGGCACTGGGAGTCTACGTCAGTCTGCTCCTGTGGAAGTCATGGCATCTGACCGATTGAAGTACCCACATTGTTATATTCCACCTGAGCAGAATGGCAGAAGGTCTTAATATAAAATCTTTAGGGGATATTTTAGAATCCATAGAGAAATTGCAGCAGTGAGTAAGGAGAATAGAGACCTTAGACAGGATCAAATTGAATCACACCAAGATGCTAGCGCCTTAGATGTTAGGATGAATACTTTGGTTGCCAGTACAATATCCTTACCTCAATCTAACCCACCCTCATCATCTCAATGCCAAACCCAGATTGTTGGTACACAAATAAATCACACAGTGCCACCTGTAATACCCATGTCCCCTCCCAAAATGATTCATAGAGACCCCCAGAAGGCAGAATGTTTCCTCCCATAATGTTCTGTTCATTTTAAGTTCTGTCTAGCAGTATTCCCTGATGACCAGTCTTGAGTAGCCTATATTCCATTGTATTTCAGTGGAGATACAGCTACCTGGTCCATGCCTTTGCCTATAAGCAAGGACCCATCACTATACATTTTTTAACACTTCAAGACAGAATCCCTGAGGATTTTTGACGGACGGACAGAAGGTTTCACAAGCTATGGATAATTAAGTTCTAGAATGAAGACAAAGCAACAGAAATCTGGTAGCTTACCTGGCCCAATTTTATAAACTGATGTTGAGACAAATGGGCCAAAAGAGAAGAGAGCAGCTCTTTTTTGGGGGGTCTGTGAGATGAATTAAAAGATACATTGGACTACATTCCAATTTGACCAACTGTAATCTCAACCCTATTAGATCGGGCATTGGAAATTGACTTTAGACTGACTGAGTGCAAAGGAGACCAAAAGATGAAGATTCCTTTTATTATTCCCAGACTGGATTGAATTAAGACTGAAATGAATAAGACTCAAGAGAATAGTTTGGGAATGGAGCCAGTACAAAGCAGAGAGGTTCGCTGGCCGCTTTCTTGAGAAGAAAATGAACAAAGACAACAAAATAAATGTAGTTTGCATTGTGGGGGTATAAGGCATTTTGTTAGAGTATGTCTGAACAAATCCAAGCCTTCACAGATGGAAGAGGATCACCACCATCAGGAGGAGTTGTTCCGATGGCTGTGAATCAAGAAACAACATTGCAAGCTTATTATCTCATTAACACCCTAAAACCTCAGTCTCTCACCTGGTGTTGCACATGATAGTTATATTTTGAGAAAAGACAATTTAAAGAATTGAAGTAATGATAGATGGGAGTAACAGGAACATTTTGTGAAATTAAAAGCTTTCAAAACATTAAGAGATAATCCCAAGGAGCGTTTGATGGAACACATTTTTCTTCCAGATCCATTGCTGGACATACAGAAACAGTGAGTTTATCAGAGTTGATGGGCATAGAGAAATAATTCCATTTGGGGAGAGGATGTAGCCTATTGGCTAGGGTGGTCGATCTCAAATCTAGGTACCCGGGTTCAAGTCTCGGCAATGACGCTCACCATCCTCTGATTCTGGGCAAATCACTTAGGGCCACATGTATCATCATGACAAGTAGTGTTTACCTAATTGCGATTTTCTCCCAGTCGTAATTAGGTATTCGCTAATCCTAATGTATGAAACTGTTTTCAGTTTCATTAACGATTCTTAGTGGGTCGCAAATAGACCTACCTCATGCTTATTAATGAGGTAGGTCTGAATATGCAAGCCAATAGGAAGCAATGCCATCACAGGGATGTTTGCCTGCTGAGGTCAGCAGACCACCATGTCTGTGATTGCTTTTAAATAAAGTAATCAATTTTTTTGTAAATCATCCCGTTTTCGTTAAAGGAAAATGAGATGCTTTACAAAAAGTAAAATTAAAAGTTTTCTTTTCATTTTTTAAGACCAGAAAGTGGTCTGTGGGACCACTGCCTGCTCTCAAAAATGCTTTTACAAACATTCACAAAGGGAAAGGGGTCTCTTTAGGACCACTTCCCATTTGTGAATAGGATACCACCTGCGAATGTTTTGCAACCGCATTCATGGTCACAAAACATTCATGCATACTGTTAGGATTCTCTATTTGGCAATGACGCCCTAACACGCCCCTTTCAAATACCGAATGCAAACCCATTTTGTCATTCGGTAACAGGTTACAAAATTGCCAATTAGGGTTTGTTGCATCTAAAAATAATTTTTTTGTGGTCGCAAATGGGCTGATTCTGCGAATTGGCCCGTTTGAGAGGGCAATAATGCTTGATGCATGTGGCCCAAAATCTCCCGATACTTAACAAAAATAAATGTGTCCTTGTGTAAGCAATTGGTGCTCATGGAAAGCTCTCTGATACCCGATACCCGATACCTTTGGGTCAAGTTCACGCTATATAAAACCCTGGAAGAAAGAAAAATCTAATGTGATTGATGTCTCCAGATTTCAAATTATTTTGGGGCTACCCTGGCTTACGAAACATAATCCATCTATCAACTGGGTAGGAAGTATGATCTCCATAACCTTAGAATACCGTTTAAGCCATTGCTACAAGAAATCTAGACTATTTTCACAAACAAGGGGGACCCAAATAAGTACCTAAGGACCTTGGGCAATCATTTATTACGAAAAACAGAGGTCCGTAGGATTCAGTTATCAAAAGGACAGATGCAAATATAGACTCCAATCAGTACTATATTTTGTTTTCAGTACCCAGCCGGGCCTGAAGTTTTATTTCAAAATATAAGCCAGTTTAAAAGACCATCAGAGAGGTCTAATGCGAACGTTGATAGGGTACAAGCCTGTACCTATCCAAAAGTACACTCCAAAGGAATTGAAAGAAAATAGGCAAGAAAGCAAGGAAAAGAGGGTAAAGAATATCAGGCAAAAAGAACATGGGAGCCAATTGTCCCTTGCATCAGTGGCAAATTTGCATGGCAAGTTCAGACAACAAATTCATGTAACAATTTCAACACGCTGGTAAGGTTACAGAATTTGACAAAGTGTCGACGACGTTTCGATCCCTGGCTCCTAGTGAACTGGGATCATCATCAGGACATAAACGATGTTTTGCCTGTATGTGCTTTTTCTCTGCAAACGATCCTCACGAGTCTCCTATGTTGCTGGGAGAGACTGTGGGGTAGAGGTTGGTGCCTCGATGTCTTGTTAAAAGGATTATAACATCATGGCCATAGGTTCCTGAGCCCGCTGTGGGCTTCCGCTGGAATTGGCCGATATATTAAATTAGACCGCTTTTGATTCTGCGTTCGAGTAAGATTCTTTCCGTTGAGACAGTGCTCCTTCACTCGCGATCCGAGCGAAGAACGGGCGGTGTGCTCAATGGCAATCCGCCGGCTTCCCGAAGTGGTGGAAGTTACCGCTGTGGGTTCCTGATCCCACAGCGGGCTCAGGAACCTATGGCCATGATGTTATAATCCTTTTTCAGCCGGCTCAAATTCCACGCACCCCAAAGGACCCTACGATCAGCCCAGCTCTCCTACGCCGAGGTCTCCCGCACCAGAAAGACCAGATCGGGAGGCCGCTCCTTCTCCTTCCTCGCAGCCAAAGCCTCGCAGTCAATTCCCGACGCGGCAGGGTCCTGAACCCAAAAATGTCCACGGACTTGATAATTCTCGCCTCGGTGCCTATTCTAATCATGGGGTCCCACGCTGCAACTCTGGGCAATAGCTGCTTAATCTCCACTACGGCAGCCCGCCTGCTGCGGGATGCCTGGCTTTCACCTTGGGGATGCCCAGTAGGGGTTATCTCACAGGGAAAAAGCCAGGACGGGTTCCCAAGGCAAGCTCCTTGATGCCTTCGGGTGATACGTGCGCTATATAAGTCGCAAAACATACATACATTAAAAAACACACCAAAAGGAGAACGAACGTCCGTCAACACCTCCACGTAACACCACTAAAGCCCCCTATGGAATGAAGCTCAACATATCCCAATCACAGTCCTTCAGAGGGGAAGTGTCCACAACCCTCTGGCCATCTTTGACCACCACCTCCCCATGCTCTGTACCTCCCTGCTGTTGGTCCCCACTCCCAACCCCCTCCCTTCTCCCAGAGAACCTGCCCCTCCACAGACTTACTGTCCTAGCTTCGTCCCACCTCCTACAGAAAATTTATCTCAACACTGCCATCCCGCCCAATCACCACCCCGTCCCCCTCCCCAATGACCCAAACCCCCATGTTGCCGCCCAGACCCACACTCACACCCCTATCCCCTCTAGAGAACCAACACCCCTCACCTCAATCAGAGAAAGGACCCACGCCCCTGTACGGTCCCCTGTGCAACCCTCTACTCCCTCTATCCATCACACCAGTTCCCCTGACTTGCCCCCTTTAGCACCCCCAACTTCAGAAGCTCTGACTCTGCAACATCACTGACAGAATGACCTCCCCTTTCCCCATGGCACAAATCTACTGCCCATCCACAACCAGGGCCAGACTGGCTACTGGGTGTTTTGGTGTGCTTGGCAGCACACCAAAACGCTCAGTAGCCAGTCTGGCCCTGTCCAGAACTATATCCCGCACCTTTCCTTGCCCAACCCACCCAGCCCAGACTGCGATGAGCACCAACACACCACCCTCTAATTAGAAACTCTAGCCACCTTTCAACTGGGCCCTGCAAAAGCCCACCTAGAACTAAAAGTCAACACTATCCCAGACCCTGAATATCACACTCCTCCTGACTCCACTGTCCACAACCCCAATGAAGCCACCCCACATGCACACCAGCACCCCAACACCGGAAACAATGCAGCGGAAAATGCCCCCAACCAGCCACGTCATCATAAGATTCCAGTTGTTGTGGGGGGGGATGGCATAGATGGTGTCTGCTATGGATGAGTAATTTGGCGTTTCTCATCGGTCCCGCCAATAGTCCTCCATATATCCCCTGCATCCCTATCATCCTCGGTCCCCAGACCCGCTAGTGTGTCACTCTTGACTCTGGGGTAAATCCAGTGCTGACTGCTGCAGGAACGAGAGCACTCAACCGGACCCGTTCATGGCGAGTATGGTCTGGCTTGGAAGAAAGGCCCAGCTGCAGTTGCGGAATGTGGGTGCGCATAGGGCAAGCATAACTAGGGCATCAGACACATATCTTGATTCCAGATACTGTGAGGTGCCCAGACCCCTGGCTGCCCTGCTCCTCATGACCACAGTGGGTGTATGACCTGCATATACGCCATCCCTTATGGCATGGTATGAGGTATGGGCCTGGCCTGTCCAGCATCCTGCAAGGCACCCTGCACCAGACCCCCTGATGTCCCATGCAACCCTTAACTGTTGACCACTGAGCTCAGCATTGCGTTGTCAGGTAGGTCTCCCGCCCTCCTAAGAATTTGACCTGGAGTAGCTAAATTGGGGTGAGGAACCTAACAGCAGATGCTAGAGTTCTTTGACAAGACTTCTGTGGAGGGTTTGCCCTGAGCTGACACCACATGATTGGCTGCATAACTGGCAGGACCTATACACCTGCGCTGCTGAGAGCCAACTTAGCTGCACTCTGACGTAGCAGGATCTACTGTCACGCTTTCAGGATGGACTAGCCCCCCACTAGGTGCACAAAGGCCCGGACAGCATACGTGACGGCCTCCCCGGAGTCAACTTGGAGGAGTGTGCTCTTCGAGCCTTGCCACTGTTCATGTGCCTGGATCCCATGGAACCAACAAACGCACTATCCCCCTGCCTGCCTGATACGCATCTGCTGTTGGAGCTGTTGGAAGGCACCTATAGATTCCCCCAGCGCAAAGGCCCTGTGGTGAGTACAGGGTCTGCACAGCTGTGATGGGATCGGTCTGTCCCTGGCTTGACAACCCCCACACCCCCTTCTACTGCACACAGGAGTTACACTGCATGTCGGCAGGGGAGCCAAAGAGGACTGGAGCTGCATATGCTTGGAGGCACTGGGAGTCTTTCTGAAGCTCCTCTCAGGGTCTCAGGCATTCTCACCCTGGCTAACAGTCATAGTCATACATTCTTATATAGCGCACAGTTCACTGCAAGGTCTCAAGGCGCTAATCATTCTCTACTTTCACATTGGACTCCCTCATACAGAGTCTGATCTTACCGCTTTGGAGATACCTGCGGCCTTGGGGGTTGCTGAGGAATAGCTCCTCCGGTATTTGCCACAAGGATGCTGTGTCTCTTTATGTGCTAAATAACCATGGTGCCTGCTGCTACTCAGACCCCTGCTCTCCTGGGCTATGTCATTTGCTCTCCCGGCTGCAGCTGTCCGCTTACCTTCCCTCATGTGAATTGGATTGCACCGTTCTTTCATAGCTATCTAACACCTCGACTCTTTGCAAATATTCATGCCACCCTGCTCGGCCCTTCTTCACCTCTAGGCTGAGACCGCCTATGGCCTTCGTATCTGGAGATCTGTCCTGTTTCACTGTGGTGGGCACCCCTAACAGTGACTTACCTGGGGGATTGCACTGCCTCACAGACATGGCAAAACCTAAAATCACCAAATCGCAACACCTGTCGGATGAAGCCGGCAGGATAGAGAGGACAATATTCTCAGTAGCCTCCAACACCTGGAACAGACTTTCTAAGCTAATACGATGTAATTCGATGAGGTGCTCCAAACAATTCTAGACACCAAGACTTCCCTGGCGACCTGCACTGACAAGGTCTCGATAGAAGTGAATTTATCATGTGCTGATCACAGCAAATTGATGTACAGAGTAGACGAAACTGAATCTGCGCTAGTAGTCCTTAACCACTACAACAAGAAATGCTGCAGAGCTGTGACAAAGCCCTGGCATTGGCTGGTGTCCCCCACATCGCTTGCTGTTGTCCTGTAAGTAGTGCATCCTGGGTGTGGAACTGAGAGCTGTTTCCACTAACTGGACCCACACCACCACTGCTACATTAGACATTGCTGTCACGGCGCTGTGGTCGCGTATGTTCCTTACTCTGTATCCACTCCTTCTTCAGGTTTGTGTGTAGACTCTATGTCTTAATGTAGTATTTTTATAGTTTTTGCATTTTTTGTTCCTTATGTTACTTGGCTTAAGGATGTATAAGTGGACGGGGCCTGTGTGGCAATTGTCCCGGGGGATTATGTTTTTGTATTATTGTTATGTTCTTATGAGATGCTCTACTGGAAACTGATTTGCTACTCAACACTCACCACCATGACCTGGGTTCACCTTACACTGCATGGACATTTCTGGGTGGGTTAATGGGTAGGCCAGCGTTTTACCCATTTCTCCCGCATTGACACATGTTCCATTCCCATTTCCTAATCTACAAATGAATACACATGTCCACAATATCATATCATGACCTGGAATGTACAGGGCATGGCTTCTCCAATGAAATGTCATCATATATACGCTCAACTTAACAGGGGCTATGTTCACATAGCAATGCCTCAGGAAACACCACACTAACACTGAAGTACATAAACTCCGGGTGCATTGGCGGGGACAGGTACATGGCACCACATCCTCTTCTTTTGCCCATGGGTTTCATATGTTGTGCCCACTCGGAAGGTAGAGGTGGGGTGTCGATATGTGGTGCTTGAGGGTCACCTTGATGGCTCCACCTGATCCTTGCTGCGTTATATGCCCCAACACACATCAATGTAAATTCCTCGACACTTAATCCCCGATGCTCCTCCGCGACCCACCATTTCCCGCCTTCTGGGTGGTGATTTTAATTGTGCCATGGAAGTGTCCCCACATTGCTCTATGTCTCTGCTACGTGCGACACATTCTGAACGTGCTGTTCACCATCTCTGTCAGTGGGTGACTAACATGCATCTACAAGATGCCTTAGTGGCTCACACAACCGATAGATAGTGGATCTCCTGTACATGACGTTCACACCAGGATTGATCTCTGACTCCGCACACCCTCTCAGCGCTCAATTAGCCAGAGATGGGTACCTCGCATGCACTTTGTCTGACCACTCTCCTCTGATGCTCACTGTTGGATGGGGCATCCCCGTCATCTCATACCCATGTGGCCCGTTCAAGTGAAGTCATTGTCCCACCCTTTCGCATGGACCTCACTCAATATATAGAATGCTATTTCACACTTAATGCTGTCACTGAATTAACCCATGCTGTATAATGGGATGCTCATAAGTCAGTGGTATGAGGCCACTGCCTCATGACCACGTGGTGTATACGCAAGAAACTGACTGAGGACCTCCAGACTATTGAACATGACCTCTGCCTCCTATAGGTGAGACTGGTCACCCAGACGGCTACCAATGAACAGCTTACAAAAACATGTAAATGGTTTCAAGCTAAACAGTCTCTGAGCAGGCATTACTACAAGCATGCAGCAGCTTTTCAACATGCTGAGGGTGACCGTGCCGGGATGCTGCTGGCATGGCTGGTCAAGAAGACTAGCAGCATGCCCCTATAGCCTCAATAAGATTGAGGATGGCATGTTGTGGTCAACACAATTGAATATTACATGAGCTTTCCGGGATCACTTCAGCATGCGTAATGCCACCCCGGGTGCAGCATAGACCAGTGCCTTGTGTGGTTTCTTTGATGCTCTACACCTGACATGTTTGATCCAGCTGCAGAGTGCTGAACTAGAAGAACCTCTGCACTTGGATGAGGTGTACCCTGCCGTGTCCCAGATTGCCTGGGGTAAAGCCCCTGATTCTGATGGGGCACCCATTGAGTTTTATGTCATGTTCCCCACCCAGAGCACTCAAAACCTCCTGGATGTTTATAACGAGGCCAGGGATCACGGTTGCTTGAATTATACTCTTCGTGAGGATCTCATAGTGGTCCTACCCAAACCAAGTAGGGATCACCTTGACAGCTGTTCATGCCACCCATTATCCCTCCTTAATTTAGACGGCAAGTTACTGGGCATGGTCCTAGCCAAACGCCTTCTCCCTCTCGTACAATCATTAATCCACCCAGACCAATCTGGTTTTATCCTGGGACGCAGTACTTTCTTGAATATTCACCGAATCTTAAGCCTTCTGCATAACGCCTCACCAGATTTTCACAGGAGAAGTGTGGCTCAATGATTAGAGCGGCAGACCCTGATGCAGAGGTCTAGCCCGGGACCAGGGTTCAATTCCCAGCCTCGGCGGGTCTTGGGCTCAAAATTCCACGGACCTGATAATTCTCGCTTCGGTGCCTATTCCAATCATGGAGTCCCACTCTGCAACTCTGGGCAATAGCTTGCTTAATCTCCACAACGGCCCCCACAATGCTAAGGATGCCTGGCCTCCACCTTGGGGGTGCCCAGGAGTGGACGCCTCACAGGGAAAGCCAGGAAGGGTTCCACAGCGGTATTCGTACAAGCGCCTTGAGACCCTTGCGGGTGAGTAGTGCGCTATACAAGTATCAATTTACATTTACAGCCAAGTGGTGGTGTCATTGGATATTGAGAAAGCCTATGACACACTGGCCTTGACGCAGCTCTCGCTAGCATGGTATTAGACCCTGGATTCCTAGGCTGGGTGTGCACTCTTTATACGAACTCGGAAGCAAGTGTTAAAACAGGACAGGGGATCTCTTATAAGTTCCTTATCCGAGGGGGCACAAGACAAGTCTGTCCCCTTTCTCCCCTCATCTTTGCCCTTGCCATTGAACCTCTGGCCCGCTAGCTCCGCCAGCATGAAATGGACTGGGGCATACATGAATATGACCTATATCATATCATTTTGTTATACAATGACGATGCCCTGATCTTCTTACAGGATATGGAATCGTCCCTTCCCAACCTAATGCGGATTCTGTAGAACTTTGGCTCGCTTACAGGCTTACAGGTAAACTGGTCTAAATCTTGTGTGTTACTTCAGATGCACTCATTGATTAATGACCAGCTGGAAAGCCCAGAGTCATGCATGAGGTGGTGTTACAACACTTTAGCGTATCTGGGTATAAAGATATGCCATTCAGACCTACACCTCAGGGAGGGCCATCTGGACAGGACAATCAGTTCCATACGTGGCTCACTTCCATTGTTTTCCTTTGAGATGGGTTGCAATCTCTAAAATGCTTATACTTGTCAGACTGTTGTATTATTTCGCAGCTCTACCCCTAGTGCTCCCCAGGTACCTCTTCCGAGATCTTTAAATGGACTGCTATTGGAGTTAATTTGGAGTTCGGGCCGCCAACTGGTGGCTCTATCAGTACTTCAGCATTCACTTTTAGAGGGCGAGTTGGGGGTGCCAACTTTGAGTTGTACCACGCCGCAGCACAACTGCAATGGCCCATGAATTGGTTGAGTGCCCGACACGCCCTAAATCTTTGCTTGTCCGCACAGTCCTGCAGGGAACGGCTACTTACACTTCATTGTCTGATTCTACTATCACATTGGATCTCATTATTCCAAGGAGCTTGGTACCTGCCTGTAATGAGGCCCTTAGTGTCACAAGTGTCACAAGGTGAACCCTTCGCCTTTGTGAATGTCTACACAAACATTTTTTAGGTGCAGGCAGTGGTCAAAATAAAATGTCTGTAAAACTATTCATTCTCCTTTTAAGTATGTCCCAAATGGGCTGTAAAAAAAAGTTTGTTTTATTTAGAAGCAGTCACAGACATGGTAGCCTGCTGACCCCAGCAGGCCGCCATGTCTGTAACTCTAACCAATTGTAGGGGCTCTCAATGGTGACCTAACTCATGCATATTAATGAGACAGATCAAATTGTGACACACTACAAATCGATATTTTGGGAAACAACCTATACGTACATAGATTGGTTCACAAAATATCAATGCATTCAATAGAAGTCAGTGTGCAAGTTATCCCACTTCTACCAAATCAATTTTAGTCGAGTCCTAAATAGACATCACAAACTGTAAAGCATCATTTGTGCAATTTACAATTTCTTATTAAAAATCTTTATACATCAGGTCCTTAAATCCTTGCAAACAAATAAATAAAGCTATATCCACTCCTCTGCACACACCCTCAAACTGGTCCTCCAGCAGCACGTAAGAATAAACATTTTACACTGCATGTTTCACACTTGGATTGATCAGTAGATCCATTCTCAAGACTACTATCTTCACTCTTGATAACCAACAGTATCCAAACAACTACTCCTTTAAATAGATATCTAAACAGATAGATTCACATGTTTCTTCCACATTACTGCAACCAACAACAGCACAGAGTACACATCCTGAGAGCATGACACACAGTGACACACAGTGACACCCATCACAAAATACCCAGTCATAAGTACAACTAGGGCCAGTACAATAGTACTCTAAGCTCTCTTGCACAAAATGCATGTATGGCTTCAACATCTGATGAAAATTCATCTTCAACAAACATCAGATAATGCAAGAACATATCTGCAGCTGAGTAATAGTCCCTAATGCAATTCAAATTCTTCTGCCATTCGATGAACTAACATTACCACGATCCCACAAAATAATATAATGGCATTCATCAGAACTGCAAAAGCTCTTACAAGCATTTCTCTCCAACAGATCGTTTAGCATTTACTGCTTTCTCTCTCTCTGAAATAAAAGTGACTTATCTTCAATCAGTGACATCATAGTAATTTATTTGGCCTCCCTTTAGTAGGTGAATTGCTTTTAAGCCCTCAGACACACCTGCACATGCATCCATTGAAAAAACCCTAAACGCCTCACGAACAAAATCAAAAATGTAATTACTGTTTACAACCCACATTTAGCAAACAGAACCTGTTGCATATCCCAGATACCTCTCACAGATATGAAGAAAGTAGACACTAACCGCCAGATTCATCATTCTCCCGTTTTGCGAGGCCCTAATAGCGATTCATAGCGAATCGCTATTAAGGACTCGCAAAACGGGATTCATGTAGGAATCGCAATATTTTTTGCGATTCCTACACATTCTTTATTTGCGATTAGCAAATTGCTAATCGCAAATAAGGAAAAACTCCCCATGCATTCCTATGGGCCAAAAGGCCCATAGGAATGAATGGTGAGTATTCCTTATTTGCGATTAGCAATTTGCTAATCGCAAATAAGATAGTGATTTGAAGGGTGCCAGGGGTGTCCAAAGGACACCCTGTAGCACCCCTCAAATGATCTGTCACACAGGTGTTGCACACACACATGTCCAAAGGACATGTGTGTGTGTAACATGCAACTGAGTTTTCGCAATTTACCGCGAGGTCTGACCTCGCGGTAAATTGCGCCTAGAAATTGCGAATTCGCAAATTTAAATAGGATGTTGAATTGCATTTAAGGAATCTCAAATAGAGATTCCTTAAATGTCATTCCTCGCAAAATTGCGAGATCGCAATTAGCGATTTTTACATTTGGGATGCTGAATCCCAAATGCAAAAATCGCTCTCGCAAAGGGCCGGATTCTCAGAATCTGGCCCTTTGCGAGCGCAAAAAAGCTTGATGAATCAGGCTGTAAGGCCCTCATTACAGGCAGGTACTAGGCCCTTCGGAATAATGACATCCAATGTGTTTCTATGGATCTGTTTATTTCACAGAGATGTTGGCTGCTGAAAAGAGCTGGATTCTCAATGTGAAAATGTTGGGGCGGGGAGCAATGAGGAATTACCGGGAGAATCGGAGCTGAAATTAGGGATTTCCCCCTGAAGGTTTTTGTTTCTAAAGGGACCCTTAATGCCCAACCTGTAATGGCCCAGGTTTTCCTTACTCCAAGAGTTACAGATACCATCAGTATCTCTAACTCCATGTCCTGGGAAACAAAATTCACTCTTTATTTGGACAGCAGTAGTCCAAGAAGCCATGCTTTCAAAGGAAAAGAAACAGTTTCTGTGACAGTCTCCATTAGTTTGGAAGGCTCTGCTGGGCTATTCAACTTTAGAAATGTGCCTTGCATGTCTTTTCATTAATCTAACAATGATTCTGATAATGGGCAATTGGAAAACGGAGCTGAAAGCAAAAATGCCCACCCATTATAAAAGAACGCATATACCTATCACTGCTCAACTCCACGCACAGCTATATACTGTTTACACTGTGGAACGAGCGTATGAATGCCTATTGGAATCTGTGTCCCACCAGCAATTCTTAGATCTTAAAAAATGGATGAGAAGAGCAATGTGTCAGAGACTAGCTGCTACTGTCACTTCAGTCATTTAAAGATATAGTAACCCAAATAGCAGAGTGTCATTTAAGTGTCACTAGAAGCTAAAATGTAGATATGAGTTGAAATTAAGTCCAAACGCCTCGTAACATTGCAGAAGTGTTTTAACATGGTACATTTCTTTATTTTGAAGTTATTTGAAAGGAGAAGAGCATTTCTACCTGAAATGCTGTACAAGACTGTATTGTGATGTCTCACCACTCAATCTGAGCTAGTGGTAAGCTGAAAAAGTCAATCATCACAAATTTCAATTTGAGGCACCTCATTATAATGGTATGCAGCAATATACATTTAATTGTGGCACTCCTGTGTGAGCCTCCATGGGGCTGGATGATGTCAAAATGAGGTAGGGGCACTGCCATGTCCCAAATATTTGATGCATTTTGTCCAGAGAGGTGAAAGGGATGGAGGGAGGTAGCTGGAAATAGTTATTGGAAAGACGTCAAAGTGAAAAATAGAGAAAGGCAATGGAGAGTTATAGATGCTGGCAAGGATGAAGGAAAATTCAATAAAAGATTAAAAAAGACGAGTTTCATACGACAGGACAGCAAAGACTTCGAGAAAGAGAGGAATTCTCTAACAACTGAAAGCGACTAAGCACAGCCCCCTTATTATTATTATTTCTTTTTAGTTCTCGGGCCTACCGTCACACTGCGAAGCAGTGTGGGCGGAGCCCGAGATTTTTTGACTTCAATGTGGGGCTTTATTCCGCCTCTCTCTTTCATTGGCTAGCTCCATAAATGGAGGCTAGCCATTGGAAGACATTGGCTGTCAATCATTCTTTCCCCTCGGAACGCGAATCGGGGGCGTTTCCGTGACTTTTTTTAAGTCACGCCCTCTCCTCTTCCCATTGGCTGGAATTTTACCTTCCAGCCAATGGGAAGGGGAGAGCACGCAAACACGCCCCCGAATCGTGAAACGACCTGTTGCTGTTCCAGTCCCGCTCCCCCCCTCCCTCCGCCCGCAGCTCTCCTTAGTCCCGCTCCCCCCCCTCCCTCCGCAGCTCTCCTTAGTTTCGCTCCCCCCCCCTGCCCGCAGCTCGCCTTAGTCCCGTTCCCCCCCTCCCCCCGCCCGCAGCTCTCCTTAGTCCCGCTCCCCCCTCCCTCCGCCCGCAGCTCTCCTTAGTTTCGCTCCCCCCCCTGCCCGCAGCTCGCCTTAGTCCCGTTCCCCCCCTCCCCCCGCCCGCAGCTCTCCTTAGTCCCGCTCCCCCCCTCCCTCCGCAGCTCTCCGGTAGTCTGCTCTTGCAGGTCCAGAGTTTGGTGAGGAAGGCGGGCACATTGCTGGAATACCCGTCCATCGCCAGGGATCCGGGGGGGCTCCTGCATCGTCCTGTCCCGCGGGTCACACTATCTCCATGCCTGTCAAAGTCCCAGCCCGAGTGCGGTAGGTCTATGCGCGCGTGAGAGACAGCAGCCAAGGAGGGTGGGCGAGAGCGGGAAAACCATTGAGGTATCCAGGTAACACTGGCAGCGGCAGCCACCGATTCACCGGAGAGCCCGCTGCTCGCGCTCTTAAAAACTCAGCATAAACGGCGAGCATCATCCCCTGCAGAGAACAATGCACAGAATGTTTCTGTTCTGCTGGTTTTTTATAACTACCGTTACCATGTTGTTGTTCGCCAGTACTCACACCTATCTGCCATGCAGCTACAGAAGGAAAACCTTAAGGTCCAACCGCATCACTTTCAATTCCACTACATTATTAAGAATTGTACTCTCCGGTAGAGAAAATAACACATCAGAAGTCAGGTCCTGTAATCGAATGCTACACTTGAGAGGCTGACCAGCACCGCCTAACTTCAGTCTCGTTACACTTACAAAGTGTAATTATTTTTTATAAAAATAGTGCGCATTAAGATGCGGGCGCAACCTTACATTATACGCATGCGCCAAAAATATCCCAGCCGCTGAATGCTCGTTTGTGGTAAATCACTTCATCTAAAGAGTTAAACCTCCACTCAGGAATCTCTTGCAAGGTTGCCTCCATTGGCCTGCTGCCTGAGATGGTTATGCTTTGATGGCTCACAGGTATGTGAACTTTAGACCTCAACAGCTAATATATGCGTAAATCAGCACTGCGCCGCAGCGCCCAGGTCGCCTTCCCCTTTCCATCAGCGATTTGAAGCGGCCGTGGCAATTAAAAAAAACAGATTCACACGTCACTGTTGTATAGCCCCCACTCCAAATGGGGCTGTCTCCGACACTTCCTACCACCGTCCTGTTTCTTGTAGCCGGTAACCCTCCTTCTGTGTGTTCGCTATTGGCTGCTCCTGAAAGTGCAACGCGGCGTCTGGAAACACCTGTGCTGCATGAAGCGACCCTCCTCCTCGCCTCTTGTCTCACTCCATGTTTTACCTTGGCCTCCCGTCTCTGTCCACATTTTACCTCTGCCCCCATCCCACCACATTCTACTTATATGTCTTAACTCTTTTTTCCCACTGTTTTTCCTATCCTAGTTCCACTGCCTTCATCTCTTCTTCTTCCAGTCAAATCTAAGTTTGTCCTATTCTGCCCCTAATTACCTATGCCCTACCCACCATTGCTCCGTGCTTCCTACCATCCACCTTCTCTCCTGCTCCCCACACTCTTGCTCCACCGGCCTCTATGCCCTGATCACTCTTGCTCCTGCCTTCATTTCCTCTGGGCCTCTCTCGCTGTCTCCGGCCCTGTCTCTCGGTTTCTCCAACCCTCTCTCGCTTGCTCTGGGCCTTTCTCGCTTGCTCCGAGCCTCTCTCGGTTTCTCTGACTCTCCCTCGATTTCTCCAAACCTCTCTCTCGCTTACTCCAGCCCTCTCTTGCTCCGGTCCTCTCTCGCTCACTCCGACCCTCTATCGCTTGCTCTTTCTTGCTCCAATGCTCTCACTTGCCGTAAACTAGCTGAATTCCCCTACAAGCTTCTCATCTCTTGCGTGCTTCTTCCAGTTTATTGTAGGAGTTTTGTCACTAGTTACTCTTACCATCTAAAGCACCTCTATAACTCTCAGCGCCCATGTGCTCTCCAAATAAATACATATTTAGACCCTCTGTTTCTCTTTATGCCACCTGAAAAATTGTTTTGGCTGGACGAGTAACTCTACTGGTCTGATGTAAAGTAACTCCTATGTCTCAATACCTCCCCTGTTCTCTTTCTACCCTATTCTTGTTCCTGTGTACTTACATTGCCTCTCCCCCTACTTCCTAATTGCACCTTCCTAATGCAAGCTCCTCTCCATTCAATCACCCCCCCCTTCCTCGTCTCCCCATTCTCACTCCATGTTTTACCTCTGCCCTCCTCCTCGTCTCCCCATTCTCACTCCACGTTTTACCTCTACCTCCCTCCTCCTTCACCCTCTCAGTTTGTCCTATTCCTCCCCTATTCTCCTATTCCTCTCCTATTTCCTCCGGCCCTGTCTGGGTGGCTCCGGCCCTGTCTCGCTCCAGCACTCACACTCGCCAGGCGCTAGCTGCACTCCCCTGCAAGCTTCTCATCTCTTTCGTGCTTCTTCCACTTTATTGTAGAGTTTTGTCACTGTTACTCTTACCATGTAAAGAACACAGGGGCATATTATCAAGGGGGTTTATCTCCGCTTTTTTGGCTTTAAAAGCCAAGAAAGCGGAGATAAAATTATCTCCCTATTACCAAGCTGTCGCTAACACCAGTTAGCGACAGCTAGTAGGAGATAGGGACCATCTTGGGCCCCACTTTGCATGTCAGTGATATTTATCACTAATGAGATGCAAAGTGGGCGTGCCAAGATGTTAGAGACTGAAAACAGTCGCTAACATCGCTATCTCCTATTACCAACTTTTGGAGATATTCGCGCTAAGCGGGAATATCTCCATAAGCTAACACCTGCCCTGAGCAGTTCTTAGCCATGTTATCCAATGGGAGGTGGATAACATGGCTAAGAGCATTTGCTCGATAATGCATGAATATCGCTGACTTTTCAGCGATATTCATGCATTTCGGCCGTTTTTTATCGCATTTGCGATAAACCTTGTTAATAGCAAGGTTTATCTGCGATAAAAATCGCCGATGTGCGGCGATAATTTTTGTCTCTAAACAAGTTAGAGACAAAAATTATCGCTAGTTGTTGGTAATATGCCCCACAATTCTCAGCGCCCACGTGCTCTCTAAGTAAATACATATTCACACCCTCCGTTTCTCTTCATGACACATGAAACTAGCAGTTGCAATGCAATAGGCCTAGCATGTACCCGAGTTTGACCTATTGGCATTGAAAATAACAATGCCTTTTATTTATGTTTTGGTTTTTAAAACATATAAACAGGCTTTCATTTACAATGCCAATAGCTTAAACTTGCATGGTAAAAAAAATGCAATAATTTGCTAGAGTTTAAGCTATTGGCATTGTAAATTACACTGCCTTTTATTTATGCTTTAAAACAAACATTTAAATAAAAACGCATAGTCATTTACAATGCCAATAGCTGAAACTCTCGCAAATGCGAGACCTATTGCATTGTAAATGCTTGTTTCGTTATATTTCTGCTTTAATGCCATTTGTCTATAATGGAGTATTTTTTGTGAAAAGCGCAATAAAGAATAGAAATATAAAATTGCTACCCCTTGTGTCCACCCAAACATTCAGCATTTAACCAGAGTTCTGTATATTGGGAATTCCTCTAGTATCTCATGAAGAAATGCAAAATTTTAATTGTCACATTAAAAAAAACGTATTTTACATCATTAGTTTCCAATGAAAAAAAGAATACACTCTTTCTTTAGAGAAAGTAATATTTCCAAGAAGCAACCTTTTTTTTGAAGAGCATGTATGTTACAGTCTGTGTTTTGAATGCAGATTTTAAAGTTGCTGCTTCACTATATTACGTCTCAATAATATTCCAAACACTGAGACTTGTGAACATCAGTTTTCATGGATAGAGCTATATATATATATACTGTATGACCTACTGCCATTGGCTCCTCTCTAAAAGCATTTCTGTCCCACCCAATACTCTTCTTAGATTTCAACTGGGTCATTCTTTCACTTCTGAAGATTTTATTAACTCACCCCAACAGAGCCCCACGCACCAGCCTTGTTTGATTTCTTCTCCCCTCTACATTGCAGCGTCATTTTTGCTTTTTACTTTAGCGTTTTGTTCTGTAATTTGCATCCTGTTGCTCCTCATGCTCTTGTAGTCTAAAATATTGCAACTTTTTCTTTCTAGATACCAAACAATGTATGCTAACCATGAGGAGTTATACTAGTTTTTAATTATACAATTAAACTGTTTTATAATTGGGTACATATTTAATGAACAGAGAGGAAACTGACGATAAAAAATTTGGCACGACTAATGCATGCCCAAAACGAACAAGCCTGAAGGGAGAAACCTGGTTGTGTAGTGTGTTACCTTTCTACAGTAGGTGATTATACCATGATACTCCATATTTTCATTGCTGTTGTGTCTTAATTTACCTCTTTAAGGCCTCTTTAAGGCCTGACTTTATGATACAACTATTGGCATCACTTTATAACTGTATGAAAAATATTGTGATCTTATTGATAATTTGTTTATATGTTAATGCACAGTTTCTTTAGTTGCTGCCCGTTCTTGATAAGTTTGTTTTTCAACAATTGGACACGTTGCTCTAAATTGGCAGTAAACAGAACCCATCTGCATTCAAACCACCAGAGAGAATTGTTTCTTACATTTATCCTTTAAAATCCATATTTTAAAGCAGTTTTTCTGTTCTATGTGAGAAAAAAGATTACTAACCAAGTAACAACTTTCAAGTACATTTATATCAACATACATTTCCATTTGCTAAAAAAGGTTTAACTTTTTTTCTGAAAGAAACAAAATGAATGTTAACGAACACATTACATTATTTTGGCACTGGTATGATTTTAAAAAAAAAACATTTTTAAATACTTAGGACAGGTTGTACAAAACTGTAAACTATTTTCAAGTTTTACTTTTTTGATTTCCACCTTTCAGAAACTGCTGCTGATAAAAAGAAAGGACTCAGTTTTTGAAAGGACGAAATAGTAAGATCAGCAGATGATTTGGATCCACCAGGAATCAATGAAACAATCGTGTTGCTTTTTAAAGACTTATCCCATTTCTTCTTGGAAAGTAAAGATATTAAAGACTCAATTTCCAACAATTCAATGGGGCTCAATTAAAAAATAAAATGGCAACAGATTGGCCATCAGTGTATGATCACCTAGAAGCATCTGGCAACCTTACACAAGGAGCAACTGATGAGGAAGCACTTCTTGAAACAGTAACTTCCTTCAGCAGAATGTAGATTCAAAATGGCTGTCCAAGATGGAGAGCCGCTGCCTGCAGGAAGTGCCTAAACATCAGTCACTTTATCATACCTGTAGAGTACACAAAGATGGCTCTTTAGGTCATATTATTTTATTTCTTTTATCTTTTTTGTTTCTTTTTGTTTTTTTTTTACAAAATTCTCTACATCTAAATCACTTTGCTAGAAACATTTTCTTTACATTTGTTAAGCAGGATCTGCTCGGTGAAAAAAGACAAGGATAGAGGTCTTATTTCATGCATAAGATGCAAACAAAATGTCATAAAAATGGGTGTTGGCTTTTCTCTCTTTTTTTGTTGGTATCTGTACAAGATGAAATGCAGCCACTTAGAGTGGGTTGACTTCTTTTAACAGCAGTTCATTCCTAAATGTATACTAACATGTCATGAAGTAATGGTGAAGGCATTGGTCTCCTGACTTTTAAAAAGTTAATATTTTTGGCCACATGACCCAATCACCTCTCCTCCTCTTCATTTCGATAGTGGCAGATGAACATAGTAAAATGCAACATTAACTCAGAAGATTAACAATGTTGTACTCGCAAATTCATTGCCAACCCAACCCAACCATGCCAGTTACCATCCATCATCCTTTCCCGTCTCCACAGTGCTCAGTCTATTTGTGCCCCACCAAATGGTGCAAACTGCTCTGTAACAGCAGCATAGGAGAGTACGGTGGCATGCATTTGAAGCTCCTCAGTATGATTAAGTTTGTCAGTATCATTTCAGTAACTCAATAAACAAAAGATAAGAGTTAAATTTGAATGTTTTCTTCTTCTCAGAAGGGCATATATGGCATCATATACATATATAACATAGCATATAAACTATCTAATATCTGCCAAGGCAGAAATACTATCATGTGTTGCAAGATGAGTGGCTCACACACCACAAATAACATTTAATGTGGAGTAAGATACAGACCAATTGGAGGGTATAGTTGATTTACAATCCAGGCGGCCTACAAATGTAAAGTGTGTAAAACAAATGAAAACAATTAGATCATTAATTGAGATATGACATGTTCTCTTTGAGCTCCAGACCTGAATCAGAAATACATTGCCTGATTACTTTCACATAAGTTTTATCGTGTGCATGCTTACTTGGAAGTATATGCACAATGTTCCAGATTGTAGTATTTAAAGTAAAATAAAACATGATTTTACTATAAACTGAAAGTAATTTCAAATTAGGGTTGCTCTAATGTTTGAGAAAATCTGCACATGAACGGTTGACGGTGACTGTTGTAACAGAAAACATATGCTTTAAAACTACTCTCATATACCGTGATATCAAGAAAATAATAATTGTTGATGATCATATTTCTCTCTGAAGGAGAAAGAAAGAGGCTCTATGTTTTGTGCAAGAACCTGTTAGGCATTGTGGGGGAATATTGGAAGTATCTTCAAAGCTGGAGATAGATAAAGAAAGTAGCTGTAAAGCATAACAACCATTCCCTTCATTCTAGCATGGGTCATGGAGGGACGTCTCCAAAAACGAGTACTTCGGATACATTACAACAGACCACAGCTATTTATGTTGTTTGTAAGGAATGTTCTCTGCAATTCCAACATAATGGTGGTTCTGCATGCACTGCATAGTAAGAATAGTGGGTTGCACTAACATTTGCTCTTTACTGGTTAAGGGTGGCAATTTTCCAACTTGAATTCACATTATGTAGGAATGTAAGCTATCTTACTATTTTCCTGCAGATAAAGCTGACTTCTCCTTTTTTCCCCTCATGTCTGAATATACAGTCTATGAAAGGGGGTCTGTTTGTATTAAGTTTCGTTAGTATGCATGCACTTTTGCACGTATATTGGAGTTTTCCATAACAAACGTGCATTAAAAACACAGTTTAGGGTTTGAGCAAACCAAACTCTTTTGAGAACGTTAGTGCTGTAAAGAGTAGCAATTGCCAGAGAGAAATGGTTAAAAAAATATAATTCTCCCAAAGTATAGGCTAAAAGCATTGGACAGTTGATGCCCCATCACAGTATGAATTAAAGGACACAAGTGTGGTAAAACACAACAGAACAACTATCTGAAAAACATTAACATTAAAATATGACATAATGGTAAAAACAAATATGTTGAGCTGCAGATGTATTACTTGAACTGGGGGTATCTTGGCATTAATTAGCATGGGCATAATGATGCATATACCCCTGGTCGGAGGATTTTGGGACTACAATACACAAGGAGCATTGCCTTTCTTTGGATCACCAAGAATGATAGCTCTATAAGACTAACTGTGAAGGATACATTTGATGGGCGTGGGTGTCTTTAGTGAATCTAAAATTGCTATTTACATCTAGGAACATTGAGAGAAGTGCGTAAAAGGCACAGTCCCGGCAAGATAGAAAGAAATCGTGCTATCTGAAATTGTTGAACCATTCGGCCATGAATCATCAAACAATTGGTGCAGCTTGCTATGCATATATGATTCTGTGGGGTGTAGCTGAGGCATGCAGCACCACTCAGAGATGGTTGACCACCAAACTCCTCAGGACGACCAAGTGATTGGACACCTTGGTGCCTTAGCATTATATACATAGTAATATTGTAGTATAATATATAGTTTGCAACAGATAAAAACTATTAGCCCAGTTACTAATCTTGAGGCCAGCTGAATTTTCTACTGTGGGCTCTATTCTAACTTACCTCGACATTCCATGCCCATTCTGGCTATTTTCTATACTTTTTCTACAAGACACACAGGAGTACAGAAACCAAGGTCCGGCTTATGCCTGATATGTTTCGCAATGCAGGCTTGTAAAAATACCAAGCAATCATGAATGGTAACTTTTGTGTAGAGGCACATAAATAGGAATGGCTCATTGACTCTCCCCACCATCTTGATTTCCCTGAGTCAGGGTAAAAGTTATCACAAAAGTTAGAATAGACTGACTGGCGCCCAAATTATATTCACGTCATGTCAAGATCAACGTTTTCAACTCAATTTAGACATCTCTATGCTAGCAAAAACTGGTGCCTTAAAATTCTATTTTGTATGGTAGTTTTTCAAAAGTTTTGGTACATACTGAATAGAGTTAATTTTCTCCTGATGCCCAGTAATACAAAATCAGGTTCTATTTAAAGGTATTTCATTTACACTTTCGGTGGTGCGGATTTCCATATCCCAATACAGTCATCATACGTTTAAATTAATCTGAAAAAGGTGGGGCTGAGGAGGGAGGCATGAAATCTAAATGAAAAGCTAAGCACTCTTTTCCTGCATGACAATAAACTTGGTCCTAGATTTACTAAAGGTTGCACGGACGTGGCTCCAAGCAAACACCTGGGCAAATCATTAGTAACTATACTGTTAGTAGTTACAAGGCAGAGAATATGCAGGATTGTTTTCACAACAAAGTACTGCAAAAATGGAAACTGAATTCTGCAGCTAATCCCCTTATCTACAAAGATTTAATTAACAATTTTAGTGGTGTGTTGTTAGAAAAATGATAGTCCGCAAAGGGGGTGGGGTATTCATGATTCAGAAAATAAAGGCTGAAATTTGCAAGCCACCCTAAATAAAGACTTTCTTTGAGGTATTCCTTCTCTGTTTTTGTCCACATTTCACTATTATCCAGAAGGTAATGTATAGACAATCACAGGATAAGAAGAGATTTGTTTCAAGCAACTAGGTTAAAATGTTATGGTTGCAAAAAGACCGCCAGTGAACAAGTAGTGGTTCAATATTGCCTATTATGTCATTTAGCCATGTCCAATCTTGCACTAAAGGTCCAGCATGATGGTACACTCATCTCCAAATCAAAATACAATTATGCTGAGACGTTACACAGTGGCTACTGTCCCTGCAAGGTTGGTCAGGTTGACGCAAATGGCCCATACCCAGTGCTTTTAATGACCCATCATGAAACAATGTGTTTCTCAAAATGGCAAGATAAGGACGCTGACAAACATACTACCAAGGTGGCTAGTTTACCTGTTTTGCATTGAGTTGTCAAGATAGAGAGAGCATAATGTCAAAACAACGAGCTGGGATTTTTTTTTTAAGACAATATGTTTCCCAACTTAAATGGTACATCCTACATGAAGTTATGCAACACCTTAAGTTGACTAATGAAGATACAAAATTAATAAATACCATATACATTCCTCCCCAAATACAGTTACAGGGACTATTAACGTCACTTCATCCCCACGTACCGCAGCAGTGCTTTCTTGTTAATGGCCTAAATGCTCAGCAAAAAGTACAACAATTATCTGCCAAAATATTTGGCAAGGTGATGTAGAGCTGGAGCAATCCTTTATATAACATCCTAGAATGCATTCAACCATTTTTGGGTAATGGTTCCATAACTACATGACTATCAAGAATAAAGCTAAGATTTTCAAACCATTTTCATTTGAACTAGACACATTGGACCTAATTGTAATTTGATAAGTGAGTTGGAGGCAGCTTGTAGTTTTCTTCTGAACTTTTTAAACTTCTCCTTACATGTATTTAGACACAGCAACTAGTGTTACTGTTTATCTTTGGGCTACAGTCCCAACTTCCTTAGCAGAGGTCTTTGATATGCAGCACTGCCTCTCTTTCTATAAGAAGACTGGTACTGTAGTTCGGCTCAAAGAGATGTTACGTTTCAGTCATCTTTGAGCTCCCAGAAATTGCAGCTATCCGCCACAGTTTTCTTGTGACTTAGGCATCAATCGTAGTCTTCTACGTGATCCATTCATCTAAACAGGTGCTCATTTTTCTAAGGTTTATCCTGTCGGAAAATGTTTTGATTCAGCTGTTTCTTTCCTTCTCTCTGGAATTTCCTTGACTCCAGCAGAAAATGTATTGCCATCCCTATGATTTTGCTAACAAGCCAGCAAATATTCACAATCAATCTTTCATGAATTCTGATTATAGATGGTTGTCTCTATCCATCAACCCCTTGCCCTTATTGATTGTAAGGAACAAAGGTGTTTCAGAGTGGATATCATGTTGCATTGCACATGTTGTGGGCATGACATCAAATGTGCATGAAGCGCAAGAAAGAACAGAAGAAGCCTAAAAAAACTACACTCCAGGATAGTTCATGCAGCTTGCACGTATCATATGTACCCTAAATATGGGCTTATGATATACACACTCAGACTGAAAACAAAGATATACTAGTTCCTCACTAACCAAAAACCCTCACTCTTCAGTGACTAGATTTTCTTCATTTTAACAGGCTGTGACAGCGTCACCCTTGGTACAAAAAAAGTGAAGAAACTGTTCAAGAACTGTTACCCAAAGTTAATTCATTTGCTGCCACTCACGATGCTATAGACATCTGTAAATTATTTTCTGCTCAGAAGCAACGCATAAGAAGTTGGTATTTCTAAGGAAATGTTCACTTAAGAACATCCACTTGCTCACTTAATTAGCTGCATCAAAATCTAAGGATTAAGCAGTGCTCTAGAATAACACAATGCTTTAAGAAGACTTAGCACCACTCTAGAATGACACAATGCTTTGAGTATTTGAGCATCTCACCAACATGTAAAAGCAGAAATTTGAGCCTTGAGAACATTTCCATAAAAATCTCCTGTGTGTACCTTAATTGTAGGTGTAAAGTCCTTTGAAAGAGCTATAGTGGAAGGCCGGGCTAATATACTGGAAATGATTCAAGAGAGCGTTTTAGTTCTATATTAATAGCAAGTCATCTATCCTGCTTATTCTAGTTCTCATAATGAGGAGCAGTTCACAGTTTAAAGGCCACTCTTGGATTTTGTTTCAAACATACTGAAGATTGTCATGCCAGAAGGAAAGGATTTGACCTTGAAATGGCTTTTTTCTGAAACAGTTGACATATTCTTCAGCAGAATTCTCAAGTGTCTTTCATAAGTAACATTTCTGTGGAATGTTGAAAATATAGTGAATGTCACTGAACCTTTGTTGAATTTGGAAAGATTGGTTCCTTTAGGACTGCTAAAAAAGTATCCTATCATTCTATTTTGTCATAAAAATGTCAAATCTATTTGCAGTAGCTTTTATATCAGAATATCATCCTGCCAAAATATCGACTACCACAAAATGAATCTTCAAGGTACCCTATGTTGAGTTGATTAAATCTATAGTTTTCTTTACAATACATTGGTAGTTGATATTTTGATCAAAATATTTTGGTAGGACAATATTAAAAACATTATATTCTGGTACAATACAATTGAGCTAACAAATTTTCTTGCATAATGTTATTACATTCCAAGTACATTATCAGCTATCTCATGCAATACCTTTAAAATCAAACTCCTACATAAACTTCTCTATGGAGATTGCAATCAAGACATTTCCCAAGGAGGTAAAAAAGGTTTTTGAACCTTTGCGTCATTACTGAAATATTGATCAAATACACTATTTGATTACATAAAATATGTGGTAAAGGATGTGGGAGATACTGCTTGCTGAACCCAACCTTCCATCAAGAAACGTTCATTGGTTGATTGTAGGCAGATTGTATCAATCATTCATGTTATTTTTCAACACACCCATATAGTTGTCTCTTAGAGTGCACGATTCATCATACCAAATCCACAGTGTCTTCAGTTCTCAAATACACATACATATATGTCGACAAATATACCATCCAAACATTCTCTGCTTTAATACTTGGTATCCATATTTGGTTGGCATGTGTGGGAGTCTGTAGGACGTTCAAGCATATGGTCATTATCTGTGCTATCACTGTAATGCATAGAGTTCTGTCATATTTAATGGTTCAAGATCAGTCTATTCAATACTTCTATTCTAGTCACTTTCCATTGCTGTATGTACATTCTAGAGTATATTTCAACAACTGCACTAAGAATTTGGATATTATTTGAACAAAATACTGAGCTCTTCCTCTTAGGGCACCACTGCAGAGTATGGTATAGTAAATGTACATGAGCATGAGCAGACAAATCAACTGGAGGGTATTTCATTTTGGTTTGGAATTCACTCAAAAAACAACTTTGGAGAACCCAAGATCTTGCCTTAAATATAGTTTTACAACTACCATTCACACAAGCTATTTATAACTTCCAGTACAAATATTTGTTCTTATAGAGGAATAACTTTGCCTGCTTGTTAATGGTGAAGGGATCTACGTGAACAAGCAGTTACAGAAATTGCAATTATATCCTTAAGCAGAAAGGATTTTGCAATAGCTATATACGACAAGATCTTTTTTTCAACTTGCAAAAGGGATATTTTTTCATAACAGTCTAGCTTTTATTGAGGCCATAGTCTCTCACACCGGTTTATGAAAAGGATAGCCTAAATCCTCCCCGAAAAGTCAATATTATTGTCTCAAATTCAATCTGTTTTGTAATATTGCAACTTTTTTCAATTCGCAATGGTGTGGAGGGCTTTTAGGGGGTCAAATTTAGCCACTGCCTTGGAAATGTTATTTTACAATCAGCACAGAGTTAAATGATGTTTGTAGCATAGTTCTCCTTCTCATTTGTCAAGGACACTTTATCTTGAAAACAAAATTAATTTATGAGGTACAACACCAGTCTGTGTGTGTGGAAAGTGTTAGAATGCTACACTTGGGACATCAAATATTCTCTATCAAGTTTGAATAAAGAAACAAACAGAAATGAGGCTTCAAGCTACTCAGAGGTTACAAAGTAAGACAAATTCAACATCAAACAATTTTAGGCCAATGAGTCACAATATGATGGAGAACGAGAAATGAACTCTAAATTGACAAAGTGCTGGAATCAATACTTTTTTGTTGTTTTAGTGGGAAAGATCTAAGAAGCCCCTTACCTTTGGAGCTGTCGGAAACATGCCAGGAATTAGTAATTGATGGCATATATAATTCACAGTGGGGGGGTCATTTCATTAGAATTTTCATAGACCTAAATACCAAAGGCCCAATTTTTAGAGGTTTATGTATGCCTCAAAACATTTATGAAGGTAATTCTGCATTTCCTATTCACAGAATCGTGAATGGCAGAGTTTTACTTTCTTAACTGAGAATTGATAGTGCAGAAACTCAACAAGTATGGTTGAATTGTTTCATATGTAAATCCAGGGTCAGCTTTGGGATTTGAGCGCTACTGGACTGGTTCACCTGCAAAAGTTAAAGAACATCCACTCACTTTTTCCTAGATATTTACTAATGAGTTGCATGTAGTTTCCCCTGCTGGAAATGCACACAAATGAACTTGTGTCATGGGAAGTGGTAAATGTGGATTCAAGATAGGAACATGAAAGGGAGGCGTCCAAAGACAAATATGGACATCCAAAGACATGTATGGAAATTGAGTTTCCCATCCTACACAGAAAACAACGTTTGATATGCAAATTCACATAAGTGTTATATTTCTGCATACAGAATTGTATATCTGATTGCAGTTCTGAGTAAAGAAACACTTAAGCATTGAAGCACTCATGAAACTCGGTTACCGGCCCAGATTTCTATTATTACTAATAGTTGTTTTGTAGATTTCCAAAAAGCTATTTCCATTTGCTCAAAAGTAACAGAACAGGAGTAAATTTAATATTTAAAAAATATATATTTATGAATTAGGCTCAAAGTTTGTTGGCTATTGAAATGCTTTAACATTTGTTAAATCCTTTTTGTACTATGCCATTGTCAGTTCAGAAACTCTTCTTACTGCAAAATAAAAGCATGAGCCTAATTAAATAGAATTAATATTACCACTCTTGCCAAGGGTTGGAAGGAGGGACTGCAAGAAGTAGAGCCTTTTCTCGAGTTAGAGTATTTATCTATTTAGAGAAACCTATTTTTTCCTGCACCCTGCTCTCCAACAATTTTCACAAGGGTGTGCTCATTCTCCAATCCTCCTCCTCAGGGGCAGATAACATTCCCCTAAGGCAAAAGATACCAAGAATAAATGGAACCACATTTGGTAGCAGCTATTGACTGAATAGCTTTCAAATGTAATCTTTGTGCCCCTAAATTTCCAAAATCTTTCCTCACATGGTTTTAACGAAAACCTTATGAACATTCTAAATGAAGGACTATGTAGGTTTAAATTTAATAATTATTTACATTTAGAAAATCAAATATATTTCCAAATATATGTTGTTCTTTGAATAATAAAAGAACGGCATTGATTCATAAATTGTAGAAAATTGCTTCCCGAATTTTCCTATCTGGTATCTTAACTGGTAAGTAACCAGTTAAGATATTTCATTATTCCCAACAACTTATTTCACTCATAGTGTTCACATCATTGTATGAGTTGCCGTAAAACTTATGTTACCATCAAATGTCATCCTTTGGCAAATACTTTCTAATGGAATAGGTAGCGTTTCTATCTTTATATTCTCACAAATTATCTCAATTGTTCAAAAATAATGTAAGTATTCTAAATAATATCCCTCACTTTCTCTCAGATGTATATATTACTTTAAAACCATTTCCATCATTACCTTCTCTATACCACCAGCTAAGATAGCCAACTGATGTGGTATGTGACAAGTGCCCCAAAGCACATAGCAGATTCCACAGGGCGAATACTAATCACCCACTGTGTTATCAATTACCTTGAAGGTTCATGATATAAAAAGTTTTGTTATTTTGTTTTGCAGATTATCAAAGCTGCTTGTGAATATATTTTCAACATGTGGATTGTGGTGCTGCAAATTTAAATAATACACCAACTATTTAATTTTAACATAGTATGTAAGAGGTAGCACCTCAGTCTTCATTGCAGTATAATAAATAATGCAATATTATACATTACATAGATAAAGAGAAAGTGACCTATTCGGAGCATTTGGACTTATAACTGAAAGCTACAGAATAGGTGTCTTTAAAAAAATTGATTGCCCCTTACAAACAGATGGCTATGTTTCAGTGTCTTTGCTTTTGAATCAAACTGTGGCTAGTTGAAGTTTGAAGAATGTCAAGGTCCAGTTTCAGAGCAGGTCTGCAGTAAAATTTGTTCCTCAGAATTTTTTTTACTTTAAGCTCTACAAAAGTACATAATCCTGCACAAGAGGATAAATAATTTAAACATTAAAGAAGATTGTCCTAATTTAGCTATAAGGAAATAAGAAGCAATGATATTATGAATACCCCAGGATGCACACTTAAGAACACAAACACATATATATTTTTATACACACACACACACTAAGGGGTATACCCATGCTCTTTTGATTTGGATAAGTGTGTAAACCTTTTCAACAGAAAAAGATAATTAAAATGTAAAGAATGCTCTTAATTGCACAGAAAATACATTGGTAAGAAATTGAAGTCAAGATGCTTGCTAATTCAGTAAGTTATATCTTAGCTCATGTTTCACTGAACAACAAAAAACTAATCATTAGACAGGCTTAGGCCTACAAGAGAAACAGTGTGCGAGCAATGGGTAATGGTCCAGTGGCATGATCATTGAGCAAAATGCAAGCTGCTATCTATAAATAGCAAAGGATGTTGTTGCCAACCTTCGATGTAAAATGACAATACCTGACATTATTGCAATGAGTGGCCCTCTTTGGCATAAAGATAAAGACAAAGAGTACTTTTAGAGATCGTGAGATTTTTATAACCTTGCCTACAGTATGCCACCAATATGAGAGGCCTGGCTCCAGGTAATCAAGTCAATTATACAACCACCATTTCAGTGAGTGTGCATGAGTCCATATGCCTAGCTGCTTTTTCTCTTTTCTAGGAATAGTGTAATTCAGCAAAAATCAATGTATACTGACAGGCATGTTCCAAATGCATGCTCCTTCTTAATCAACTTTCCAGATAATTTGGTCCTCATTAAGAGTGGTCTGGGAAATCAGCTGGTATTGTCCTTCCTTCTACCCCACCCCGCAGTTACTGATCCACAAGAGGGTCCATTTTGGCATCCAGTCTAGAAATCAGTTATTCTGTGTTCAGTTATTACAATACTTCCTCACTTTTACCTAGACTTTCCACCAGAAATTTCCGCTTCTTTCAGTAACTAAAATCTCTGGCTAAAAGTGAGCAGATATGCGTGTTTCCGTAATTCCGATGTGGCTGGGCGCTGTTGTAACTGGTCCCATAGGAAGTAAGTGGCCAGTCATAATGAGGGCCTTAGTACTATACTAAACTATACTATACTAAATTAATCAAAGTTAGCTCAGAAGTAACTATATACTAAATTGACAGTGTCCTAATATCTTGTTTCAGTTGTCTTAGGATTGTATGTATGTCAATAAATATTTTTGAAATAGACAGCATCTGTAAAGAAAGCAAAATCTCACCTTTATGTGTGGTATTATCAAGCTTTTAGTACAACTGAGTTGGACATTTTATATTCAATGAGAAAAAGGCAGAAAAGTGTAGGAAACAGATAAAACTCAATGTAATTATCTTCAAATTCTCTGCCCAATATATAATGTATTGAATTTTGTTAATGGTATGAATCTTCAGCTGACCTGATATTTATGGATAATAATGTTCTTTGTCACTTCTGCAATTGGTAAACGTTGAAATTGTATAATTGTAAAATAATTTAGTTTTGTTCTAAAATTGAGATTTTCTAAAATAAGTTGTTGGATAGTGAAAAACAATTAGGATTTGAGAAAAAACATATACAAGTATTAATCCTGTTCTAATCTGTCTTATATGTTTCTTTATGGTAAAAGGTGAGTGTACGGTTTATTACTGAATTCAGTTTATCTCTTATATTAGGATTTTGTAAGACAGTTGATGTCCATAGTTCTATGAAGTTTAAAGTAAAGAAGACTGATGTTGTTTATCAGGAACATGTATTGCCCATCAGTAAGAAACGTCATCAGTGTGTATGGAACTACTCCTAAGCATCTTGAGAGTTGGAGATTTTTAATGCACTTTTTAGTGATTTGTATTCATGTTTGTGACTCCATTTCTAAATTTAACAACTAATCTTCTCCTTTGTCCTCAAACATGAACAAATTATGTCACAACCCTGTCAACTAACGAATATCTTAAACTTCGTGTCTTATGTTTGAAGAACTAGGGGCTAGTTGTACGAAGCATTTTTGCATACACACAGAGATTTGGCCCGTTTGCGAATGCAAAAATGCTGTTTCTGATGTACAAAGGCCAAATTGTGATTCAGTAACTTGTTAATAAATTGCAATTTGGATTTTGCTATTCGGTATTTGGAAGGGCTGTGTTGAGGGTGTTCCTTCCTAATACCGAATTGCAGTATTATATACTAATGTTTTGAGACTGAAATGCACTAGCAAAACATTCACAATTTACCGCTAGCCCAAAATTGGAGGTTACCCATTCGCAAATGGGAAGGGGTACCCAAGGAACCCTTCTCCTTTGAGAATAGTTGGGAAAATATTTTTTAAGAGCGGACAGCGGTTCAAGGAACCATTGCTTGCTCTTACGAAATGAAACTTAAAAGTTTCATTTTTTTCTTTTTAAACTCATCTAATTTTCCTTTAAGGAAAATAGGTTGCACATTAAAAAAAGATTGCTTCATTTAAAAGCAATCACAGGCATGGTGGTCTGCTGAACCCAGCAGGTCACCATCGATGTTACGGCAGCGAATCCCAGTGGGTCACAAATTGTGACCTACTTCATTTATATTCATGAGGTAGGTCTATTTTACCCACAACCAATCGCTAATGAAAGTCAAAAGAGTTTCATACATTGGGAATAATGATATCCTAATTGCGATTCTCAATAAAATGCAATTAGACAATTACTATTCCTATTTGTTTACATCTGACCAAAAATGTTTTGGAGAGTGCTTTGCAATTCGGTATAAGTCTGCATTAGTAATGCAACCAGAAACATATGCAAATTTAAGTACTCTGTAAGAAAATATATGTGTGTGTGTGTGTCTGGGTACATATATATGCTTCACGAAGTAGTGTATTGCATGGTTGCATCTACCTGTTGTTCTCAGTGGTTTTAAACAGGTGCAGGAGCCCACTGTAACTACTCAGTATATCTCAAACTCGGTTGGGTACTCATGGGCTCCAACTTCTATGGAGTCTTTCTGAAGCAAACGGATTACCTCAAGATTCTGTAGGAGTTGGAAATCGTGAGCAGACTCTTCTAAATAAATACTAGCGAATCACTCTGGAGTGCTTGCTGTCTTTTTTCAAACAAAGAGTTTCAGCACATTTTTATATATGCATACATACTACAGTTAATTGTGGTTGGGAGCTTGAATGGTTATAAAAAACATCACATGTGTTTGGCAGTTCATGCTTACTAATTATTTCTAAAATCCGCTTTTCGAAACCCCATAAAATTCCTTTTCCAATTAAGGAATAATACATTTTAAAGTTAAAAAAGTAGATGCTTTTTTGATAACATGTCAAAGTACAGCCAGATCAATGCTCACGTATGGTAGACTGAGAGCTGAAACCACAGGCCAACTGAGTGAAGCTCAGGTACTGTAGGAACAGTATAGAAATAATTCCTATGCTGGCATCAGAGAAATCACTTTTCCAATGTGGCCAAGTTTTTGGAACTGGCTTTAAATTGCTGAAGAAGGGAGGTGGAGTACATTGGAATATTGTTACCCAGATAAAAGATACACAAACTAAAAAATGCTACCTAACCACAATTTAAACCAAAATTGCCCTTACTGGTATGGGACGAGAAATTGAACTGAAAAATATGCTTGAACTCCCCCGAAATGAGTGATGGTCACTTTGGCAACTCTAAATAAGCGAACAACAGGACATTAAAAAATCTACCAAGTAGCCAGGAGAAAAACCTTTCCATAATTAAAGATACCTCATTTCTGTAGACCCCAACAAAGGTAATGTTCATTAAAATATTGGAATACGGCCTTCCAAACTGTAATTGAATATGCGGAGTTGTGATTTAATGGGTATGGTTATAGAAAGCAGATTTCAGACTCAAAATACGTTGCCTGGTAGATAGCTCTCTTCTTGCTCTGTTTGACCAAATACGCCTGAGATCATGAAATTTTTGGTAAAAGCTTCACCTGAATGTTATATGCCAGAGATGCCATCAAAGGCCACCTGTAACGGGAAAAGCTGCCCAGCACAACTGTTAAAACCTAGACTCTGAAAAAGGTCATCGGCCCTACCTTTTTCCACACAACCAGTGTGATAGAGTACACTGGGGCTTGATTTCTCACTGTAACATAATATCATTGGATTATTTGATTCGGCTCCTGCATATCATTTGATTGGACTCCAAACTTCCAATATGACCAATGAGGTTGTCACACTTTCTGAACTGTTGTACTTTTCTCCGGCCAGCCATCGTGAAAGACTTAAACGGGTTAAAACCATAATGTGAGTCATAGAATCTCATAACTAAAAAGTGCATATCTCCCTGTATTATTATCTACGCAAAAGAATATGATAGCTGAAGAATAGGAAAGATAAAGGAGTTAATACATTGGTATATCCCCTCAAGAAAAGATTATTCACAGAACTATGTTTTATTTTAACAATTAAAAAGGAGCAACTTCAGGGTGCTCTGGAAAAGCCTACATCTGAAAATTAGAACAATAAAGGATTTACTATCTCTTAGGAGACATCTAAAAATGACTTGTTTGGTTCTGATGAATTAATCTAGTACTTGATCCCTAGCAGCTGTTTTATAAGTGCTGGTGGAGGTGATTTCTTGCTATATAAACTCTTACTGACCACATCAATTTGCGAAGAATTGAAAAATCTAGATATACAGATAATGCCAAATGTCTTTGTGGGTGTGCATAGGAGTGTTAAGTTTTACATGATATGCCAATGTATGTGGAAACTAATTATGTGCACACTTTTTGTATGTATATACTCAATTACCAACGTAATTCCCAAGTACATCTCAATAAGACACATGAATTATTATCCACCAATAAATGACTATCCACTTATGGAACATTTCTTAATTCATTAAAATGAGGAACATGAAGAGCCCACCAAAACATATATCCTATTAGCTAATAGAGTCAAAACCCCTTTATTCACATATTCCGAGGGAGCAACGTTTTCTCTCCTGGTTGCTTGGCAGCACTTTGTAGTCAAATAATGAGGCTTAAAGGACAAGTTAGTTAAGGACCAGCCATATCCTTATCTTCATGTAGTGACTGCAACTAGTCAAGTTGACAAATGTGTGGAAGGTTCTGATCGCAGCCAAACTAGCCCAGTCACTTCTTGGATGGGAGATGGGATAGTACTCTCTTGAATGCCTACAAACTGGATCATATTTAGATTAAGGTTTCTATAAAGTTTAAATCCTAGAAGGATAATGGGTTTACACTTTTTCCTATAGTTGAGATTGTTATTCATTTGAAGAGGATGCCCTGACATAAAGTGCCTCCACATAAATATGTCCAGCGTTAACTGCCTGTGAATGACATTACATTTTTAACAATGACTGCCAAATAGTTTTAAATATGTGGCAAGTAACGCAATCAATGTTAGAACATTGAGACTTCAGCAGTGCCATTCCTAATTTTGTGCATTAGTAGCACTAATCGCTTCTAAATATTCATTTCATAAAAAATTCAAAACAACTGTTATGTGTGTATTTATTTGCTAAGGTATCAACGTCTAAATAATTAATTCTGTTAGGAATCATCTTCAAGATATCAGTAAGTTTTTCTTTGCTCATTTTGGATTCATTTGCTACATTAAATCTATTCCTGTATCCTTGAAAACCATTTAGTGTAACCCAGTAACTCCCTCGATTTGTCACAGAAACTCTTATGGTGCACTTCTGGGACCCCATAGATCCTATAGGCGAGACTAATTAAACCTTTTGATCTATTTCTAGAATTGTTGATATCAGGACCGGACTGGGAACCACAACCACCCCCAGCAAAGTGCTCTCGGGGGGGTTAGAGGTGCCGCCGAGCTCTTTGCCGGTACCGGTACTGGTTTTTGGCCGCTTTTGGTACAGGACCGATTTTTGAAGCTATGCTGCAAAAACAGCCCTGTAACAAAAACAATCCTCAGGGGCGCAAAACCGGCCCCCACCCGTGTGGCGCACCGGGCGATTGCCAGGTGCCCGCTATGGCCAGTCCGGGCCTGGTTTATATATACTCTCTTATGTACCTATGGGTTTCTCTACATACATTTCTGCAATTTTTTGGTGTGCTTCTAGAACTTGCTAGATCTGAAAACTTAAATGTGTTTGATGCAACTATTCAATTACTAAAGATATCTTTAGACAGGTCTCTGGAATTATTGAGGTGTATTGTTAGTACTATTTTGGTGCGCCTCTAGTCTACGCTTTAAAAGTATTGTTATGACTCTTTTGATGTGTTTCTAGTGTGCATTAGAAATGTTGTTAGAACTCTTTTTGTATGCCTCTAGTATGCTTTAGAAGTATTGTTTGAACTCTTTTTGCAAGTCTCTGGTAGTCTCTAGATGTTTTGTTAGAACTCTTTATGTCTGCCTCCCAAACTCTATTGTTGTACAGCTAGCTGTATGTACTTGTGACTCTGGAGCCATTTAGATGTACTGTACGTGAGCCTGTGCATTGCTCCAGATGTATATTTAGAACTCTATCAGTGTACATTAGGTGTACCATCAGTGCTCACTGGATAGCGTGCTTTCTCTGGATTATTCAAAATACTGACTCCTTTTAGCAGGGCTCTCAAATTGAGCTATGATCACTTCTCTGAAATACTCCTATTGTGGTGTCTGATTTCCTTGCTATAGAACTGTGAGCTCTTGACGATTGTTTTTTAGTGCTTGTTAATCAATGCAGAAATGTTCATACTGTAAGAATATATGCCATGCTATAGAACTTTTTAATGTATTAAATCTTGGATGTAAGTAATCATTTTGTTTTATAAAGCAGATGTTTGTGAGAAATGTTGAGCATTGTATTGAAAGTATGTGTTCAAATGCTACGCTGAACAGTAATATTCCACATTTATATTATACAGAAATAGATCTATGGCAATCACTAAACCAGTCTATTGTTTTTTAAGATAAGAGAAATCCTTGACTTGAGTTTTGGGGTAATTTCCAAATGGCCCAGTTTTGAGGTGCTCAACATTTCATGCAAAATATCTTCATAGGTTCACACCAAACAGGACGACCAGACTTTCTGTTTTCTGCTCATTGAAATGATCTTTGCAAGTCACTACGGCGAGGTCTATTTTTGATCAGGTTCAGTATGTGTTCACCTTAGCACCTAACTTTATGTTGTGTTTGCTTCCTTATAAATTTAGAATTAGGCCCTGGTTAAGAGTACGGCGGTCCCCAGGCTGCCTTACCTGTGATGGCAGTCCAACTGCCGCCTCCTCGTCCGTCCGACTGCCCGGATACAACAATGACAGTCAGACCGACAGAAGACCACTGCCACCCCATTGATACTAGATCCCGCGGCAGGGGGAAACAGCAGGGAATGGAGGTGGTGCAGGTGCCAGCACTGCCATGCCTATTCCGAACTGCCTTTCTGCTGACCTTTTCATGGTGCTCTGAAAGGGTCTGCGGAATGACAGGCAAGGGGCCCCAAACATGGCTTTAGCCCATCGAGTATTGAGCTGCCCTTATGCTTGCACTGTTGTGTTAGCACTGTGTGCCATGCATGACATGGTGCCTGGCAACAGTGCGTGCACAACAGTGCAGGCATTGCAATGTGGCAGCACTTCTTGGAGGCTCATTTGGCTAGCCGCAGCATGCTGCCGCCACAAGACCACCACCGACCCACTGCCGGCTGAGGTTGGGATGCCGCATTGGTGGATTTCTCCTGACCGCAGATGTGGAGGCCTGGCGGGCCTACCGCCAAAGTCATAATCAGAGCCTTAAACTTTCAATAACGGATGTGTTCATTTAATTTCATTTATCTCGGACAGTGTGTTCTGACTGTGGAACTAAAATGCCCATGTACTATTTCTTCTCAAATGGATCAGTAGCTTTGTAGCCGTCTCATTTAAGCTCATATGGCTAAACCGAACAGAACTATGATATTCGTAAGGCTGGGCAAAAGTAAGATCCTAAGTCTCACACATTCTCAAACGTGGCCAAGAGCAGCTACATGCGCTCAGAAGTGTTCTGGGGCAAACTTAATCCAGACTGGACCAGCTAATAGTGAAAGTTCATATAACGTGAATAGTAACTCCGAAAAAGTTGACCAGTTAGTTGTATTTCCCATAGCACTTTCTGTTTCCTCTCATAAAAACAAACAACCATATTTAGGGTGATCATATGTTGAATTGTAGCATAAACTACCCGGGTTGATGCCATTTTTTTTGTTTGTACTACTTTGTACAAAGATGCTATTTACACCACATTGCATATTTCTAAATGGTGACCTGTTTTGCTCTATTTCCTTTCCTGTTGCAGTCAATTATAGCAGGATAAATCAAATTTCGCATTTCTCACCATTCGACTCTAAACAAACGTGTTTTTGCATCTGCTGAACAGCAATACCCTCTCTAAAAGAATTAGTGTAAAATGCCACACCTTTTAAAAAATGTAATGGGGGTAGTCTCAGGGCTCTTGCCGTAATCCGGCCCTGGTAAAGCCACTGACATATTTCACCAATGTTATTTTAGATAGAAATGGGTGAACCACAGACATACACGCCCTCCTTAGTCGCTCACTTACGCTGCTTCTGAATTGGATGCAATTCGCCTTTCACACATTTCTCTGAATCTCTCAAAAGGATTTGAAACTCAGATTTAAAAGCAGAGAGATGAAAGAAGAGGAGGAGAAACTAACTGAAAGCATCTCAAAGAAGGGGACGGACTATCACCAAATTTCTGAATTGCTTCACCAAGGCAGACAGGGCCTGTTGAGATCATGAGAGTTTCATCTGCCCATGATATACTCTGAAATCATGTGTGCCAGCTCCCTCTCTATGTCTGCATCATCTTGTGAGATCACCATTGCAAGGTTCCAATCAGAGGCACCTGCTTTGTTGCACTCGACGGCACTCTGATGCAGCCCTGCTATACATCCATAATACTGTTTGTGAACGTCGTGTGTGTTGTTCTCTTTCTAGAAAAGACATTACAAAGCCCCTCCTCCCCCCTCCCAGACAACGCGCCATGGCACATACATATTCCCACACAAGCCAAGTACCGTATGTACACTTTTCTTTGCACAGAAACCCCTACAAAGTCCTGAAGGCTGAAAAAGGCAGCTTGCAAACACACTGTGCTTTTCAATGCACATACAACCCCTCCCTCCACCCATATGCCCGCAGTGAACCTCAAAGCCCCGTATTTTGCCCCATACGGCCCCATTTTTTTAAAAAGATTCCTTTGTCACTTATATTATAAGCAAGAAAAAATAAAAACATGCACTGCAACATTTCCCACCTCGTTGAATCCCTCCAGGATTTAACGAGAAGCGGGTGAAGGGGGTGAAATTAAAGGAAAGTAAGGGAAACAAAACATACAAAGACGAAGAGAGGTATGAAAAAAAGAAATGACAATGGCAATGGGGAGTAGATGTCAGCATACACAGTAAGTAAAGCATTGCACATTCAAATATACCCTATTTGTACCCCCAT